>NC_052165.1:71087322-71696675 GCF_902713615.1 Scyliorhinus canicula
TTCCCCTCCGCTGCCCCGCAAGACATGGCGGCTTGATCTTGCGGGGCGGTGGAGGGGAAAGAGTGCGTCCCTTTGAGACGCCGGCCCGACGATCGGTGGGCACTGATCGCGGGCCAGTCCCCTCCCGAGCACGGCCGTGGTGCTCACTCCCCTCTCCGCCCCCCACAAGCTTCAATCCAGCTTTTGGCGCCATGTTCACGATGGCACCGACCAGGTGTGGTTGCCGCCGTCGTGAACCGGTCGCGAACAGCAGGCCGCTCGGCCCATTCGGGCCGGAGAATCGCCGGTCGCCGTGAAAAATGGCGAGCGGCGATTCTTCCGAGCGGAGGGTGGGAGAATCGCGGGGGGTGCCAGGGGGGCGTGTCATGATTCACCCGGCCCTCCCGCGATTCTCCCACCCGGCGTGGGGAGCGGAGAATTTCGCCCCTGGTTCCTCACAATATTCCGTCAATAGTATTAAAGAGTTGTGCTCCAGCACTGGCCACATCCCTAGCCAAGCTGTTCCAATGCAGCTACAAACACGGACATCTACCTAGCAGCATTAAAAATTTCCCATGTATTTCTTGTTCACAAAAAGCAGGAAATTAGAACCCAGCAAATTACTGCCCATTAGTCTTCTCTCAATGATCAGAAAAGTGATGGAAAAGGTTATTGACAGTGCCACCAAGCGACACTTACTCAGCAATTATCTGATCACTGCCGCTTAGTTTGGATTCCACCAGGGCCACTCAGCTCCTGACTACAATACAGCTTTGATCCAAATATGGACAAGAGAACTGAACGCAAGAACTGATGTGAGAATGACTGCTTTTGAACTCAAGGTAGCATTTGTCCGAGTATGGTATCAAGGAGCCCGAGCAAAACTGGAGCACAAAGAAGGATAATTGTGGTTGTTGGAGGCCAATAATCTCAATCCTGGGACATTTCTGCAGGAAGTCTTCGAGATAGTGTCCCAGGCACAACCATTTTCAGCTGCTTCATTAATGATCTTCCCTCCATTGTGAGATAAGAAGTGGGGATGTTCACCGATGATTGTACAACGTTCAGCATCATTCGCAACTCTTCAGATACTGATTTAGTCAGAAAGGTCTGGACAACATTCAGGCTAAGGGTGATAAATGACAAGTAACATTTGTGCCGTACAAGTACGAGGCTATCACCACCTTCAGCAAGCAAGAATCTCCTTGACATTCAATTTCATTATCATCACTGAATCCCCCATTATTAACATCCTGGGCGTTATCATTGACTAGACACATAACTGGACCAGTCATAAGAGCAGGTCAAAGTCTGGGAATTTTACAGCAAGTAACTCGCTTCCCGATTCCCCCAAAGCCCATCCACCTACTATAAGGGAGAAGTCAGGAGTGTAATGGAATACTCTCCAGTTGCCTGGAGCTCCAACATTACTTAAGAAACTCTACACCATCCAAGACAAACCTTAATTGGCACCCTTCCAACACGTTCAATATTCATTCCCTCCACCACTGATGCACTGTGTCAGCAGTGTGTGCCATCTACAAGATGCAGCTTAGCTACTCACCAAGGCTCCCTCAAAAGCACCTTCCAAACCCATGACCTTTATCATCAAGAAGGGTAAGGATATCAGATATCACCACTTGCAAATTCCACTCCAAGTCATTCACCATCCTGACTTGGAAATATATCACTGTTCCTTCAGTCGCTGGGTCGAAATTCTGGAAAACCCTCCCAAACAGCAATGGGCGGGGTACCTACACCACATGGACTGCAGCAATTCAAGAAGGCAGCCCACCACCATCTTGTCAGTGACAATTAGGGATGGGTAATATTGCTGACTTGAGGCTGCGATGCGAATAAAGAAATATACATATTACTATGATGAACAAACTAATAATGGATACAGAGGGCGGGATTCTCCGGTCGCCAAAACCGAAATCGCGTTCGGCCGGAGAATTCCCATTTACGGCAAAATCGGGGGCGGTGGCCTTTTTGCGATGCTCTGTCCCCTCAAAAATGGCGTACTCAAAGAACATGCCATATGGACAGCCTCAGGTCGTCACCTGAGGTCCTCCCCTGATGCTCCGCCCCCCGATGGGCTGAGTTCCCATGGCGTGGAACACTTATCCTTTTTTTCTTCATGAACCCGGCGTGGCGACTGTGGACTGAGTCTAGTATCACCACAGTCAACAGGGAGTTGTTCCGCTGGCAGGGGGATTTGTCGGGGACTTGGGAGACTGGTGGGGGGCGGTCAGGGGGTGACACTCTCTGTCAGGACGAGTCCGCGCACAGCCGGCACCATGTTGCACGGAGCGGCCGCTGCAGTCCGCCGCCATGCGCGGCCACGGACCCGGCATTCCTCTGCCCGTATCCGCAGGTAAAGCTGGCTTTACACTGCGCAGCTGCTAGCCCCCCACTGGCCAGAGCATCGGTGCAGCTTTTGCGCTGTTTTTTCTGGTATAAAATGCCACTGTTCCCATGCCAGGGTCAGCACAGAATTTTCTACACTTGGATTTGGGTTGGACTGAGCTGTAATAACTGGGACATGAAAATAGTTTGCTGCCCTGGACTGTAAATCAATACACATCTCTTCATCACTCAGTGTATGTGCCACACATCTTATAGCCAATGGTACCGACAAATAATTTTGTATATGTTGTCAACTGGCATACAGTACTGCTGCATGAAAATCCCAGAGAACATGCAGACAGTCACTGCTTTCGCACTTAATCAACACTCGGCAATGCAGATTTTTGAACTCATGTCAGAAAGTGTTTAATCTTTATCAGATTTGCTGGAAGACCATCCAAACATTATGGCCATGATTCTTTCAGACGTTTCTGGATGATGGCCTCACCTTTGAAGATATGCGTGTGTGATAAACCTTTGGGCAGGTTTTCCCAGCCCGTGACCTTTACAGGAGCTCCAGCGCTGCATCACATTAAAGGAACAGATGGGAAGGTCTTCACCTCCCAATAATAAGCAGACTTTAATCACCGGGACACCGGCAATCAACTGGAGGAATGCAGGGAGGGCCACACTCTTCAAATTGCTAGCGCTGGTTTCATACTTCCAGTTTGAAATCTGTCCACAGTGCCACTTAGAGGTTCAAATTAATCAGGATAGAAAAATCCTCCATTGTGCGGAGAGGCACGAATCCTGAAAGAAATTCTTGGATTTGGCTGACAGGTTTGCAAATGTCACTGAATAATCAGATAGCAGCAGATGGAAGCTGGGGGTGGTGGAGGGTGTGGGGTGGCGGCAGGGGGGAGGGGAATGATGAAACTGTTCAATGTGACCCGTTGACAGTTCTGAGAGAAAAGACCTGTTGGCACCTCTAGCTGACAGCTATTTGAGTATTTTCTTTATCAGGCTGTTAAAACTTACACATGTCACAACATCCTTTTATTTCTGGATATAACATCCTGCCTTCTTGTGCCTCTCCCCGAGTTTCTCTACATGTTTCCGGGTGCGAGGGAACGCACAGGATCAGCAAGCTCCAGTCCTATCTGATCATCTCCCATGACTTCAGCCAAAGTCAATCCTTTTGTTCAGTTTACCATTTGCCCTCGTGTTTGCATGCTCGGTTGTCCTGACAATTTATTTCCCCTTGTGCAATTAATTTTGATCACTTTTGCATCCAAGGCCCTTTCATCTCCATTGCCAGGAAGTCATTCCAAAATGAAAATCATTTGTAAATAAAGCAATTCTCCTGCGTCCTACTCTTTCGCTTCCCGCAGCTTTCCCTGGCCTCTGATCAGAAATGGATTCTCACTTTCTTTGCCGTGTACCCAAAGGCTGGCTTTGTACCGGGTCATTCACCAAAATAGTTGGTCATTGTACGATTTCTATTCAGGTTGCATTTGAACTCTATATCACAATGCAAAGACTGGAGGTCACGTGCGGATGTCAAAACCTTTTTTTTTCAGATGATAAACAATCTGAGATTGCATCACACAGCTGATGTTCTGGAGCTGCAGTTCCGTGCCCAACAGAATGGGCAGACCTTGCACATTGCCGGTGGACACACGCCTGACATGGAAGCACCCAAAATCATGCGAGGTAATCGGGCATATGGCCTGACGTCAGCGCGCAGTTGTGTGAAATTTCGGTTGGTTGGCGCGAACAGGAGTCAGCTGCATGCCCGTCGACAATTAACCATCCAGTTAAGCTCATTAAAGAGCCAATGTACTTCAATTTTACGTTGCCCGTGTAATTTTTAGGTCGCCGTTCCACTTTTGTCGATTTGTCGTCCAGGGTCGGTGGCAAAATGAGGCATTGCACAGGCAGCGAGAGTTGGTGGGAGTTAATGAGTTTTGTGTAGTTATTGTGGAGATTTCTGATTGTTCCTTGTGTTTTCTTGAAAGCCTTTTGCAGAGTTTACCTTATTCTTAGGACTCTATAGTTGTGTTAGTTATTTTTGTTCATTTGAACAGGTGTCGGGTCCACCCCATCTACAGTTGAGCAGATGTGTTGTTTACGCAGCAGGGAAGGAAGTGAGTGGCAGATGTGTTGTTTACGCAGCAGGGAAGGAAGATATTAAGGTAGATAAGTCTCCTGGGCTGGGTGGATTTACCCCAGAATACAGAGGGAAGCAAGTGAGAAAATTGTTGGGGCCTTGACTGACCTCTTTGTATCCTCATGGGCTACAGGTGAGATCCCAGAGGACTGAAGAATAGCTAATGTGGTACCGCTGTTTAAGAAAGGTAGCAGGGATAATCCTGGAAATTATAGGCCGCTGAGCCTCTCGCCAGTAGTAGGCAAATTATTGGAGACAATTCTGAGGGACAGGATATATACCCATTTAGAAAAATGGACTAATTGGGCTGGATTCTCCGATTTTCAGGTTATGTCCTGACGCCGGCCTCGGAACGGTGGCTTTTATGACTGAAAATCCGGCGCAAAACATCACCGATCCTCCGTTAGGTGGGGGGCTAGTAGGCAGGCAGCATCGAGCCCCCGGCTCTAGCTGCCGATACGGCTGGAGAATTGCCGGGTCCGTGGGCGCGCATGCACACAGCAGCTGCCTGTAGCATCCACGTCGTGCAACATGGCGCCAGCCGCGTGCGGACCCGACCTAGTGTTCCCCCCTTTGGCCAGGCTCGCGACCCCCGACCACCCGCAATAGTGCCCCCAGCCCCTGCCAAAGTCCCCCCTGCCCGCAGATCGTCTCTCCCCCGACTGTGGCAGCGCTGGACTGAGTCCGCAGCCGCCGCACCGAGTTCTCGACATGAGAGACCCACGCTGTCGGGAACTCGGCCGGTCAGGGGCAGAGCATCGGGGGCGGGCCTCAGGCAATGTCCTGAGGCCATCGATACGGTGTGCAGCGTACTTCGAGAGTATGCCACTTTGGAGGGGGCGGCGCATCACAAAAACGGCACCGCTCCTGATTTCGGCGTGGATGTTGATTCTCTGGACGATTGCCAAACGCGATTTCGACGTCGGCAACTGGGGAATCCCACCCATTACCTATCGACAGCATGGTTTTGTGAAAGGAAGATCGTGCCTCACTAACTTGATCGAGTTTTTTGAGGAGGTGACAAAGCTGATTGATGAGGGGAGGATGGTGGATCTTGTCTACATGGACTTCAGTAAAGCCTTTGACAAGGTGCCTCATGGCAGACTGGTACAAAAGATGAAGTCACACGAGATCAGAGGTGAGGGGGCAAGATGGATCAAGAACCGGCTTGGTCACAAAGGCGGACCGTAGCCCTGGAAGGGTATTTTTCTGAATGGAAGGTTGTGACAAGTGGTGTCCCACATGGATCGGTGCTGGGGCCTCTGTTGTTTGTAGCATACATAAACAATTTGGAGGAGAATGTAGCTGGTCTGATTAGTAAGTTTGCAATGACACCAAGGTTGGTGGAGTGGCAGATAGTGTTGAGAATTGTCAGAGGATACAGCAGGACATAGATAGGTTGGAAACTTCGGCAGAGAACTGGCAAATGGAGTTTAATTTGGACAAATGTGCAGTAATACATTTTGGAAATATACCGTAAATGGCAAAACGCTTAGGAATATAGAAAGTCAGAGAGACCTGGGTGTGCTGGTCCACAGATCTTTGAGAGTGGCAACACAAGTGGAGACGGTAGTCAAGAAGGCATACGAATGCTTGCCTTCATTGGATGGGGCATCGAGTATAAAAACTGTAAGTCATGCTGCAGTTGTATAGAACCTTGGTAAGGCCGCGCTTGGAATTTTGCGCACGATTCTGGTCGCCACACTATCGGAAGGATGTGGAGCCTTTGGACAGGGTGCAGAGGAGGTATCAGGATGTTGCCTGTTCTGGAGGGTGTTAGCTATGCGGAGAGGCTGAATAGACTCAGACTGATTTCATTAGAAAGATGGAGGTTGAGGGGTGACCTGATAAAGGTCTACAAGATTGAGGGGCATGGATAGAGTGGATGGGCAGGCACTCTTTCCCAGGGTGGAGGGATCAGTCACCAGGGGGCATAAGTTTAAGGTCCGTGGGGCAAAGTTGAGAGGAGATGTGGTGAGTGCCTGGAACGCGTTGCCAGGGGAGTTGTGGGAGCAGATACATTAACGGCGTTCAAAAGGCATCTTGACAAACACATGGATAAGATGGGTATAAATGGATACGGCACAAGGAGGTGCCGAGTGTTTTGGCCAAGGTTGGTATCATGACCACCAGTACAAACCTGGAGGGCCGAAGAGCCTGTTCCTGTGCTGTATTGTTCCTTGTCCTTTCTCAGGCAGCTTTGTATAGCTGCATCAAGTTGGTGACTGACGCTGTTCAGGCACTTAAGCAGGTTCATCAATTTCAGGATGGATCACGTCAGCTAGGCTGAGCGAGGAAGAGGCAGGGTTTGTTGCCGGGTTCCCTGTGTACAGGGTGCCATAGACCGCACCCATGTTTTTTTTGTTATTCGTTGATGGGATTTGGGCATCGCTGGCTGTGTGCATCCTATCCCTGAGGGCATTTAAGAGTCAACCATATTGCTTTGAATTTGGAGTCACATGTAGGCCAGACCAGGTAAGGTAAGGATGACAGATTTCCTTCCTTAACGGACATTAATGAACCAGATAGATTTTTATGACAATCGACAATGGTTTCATGGTCAGATTGTCATTTGAATTCCAGATTTATATTGATTTGAACCCGGGTCCCCAGAGCATGATTCGGTGTCTCTGGATTACTAGTCAGTGACAATGCCACTACACCACTGCCTCCTCTGGGGCCATCAAGGTGCCACCTTTGTAAATAAGAAGTGGGATCGCTCCATGAATCTACAGATTATTTGTGACCACAGGACCCATATTCTTCAAGTCTCGTTTCCTGGCTACTCCCACGATATCTACATATTGCGACCGTCACAGATGCCAATGTTGTTTGTGTCTCCAGCTCACCCTGGTGGTTAGTTGCTGGGTGACAAGGGGTATTAGTTGAAAAAAGTGGCATTCTGTCACCCAAGGACAGAGGTGGTGGACAGATACAATCACACTCATGCCTCAACAAGAGCAGAGGTGGAGAGGACAATAAGACCACATAAAACTAGGTTCCACTAACTGGACCGTTCCGGGGGTCCCTGCAATATCCACCACAGCACCTGTAGCTCATCGCTGTTGTACGCTGTGCTCTGCATAATCTGGCATCTACAAGGCGGGATTCACTGGAAAATGTGGATACCAAGGCAGGTCCACACACCTCAGTGGAAGACTCCACTGATGACTCTGATGAAAAGCCCAGGAAGGCAGAGCTTGCGAACAAGGAGGTAGCCTTGACCAACCCTCAGGGATGTTGGGACACCAAAGAGGCACTAATTCAACGAACCTTCACCAAGGTGTCACCTTCACCTCAATGCAAGGTTGTAGCCTCGTTCACACATATATCCCAGAGAGGTCAATGCCCAGAGCTGAATGTCACCTCACTACCTCGCTAATAAAGCTTGCTGCCCTGTAGGAAAAGGAAAGTTCGCATGAGGCCAGAATTTATAAGAAACATGAGAGCCACTCCGGTCATAGCAACACAAAACTCTTTATCGCTTTTGCAGACTACCAGTCAACACATCGAAGGTAAAATAATTGGCAAAGTCACACAGACACAACATAACATCTTGGTGAAATTAACAAAGATATGGATTGGCCATTCTAAACTGCCCCTTAGTGTCCAAAGGTTAGGTGGGGTTACTAGGTTACGGAGATTGGGGGGGGGGGGGGGGGGGGGGGGGGGGGAGTGGGCCTAAGCATGGTGCTCTTTCAGAGGATTGGTGCAGATTCTATGGGCCGAATGGCCTCCTTCCACACTGTAGGGGTCCTATGGATTTGTTGGAAAAATCACATGCGAAAATCCATCCTGTTCTCAAGGTGCCCTAAAATTATGCTAGCGAATGCTACATCTTGGTGCACCCCCCTCATTGGCAGCGGCACTAGAGGCAGCTGCTCTGCTGACCCTGATGATCTTAGCGGTTTCCCTCTGCCTTGTGGACCCTGAGGTGGCTTCGCATGGGAGGGCACTCCTCGGGCAGCACAATCTCAGAAGGTGCTTCAATGACTAGCAGAGGGGCAGAGGAGCTGCCACCCTTGTCCAGAGCGCCCTGAGAGGAAACCTACGGAGATGGCAGACAGATTGTTTGCCTGTGTGAGGCATATCTGCGCAGCCCTGCTCACCAATCATGGTGATAGTGTATGTCATAATATACACCAGTACATCATGGTGCAGACACACACTGATGGACACACACAGGGACCAATCAACATGTACAAACACCGCAGCCAATCACCAGTTAGAATACACACACTATAAAGGCAGAGGGCACCACGGTTCCCGCTCATTCTGGGTGCTGCCTCTCAGTGTAACAAGAACTCATCCAGCCCAGCACGGACTCACACCACGTGCTGAGAGAATCAACTGGTTCGGACAAGGCTTAGGTCTCTAGTTTAAGTTAGCATCATTTAGACCCACAGTCATCGTGTGTTAGTTAGTTAGAAGTAGTTAATAAAATTGAGTTGAACCTTCATCAGTGTTGGAAGTGTCTGTTCATCTCTCAAGTCTATACTAGCCAACACTTCATTGTAATCATATGAAATTAGATGCCTCATCCATCACTTACATGACAAAAGACCTCCTGAGGTTATTGCCTCATGAGGGCTTTCAGCTCCGAGTGCAACCCTGGAATCCCTGATTTTGCTCCTGGAGCTCCTCTTTATCAGAGTCACTGCTCTCTCAATGAAGGAGGCTGAGCATTCAGTTCTCAGGCTCCGCAGGGACTCCTCCATGACAGAGGCCATGGTAACACAGATCCTCAGGTATCCCTGTCAGATCTTCCCACACATCCAGCTGGACAGCCGGCATCTGTCACCCGATAGTCAACTCCAGAGGATCGTCATTTGCCTCAGACTCCGCACTGTTCTGGTCTCCAGCATTGCTCCGACTGCCCACAGCCTGGGCACTCTCTGCCTCTGCCAGCTCTTCCAGTGAGCGTGATGTACCGTCACCACAATGCAATCCCAACTGAGCCAACGTATTATAGCCCACTGAGTTGCCTGCATCTGCGCTGGTGCTTTGTGCTGAGACCGGATGTGACCTGGGTTCATCCCTCGGCGGTTCCTGTTCGGATGTCCAGGGGGTCAGCGGAACATCCTGAGGATGGCTTTTCTGAGGGAGAAATAGATAATGTCACTAAGGCCTGATGCACTATCAGTTACGATGAGACAAGAGTGTAATCGAGGCTTTATTAAGCAGAGATGTGTAGCCTCCTTCAGCTGCTGCCGAAATGGCTGCAGCTCGGTGAGCACACACATTTATACTCCGCCTAGGTCGGGGCCAGCAGGCAGGGATCTACCCCCGTACCTGTAGTACAGGAGCCTTACTGTATTACACCTCATATGTGATCTATATATGCAACAGTGGTGACTACCACATTCACCCCCTGTTTAAAAAAAGTGTCCAGCGGGGGTGGTGGAAAACTACATGTATTTTTCGGTAAACATTTTGGGGAAAGTTCACAAATTCGGCCGATCGGGTGCCTTGATCCTTCGTTGTGAGCGCTGCAGTCCCGGTGGGGATGCAGGCGTTGGCTTGGTCGCTGGTGACTCCGGGAGCGCGTAGACCTCTGGCCGTAGAACTCGGCCGTGGTTCACGACGTCCTCGGGGCCCGCTCCCCGCACCTAATTCACCCCCACCCGGAGGGCTAGGAGCGGGCCCCCGTCGTTCCCGGTCGCGACCTCGGCCGCCATAAATGACGCACGAACGGCGCTTTTCATGGTGTCATCCAGCATGCGCGGGTTGCCAGTTCCAACCCGCGCATGCGCAGAAGACGTCACCACGCAGACGGCACGAACCCGTGCAGGCGCGGTGCCGTCTTTCTCCACCGCCGCCCGGCAAGACGTGGCGGCTTGATCTTGCCGGGCAGCGGAGGGGAAAGAGTGCGTCCGTTTTGGATGCTGGCCCGAAGATCGGTGGGCACCGATCGCGGGCCTGTCCCCTCCGGAGCACAGTCGCGGTGCTCCCGTCCAAATCGGGAACCTAGATGCCCCAAACGGGCATCTGGCGCCCGTTTCACGAATGCAGCGACCAGGTGTGGTTGCTGCCGTGGTGAAACGGGCATGAAGGGCCGGCCGCGCGGCCCATCGGGCTCGGAGAATCGCCCTTCGCTGTGAAAAACAGCGAGCGGCGATTTGTCCGAGGGGGGGGAGAATCACGGGGGCTCTGAGGGGGGGGGGTGTAAAAAATGTCGGGAGGGCCTCCCGCGATTCTCCCAGGCCACACGGTAGCGGAAAATTCCGCCCCTCATCTTCATCCTCGGGTGCACCAAGAATAGGACGGATCGTCCTGGAGCGGGGGTTGTGGTGAGGTGCGCTGGGGGGTGGAAGGGTAGTACTGGGGCAGAGGCGGGGGGAGATCCAGCTGGTGCCAGGTCCCTGAGGGAAACTGGGTCTTGGCTGCCGTCGGGGTACGCCACGTAGGCGTACTGTGGGTTTGCATGGAGTAGCTGTACCGTCTCGACGAACGGGCCTGCCTTGTGGAGCCACATGTGCTTGCGGAGGAGAACGGGTCCTGGAGTTGCCAGCCACGTTGGGAGCGAAACCCCAGAGGTGGACTTCCTGGGGAAGCCAATGAGACGTTCATGGGGGGTTGCATTAGCCGCAGTGCAAAGTAGTGATCAGATGGAGTGAAGGGCATCGGGGAGGACCTCCTGCCAGCGGGAGACCGGGAGATTTTTGGACCATAGGACAAGCTGGACGGCCTTCCAGACCATCCCATTCTCCCACTCCAGCTGCCCATTTCCCTGGGGGTTGTAGCTGGTCGTCCTGCTCGAGGCAATGCCCTTGCTGAGCAGGAACTGACGCAGCTCATCGCTCATAAAGGAGGATCCCCGGTTGCTGTGGATGTAGACGGGGAAACCGAACAGGGCGAAGATGGTGTTGAGGGCTTTCCTGCTGGTGGCAGACGTCATATCGGGGCATGGGACAGTGAAGGGGAATCTGGAGTATTCGTCGACCACATTAAGGAAGTGCGTGTTTCGGTCGGTGGAGGGGAGGGGCCCTTTGAAATCCACGCTGAGGCGTTCAAAGGGGAGGGAGGCCTTCGCTGGGTCTGGACGGTAGAAGTGCGGTTTGCACGCTGCGCAGACCTGGCAGTCTCTGGTGATAGCCCTGACCTCCTCAATGGGCAGCTTGCGGGCCTTTATGAAGTGAAAGAACCGAGTCACCCCTGGGCGACAGAGAGCGTCGTGTAGCATCCGGAGTCGGTCCACTTGTGCACTGGCACATGTACCTCGGGATAGGGCATCGGGGGGGCTCGTTGAGCTTACCGGGGCAATACAAAGTCTCGTAATTTTAGGTGGAGAGCTCGAACCTCCACCTCAAGATTTTACCATTTTTGATCTTGTCCCGCTGTGTGTTATTGAACATGAAGGCAGCCGATCGTTGGTCAGTGAGGAGAGTGAATCTCCTGTCGGCCAGCTAATGCATCCAATGCCACACAGTTTCTACGATGGCTTGGGCCTCCTTCTCGATGGAGGAGTGCCGAATATCGGAGGCATGGAGGGGGCGTGAATGCCACGGGCCTGCCTGCCTGGTCGAGGGTGGCGGCCAGAGCAATGCCTGATGCATTGCTCTTGACTTGGAAGGGGAGCGTCTCGTCGATCGCGTGCATCGCGGCCTTGGCAATGTCGGCCTTGATATGGTTGAAGACCTGGTGAGCCTCGGCCGTCAGGGGGAAAACGCTGGAGTGAATGAGTGGGCGGGCATTGTCCGCATAGTTAGGGGCCCACTGGGCGTAGTATGAGAAGAACCCCAGGCATCGTTTCAGGCCCTTGGGGCAATGGGGGAGTGGGAGTTCCATGAGGGGGGCGCATGCTATCGGGGTCGGGCCCTAGAACTCCATTTTGCACCACATAGCCGAGGATGGCTAAGCGGTTGGTGCTGAACATGCACTTCTCCTTATTGTACGTTAGGTTGAGTAGTTTAACGGTGTGGAGGAATTTGGAAAGGTTCGCGTCGTGGTCCTGCTGGTTGTGACCGCAGATGGTAACATTATCCAGGTACGGGAAGGTGGCCCGCAGTCTGTACTGGTCACTACATAGCCAAGGATGGCTAAGCGGTTGGTGCTGAACATGCACTTCTCCTTGTTGTACGTTAGGTTGAGGAGTTTGGCGGTGTGGAGGAATTTGGAAAGGTTTGCGTCGTGGTCCTGCTGGTCGTGACGCAGATGGTGGCGTTATCCAGGTACGGGAAGGTGGCCCGCAGTCTGTACTGGTCAACCATTCGGTCCATCTCCCGTTGGAAGACCGAGACCCCATCAGTGACGCCGAAGGGAACCCTAAGGAAGTGGTAAAGGTGGCTGTCCGCTTCAAACACAGTGTACGGGCGGTCCGCCTTGCGAATGGGGAGCTGCTGGTAGGTAGATTTCAGGCCCACTGTCGAGGAGACCCGGTACTGTGCAATCTGATTGACCTATCAGATATGCATGGGAGGGGGTACACGTCGAGTTGCGTATACCGATTGATGGTCTGACTGTAGTCAACAACCATCCTGTGTTTCTCCCCAGTTTTCACAACTGCCACTTGGGCTCTCCAGGGGCTGTTGCTGGCCTCGATGATGCCTTCCCGCAGCAGCCGCTGGACTTCAGACCTGATGAAGGTCCTGTCCTGGGCACTGTACCATCTGCTCCTGGTGGCGATGGACAGCGCCGGCCCTAGGGTTGCTGGCGCCCCGGGCAAGCTGAACTTCGGAGACCTTGGGGGGGCGGGGCCGGGGGGGCCGGGGGGGCCGGGGGGGGGGAAGGGGGGCCGGGGGGAGGGCTGGGGGGGCGGGCGGACCCGAGGGGGGGCGGACCCGAGGGGGGGGTGGACCCGAGGGGGGGGCGGGGGGAGCGGACCGAGAGGGGGGGGCGCCCTGGGGGAGGACCGCCCTGGGGGAGGGCGGCCACCGCGCATGCGCTGGTTGGCACCTGCCCAACTGCGCATGCGCGGGACCCGAGTCTCTGGCGCCCCCTAGCACATGGCGCCCCGGGCGACTGCCCGAGTTGCCGGTGCCTTGAGCCGGCCCTGGCGATGGATTTGCAATCCAGGGTGAGGTTTGCAAACAGAGAAGGCGTGTCGACCTTGAAGGTCGTGGGACCGCATACATTAAGGGGTGGTAAGGGCCCGCCGAATTTCAGGGTTAGACTTTGTAGGTTGCACTGGAAGTCCAGGCCGAGTAGCAAGGCAATGCAGAGGTTGGGGAGGATGTAGAGCCAGAAGTCGCTGAACTCTAGCCCTGGATGGTGAGGGTGGCGGTGCAGTACTCTCGGATCTCCACGGAGTGGGATCCGGAGGCCAGGGAGATTCGTTGTCTGATAGGGTGTACTGCGAGGGAGTAGCGCCTTACCGTATTGGGGTGGATGAAGCTCTCTGTGCTCCCGGAGTCAAGAGGGCATGATGTCTTGTGCCCATCGACCTTTACCGTCATCGACGCGGTTGCGAGGTTGTGAGGCCGGGACTGGTCAATCGTGATGGAGGTGAGCTGTAGCTGGTGTTGGAAAGCTCCTGGCTGGTCGGCGGTGGTTGCAGGCGATGAGCGGCCCGATGAGGTGCCCGACGAGCAGGGGCCCTGAGGTGGGGAAGGTGGCGGAGCCCACGGGCCGCACGGGGCCTGATGGGGGGACGATGGTGGCGCACACGGGCGGCACGTGTCCTGAGGCAAGCAAGATGGTGGCACCCACGGGCCGCACGTGGGTTGCTGGGGCAAAAATGGCGGCACCCACGGGTCGCACGTGGGAGGTGCAGGAACAATGGGCCTGGTTATAGCGGCAATCGATCGGACCCGGCACACAACAGCTTCCTTTCTTCCCACAGGCCTTGCAGAGCGCGCTCCGCGCCGGGCTGCGCTGCCGGGGGTGCTTTGTCTGTCCGCAGAAGTAGCACTTGGGTCCCCGGGGTTGGCTAGCTACCGAGTGGCGCAGGCTTGGAGTTGGCTGGGGGCGTTGCTGGTGGGGTCCACGATGGGGTGTTCGCTGGTGGGGTCCATGATGTCCAGGAGGGGGGCGCCGAGCGGTCGGTGGCGTATGCTTGTACATTACGGGTTGCGACCGTTCGTGGGGTCGCGAGTTTCTTGGTCGCCGCGAGGTCAACGGTAGCCTCTTCTAACAGACGCTGGCGGATGTACGCCGACCATATGCCCGTAATGAAAGCATCCCTAATTAGGAGTTTGGAATGTTCAATGGCCAAAACAGCCTGGCAATCGCAGTCCCTCGCCGGGACGTGCAGGGCACGCCAAAAATCTTCCACAGGCTCACCGGAGAGTTGATGCCGCGTGGACAGGAGTTGCCTGGCATAGAGTTTGTTGGTCTGATGGGTGTAGTTCTCTTTCAGCAGCACCATTGCCTCAGCGTAGGTAGGTGTGTCCCGGAGGAGGGGAAAGATATCGGAGCTCAGCCATGTATACAAGATCTCGACTTTCTGTGCGTCTGTGGGTGGTTCTGTCGCAGATCCGATGTAGATTCAAAGCAAGCTAGCCATTGTGCGAAGGCCGACTTGGCATTGTGTGCTTGAGGGTGCAGCTGCAGGTGATCTGGCTTGATGCAGAGGTCCATCATTGTAAAATCTCTGCTTAATAAATTGATGCACTATCAATTATGACAAGACAAGAGTAGAGTATAATCGAGGCTTTATTATGTAGAGATGTGGAGCCTCCCGCAGCTGCTGCCGAAATGGCTGCAGCTCGGAGAGCACACACGTTATACTCCGCCTACTGGGTGGGGCCAGCAGGCAGGGATCTACCCCCGTACCTGTAGTACAGGAGCCTTACCGTATTATATCTTGTATGTGATATATACAACAGTGGTGACTACCACAAGGGCATCCTTACTTAAGTGTCTGGACAAGCTCGCCGGCAGCTTGCCTCAATAGCCATGTGCCTCAATTAGGATATCAGAGTGGCCAGTATGTGGGATCTCTGGTTTTACTCTTCTCATTCCCCCAGTCTCTCTTCTGCTCACTGAACTCTTACCGTCCTCTGATACCCCTGCCTCACCAACTCCTGAGGACCTCGCTCCTCTTTCACCTTCGAGGTCTAGGGCACCCATCTTGAACGATGAGAGAATGAGAACGTTAGGCCCATCACCAGCTCTTTGCGTGCATTCCAAACCAAATGGCTTCTCTTCTGAACGCGAACAAATGTTCCAATTAGTCAAGCCGTCCCCTGCTACACCATTCCAGTTTATGACTGGCGCAATCTCCCACCATGGCATACACAGGGTTATTTGTACTTTGCGTATTTATCACCCCTGAGTGCCCCAGCTTATACCCATCATCCTTTGCCCATCCATACTAAGTGCCATGCCATGTTGGTACTCACCCTTGTGGAGTGCAGAGATCATCGAAGCATTTGTGGCAATGCATCCAGGTGTGGTGCACCACATCATGCCAGCTCACCAGGCCTCCTTTGTCTGGTGGGTTGCCCCCTGCCTCCGGTCCCAGACCATTAGGGCATCATGCTGGGCACTCACTACCAGTAGCACGGCCCGCAGGCTGTCATCTGTGAATCATGGGGCGGAGTGCCCACCAACATTGGCAGCCCATCTGCCATGCCTCCCCGGGGCTGTCATTATAATGTCCAATTTTCTTGGGTGTCTTGGACATCTCCATGTGCCTTTTCCCAACTCCTAGCAGCCTGCGGGTTTCTGGCATCGTTTTATTTCCTCCTTCCCATCACCAGTACACCTGATGCACGTAAAGCTCCTGCCCCCGCCGTCAGCATGGGGCCAATGGCTAGTCGCGTATCATGTTGACTGACGCTTACTTGGTCAGCCAGTATAAAATGGCATTCTCCCGGCGCTCTTGGGCGGAAGCGGATAATGCAGCTGCTTTTTTCCCCAGCAACCTGTCGGCCTTGTGGGGCGCAAAATCCAGGTCAATATTCTGAGCAGATTTGTGATGTACCAACAGCACAATATTCTATTATTCTCTGACAGGACAGTCCATTAAAAATACTTTACCTATGTTTGACTTTAGAGTAGAGGAGGCTGCAGGGCGACATGATCCAGGTGCACAAAATTATGATGGACATTGATAGGGTGGATAGGAAGAAACCTTCCCCTTTGTAGAGGGGTCAATAACCAGGGGGCATAGATTTACGGTAAGGGGCAGGAGATTTAATGCGGATTTGAGGAAAAGCTGTTTCATCCAGAGGGTGGTGGGAAGCTGAAGCTCACTGCCTGAAAGGGTGGAGGAGGTGGGAACCCTCACAACATGGTTGCACAGTGGTTAGCACTGTTACCTCACAGCGCCAGG
Organism: Scyliorhinus canicula; assembly: GCF_902713615.1. Lineage (NCBI taxonomy): Eukaryota > Metazoa > Chordata > Chondrichthyes > Carcharhiniformes > Scyliorhinidae > Scyliorhinus > Scyliorhinus canicula. The sequence goes on from NC_052165.1 coordinate 71,104,038, forward strand.
GACCCAGTTTGATTCCGGCCTTGGGAGACTGTGGAGTTGGAATGTTCCCCCCGTGTCTGTGTGGGTTTTCTCCGGGTGTTTTGGTTTCCTGCTATAGTCCAAAAATGTGCAGGTTATTTGATTGGCCTTGATAAATTGCCCCTTAGTGTCCAAAGGTGTGTAGATTAGGTTACAGGGTTATGGGGTTAGGGCAGTGCAGACTCTATGGGCTGAATAGCCTCCTTCTTCACTGTACGGATTCAATGCAACATTCACGGTAGCATTGTGGACAGCACAATTGCTTCACAGCTCCAGGGTCCCAGGTTCGATTCCGGCTTGGGTCACTGTCTGTGCGGAGTCTGCACATCCTCCCCGTGTGTGAGTGGGTTTCCTCCAGGTGCTCCGGTTTCCTCCCACAGTCCAAAGATGTGCAGGTTAGGTGGATTGGCCATGATAAATTGCCCTCAGTTTCCAAAATTGCCCTTAGTGTGGGTGGGGTCACTGGGTTATGGGGATAGGGGGAGGTGTTGACCTTGGGTAGGGTGCTCTTTCCAAGAGCTGGTGCAGATTCGATGGGCCGAATAGCCTCCTTCTGCTCTGCAAATTCTATAATTAAGAAGCCTTTAGATGAGCACTTGAAACACCACAGCACACAAGGCTGCGGACCAAGTGCTCGAAAACGGGATGAGATCAGACAGGTGCTTGATGGCCAGTACAGGCATAATGGGCCAAAGGGCCTCTTGCTGTTCTATGAAACTCTATGACTCCCTATGTCTTTGGCTATGACTGCCTCTCATCCAATGCCTTATTTAAAAACCTTGGTTTTGCATTATTTACAGATCGATTGTGAACAAAGGAATTATTCGTCCGTAGAATGCTCTTTGTTACTTCCAATATTTTATTAAAACAAGTTGCCTGACTGTGAGGCATTGCTCCCTTAATTTTGAATGACAGACAGGACTCTAAGAAAAGTGAGCCAGCAATATCTTCTGGCAAATGTTTGCTGCATTCCCTAATGCACTGATGACCTATAATGCCTGATGAGGAAAGCAGATAGGTTACTGCTTTGCAAATATAAAATTTCTGAAATTAGATTAGACATCGGTGTTGAAATGTGATAAGATCATTGGATACTGCGCTCTCATTTTCAGGAGCAATTGATGTCATTTTTTTTAAATGCGAGATCTGCGGGGCTAAAATACAATCACCTTGGTTTCTGCTTCCGCTCTTCAGCATATTTTATTATTTGAAATCTGGCAGAATAAAAAGATAAATTCTATCTCTGCAGCTCTTGTTGTTTGCTTGTACCAAAGCTTTGAAGACGAGGAATTGGCCCATCGTTGAGAGCCAGGTTTTTCCTTTTTAAATTCACACTTTTCAAACCAAAGCCAAAAATCTTCCAATGCTAACACAAAGGTTCAGCCAAATTACACAGACCAGGTTGACTGAATTGCTAGCAGTTTCCTCGTTCCACCAACGAGTGGTAGGATGTGTAGCTCCTGTTCAATGTTCGGGCACATTCAGCTTCCAATTTGTCGACTTCTAATTCCAGTGCTGCAGATCCGAGAGCAAGTTGCCTGCTTGCACACTTTGCTGTGAATAGTTGCGTGCCATAGAGGCAGCCAACACGGTAGGAGAGAAAATAAGATGCTTGTAAGGATGGAGTTGAGAGGGATGCAGGTTGGGAGAAGGAAAGATGAGGTAATATTATGATGTGTCATGGCACCGCCTCTGAGATATGCTGCTTGTTGAGTTTGGTTAAACGATCGAATGTGAGCACAAAATACGGGCCCACTACATGAAGCAGCAGGAAGTTGAAGATTGCATGGACTGCTTCAAAACACTCCCAATAGCCACAGTTGCAGAGTACGGCTATCTGGCTGCCCATTTTCTCAGCTAATACCATTCAACAAATAGAGGCTTTGTTTCTCACCCTCCCCAGTCTCATAGGCCTGAATTTTCACTCGCCGTCTGTCATCCGGAAAGTCGGCAGGGAACACATTGTCACCAACTCCGACAGGCCCGTTGATATTTTACACCCAATTGAGCATTAATCGATCGCAGGCGGGATTTCAGAACAGCCAACATCCAACCACTCAGGCCCAGTGCTCCGGTGGCCATTTGGGGAAGGGTAGAGAATATCTTGGAGAGTTCTCGAACGTTTAAAAAAAAAATCTTTTTATTGGCATTTCTCATGTTTATAAACAGTTGTATACATACATCATATTTTTCTTGCCCGTGCTAATTTACTTTATTATACAGAGGTTTATTTTGTCCTTTGTTTAACCGACCCTAGGTACACTTCGCTGCCCTCTGGATCGGTCTATAGTTCCTCCCCCTTCCCCGTTGTGCCCCCCTCCCTTCTTCCCCCCCTCCCTTCCCCCCTTTGGCTTCAGCTGTGTTTTTCTTTTATTTTCCGGGAAAGGGGTGGGGAGGGGGGGGGGGGGGTAGCCAGCCCCCCTCCCTCCTCTCTTGTGGTTTGGAGTTCGCTAGCATGACAATCTTGCTGTCGGGGTGTAGGTTGGGTGGGTGGGCTAGATCTCTCTGATCCCTGACGGGAGGACACCTCCAGTCTGAAGGCGTCTTCGGATTGAGGTGCCCCCCCTCCACTTCCCTTCCCTCCCAAGATCAAGGTCGAGAACATTTTCTGTTTCCTACCCTCATTCATCGGGTGTCCGTCAGCCTAAAATTTGAGGCGTGGGCTGGATTCCCGTCTGAGGCCCTGTTCACAGCAACGTAAAATCACATCCAGGTTGGACCGGGCGGGGTTGTGGAGGGAATACTGTCCATGCTATTTATTGTCCCCCCTCCCCCACCTCAGAACCTGCTGGGAGAGAGGAATATTCTGGCTGTACATTTGATCTTGTATCTATGGCCACCAGTTCACTCAACTATTGGAAACAATCTGTTCCTAATTATTCTGGCCTATCTTATCGTATTTCTCTGCAATCATACAATGACAATAGTTTACAACACAGGAAGATTCCATGTGGCTCATCGTGTTGTGACTGCCAGCTGAAAAGGAGCTATCCTGTCTAATCGCCATTTCTAGTTCTTGGTTCAATACCTCAAGTACATAGAAAGCAGATGTGGATCTCTGTCTCCTGCATCCTTTCAGATAGTTCCAGACGCTCACCACCCTCTGAGTGAAACAATTTCTCCTCGACTCCCCTCTAATCCGACTACCATTCACCTTAAGTTCATGTGTCCTGGTTATTGACCTGCCTGCTGAGAGCAATTAGTCCTTACTATCCAATCTATTTAGGCACCTCATGATTCTATACACCACAATTACACTGTCAATCTCCTCTGTCCTCAAGAAAACAACCATGTCCTCATCCAACTCTACATATCTATAAGTCTTCATTCCTGACAAGTTCCTCATAAATATTCTCTGTCCCCTCTCTTGTATGATTATATCCTGTACTGTGGCGACCAGGACTGTATGCAGTACTCTAACTGTGGCCCAATTGGTACAATTCTAGCCTAATATCCCTGGCCTCAGCTAATTGAGGATCGTATCCTTTATGCTTTCTTAAAAGCCATATCTACCTGACTTGCTACCTTCAGAGATCTGCGGACATGCGTCGGGATTCTTCAATCCTGTGGCCAAGTTCTGACACCGGCGTGAAAGTGGTATGAGCCACTCCAGCGCTAACGGGCCTCACCGGGCAGCTATCCACCCCTTCCTAAGGGGATAGTATGGCACCGGAGTGGTCTCCGCAGCTCCAACACCCAAAATCTGGCGCACCACGGCCGGCATGAGTTCGCACATGTGTGCCACAACCGGTGTGAGTTCGCGCATGCGTGTGGGTTCCTGTCTCCACGTCGGCCCCCGGGCAATATGGCGGCGCCCGACAGGGGCCCGGTGCAGAGGAACATAGGCCTTCACGGAAATATCCCGCCCCCCCCCCCCCCCCCGGCCCACACCACCAGGACGGCCCCTGCAGAGCTCCGAGATCCTGCCGTGTGGGACCATACATAGCCCATGCCGGCGCGACTCAGCCGAACTAGGCAGGCCCTCGGCAGGACGTGGCTTGGAGAATCACCAGGGAGGGGGGGCGCTTTCAATGGCCCCCTACTGGCGCTGCGGCGATCCTGCGGGTGCCCGAAAATCGGCACCGGAGAATCAGCGAGCAGGTTGGGGCGGCGTGGCGCGATTCCCGCGGGGGTCGGAGAATCCCGGCTATGAACTCCAAGGTCCCTTTGCTCCCCTGCATTTTTCAGTGTTCTATATTCAGGGTACATTGCAGAGCTTCGGTGCCTTCTCCGGTTACAGGTTGAACACAGGGATAAGCGAATATATTGCGGTCAGTGCATCGGGAGAGGGGAGCCGGATTGAGGAAGTTGCCATTTATATTGGCGGGGACTAGTTTCCAATACTTAAGGGTCCAGGTGGTGGGTGATTGGACGGGCCTTCAAAGGTTGAATTATTCAAGCCTGGTGAGTAGAGTTAAGGTAGACTTCCAAATGTGGGATAGTCTCCCGTTATCGTGGTTCAATCGGTTAAGATGAACATTTTGCTGAGATTTTTATTTTTATTTCAGTGTCGCCTGTGTTTCTGCCCAAGTTGTTTTTCCGAAGGGCCGTACGGCTTATTTCCTGTTTTATTTTGGTGGGTTTGGAGAGGGGGGTTCTTCAGAGAGAGAGAGATAGGCAGGGAGGCTAGAGCTGCCGAATTTGCTGTACTGTTAGTGGGTGGCCAACACGGAGAAGGTGCTCAGGTGGTATGGGGACCTGGAGGCTCTCTGGGTTCAGATGGAGTCAGGGTCATGTAGGGGAACAAGTTTGCGAGCATTGGTAACAGCGCCACTTCCATTGGTGCTTGCAAGGTACTCAGCAAACCCAGTGGTGCTGTCAACACTAAAAATATGGAGGCCAATCCGCCGGCATTTCAAGTTGGGGGCAGCTTCAAGGTTGGCAACCATTTGTGCTAACCACCTAGATAATATTATAATGCTCTTTATCGTCACAAGTAGGCTTACATTAACAGTGTAATGAAGTTCCTGTGAAAATCTCCGAGTCGCCACGTTCCGACGCCTGTTCGGTTACACAGAGGGACAATTCAGAATGTCCAAATTACTAACAGCACGTCTTTCAGGACGTGTGGGAGGAAACCAGAGCTAATCAATAATAATAATAATCTTTATTGTGACAAGTAGGCTTACATTAACACTGCAATGAAGTTACTCCGCACAGGCAGTGACCCAGAGGAAATCCACGCAGACACGGGGAGAACGTGCAGACTCCTCACAGAGGAAGAGAGGGTTGGAGAGAGTGGGTGCCTTATTCTTGGAGGGGCGATTGCCAACCTGGAGGAGCTGCAGGAGAAATATGGGCTGTTGGACTCGGACATGTGTACCTCCAGGTACGGAGCTTTTGGGAAGAAGCTTTTGTCAGATTTCCCAGTGGCGTTGCCATCATTTTTATTGGAGAGGATTCCCTCCTCTTCGGGGTCCAAGGAGGGCAGTAAGTCCGGCATGTATGAACGGATCGTGAGGAAAGAGTTGAATTTAGTGGAAGGGATGAAGGCTAAATGGGTGGAGGAGTTAGAGCCAATACTGGAGGAGGGGATATGGAGGAGGGAGCTGTGGAGGGTGAATGGCACGTCATCACATTGCAAGACTCAGCCTGATCAAGCTAACGGAAGTGTTTCAAGCGTGCCTCACTAAGGCTAGGATGAGTCATTTTTTTGAGGGGTGGAGGATAGGTGCAAGTGCTGCTCGAGGGGGCCTGCGCACCACATACACGCATGTTTTGATCCTGTTCGAACCTGGTGGATTTCTGGAGGTCTTTCTTCAACACCATATGGGCGATCCTAAATATTGAGCTGGAGCTTTGGACGGGTGTAGGAGCGGATGTCCTTGCCTTCACCTCATTGGTGACATGGAGGAGTATCCTGCTGGGCTGGAGGTTGTCGACACCGCTGAGTCCTTCGGCCCAGCTAGGGAATCTGATGGAGTCTCGAGAAGCTCAAATACACCATGAGGGGGTCGTTTGAAGGGTTCTGCCTGTGTTGATATTGTATTCCAGAGAATTAGTCACTGTTAGCTGTGAGAGGGTGTGGTCTTCTTTGCTTTCTGGATGAGGGTGGCTTCGAAATGCAGTGTCTCACAAAGAACATCAAGCTATGTTTTGATCAAACCTAATTTAGTAACAATAATAATAATAATCTTTATTGTCACAAGTAGGCTCACATTAACACTGCAATGAAGTTACTGTGAAAAGCCCCTAGTCATCACATTCCGGCGCCTGTTCAGGAACACAGAGGGAGAATTCAGAATGTCCAAATAACCTAACAGCACGTCTTCTTGGACTTGGAGGAAACTGGAGCACCCGGAGGAAACCCACGCAGACACGGGGAGAACGTGCAGATTCCACCCAGACAGTGACCCAAGAGGGAATTGAACCTGGGACCTTGGTGCTGCGAAGCAACAGTGCTAACCACTGTGCTACCATGCTGCCCACAACTACACACTACACCTAAATAGGTTTAACTTGCTTACTAGGATGTAAAAGATGATAGATAAACTAAACTATGATTCAATCTACAGAGCTTCTGAAAACACGACTACTCTCTATCCCGCCTAATCACCTACTCCCAGAATCAAGGGTATCACGTGATCCATGTGTACGCGCTTGATCACCATCTTGTGGTTGGATGCAATTACATTAAATTGGGAAGAAGGGTGGGGGCGGAGATAGGAGGTGGGGTGTGTAAGTAGGAGCGAGTTTCTTTTCTTTGTCTTTGTGTTTCATGGTTTGGAGGGTTGTGTTGGGGATTTGTTTGGTGTCCGAGTTTGGTTGAGTGTTTTTGTTTGTAAATTTTGTATAAAATTCTTATAATTTAATTAAAATATTACCAAAAAAACCAGGGCGGGATTCTCTGATCCTGAGGCTAAGTGTTGATGCTGTCGTAAACGCCGTCGCGTTTTACGACGGCGTCAACAGGTCCCCAGGATCAGCGATCCTGTGCCCTACAGGGGGCCAACACCGCACTGCAGCAACTCACGCAGCTCCAGCTGCCGATACAGGCATCAAACGGGCGCCGCGGGCTTGCGCATGCGCGCCAAGGCAGGTGCAAACACGCGCATGCGTGTTAGTTTCCTTCTCCGCACCAGCCATGATGTAACATGGTGGATAGCTACAGAGGCCCGGCACGGAGTAAAATAGGCCCCCACCAGGAGAAGCCGGCCCGCCGATCGGTAGGCAGCCAACAGTGAGGTCGTCGCTGAAAAATAGTTCCCTCAGTCTTGTTCCCGACAAATGTGACCCTGGCATGGTGCTGAAACACAGTGGAAAATGCTGCCCAGAATTTCCCATGTTGGGCGGATTCTCCGGAAAACTTTCTAAGTATGTTAACGAACGGGATATTCCGCGAGCTTCCCAGCGCTCGGCCCGTCAAAACGGACAATGCAATTCAACGTTAATTAGTCTTGCCGCAAATAACGCCTCGCCAGCTGATTTACTGGGACCGCGCTCGCCAACCCCTTGTGGTGGTATAACTAGGAGGTTTACGGTACCTATCTGCCATTGGTGCAGAGCACTCGCTGCCCATTGGCCCAGGTCGGTTATGTGCCTCTCTGCTGATTGGTTGAGGCTAGTCATGTGACTGCTCACCCATTGGCCGAGAGGCAAGTAGTCCCGCCTATGGCTGGCTTGCTTCAACAGCTACCTCTCCACCACAGGCAGCCAGCCCACCAAGGAGCAGAAACTCCACATCCTCCACTCGTGTGTGGGCACCGCTGTCTACTCGAGGATTGAGGATGAACAAGACTATGAAGCGGCCATGGACCTTCTGAAAGGACATTTTCTCAGGCCTGGTCACCAAGTCTACGCACGGCATCTCCTGGCTACAAGGCAGCAGTTCCCCGGTGAGTCCCTTGATGAATTTTATCGGGCCCTCGTTGTCTTGGGGAGAAACTGGGCCTGCCCGCAAGTTACTGCGGCAGAACATACGGAACTGTTAATTCGGGATGACTTTGTTGCAGGCATGCAACCTTCTGCAATACGCCAGCGACTATTAGAAAAAGGACACTTTAAGCCTCGCTGAGGCATGGACCCTCGCTACCGACCGAAATGCCCGCGCATATGCCTCCGGCTGCACGGCAGCTCCTTGGCTATGTGGCACGCAACCCCCCTGTCCCCCGCCGACTCCTACCCCCCAGGCCTGCGCTGCGGGGCACCCCAATAAGCTCACAGGGTCCCGCTGTTACTTCTGTGGCCTGGCCAAGCACCCCTGCCCGCGCTGTCCAGCCCGCGCCGCAGTCTGTAAGAGCTGCGGTAGGAAAGGTCACTATTCAGTGGCCTGTCAATCAAAGTCGGTCGCTGCTGTTCCGCGCAGCGACCGCGGATCGCCCCCCTGCGCTCCTCCAGGGCCCCACGTGGCACACAGGCCTCTCTGCCCCCACTCCCGGCACCCACGGGCGACCCACGGACCTCCTTGCCCCTGCCCCTAGCCACCATGAGTGACCTGCGGGTGCCTCCATTTTGGGTCCTGGACGCCACGTGTGGGTCCTGGGCGCTGCCATCTTGGGGTCCCAACCCCACATGTGGGCCACGGGCGCTGCCATCTTAGGGTCCCGACTCCACGTGTGGGTCCTGGGCGCCGCCATCTTGGGGTCCCGACTCCACGTGCAGCCAATGGGCGCCGCCATTTTGGATCAATACAGAGAACCCCACCAGCGATTCCTCCGCAAGCAAAGACGACCCAGACCTCGCCACGACTCGCTGCAGTGACTCTCGACCAGTCGCGGCAACGCACGCTCTCCACGGCGACAATACAGATCCTTCTCAATGGACACGAAACAAGCTGCCTACTAGACTCCGGGAGCACAGAGAGTTTTGTCCACCCCGATACGGTAAGACGATGCGCGCTCCCCGTTCACCCAGTCAAGCATAAGATTCGCACTCCCTCCACATCACCGGGTGCTGCGTCGCGAACCTCACGGTCCAGGGGAGGGTTTTAAAAAATTATTAACTCGTCCTCCCCCACCTCTGCGCACCGGCACTCTTAGGACTGGATTTCCAGTGCAACCTGCAGAGCTTGACCTTTAAATTCGGCGGCCCTATTTCACCCCTTACTGTCTGCAGTCTCGCGTCCCTCAAAGTGGACCCCCCTTCCTTGTTTGCGAACGTCACCCCGGATTGCAAACCCGTTGCCACTAGGAGCAGATGATACAGTGCCGAGGACCGGACCTTCATCAGGTCCAAGGTCCAGAGGCTACTAAAGTAAGGAGTCATCGCGGCCAGCAACAGTCCCTGGCGAGACCAAGTACTGGTAGTTTGGACCGGGGAGAAAAACCAAATGGTCATTGACTACAGTCAGACCATCAACAGGTTTGTGCAGCTGGACCCATACCCTCTCCCTCGTATTTCTGACCTGGTTAACAGGATCGCGAAGTACAAAGTCTTCTTCACGGTGGACCTTAGGTCCGCCTATCACCAGCTTCCCATCCACGCGGGTGACCGCAAGTACACCGTGTTCGAGGCAGATGGGCGCCTCTATCACTTTCTAAGGGTTCCATTCGGTGTCACAAATGGGGTCTCGGTCTTCCAACGGGAGATAGACCAAATGGTTGACCAATACGTCTTACGGGCGACCTTCCCGTATCTTGATAACGTCACCATCTGCGGCCACGACCAGCAGGACCATGACATCAACCTCCAAAAATTCCTCCATACTGCAAAACTTCTTAACCTCACATATAATAAGGATAAGTGCGTGTTTCGCACCGACCGTCTAGCCATCCTCGGCTACGTAGTGCGCAACGGAGTGATAGGCCCCGATCCCGAACGCATGTGCCACCTGATGGAACTCCCTCTCCCCAACTCCCTCAGATCCCTTAAACGCTGTCTTGGCTTCTTCTCTTATTACGCCCAGTGGGTCCCGAAGTACGCCGACAAAGCCCGCCCCCTCATCCAATCCAACACTTTTCCACTGTCGATGGAGGCCCGCCAGGCCTTTAGCCGCACCAAAGCAGATATCGCAAAGGCCACGATGCGTGCTATCGATGAGTCCCTCCCATTTCAGTTCAAGAGCGATGCGTCTGACGTAGCTCTGGTGGCCACCCTCAACCAAGCGGGCAGACCCGTGGCCTTCTTCTCCCGGACCCTCCACGCTTCCGAACTCCGTCATTCCTCGGTGGAAAAGGAAGCACAGGCCATAGTTGAAGCTGTGCGATACTGGAGGCACTATCTAGCCGGCAGGAGGTTCACCCTCCTCACAGACCAGCGGTCAGTGGCCTTCATGTTTGACAATGCACAGAGGGGCAAGATCAAGAATGTCAAGATCTTGCGCTGGCTGATCGAGTTGTCCACGTACAACTACGTATCGTCTTGGGAAGCTCAACGAGCCTCCTGATGCCCTGTTCCGCGGTACCTGCGCCAGCGCGCAGATTGACCGCCTGCCCACCCTCCACGCGGACCTCTGCCATCCAGGGGTAGCCCGCTTCTATCACTTTATCAAGACCCGCAACCTGCCCTACTCCATTGAGGCGGTCAGGACCGTGACCAGGGATTGCCACATTTGGGCAGAGTGCAAACCGCACTTCTACCACCCGAGCAAGCGCATCTGGTAAAGGTGTCCTGCCCTTTCGAACGTCTTAGTATGGACTTCAAGGGTCCCCTCCCCTCCAACAACCGCAACAGCTACTTCTTAAGTGTGATTGACGAGTACTCCCGCTTCCCTTTCGCCATCCCCTGCCCCGACATGAGCACGACAACTGTCATCAAGGCCCTCATCTCCATTTTCTCCCTGTTTGGTTACCCCGCATACATCCACAGCGACCGGGGGGTCCTCATTTATGAGCGACGAGCTGCATCAATTCCTGCTCAGCAGGGGCATCGCCTCTAGCAGAACGACCAGTTATAACCCTCGGGATAACGGGCAGGTCGAGCGGGAGAATGGCACAGTCTGGAAGACCGTCCTACTGGCCCTACGGTCCAGAGATCTCCCTATCTCCCACTGGCAAGAGGTCATCCCCAACGCCCTCCATTCAATTCGGTCTCTCCTCTGCACTGCCACAAACCAAACGCCTCATGAACGTCTTCTTGTTTTCCCTAGGAAGTCATCCTCCGGATCCCCACTCCCGACTTGGCTGGCCACACCCGGGCCCATCTTTCTCTGGAAGCACGTGCGGGTGCACAAGTCCGACCCGTTGGTGGAACGAGTCCAGTTACTCCACGCTAACCCGCAGCACGCGTACGTGGAGTATCCCGACGGTCGGCAGGACACGGTCTCCCTTTGAGACCTGGCACCCGCCGGCGTGCGACCCCAAACCCCCACAGTCCAGTCCCCCCCCCCCCCCCCCCCCCGGCGCCCCCGCAACCCAGCGCACAGGAACCCCCTCCCCCGGCCAGAGCTTCGCTAGCACCGACCAGGGGTACGGACACAGGATCACGACCGCCGCTCCCGGAGTCAAGGACGGCCGCCGGCCCGACGTCACCGGCACCGCTGCGACGGTCCAGCAGAACATCGTGGGCGCCCGACAGACTGATCGCGTCAATCTGTTGCTCCACTGGACTTTTATCGGACTCCTTGTGTCATTCAGAGTTCCAATGTACAAGTTGCACATGTTTTTTGTTTTTTTTTTCTAATTATGTACAGTTCATTGCCGTTCTTGTATCCGCACAGTCGTCGCGAACCAGTGGGCAGCCGCCATTTACCTCGGTACACCTCGTTCTCTCAAGTCATACCACCAGTCCAACAGCCCCCTCCCTCCTTCTTACTCCTGCCCCCCCCTGCTTCTTTCTCCACAGGGGGTGAATGTGATGGTATAACTAGGAGGTTTACGGTACCTATCTGCCATTGGTGTAGAGCACTCGCTGCCCATTGGTTCAGGTCGGTTAAGTGCCTCTCTGCTGATTGGTTGCGGCTAGTCATGTGACTGCTCACCCATTGGCCGAGAGGCAAGTAGTCCTGCCTACGAGGTGGGGTATAAGAACCCATAGGACCCTGCAGTTGGCCTTTCTCTGTAAGTCGACTGCCGGGCACACAACTAGTTGATTAACGCCTGATATATGGAACTTCTTCACGACTCGAGTCCAATTGATGGTACATCACCCCTCGCTAACAAGGTTGAGCAGCACTTAAGCTGTACTCGCTCAGCCAACCCCAGCCATCTCGCAATAATGGCGCCGAGGAGACCAGCCCTAAGATTCGGGGATGCTGACCTGAGGAGGCTCCTGGACGGGTGGAGACCAGGAGGGATGTCCTGTTCCCCGGGGGTCCCGGAGGGTGAGCCACAAGGCAGCCAGTGCTGCCTGGGATGAGGTGGCGGCGGCCTCTAGTTCCAACAGTGAGACTAAGGGGGCTGGTCAACAGTGCAGGAAGAAGGTCAATGACCTACACTGGGCAGAACGAGTGGTTAGACACCAAGGCCACCCCTTCCCCCCCCCAAAGGAGCATCCACCTCCGAACTCTCCAAGTGACCCCCCAGCCCTCCCTTTCTCTCCCTCCCCACCCCGCCTTCAAACCTCACTCCCACCACGGAACCACACATGTGACTAGCAATGCCCCTCTGTGTCTCCTCAGGAAAAGCTCTCCCACAATCGCAGGAGAGGGCTCAGAGCAGTGGAGGGGTGCCAGATATAAACATCCTCATCTCCTTCCAGGAGCAGGCCCTGGAGGTGACTGGGTTGGCCCAGAACAGATCAGCTACGTGGAGGCTGGCGGCGCCGCAGACGTGTGGAACCACTGGGCTCCACCCGGGGGAACCTGTCAAATGTGAGTTGTTGTTCCATTACTGACTGACCCACCCCTCCCGCTGACCACATGTCCATTCTCCTGCAGGTCCTACAGCCAACAATGCCGGCCCATCCCGGGTGGCTCCCTCTCCTGACTCCGAGGAGAACACTTCGGAGGGGAGCTTCGAGGATGCCACGATGTTCGCAGCACAGCTGTCAACCCCACCCTCCACCAGCGCAGATATACACACCTGGGTGGGAAACGTTAGTGGTCAGGCTTCTGGGGCACAACCTGGTGTTGCACCACACTGCTGCTGATTTACGTCAGGTGGAGGCAGGAACCCTCAGGCGAGATAGCAGTCAGATTCCAGGACCCAGCTGGTTCCCAGCCAGATGCTGAGCCTCTGGAAGTGGGTTACTGATGGTGACAATAGGGAGCAGCTGGGATGCTTATAGTGAGATGTCAGCATCCCTCCAGCACACCCACAGCCGCTTGGAGGAGGCCCAGAAGCTACGGGCACAGAAGATGGCAATGAGTGGCACCGAGGCCAACACTAGGCTGGCGACCGCAGTGGAGAGCCTGATGCACAATGTCGGCACCATTAGTGAAGATGTCCAGTCGGTGACGGCCATGGCTGAGGGCCTCGGCAGAATGTCTGACTCGCCAGGAGATGTCAGCCGGTACCAGGCTGAGCTTGATGCGGTTTTGCAGGACATGTCCCACTCTCAGATGGGCATGGCTGAGGTGCTGTGGAGCTTATCCATGTTGCAGGTGGGCATTGCTGAGGCGCTGCAGAGCATATCCCAGTCACTGAGGAGCATCACCGAGGGCATTGACACCACAGTGCGGACTATGGGGAACTGCCAGGGCTGGCAGGGCCAGACAATGCAGGGACAGCTGAGGCTCGAACCAGCTGTTCCTCCGTCCCAAGGTGAACCCCACCTATGGGTACCGATCGGGAGGAGGGGGTGCTGGGTGCCAGGCCAGACCTGTCCCATGAAGCGGTGATGGTGGCCACCAGCTCCCCCAGTTTGCACCATTCTGATGAGGCCGCGTCTCGAGGTCAGCTCACGGGACAGTACAGCACGGTCTCTGACCCCAGAACCCCCAAGGACGCCCGCCAGAGGTATCGAGGACCTTGGGGTGAGGTAAGCAACTGGCTGCCTTCACCTCTGATATGCATCCTGGGTAAACACCAAGACACAGTGATAGAGCTTGGCGAGCCAAGCACGTTGTGCACCACTGAGGGGGTGGGAAGGGAGTGTAGGTAGGTAGGGGTTTGGGGGCTAGGCAGGGTTGGTGTGGGAGTTGGGTATTGTACAGCACATTAAACAATGTTTTGCACAACCATTATGATGCCTCTGACACTTTTGTTTGTAATGCAAGCTGACCCCTGGACCCTTTGTCCATCTCTCCAGGCCCCCCTGCCCCCCGTGGTGCTCACCCACCCTCTGGCCATGGACATGTCCCCGGAATGTGTCCCATCCCCTGGGTGTTTGGATGTTGCGTGTGTGGTGTTGCCTCCCGCAGTATTCAGGCAGTGTCCAAGCATCAAGGTGTGATTGGGATTTTAGGCAATGACTCCCACATGCTCCATTGCTCACCCACCACGGGAATCCACTTGGCATGTGTCAAATGCTCACTTAACCACGATTGCCAATTCCCTTTTAACGATAGCCTTCAGCCACACGGCCAGAGGCTTCAGCAGTCAGTGGATGTGGGGCGGACGGGCAGGGACAAGGGCTGCCCCCGGAATGGGTACAGATGATCCAGGGATTGGCGCCTTCCCCCCCCCCCCCCCCCCCCCCCCCCCCCCCACCCACCATGGCGGCAAACCCCTGCAGAGGGTCGTTAATTGTATAGAAATGTGGCTTCAGTGGTGATAATTGGTTTCGTGCCACGCTACAGCGAGATCCAGATTTTGCCTATGGTTGGGGGCTGGTTGCATTGCAAAGTATTTGGCACCTGGCGTGGATCTCATTTTTGGCCTCTCCCGCTATTCACCAGCCTCGCTACGCATGAGCAAAGGCGCAACGAGGCCAGACGATCGTGCCCGTTGTCTTTATTTAACCTAACTGACACATTTAAATTTTAACCATTAGAAACTTTGTGTCTGCCGCTTTGAAGTCCTTGATTAATAGAGAGCACCTCTTTAATTAAAGTACTTCTTTAATTCCTCTGCCATCTTTTGATTATCATCTACAAATTGAGAATTCTCTATTTGTTTTTACCAATTTTCTTTTTACTGATTAGCTCATATAATATTTTGCAGTTCCTTTTAATGTTTTTGAATTTTTTGTCGTATTATTTATTTACCTTTTCTTACTTTCTTACATTTTGATTTCTTGCCCCCATTATTATTTTTTTCTCTTCCATTTTAATCAGTTTCCATCTCTTTCTTTACCCGTGACATCCAAAAACAATTGTGATTCCTTTCATTTTGATGGAATATATTTATTCCATTCCTTCATGATCACCTTTTAAACATATCCTACTATCGCTCTGAGGTCTAGTATACCAATACCTCTTGCCAATTCACCTCAGCAAGCACACTTTTCAGGAGATATTTTAACAAAATCCAATTGAGATTATAAGGTGATCTGCTGATTTGCTGCCATTTATTTCTTTATCCCGAAAGGAAACTTAAAATGACAACCCACCCGCCAATTTTTGAAATTCTGCTTTAATCCAATCTGTAATCTAATTTGTTTACTAAAGTGATGAATTATGGTGATTGTCCCTTTAAGGGCAACACAGCAGAATAAGGGTCACCTGGCTTGGGAAATTAATTGGGACTCAAAGTGGGTCATCACCCCAGGGAGTGGAGTCTTCTTAAACTGGAGACATGTCAGGAGTAGGTGCAGCCATGAGGTTACTGTTCTCTTGTTAATAAATCCTTTTTATATTCACAAATAAAGTCTGAGAGTGCATCATTACAATTGACTTTTCTCCTTTCTAGTTAAAGCTAATCATAATATGTTCACTATTCCCAAGGTGCTTTCCCACATTTAGCTCACCCACCTGATTATTTATAACCAGTATCTAGCAATGTCTGCGCCTTTTCAGGCCTATACCTGAGGGAGGAGCCTGATTCATTTTCTGTTCCAATTAATTTGTGGACAATTAAAATCCCTCAGGAAAATCGTTTTGTTATTCCTGCTCTTCGCCCAATCTGTCTGCCAATTTTCTTCTCCATTTTGTTCCCACAATTTGGAAGTCTGCAACATACCTATTCTAATGTAACAAGCCCTTTGTAGACCGGGATTCTCCGTTGCAGGTCCGCCTCACCACCACTGCCAGTGGGAATGGAGAATCTGGCGCTCAGGGAAACCTCCATTCACTGCAGCAGGACTGGAGAATCCTGCTGGCCTGAAGGAATGGAAAATCCCACCCGTAATCTTTGAGCTCCAACCTATCTCTCCAGCATCATGGTAGCATGATGGTTAGCACAATTGCTTCACAGCTCCAGGGTCCCAGGTTCGATTCCCGGCTTGGTTCACTGTCTGTGCGGAGTTTGCACATTCTCCACGTGAGTGCGTGGGTTTCCTCCGGGTGCTCCGGTTTCCTCCCACAGTCCAAAGATGTGCAGGTTAAGTGGATTGGACATGTTAAATTGCCCTTAGTGTCCAAAATTGCCCTTCGTGTTGGGTCAGATTACTGGGTTATGGGGATAGGGTGGATGTGTGGGCTTGGGTAGGGTGCTCTTTCAAACAGATGGTGCAGACTCAATGGGCCGAATTACCTTCTTCTGCACTGTAAAATCTATGAAAAAAAAAATTCTATTTTTTTTATTACCCTCTCCTAGCTGTGTTGGATTGACTGTGTCTGAAGTTCAGAGATTTTGATCTTGAGCATTTGCTCACATTTGGCACTTCCCACAAATGTGGTTGCTTAAGTTGGCACTTTGTGTGGGTTCAATTAAATGAGGCTGATCATAACCGTTGACCTCTGTGCTTATTTTATTGCCAACCATGGCACCTTCTCAATTTGTATCTGGTCTTGTCTTAGCAAATTGGTCTTCAGAGATACTGAGAAGATGCTCTTGCAAAAGGCAAGAATATCCAGTCAGGTTAAAATGAGATTCTATTGTACCACCCCCAAGTAATGTGGCCACAGACAGAGGGCACTGTGAGTCATTGCCCAACTGTTGTCACTAAAGCTGAGAAGTGTCTACCACAACCAAATGCATTATGGGCACCTAATTTGGAAATGGTGTTCGTAACATGGGTGCGCACTTTGAGGGTGAATCATACCAGATGGAGTATTGAGAACTTATAAACAATAAATGGTGGGATCCTGAGAAGCGCAGAGGAGCAGAGAGGCCTTGGAGTGTTTGTCCTCAGATCTCTGAAGGTAGCATGTTGGGTAGATAAGGTGGCTAAGAAGGCATAAGGGATATTTTCCTTTATTAAAAATGAAATGAAATGAAAATCGCTTATTGTCACGAGTAGGCTTCAATTAAGTTACTGTGAAAAGCCCCTAGTCGCCACATTCCGGCGCCTGTCCGGGGAGGCTGGTACGGGAATCGAACTGTGCTGCTGGCCTGTCTTGGTCTGCTTTAAAAGCCAGCGATTAGCCCTGTGAGAGCTGAGAGATTATGCTGGAACTGTGTAAAAACTAGTGAGGACAAAGCTGGATTAATGTTCACAGTTCTGGTCACCACACTATTGGGAAAACGTGATTGCACCAGAGAGATTGCAAAGAAGATTTACAAGGATGTTACCTGGACTGTTCTTTGGAACAGAACAGATTGAGGAGATGCCTATTTGCATAAAATTATGTGGGCTCGCTAGAGTAGATAGGAAGGGCCTATTTCCTTGGTTGAGGAGTCCATAACCAGGGCATAGTTTTAGGGTAAGTTAGAAGGCTCAGAGGGGACTCAAGGGGAAATATTTTCACCCAGATGGTGATGGGAATCTGGAACTCACTGCCGAAAGGGTACCAGAGAAAAATACCCACATAACAGTCCTCAGCAAAGTGGGTGTGTTTTAATCTGCCCGCATCCTATTGGCTGGGGACAATTCATTTTCCCGTGAAGTATTTTAGGGTGCAAATCAATTTAACAGAATAACAGAAACAAACTCAAGGACAAAATAAAAGGGGCCTATCGTGGTGGGGGCACTGCCCAAAAATAACAAAGCACAATGTCAACATTAGATCAGAATATGAAAAGAGGGGTTGTAAATCATTCTAACACCCGCGGTGCCCACCGGATATGGAAGGCCTCGATTGCCCGGTGTCATCGCATGCTCCTTCTCCAGGGACACCCAGCCACGAATAAAGCCATGGAGGAGGGGTTACCACATCATCCTCGGTGAATATGAACTCCCCCAATGAAGGGAGTGTGGTGATATACATCACTGTAAATACACAATGGGTTAATGTAAATACATGTAGACTAGCTAGACACTAGAGGGAGCACAGAGACATGACACACACATTCAACCAATAGGCCAATAAGATAGAACACGACCAATGGGCATTCAAGACACACACAGAGGTGACACTACCACAGGAGGGCATTACACCAACCCATATATAAGGACACAGCACACACGATCTTCCTCTTTCCAGTGGAGACACTTGTTGAGTACACAGGGTTGATTGAAACACATCACACCCACCACGTGGATTGTAGCGGACTGGTTAGATAGTTTGAGTAGCTATAGCATGATTAATAGGAGAGTCGAATCCAAGTAGGAGAATCGTTAACAGAGCTGGTCAGTTTGGTACCAGCTAGATAGGGAACCAATAGTGAACTCTGGTACTGTGTACATATTGTTGTAAATAAAGTTACTTGCTGTCTGACTCTACAAACTGGTGCTGGATTCTTTGTTGCACTCACAAAAGGGTGTCAAGGCCTGTGGTGGTCTGCATGCTGCACATCATGTGGGCAGAGCAGTTACCACCCGCTGTACAGTGAGCAGCAACCTATACAGTTGCTTTCTGGCTGGTTTCTTGGCAAAACATTCACCAGAGTGTGATACCAGTAACCAGAACCCCAATTCCCCATTAGCAACAGTCCGTATCTACCTTCGGTCACTGACCATCACAGTATCCACTTGGCTCCAATACCAAAATAAAAGCCACCACTAAATAAATATTCCAAAACAAATTTATGTATGAAATCTTGCCATAATGCACACAATGACCAAAATCTTTGGTACTTGTTCGTGGCTGGGATTTTCCAGTGCTGCTGACAGTGAATGGAGTTTTAGCTAGATCACGAAATTCTCTGTTCTTGCTCATAACGGGTCCCGCCACGGCCGAGACCAAAGAATCCGGCCCAGTGTCATTAATCATCCTTGTCCATTGTCTTCTGTGTGCTGTCCTGGTGTTACCTGTCCTGGTGATACGCAGTGGCTGTGCCATGGCTGGTGGAAGGTTGCTGATATTCAGAGGATGCTGTACTGACCTTACACGACGACCTTAAGCAGCTCTGTGCCCAGGAGGGCCCACTGTGGACTGTGCCACCATGGTGTGAGCAGTAACAATCTGGGATGGTCCCTGACAAGCAACAAGAAGGCACTGATGGAATGGCAGGAGGAGGAGTGAATGCTGTCACCCAAGCAAGGTCAGCAAATCCATGCTCAATGGAGCCATCCCCACTTCCCAAGGGAAATTTCAGAAATCCTAGTAATCTTTAGGAGGACAGATTGCTGCATATCCTGCAAGTTCCTATTCATACTGCCCTTCACAACCATGCTGGCACAATCTTCTTCCATAGGTTGCCTGATCAAAATGTTCACCTGAGTCCACTGCAGCAAACCTTCGCCCTCCAGTAAACTGGTACCTCCCTTCTCCTTGTGCCCTGTCCTGGCTGTCGCCCATTCATACCCGGTGTCTCGCTACATGCAGAACTACGTACCCTCCAAGTTACCCTCAGTATATGACCTGGTGGCTGCAAGTGGGAAATGGGGTGACAACCAATCACATCATCCCTGTCTTCTTCTCTTCAGCACCAGCTTGACTAAGGAGCTTATCTTGTGTCTCTGAAAGGAATAAAGGCATAGCTGTGGTGAGGACAGACGTGCATGCTTACACTATCTGCAGCTTGTTAATCAGAGGAGAGTATGGGATGAGAGGCAAGTCGGAGGATGAGGTTTGAGGATATTATTACCTCTGATGCTTTCAGCCCTGCTGCTGGCCACAGCTTCAGCAATGACCATGTCACAATTCATCAGCATGAGCTCCACCAGCAGCTAAGGACATGCAGACACACCTGTCCCCCTTCAGCTCCATCCTGCACCAACTTGCCCGCAGAGAAAGGGAAGTGTGCTAGTTGCGTCATGCGATCTGTTTGGGTGATTAGCTGGTGGTTGAATAGCTGGCAGTGTGTGCAAGCTGTGAATTGTGGATGTGAAGCTTACAGCAGTGCGATGTGTGTGAGGGTGAGGTGAAGCCTATGAATGCCCGATTGATCGAGATTGGTGGTAGGTGAGGGATGTGGTGTGGCGAATTGAGCAGGGTCTGAGGCTATTGGTGCAGTTGGCAGGATATGGCATTTGACGATCCATTTACTGACCTTGACCACTCAACCCAGGCCATTGAACTCTTTGCAGCACTGAATCCTCAGGGTTTGAATCCTGACCATGTATCTGGAGGGCCTCCTGACTCCCTGCAGATACAGAAAATCTCTCCGTTGCTAGCTCCACCTCCAAGGCCTCCAGACTTTGGAGTCTGTTGCCTCACATCTTGTGCTATTCCACACTGTTTTCCAGATCAAAGCGACTTTATACATGACTCCCAGCACCTGCTCCAGCCACAAAGCCCTTTGCCTTTAAGTGGCTTTAAGCAATTTTCAGGCAAGTTTGAGTAGTGCTAGCCAGTCACAATATGGTCCCCACTGAGGACTCCAGCCAATGAATTGTGTGGCTGACGCTACAGGGATGCTGAAATCAGTGCAAGGAGCAACACTAAATTGGCATGCAGCCTGGAATGCAAACAATGAGTGATAATCACGCTTTGCGGGTCCCCACATCCGTTTTCAGGTGCTATCGAATCTGGCCCCCTGCCTGTTTAATATATATGTTAATTTGGTAGAGTTTTAATAATAGGAATGTAATATTAGGCATTCTGCTGCTAACAAGTCCTGCCTGAGGCAGACAGTTGCTTCAAGTCGGGCTTCTTTCAATTATTTTTTCTTTTGCTTTTTAAACAAGAAAGCTTCAACAATATAATTAACAACTGAACATTTCTAAATCAAAAAATAAATCTTTGTTTCTTCTATGAAAACCATTTCAATGTGACTCAGTAAGAATCCAAGGAGCCTGGAGATATTCTTTGGAAAGGACTGGTAAAAGATTATCGCTATAAAAATAATTTAATGCCCATGACTGCTGCTGGCAGTTTTATGCTTCTTTTTTTCAGATTTCTTTCAGTCCCAACAGAGCTTCACAGTGCAGGTACTTGTCTCTCGCATTGCAGATCACAGCAGGGACCCATTATCGGCATCCATATTACAAATTGTAACGACCCCTCACTAATCCAAATAACAGCAACAAAGAAAAGCCATAAAAATGCCAACGCCACCGGGCAAGACAGCCAGGCAGAATGGGCTGTATTTCACACCAAGGATGTGACTTACCGCTCCTTTCATATGGAAGAAAATCCCAGGCACCGAGTCCTTATGAGGTTCTGCACATGTCACCGGGTACACCACATTCTCTGAGGGGGTGTGCATAATGGCCTCTGTTCGAGGGGCTGGCGGCCAGCTTTGAGAATCACCAAGTTCTCCAAAAGAAAAAAAAATCTGCTCACAACAACGTTGTCTCAAGACGTAACGAGAATCTGCTTGCCCATGAAGTAATAATATGAACTAAGAAATCCCAAGCCGCCAGGATATAACAGACAGCGACTGCTCATTGTGAAAACAAGTATACTTTTAATGAAAAAATATTATTTCAGAAGCCTCTCTGGCTGTCTGGTGTTGATATATTCTTATCAACATTGCTGGCTACATTTCTTATTGAAAAAGTAAGTACAAAAGATTAGAATCAGACCTCTGAGCTCGTAATATTGAGGAATTCCTGCCAAAGTTTTTTAGTTTGCACTTGGGGAGTGACGGCATGATGGTGGCATTGTCACTGGACTAGCAATCCAGAGACCCATCATAACACACTGGGGACCTGGGCTAAAATCTCACCAAGGCAGGTAATGAAATTTGAATTCAATGGAGGTCTGGAATTAAAAGTCTAATGATGACCATGAAACAATTGTTCTGGTTCACTGCACCGCTTTAGGGAAGGAACTCTGCCATCCTTACCTGGGTTGACCCACAGCAATGTGGTTAATTTTTAAATGCCCACAGTTCATAGGCAATTAGGATGTGTGATAAATGCTGGCCCATCCAGCGTGGCCCAAACCCCACGAATGAATAAAAAAATAGACTGGACAGAATTCCAATTATTGCTTATTGTCTTCCAAACCCAATTTACCCCAGCACTGATATGATAAAAAATATATATGCGTGTATACTATACTGTCACTGAAGTATTAGCCTGCTTGCCACTTCACAGAAAGGGGTAATATAACACTTTAATCGATTCAGTGGAGATGATGGCACAGTGGTATTGCTGCTAGCCCAGTAATCCAGAGGCCCAGGTTAATGCATTTGGGGGACAAAGGTTCAGCAATGGCAGTTGGTAGAATTTAAATCCAATTAAAAGTCTGAAATTCAGTCATGATAACTGTGAAACTATCATTGATTGTCGTGAAAACCCATCTGGTTCACGAATGCCCTTTAGAGAAGGAAATCTGCCATTCTTCCCTGGTCTGGCCTACATGTGACTCCAGACCCACTACAATGCGGTTGATTCTTAACCACCCCTGAAATGGCCTCGTAAGTCACAGTCCAAGGGAAACAAATGCTGGCCTTGCCAGTGACACCCACATCTCATGCATAAATACATTAATTTAAAAAAAAATCAGTCTGACATATGGAGGAGTGAAATCTCTGGAGTGAAGGGAGACAAACCCAAATTTCAATACATAGACATAGAACATAGAACGATACAGCGCAGTACAGGCCCTTCGGCCCTCGATGTTGCACCGACATGGAAAAAAATCTAAAGGCCATCTAACCTACACTATGCTCTTATCATCCATATGCTTATCCAATAAATTTTTAAATGCCCTCAATGTTGGCATGTTCACTACTGTTGCAGGTAGGGCATTCCACGGCCTCACCACTCTTTGCGTAAAAAACCCACCTCTGACCTCTGTCCTATATCTATTACCCCTCAATTTAAGGCTATGTTCCCTCGTGCTAGCCACCTCCATCCGCGGGAGAAGGCTCTCGCTGTCCACCCTATCTAACCCTCTGATCATTTTGTATGCCTCTATTAAGTCACCTCTTAACCTTCTTCTCTCTAACGAAAACAACCTCAAGTCCATCAGCCTTTCCTCATAAGATTTTCCCTCCATACCAGGCAACATCCTGGTAAATCTCCTCTGCACCCGTTCCAAAGCTTCCACATCCTTCCTGTAATGAGGCGACCAGAACTGTACGCAATACTCCAAATGCGGCCGTACCAGAGTTTTGTACAACTGCAACATGACCTCATGGCTCCGGAACTCAATCCCTCTACCAATAAAGGCCAACACACCATAGGCCTTCTTCACAACCCTATCAACCTGGGTGGCAACTTTCAGGGATCTATGTACATGGACACCGAGATCCCTCTGCTCATCCACACTACCAAGAATTTTACCATTAGCCAAATATTCCGCATTTCTGTTATTCTTTCCAAAGTGAATCACCTCACACTTCTCCACATTAAACTCCATTTGCCACCTCTCAGCCCAGCTCTGCAGCTTATCTATGTCCCTCTGTAACCTGCAACATCCTTCCGCACTGTCTACAACTCCACTGACTTTAGTGTCGTCTGCAAATTTACTCACCCATCCTTCTGCGCCCTCCTCTAGGTCATTTATAAAAATGACAAACAGCAACGGCCCCAGAACAGATCCTTGTGGTACGCCACTCGTAACTGAACTCCATTCTGAACATTTCCCATCAACTACCACTCTCTGTCTTCTTTCAACTAGCCAATTTCTGATCCACATCTCTAAATCACCCTCAATCCCCAGCCTCCGTATTTTCTGCAATAGACGACCGTGGGGAACCTTATCAAACGCTTTACTGAAATCCATATACACCACATCAACTGCTCTACCCTCGTCTACCTGTTCAGTCACCTTCTCAAAGAACTCGATAAGGTTTGTGAGGCATGACCTACCCTTCACAAAACCATGCTGACTGTCCCTAATCATATTATTCCTATCTAGATGATTATAAATCGTATCTTTTATAATCCTCTCCAAGACTTTACCCACCACAGACGTTAGGCTCACCGGCCTATAGTTACCGGGGTTATCTCTACTCCCCTTCTTGAACAAAGGGACCACATTTGCTATCCTCCAGTCCTCTGGCACTATTCCTGTAGCCAATGATGACCTAAAAATCAAAGCCAAAGGCTCAGCAATCTCTTCCCTGGCTTCCCAGAGAATCCTAGGATAAATCCCATCCGGCCCCGGGGACTTATCTATTTTCACCTTGTCCAGAATTGCCAACACTTCTTCCCTACGCACCTCAATGCCATCTATTCTAATAGCCTGGGTCTCAGCATTCTCCTCCACAATATTATCTTTTTCTTGAGTGAATACTGACGAAAAGTATTCATTTAGTATCTCGCTTATCTCCTCAGCCCCCACACACAACTTCCCACCACTGTCCTTGACTGGCCCTACTCTTACCCTAGTCATTCTTTTATTCCTGACATACCTATAGAAAGCTTTTGGGTTTTCCTTGATCCTACCTGCCAAAGACTTCTCATGTCCCCTCCTTGCTCGTCTCAGCTCTCTCTTTAGATCCTTCCTCGCTTCCTTGTAAATATCAAGCGCCCCAACTGAAACTTCACGCCTCATCTTCACATAGGCCTCCTTCTTCCTCTTAACAAGAGATTCCACTTCTTTGGTAAACCACGGTTCCCTCGCTCGACCCCTTCCTCCCTGCCTGACTGGTACGTACTTATCAAGAACATGCAATAGCTGTTCCTTGAACAAGCTCCACATATCCAGTGTGCCCAACCCTTGCAGCCTACTTCTCCAACCAACACATCCTAAGTCATGTCTAATGGCATCATAATTGCCCTTCCCCCAGCTATAACTCTTGCCCTGCGGGGTATACTTATCCCTTTCCATCACTAACGTAAAGGTCACCGAATTGTGGTCACTGTTTCCAAAGTGCTCACCTACCTCCAGATCTAACACCTGGCCTGGTTCATTACCCAAAACCAAATCCAATGTGGCCTCGCCTCTTGTTGGCCTGTCAACATATTGTGTCAGGAAACCCTCCTGCACACATTGTACAAAGAATGACCCATCTAATGTACTCGAACTATATCTTTTCCAGTCAATATTTGGAAAGTTAAAGTTTCCCATAACAACTACCCTGTTACTTTCGCTCTTTTCCAGAATCATCTTCGCCATCCTTTCCTCTACATCCCTAGAACTATTAGGTGGCCTATAGAAAACTCCCAACAGGGTGACCTCTCCTTTCCTGTTTCTAACCTCAGCCCATACTACCTCAGAAGAAGAGTCCCCATCTAGCATCCTTTCCGCCACCGTAATACTGTCCTTGACAAGCAGCGCCACACCTCCCCCTCTTTTGCCCCCTTCTCTGAACTTACTAAAAACACCTAAACCCCGGAACCTGCAACAACCATTCCTGTCCCTGCTCTATCCATGTCTCTGAAATGGCCACAACATCGAAGTCCCAGGTACCAACCCATGCTGCCAGTTCCCCTACCTTATTTCGTATACTCCTGGCATTGAAGTAGACACACTTCAAACCACCTACCTGAACACTGGCACTCTCCTGCGAAGTCAAATCTGTGCTCCTGACCTCTATACTCTCAATCTCCCGTACCCTAAAACTACAATCCAGGTTCCCATGCCCCTGCTGAATTAGTTTAAACCCCCCCAAAGAGCACTAACAAATCTCCCCCCCAGGATATTGGTACCCCTCAGGTTCAGATGTAGACCATCCTGTCTATAGAGGTCCCACCTTCCCCAGAAAGAGCCCCAGTTATCCAGAAATCTGAATCCCTCCCGCCTGCACCATCCCTGTAGCCACGTGTTTAATTGCTCTCTCTCCCTATTCCTCATCTCACTATCACGTGGCACGGGCAACAACCCAGAGATAACAACTCTGTTTGTTCTCGCTCTGAGCTTCCATCCTAGCTCCCTAAAGGCCTGCCTGACATCCTTGTCCCCTTTCCTACCTATGTCGTTAGTGCCAATGTGGACTACGACTTGGGGCTGCTCCCCCTCCCCCTTAAGGACCCGGAAAACACGATCCGAGACATCACGTACCCTTGCACCTGGGAGGCAACATACCAAACGTGAGTCTCTCTCGCTCCCACAAAATCTCCTATCTGTGCCCCTGACTATTGAGTCCCCAATTACTAATGTTCTACTCCTTTCCCCCCTTCCCTTCTGAGCAACAGGGACAGACTCCGTGCCAGAGGCCCGTACCCCATGGCTTACCCCTGGTAAGTCGTCCCCCCCACAAGTATCCAAAACGGTATACTTGTTACTCAGGGGAACGACCGCAGGGGGTCACTGCACTGACTGCTTCTTCCCAGTCCCTCTTACAGTTACCCATCTATCTCCAGTCTTTGGTGTAACTATTTCCCTGAAGCTCCTATCTATGACCCCCTCTTCCTCCCGAATGATCCGAAGTTCATCCAGCTCAAGCTCCAGGTCCCTAACACGGTTATTGAGGAGCTGGAGTTGGGTGCACTTCCCACAGATGAAATCAGCAGGGACACTGACGGCGTCCCTCACCTCAAACATTCTGCAGGAGGAGCATTGTACTGCCTTCCCTGACATCACCACTAGATTTAAAAAATAACAAGAAAAAGAAAAAGAAAGGAAGAGCTTACCTGATATTACCTCAAACCCTGCTCCCGCTCAAAGGTAAGCAAATTTAAAGGCACTCACTCACCTTCACGACAGGCCCCTGCTCCCGCTTCCCAACCACCGTGGGGTGGGGGGGGGTTGGTTAGAGGAGGAGGTAGGGTGGGAAACACTCACGAAGTGTTTCGGGTTGAACTGTCACTTGCCAACAGCCTCTCCACAAACCACCTTCAACTTAGGCTGACCGCACTGCACGTATGCAAATTTCCCCAGAACAGCTGATCAGTAGCTCTGCTCTGCTGCCCTCTGCTGGATGATTGCCTTCACTCAAACTCCTCGGGTCCCCTTCGCAGATTCACCTTCAACTTAGGCTGACCGCACTGCACGTATGCAAATTTCCCCAGAACAGCTGATCAGTAGCTCTGCTCTGCTGCCCTCTGCTGGATGATTGCCTTCACTCAAACTCCTCGGGTCCCCTTCGCAGATTCACCTTCAACTTAGGCTGACCGCACTGCACGTATGCAAATTTCCCCAGAACAGCTGATCAGTAGCTCTGCTCTGCTGCCCTCTGCTGGATGATTGCCTTCACTCAAACTCCTCGGGTCCCCTTCGCAGATTCACCTTCAACTTAGGCTGACCGCACTGCACGTATGCAAATTTCCCCAGAACAGCTGATCAGTAGCTCTGCTCTGCTGTCCTCTGCTGGATGATTGCCTTCACTCAAACTCCTCGGGTCCCCTTCGCAGATTCACCTTCAACTTAGGCTGACCGCACTGCACGTATGCAAATTTCCCCAGAACAGCTGATCAGTAGCTCTGCTCTGCTGCCCTCTGCTGGATCTAGACCTTCAGCAAATTTTCATAGCGAGAGGATTTGAGTATAGGAATAGAAATGTTTTACTGCAATTCTATAGGGTATTGATGAGGCCACACTTGGAGTATTGTGTGCAGTTTTGGTGTCCTTATCTGAGGAAGGATGTTCTTGCTATGAAGGGAGTGCAGCGAAGGTTTACCAGGCTGATTCCTGGGATGGCGGGACTGTCATATGAGGAGAGATTAAGTCGGTTAGAGTTATATTCATTGGAGATTGTAAGAGTGAGGAGAATCTCATAGAAACTTATAAAATTCCAACAGGATTAGACAGGGTAGATTCAGAAAGAGTTTTCCCCATGGTGAGGGGATCCAGAACTAGGGGTCATAGTTTGAGGATAAGGGATAAACCTTTTAGGACTGAGGTGAGGAGAGGTTTCTTCACCCAGAGAGTGGTGAATCTATGGAATTCACTAACACAGAAAGTAGTTGAGGCCAAAACGTTGTGTAATTTCAAGAAGGAATTAAATAGAGCTCTTGGGGCAAAGGGATCAAGGGATATGGGGGAAGGCGGGATCAGGGTATTGAATGTGATGATCAGCCATGATCAGAATGAATGGCGGAGCAGGCTCGAAGGGCCGAATGGCCTCAGTTTGCTTCTATTTTCTCTGTTTCTATCTTAAGGCGAATGAACAGCTTGCATCATGATGCCAGGACATGATGACATCAGGGCAAGAAGAGGCAGGAAGAAGTTCGGGCAATATATGGGGCAGAAATATTTAATTTCAATTGTCACTGTCACTTTAAGTGCCTGAATTTGGGCCAAAGCGCAGATGTCAGCACCTGTGGTGTGTGAACGCCCAGGGTTTTAGAATTGGTGAAGGACTTAAAATTGGTGTTGTAACCCAAATATCAGGTAGTCACTGTGGGCGCAAAGCTGCACTGGACTCAGATTGAAGGCATGCTATCATATACTTCCAGCTTAGTTCTGGTTATTTTTCTGTTTCAAAATTCTTTCATATTTGTTAAACTGTACAATGCTTGACATTTTAACACAACAAAAGTAGAAACTGCAACAGCAAAGAAAGGTCAATTTTTTGCCTGGAAGTTCTGTCTCAAGTGTCCTTGGAATCAGAATCATAGCCTGCTTTCTGTCCCTTGGTCCCTGGTTAATTCAGAGCTTTGTTTTTACCCACTATGCTCTTTTATTTCAGGTCTACCTGTAGCTCTCTTGTTACCAGAATATTTACGTGAGTGGCTGCTGGATTCTGCCTTAGCATCGCAACTGAAACTCAGAGTTTGTTGAAGGGAGGGGTACTAAAATGAGCTGTCCCTTTAAGGTAGCTTATGTTCAAGCTGGATTTGACTATAAAAATCGTGGGATTTGAGGGCGTGTCGATGCAATTCTTGACTAGCTCTTCAACGATTGAAAGGAAAACACACTGTGGGTATAATGCAGTGAAAATTGTTCCATGTTCGGTCCCAGAGTTTGGTTTATTCCTTCACGGATTGTCAACATCACCGGCTGGATTCTCTCTCGTTGGAAATGGTCATTGCCTGGCACTTTTGGGAGGCATCAATTTTACTTGCTTTGTGCAAACACAGGCCACGGTGGGTGGCCAGTGGGATGCGCAGCAAGATGGCTGCCTAGCAAGTGGTGGCAATGGTGGCCCGTGCCTGGACGCTCCACCTCGACCCCACAGCCTATCCTCTGGCCCCCCTCATTGCACACCCCGGACCTGGCAGATGCTCCTCAGCCAGAATCAGCACTGGAAACCACGGTTGCGCCTTTGGGAAGATGTCCTAACTCCTCCAACTTCCTCAGCAGCCACAGCGCGTGTTTCCCGATTTTATATACCACAAGTGAATCTTACTGGCAGAGGTGGAGCATCGCTGGTGGTCTTTTCACCAAGGATTTTGACCACAAGGATTTTGACCCAAGATGGGGTTTGCTTGAGTGGAGATAAAAGATAGCAGTTAGGATTTATTATTTCATTGTATTGTTCAGCATTGTTCAATGGGTAGTTGTGAGCTGATTTCTTGTATGAGGTTAAAGTTATTTTAATCCTATGTTAGTAATAAAGTTTGTTTTAATATACCATGGGCAGGATTCTCCAACCCCCCCTGCCGGGCCGGAGAATCACTGGGGGGCGGCGTGAATCCCACCCCGCCACCCCGGCGCTGGCTGCCGGATTCTCCGGCGTCGGTTTTTCAGTGGCGACAGGAATTGTGTCGCGCCGGTCAGGGCAGCGGCCCCCCCGGCGATTCTCCGTCCTGCAATGGGCCAAGCGGCCGGCCGTTTTTAGCCTATCCCTCTGACATATATTACACCAGGTCCGCACCGGCGGGACCCGGCTCTGCCGGCAGCCTGCGGAGTCTTCGTCGGGGGCGCGGGGGGATCTGGCCCCTGGGAGGGGGTCCCCACGCGATTGGGGCCAACCGATCCGCGGCCGGGCATGTACCGTGGGGGGCACCCTTTCCCTCCATGCTAGCCGCCGTAACGGTCCGCCATGGCCGGCATGGAGAAGAACCCCCCTGCTCATGCGCTGGGATGATGCCAGTACACGCTGGCATACCCACGCATGCGCCAACCCTGCCGGCGCCAGCCTAGCCCCTGAAGGTGCGGAGGATTCTGCACCTTTCGGGCAGCCCGACGCCGGAGTGGTTCACGCCACTCCTCGGCACCGGTACGGCCCACCCCGCCAGTTAGGGAAGAATCCTGCCCCATATCACTATGTGTGGAATCACTCCTGGCACGAACTATCCTTTCCTCACATTCTTGAAAATTAAATAAAATTTAGGGTTTCTGCCTGGTATCCCAGCAACTGTTAGAGTCTTTAGTGTCTGATCCGGGATTGTAATAATGTAAACGAATAGTTGAAATGTGGTCAGACCCATCACACTCTGAAACCCTGGGCAGGCTTCTCTGGCTGTGCCCGCTCGGTGACTGGAAATTCCTGCCCAAGGTCAATGGATGTTTACATGGTCTGCATCCCGCCGTTGGTGATCTTGCGGCGGGCGAGGCGGAAGAATCCAGCCCCAAGTGACAGATGCCACCCAAAACAACTACTGTGGGTTTCTCATCAGATCCCCTCAGATGCTTGTCATAATGTGAGCCATCATGTCCCAATTGAACTCTAACTTTCACACGAGGGTTCCAAACTCCACTCTCAAAGAACATGCCATAGCATCTTCTCCCAAACAACGCTTTCTCCTAGATACTTTCACTAAGGATCCACTTCCAGGATTCCAATCTCTCCTCTGCCTTGGATTACCATGCACATTCAAGCTTCTCAGGGACTCAGCTATGCCAACAGAACACAATCACTTTCCAGGCTGGATTAAGATGGCATCCTCTTTAGGATTACCTCAGATGTCTGGTTTCTCACTAGCCGACTTCACCAGGTCTGCACCTTTCAGCTCTATCTTTAACTGGGAGCCTCTCTCTGCCCCTTTAACTTCAGTGAACAGTACCATGTTCAGATTCCAATTATTCGTCCCTTTGACTTCAATATTCCTGGGATTCCTCTTTCTTCCCCTGGTTTCTAGAACTATCTCTTCTTTATCTTCTGGTGCTTGCTTTCTGCCCCTTGCTTCATTGTCCTACCTTTCTTCTGGCAGTTTCTGTGAGAGCTGCTTTCTTCTCAGCTACTTGGTTCCAAATGAACCACAAATGCTTATGCAACAGCTTCGGTATTTTTACTTCTATAATTGCTGTTCCATTGTAAACCCTTCAATTACAATGCAAGCACAGTTGAAAATAAAATTAAAAGCCACAGTCACACTTTGCTTAACATGGGCTCATGGAAGTTTTAACCTTTTCTTTCACAGAAATACAAAATTAAACTTACTTAAAGTTATAACTTATTTCTAATACCCATAAGTTATAGATCACTTTAAACTACCTCTGTTTCCTGACACCTTATGATGCAGGGAAGGTTATTCATGGAACAGCTGAAGATGGTTGGGCCTGGGACACTAACCTGAGGAATTCCTGCAGTGATGTCCTGGAGCTGAGATGATTGAGCTCCAACCATCACAACCATCTTCCTTTGTGTTAGGCATTCCTCCAACCAGTGCCGACTTATCCCCTTGATTCCCATTGACTCCGGTTTTGCCTGGGCCCCATGCTGTTACATTCAGTGAAATGCTGTCTCGGAGTCAAGGACAGTCACTCTCACATCACCTCTGGAGTTCACCATGTTTGGACTCAGGCTGTAATGAGGTCAGGAGCTGAGTGACCCTGCTGGAACCAATATCGAGTGTCTGTGAGCAAGTTATTTCTGAGTAAGTGCCACTTGGCAGCTCTGTTGATAACCCCTTCCATCACTTTGCTGATGATTGAGAGTAGACTGATAGGGCTGCAATTGTCCAGGTTGGATTTTTCCTGATATTTGTGGGGAGGACATACCCAGGAAATTTGCCACATTGTTGAGTAGATGCCAGTGCTGCAGCTGCACTGCAACAGCTTGGCTAGGGGGTACTGCTGGTTTAAGGGCCCAGGTCTTCAGTACTAATGCTGGAATATTGTCAGGGCCCAGAGCCTTTGGCAGTATTCAGTGCCATCGGTCACTTAGAAAAAAAATGTTTATTGAGAATTTTTCAGTACAAACAAAATACTATGAAACAATTATTTCAAGTTACAATGGCAAGGAACATGACAAATAATCAGAAGCACAAATGAACTTAACCCCCCAACATTAAATTAAACCCCTTAACAACTGATGGTGACCTGCTCTTTAAAAAAGCAAATGAATGGCTGCCACCTTAGGTCGAACCCTCTACCGACCCCCTAATGGTGTACTTGACCTTTTCCAAATGTAAGAACGACATGGGGGTCACCCAACAAAGCCGAGGCACTGGGCAGAGTAGGAGACCTACACCCAAGCAGAACTCGCCTCCGGGCAATTAACAAGGCAAAGGCGAAGACATCCGCCTGTATCCCCGTCTGTAGCATCAGGGAGTCTGATACCGCGAAAATGGTCACCGGCGAACATGGCTCCAAATCGACATTGAGTATCTCTGACATGGTGCTAAAGGAGACCCAGAAGCTTAGTAACTTGGGACAAGACCAAAACATATGAGTGTGGTTGACTCTCACATCTGTCCTCCACCCCAGAGAAAAAAACGCTCATCCTTGCCTTGGTCAGATGAGCCCTGTGCCCTTGAATTGGATCAGACCAAGCCAAGCACAGGAGGACGTGGAGTTGGCCCTGTGAAGGGCCTTACTCTTAACCTCGCCATCCAGAAATGGACACAATTTACCCTCTCATTTTACCTTTACCTCATTCAACGGAGCTGATTCCGCTGATAGGATCCAGCCGTTTATGCACAAAATAGTCCCCCACCAAACCCGACCAAAGACAAAATCCACTTCAACGGGGAGGAGGGTGGTGCTAAGAGGAAAGAGGGAAAAGCCTTGTGCGAAAAACCGCGCATCTGAAAGTATCAAAAAAGATTGGAACCAGGGAGTTGAAATTTCTGCAACAGCTCCTTAAAGCAAGCAAACTTCCCTCCACGAACAAGTTCCCAAACCTCTCTCTAAACT
Organism: Scyliorhinus canicula; assembly: GCF_902713615.1. Lineage (NCBI taxonomy): Eukaryota > Metazoa > Chordata > Chondrichthyes > Carcharhiniformes > Scyliorhinidae > Scyliorhinus > Scyliorhinus canicula. The sequence continues at coordinate 71,136,985 of NC_052165.1, forward strand.
GTTCCCCTCCCAAACCTGTTGAGTCCAAATCTGCTGGCAAAAATAGGTGATTATTGCAGGCAGGGGTCAGCAAAGACATGGCGCGGGATTCTCCGTCGGCAGACGCCTGAATCGGGAAATGCGATTGGGTGGAGAATCTTCTATTGACAGCGTAATCGTGACGGGCGCTGGTTTCACGCAAAATCACAATTCTCCGGTGCCTCAACAGCATCATCAATGCGTTCCAGAATGCACATATAGTAAATGCCATCGGCTTATCATTAGCGGGCCTGACCAGATATTCTCCGGGGCCTCTGCAATGATCTGCCTCCACTCGACGAATTCCCAATGGCGAGGTTCAGTTATGCTTTTAAAAATCGCAAAACAGGCACCATGGCTGCTGAGGGAGAGAGGGGGTACGGAAAGTGTCCAACATCACCATAGTTTGCTGACAGACATGCTGTTGGCGGGGGGGGGCTGCTGCCAGGGCCGGGAGGAGTAGCGGGAGGTCGCCAGGAGATGGGCTGTGGGGTCGTGGTGGACGGGCCTGGAGCACCACTGCTGTGGCCTGCAAGGCAGCCATGCAGCTGATCTCCCCGCTGACTGCCCTCTGTGAACGGTGCCACAGATTGTATGGGTGTCCCCCCCCAGGGCACCCCCCAGGTGTCCTCTGGCCCCAACCGACCCATCAGCGGCATGGGCATGCTCCAGCGCAACCAGTGCCATCCTGTTGTTTCGGATAAGTGTATATTTGGAATGTAATGTGTGTATGCGGCTGCACAGCCTCCCGAGTGTCAATCACGGACCTGGCTGATCGCATACCATTTCTCATTGGAATGGAACATGTTCCATGTGGCACTGGTGCTAGCCCCTTCACAGTCACTGAATTGGTCCACGTGGGGCGTTAGTTTTGCTGTCGTGGAAGTCCACGCATCCTGCTGTGGAGTCAACACCTAGGGCGGGATTTCCTGTTCCCTGACGCCTATTTCGTCATTGCAATTGGACAGAGAATCCCTTTTTACGTTGGAATCATGGGGTGACGCCTTTTTTTCCAGGCGCTGCCGCTCCAAAACAGCGTAATTGAAAAGTACGCCACACACCATTGCGAGGGCCTCAGGCCTTCACATGAAGGCCCTTCTCTGATGCTCCGCCCCAGATGCGGCGAGTTCCTGCCTGGGCGGTTGACGTGTGATCTCAGCAGTCGGGAACCTGGGTTGGCGGCTGTGAATTGTGTCCAGCACCGCTGCAGTTGGGCGGGAGCCATGCCGCTAGCTGGGGGAAGCGGAGGGGGGGGGCTTCGGCATGGGCTGAGGGGATTGGTGGGGCGTGGCCAGGGGGAGGCCGGGGGTGTCCATGGGGGCACTATTTGGCAGGTTGGATCCGCGCACCGCCAGCTCCATGTTGTACGGTGCGACCGCTGCAGGTCGTCACCGTGCGCAAGGGCGGCCACGAACCCGGCAATTCTCCGGCCATTTTGTCCTGGGTGCCAGGATTTTACATGCCGCGGCTGCTAACTCTTCACCGGTCGGAGGATCGATGCTGGGTTGGCACCACGTTTCCCCACCTGAAAAGTCACGGATCCTCCAAATCGGAGAATCCAGCCCTTAGTCTCAGGAACGGAGAATCCCGCCAATGGAACTAAGTTTAAAATGCTGTCTGAAATGTTTCCAGACCCCACGCCCCACCAATCCCCTCAGCCCATGCCGAAGACCCCCGCTTCCTCCAGATTCTCAGGGTGGACACCACTGCTGAATTAGAGGGAAATCTTGCCAGAGAGAATAGCAGTGATGCAGTTACTAACGAACCGAGGCTAGAACCCTTACAGACAGTCACCTCCATTTACGCCAACATGGATGGAACCCGGATGACTAAACACCTCAGTACCTTCTCAATATTGGCTGCCCAATAATAAAATAATAAATTGTGTAAAGCCAACCATCCTGATTGCATAGGTTTCTGGAGGAATGACATACGGATCCTTGGAGTCCAAATAATAGAGGACACTAATTTATTAATTTTGACAAAGAAGTAGTATAATTAAATTTATGAAGCGAGGCCCAATTGTGGGCTATCCGGGTTCCCAGATAATGAAAGTTAGATCTGGGAAAGTGGAAAGGTAACACCCCCAGATGGGTTCCCCTCCCTGGGGGTTAACCAAAACGTATTTGCTCTTATCCAAATTCAACTTATACGCAGAGAAGGAGCCAAAGCTCCCAAGCAGCTTCATTATCTCATCCATGTTGGAAACTGAGCCTGTAATATAAAGAAGCAGGTCGTCTGCATACAAGTACACCTTATGCTCCACCCCTCCCCCGATTTATCCTCCTCCATTTACTGGGAGATTCAAGTGCTATGGCAAGCGGTTCTATTGCCAGAGCAAATAGGAGCAGAGACAACGGACATCCCTACCTATGCATTGCGCCCCTATTCAACGGAAAATAGGCCAAATTCAAAGCATTTGTGCGAACACTATCAGTGGGGGCCCAATACAATAAACAAACAAAGATGTTTGGGAAGGACAATAGTCCAATTCAACTGGACTATTGTCACCATTTCTAATTCAGTAAAGACATAAGCAAAGCACTTATTCAGTACCTCTGCCATACCCTCCGCTTCAGTGAGCAACTTACCCTGCTTGCCCCTTATGGGTCCCACTCCATCCTTCCTAATATTTTGCTTTGCTAATATTTTACTAGTAATATGTTTGAAGAACATGTTACTATTTGTTTTATTGCAATTTGCCATCCTTTCTTCATTATTCCCCTTAGTCTTCCCTATTTCAGCCTTAGCCTCTCTCCTGCATTTGAGATAATCTTTCTGATTTCTATTCTATTATTATTCCGGCATGTATATGGTACCTCCTTTTTTCTTCCTTATTTTCTCCTCAATAACCTTAGTCATAGAGTGTTATAGCTTTGGATACACCATCTTTATTTCTCATGGGTATGTACCTAGCTTGCACCCTATTGATCTTTCCTATGAAAGTCTCCCATTTTTCATCCATTTTATCCCCCAAAATGCATTTCCAATCAACCTGCTCCAGTTCAACTTTTATAATTGCCCCTTTCCAGTCCGGGATCTTAAACCGTGACTGAATTTTATCCTTTTTCAGCTTAATATTGAACCTTATAATATTATGATTGCTATTTCTCAGCTGCTCCCCAACTCTAACATTCTCCACCTGACCTGCCTCATTTCCTAGACTAGATCCAGCACATCTTCCTCCCTGGTAGGACTGGAAATGTACTGTTCCATAAAGTTCTCCTGCACACACAGTAGGAATTTCTCCTCTACCATGCCCCTTATCCCAGTCTACCTTAGGGCAATTGAAACCCCCAACTATCACAACCCTACTTGTCATGCAGATTTCCATAATCTGTCTACAAATGTCCTCTCCCCACTATTTGGAGGTTTATATTAAATATCCAACAAAGTAACCACTCCCTTCCTGTTTCTCACCTCCAACCATATAGATTCTAATTCAGGAACTGAATCTTATTCAAGGGCTATGATACTATCTTTGACCGACTGCTTTTTGCCCACTCTATTACTTCTAAAAACCGTATAACCCGGAATGTTAAGTATCCAGCCCTATTCTGACTTGAGTCACGTTTCTGTTAATGCAACATTGTCATATTCCTCGAGAGCAATTTCTGTTTCAAGTTCCACAATTTTGTTCACTATACTCCGTGCATTTACATCCATACAACAAAACTCTGCTCTTATCTCTTTCTTGCCCTTTGGGAGGCGACCATTTTTTTGTTCACTGTCAACACTCAAACCTTCCCCCACGTTCTTTTCCCTATTCCCCATCTTCTCTCTTTTTCCCTCACTGGTACTTCTAAAACTAGGCCCATTAGTCAACCCACCTCCCTGCCTTAGGCCAGTGCCTAGGTTGATGCTGGGTGATATATCCGGTTTAATTCCTTTTTGTCACCTTCATGGCGGTTTGATACAATTGAGTGATTTGCTGGGCCATCTCGGGGCGCAATCAAGAGTCAACCACACTGCTGTAGGTCTGGAGTCACATGTACGACAGACCAGGTAGATCTCCTTCCCGAAAGAGCATTAGTGAAGCAGATGGGATTTTATGACAATTGACAATGGCTTCATATTACTGAGACTAGCTTTTTAATTCCAAGTTAATTAAGTGTATTTAAATTCCACCAGATGCTGTGGTGGGATTTGATCCCATGTCCCCCGCATTAGTCTGGGCCTCTCGATTACTAGTTTGGTGACATACTACTAATGTCACCATCTCCCCCCCCCCCCCCCCCCCCCCCCACCAGTCATCAATGAAAGATAAAAAGGAAGACTTGCATTTAATTTGTGTTTTTCATGACCTCTGGACATTTACAGCTAATGAAGTACTTTTGAAGTGTAGTCACTCTTGAAATGTAGGAAACATGGCAGTCAATCTGTTCCCACAAATAGCAATGTGATAATAGCCAGATTATCTTGTTTTTGGGGTGTTGAATGAGGGATAAATATTGGCCAGGACACCGGGGTAATCTCTCTTGCTCTTCTTCAAAATGCTGCGGGATTCTCCGATCGCCGACGCCGAAATCGCGTTTGGCGATTGGCCGGAGAATTCACGTTTACACCAGCATCGGGGGTGGCGCCGTTTCTGCAATGCTCCACCCCCCCCCCCCCCACCCCCCATAAACGGTGTAATCGAGGAGTACGCCACACGCCGTATGGACGGCCTCAGGACGTCACCTGAGGCCCTCCCCCGATGCTCCGCACCCGATGGGCCAAGTCCCCGACGGGTTCGCTTGCGTGTGCTCACACTGTCCAGCACTGCCACCGTCGGGGGAGAGCCATTCTGCTGGCAGGGGGTGTTTTGGCAGGGGCTGGGGGAGGGGGGGGGGGGTGGCGGTCCGGGGGTGCCGAGGGGGTGACAGGGAGGCAGTTTTTGGCAGGCCAGGACTACGCATGGCCGGCGTCTTGTTGCAGGGCATGGCCACCGCAGGCTGCCGGTGTGCGCATACACGGCCACGGACCCGGCCATTCTGCGGCCGTATCCACAGGGGCTTTACGCTCGGGTTGGAGGATGAGGATCGGTGCGGGGGCGCTGACGGCCTTCTGGTTGTAAGACCAGATGGATCCTGTGGACGTAGCCGCAGGATTGGAGAAACCAGCCTGGGATCTTTCACACCTACCCAAACAAGTAGATGGAGCATTGGACTTTCATCTCATCCAGAAATACAGCAAATCTGACAGTGCAACTCTCCCTCACTGATGCGCAACCTTAATTTTTGTGCTCAGGTCATGGAGTGGGGATTGAATCTAGAATTCATAGAATCCCTACAGTGCAGATGGAGGCCATTCAGCCCATCAGGTCTGTACCGATCCTCCAAAAGAGCCCACTACCTAGGCCCACTCCTCAGCCCTATCCCCATAACCCCACGCATTGATGATGACCAATCCACCTAACCTGCACATCTTTGGAATGTGGGAGGAAACCGGAACACCCGGAGGAAGCCGACGAGTAGAACAGGCAAACTCCACACATACAGTTATCCAAGGTGGGGATCGAACCTGGATTGTTGGTGCTGTGAGGCAGCAGTGCTAACCACTGTGCCACCCTGCCAGTGATTCCAACGTGTGAATGCTACCAACAGAACCAATTTAACCAGAGTCAGTTGGGGTATGCGGATTTACAACAGTGTCCGGGTTATAAAATGTTAAAATGTACCTGGGATCCTTTGGTTGCAAAGTAGGACTTCAGGCATGAGCAGAATTGGATTTAGGTTAGAATTAGAATGAGGCTTGCCTGTAAAGTCTTGAAGGAAACTGTTCCTCAGTTAGTATGGCGAAGAGGGGGAGAGAAAATTGAGCTTAGGTGTGATATATATTTTGCAAATAGACAGGAACACTTTTTATGCATTTGTTACATTTAACCCCCAATAGATTACATTCAAATCCCCAATATTCAAACACGTCATAAGCGTCTGCCACATTTGGTAAAATGTACATCACTAGTTTCCAGGCCAAAACCTCCGAGGCCTTGCACAACACCACCAACCTCCCGAACAATTAACTTTCGAAAGTGAAGGCTGGCACGGTGGCTCAGTGGTTAGCACTGCTGCCTCACGCGCCAAGGACCCGGGTTTGATCCCGGCAACGGTCACTGTCCGTGTGGAGTTTGCACATTCGCCCCATGTCTGCTTGGGTCCCATTCCCACAACGCAAAGATGTGCAGGCTAGGTGGATTGGCCACACTAGAAATTGCCCCTTAATTGGAAAAAATAAAAATAAATATTTTGAAAATGAATCCAGTAAAACTGTCCCACTCTCAGCCAACAGTTAAAAGTTGTCAAGCTCTAGGGTAGTTGTAATCCGTAGCATCCCACTGTTCTGTTTCTGCAACACCCTGTTCCTTCAGCGCTGCTCGCTGGATACACACACTCCACCTGCGCATCTCTCGTGAGACCTGAACACTCATCAGAACACCCAGGAGCTGTCTGATTGGTTGAAATCACAGATCTTCGGTAACCGCCATTTTTGATTAACCGATTGAGAATCGCTGCTGTGTCAATCTGGAAGCTGTAATCTCTGTGATCCGCTTGCAGCTCTCAGCCAGGATTCTCAAAGCTTCAATTTGACGCTCAGAAGGAAAACTATGGGCTGGATTTTCCGTTTTCAGGACTACGTCCCCAGGCTGTCGTGAAAACTGTGGTCTTTTATGCCAGAAAAACTGATGTCAACAGGCCACAGATTCACTGCCGTGCAGGGGGCTAGCAGGCAGCTGTCGTGGAACTCGCAGCTCCAGCTGCCGTTATGGCCCCCGCACATCTGGGTTTCGCTCCCACAACCCAAAGATGTGCAGAATGGATGGATTGGCCACACTAAATTGCTCCTTAAAAAAAAAAGAAAAACAAAGTCATGCTACAGTTGTATCGAGCCGCACTTGGAATATTTCGCATTTTGGTTGCCACACTACCAGAAGGATGTGGAAGCTTTTGAGGGTGTGCAGAGGAGGTTTACCAGGGTGTTGCCTGCTATGCGGAGAGGCTGAATAGACTCGGGCTGTTCTCATTGGAACGACGGAGGTTGAGGGGAGACCTGATAGGGGCCGACAAGATTATGAAGGGCATGGGTAGAGTGGATGGGTGGGCACTCTTTTCCAGGGTGGAGGGGTCAGTCACTAGGGGGCATAGGTTTAAGGTCCATGTGTCAAAGTTTAGAGAAGATGTGCGAGGCGGGTTATTTACACAGAGGGTGGTGAGCGCCTGGAACGTGCTGCTGGGGGAGGTTGTGGAAGCAGATACATTAATGGCGTTTAAAAGGCATCTCGACAAATACATGGATAGGATGGATATAGAGGTAGACGGCACTAGGAAGTGCTGATGGTTTTGGCCAAGGTTGGTATTATGACCGGTACAGGCTTGGAGGGCTGAAGGGCCTGTTCCTGTGCTGTATTGGTCTTTGTAGTCCTCCATGTAAAAAAAAATCACATGTGACCTTGAGAAATGTTTTCTCCAAAACAATTTTACTCATGAATAAAAGTTCCACCCTCCAGAAGGGATAATGGTGAAATTTTATCAGTTGTATTCGCTGCCAAGGTGATAAATGGGAGAAGCCCTACCTCTCTGTAACGTTCCAGGCGAGGGACCACAAGGAAGAGATGACGGTTAGAAAACTCAATATTTATTTAATCAAGTAATACAACTTCGACTCTCCAAAGTGTCTCCTTCCCAGCCCACAGTTGGACCTGGTTTTTAATGTCACATGGAACCCTTGCTGAGGGTGTAGCTCTGCACCCTCATCTGGGGAAATCATATTCAGGTGAGGTCACGGGGACCCTCCTGTTGCAGACCCCGTGTCCTCCGGTCACGTTATAACACCCCACCCCACCCCAAGTCAGGTCATCTTCCATTTTGATGGCTGGAGGGGAAAAATCCTTCACCCTCTTTGCTCGGGGCTATTTTTCAAGCGCCCATTGGCCTGGGCACGGTGGGGTGTAACGGACCGGCGAGTGACATTTTCGGGCTGAACACCTGAGTGGGTCCACGGTGTGGGGTTTGTTGCCCCCACCACCCCCCCCCCCCCCCCCCCCCCCCCATTGGATCCGTTGCGACCTCCATTGGCAACGTCTCCATGTCTGATTCGGGGTCAGATGAGTCGGCTTCCAACATCTCAAGATTGAGGGACGTCCGCCTCACCGGATACCAATGGTGGCTACACTGGCAGAAGGGCCACAACAGTACATGGGGCCTTTTGCTTTCCCTTGAGGACCTGTAACACACCGCGGGGGAAGTGGTCCACGTGCTTATTCGATTACTTTCCCTGCACGCTCACCGAATATGAAACCGGGCTCCATCGTCACACCACTATCCCCTGGATCCACGATGCCCTGTCGGTGAAATTACGGACATCGACCAAGTTGTCTGCGGAGAATCCCCTCACAGCCTGGGTCATAGTGTTCTTGCTTGTCGCAGACCTTCCCTCCAATGTCCGGCAGGAAGGGTCTCAACTGTGTGCGCAGCCGATGACCCATTAAGAACTCTGAAAGTCCGTGAGGCCTGTCGTGAGGCGTGATGCGGTAATAGAAGAGGAGACGAACCAGACAGGTCTCTGGGGAACTGGAGGTCTGATTCCGTATTCCGAACTTAAAGGTCTGTACCACCCGCTCGGCCAACCCATTGGAGGATGGGTGGTAAGGTGTGGTGCACACATGGCGGACCACGTTCATCTTCATGAAAGTCCTGAATTCCGCACTCCGGAAAGCCATGCTGTTGTCTGACACTAACACCTTTGGAAGCCTATGGGTGCTGAAAGTTTGTCAGTTGTACCCAATTGTACCCCGTGATGTCGTTGTGTCATGCGGTGGACCTCCTTCCACTTCGAATGGGCGTCGACAAAGAGTAAGCACCATGGCTCCTTGGAGAGGTCCTGTGAAACCCACATGGAGTCGGAACCACGGTTGGCCTGGCCACTCCTATGGGTGCAATGGAGCTGTGGGGGGGAAGCTTCTGGCTCGGCCACCATACATAATTCGGTGCCAACATTTCATCTTCGAGACCACCGGATGCCCCCAGTGGATGTCTTGCAGGATTTCCCCCTGGCCCTTCTTGGGCGCACCCACCCTGGAGCCCCACAGCAGAACGCCATCTACGACGTTCAGCTCTGCCACCTTTGTGGTGAATACATGCGGATCATCAGGGGAGGCAGTGGTGTACTGGTATTATCACTGGACTAGTCATTTAGATACCCAGAGCTATGCTCTGGCCAATAGGTTTCAATCCCGCCCTGGCTGATGATGAAATTTGGATTTAATAAGAATTAAAAGTCTATAAGGTGACCATGAAACCATTGTCAACTGTGGTAAAAATCCATCTGGTTTACTAATGTCCTTTCGGGAAGGATCTGTCATCCTTACCTGGCGTGGCCTACATGTGACTCCAGATCCACAGCAGTGGTTGACTGTTAAGTGCCCTCAGGGATGGGAAATAAATGCTGGCCCAGTTAGTGACATCCACATCCCAGCAGAGCATGATGTTGCACCCTATATAGTGCTATGTGGCGGATGCTGGCCAACAGTGGATTTGTCTGCATTCTTCCATTTACCTGGGCCGCATGACTGGCAAGGAGCCCATGAAGCGTAACGCCGTAATCACCTCATCCGAGGCTGCGGGTGTCGGCATGCTGGTGGCAGCGGAAGTCGGCTGAGGGCGTCCACATGTGGGATCTTTGCTCCCGGCCCACTCAAAGGCTCTATTTGTGGAGCCAGAAGAAATGGGGCGAGATACTAAATGAGTACTTTGCATCAATATTCAGCAGAGAAGGATTTGCTGGATAATGAGTCTTGGGAAGGGTGTGTAGCTATTCTGGGTCATGTGGATATCAAAACTGGGGAGGAGTTGTCCGTCTTAAAATGTATTAAGGCGGATAAGTCTCCTGGGCCTGATGGGATCTACCCCAGAATACTGAGGAAAGGAAGGAAGAAAATTGCTGGGGCCTTGACAGAAATCTTTGTATCCTCATTGGCTACAGGTGACATCCCAGACGACTGGAGAATAACCAATGCTGTTCCGCTGTTTAAGAAGGAAGAAGGGATAATCCAGGAAATTATAGGCCGGTGAGCCTGATCCCAATCTGATCCCGGAGCAGAGAAGGTGGGAATATTCCTGCAGTCTAATGCCAATCTGATCCTGGAGCAGAGAAGGTGGGAACATTCCTGGAGCCTGATCCCTATCTGATCCCGGAGCAAAGAAGATGGGAAAATTCCTGGAGTCTGATCGCAACCTGATCCCAGAGCAAAGCGGGAAAGAACTTCTGGAATCGATGGTGTCACAGTAATTGGGATTGGCCCATGACTGGTTTAAGAAGTGGTGAATGGCTCTCTGACCTGCCGACTACTTTTTAAACTTGAAGCAATCCTGGGTCTGTTTAACGTTTTGCTTTCCACAGAGCTTTAAAATGATAGCAGCAAATTTCCATAAGTGCCTCAGACACTCCTGCAAAGTTTTTCATATGCATTTTAAACCTCTATGTAGTTCCCATTTAGTTTTACCGTGGCACTGGTGCCAGGGTGCCACTCCCCAAATCTTGCCATCCTGGAGAACAACTTAGTTCAGCCTAGTGGGGGCACCGACCTTGCTGATACCTTGGTATCGGAGATACAAAGGCGCAATTTTGACATTTGACAAATGAAAACAAAAGTTTTTTAAGTGCAGAAGAACTGAGGCTGGAAAGGATAATGGGTATTTCGAGGAACCTTGGTAGGGTTGGCACTGACTCACAGCTGCTGACACTTGCAGGTGGGCACATTGTCTCCCATTTGCATGCTCCATCTTTCTGCAGGAATTGCCCTGCAGATAACCTGCTTTTTCCGATTATTAATTAAGATGTAAAATGATATTGCATTGGTCCTTTGTCAGCCCGTTGGTTTAAAACATGACCTGTGTCATATATCACAAGGACTTATTGATAGTTAGAGGGCGTGAGTATGCACGCTGATAGTTTTGATTGTGCATTACCTGCTGTGTTTGTCCGCAGCAGAAGCAGGGACACAGATGTGCATCCTTCCTGCATGGTACATGGATTAATTTACCACAGGGAGCGCAGTAAATGAATCGTGATGCAATTAAGCGTTCCCTTCATTCAAAATCTAACAGTGCCAGCACAATGGTGCTATTCTTAACTGTTCTGGAGTGGGGAGACTTGGGCAGGTGCAGCTGTTTGCATGCAAGAGGAAACACATGTTGTATGAAAGAAAGAAAGCTTGTGTACACTATATTAAAAAAAACCTTTACAACTGAAATATAATCTTGAGATGTAGCAGCTGATAGAACCAATTTTAGAGGTTGTTAAAGAGTTTATACTACATTAAATGTATTCCCAGGGGTCTAATTTTTCATGGTGATACAGGCCTAACCTTTCCTTTATGGAAAGGTTAATAGGCATCTATATGGAGTTTGGTAAATCACTTGCTGCTGTGCACCATTTCAATAGTGCAAGTCAAGTCATAAAACAGAAATTAGGGGTTATCACATATGCGGTACTGCATATAAAATATACACCTCCTCCTTTATCGTTTTATTATGTTCTATGAACAGTGCACGGCCATTTGACAAGTGAAGCATCGATTTACCCTTCAAGACCTCTCTTTAAGATCTTTGAAAATGGAGGTCGAGCAACAAAACCCCGCATGCTCGTTGCATGAGTGAACTCGGTGTCTTTTCTGGGTTTTTCTTTACAGTAGGGAAGGACTATGCAAAAGATTTGATACCAATAACCAGCTGATTTACATTTTCATTCTGCTGCTCTATGGCACAATCAGCATGGCACGCAAGACTCTGATTTTATGCCTTACGTTTCTCACTGTTGCTGTGTGTTCATAGCCCATAGTAAACTAATCATAGGATAATATCCTGATGATGACGAGCTACAAAGAACCACATTTCTGCATGTCAATCAGAAATCCTTTACTCTAACTTCTAACTACAGAAAGAAAGGATTTGCATTTGCATAACTCAATCCATGCCTAAGGAGGCCCCAAAGTACATGATCTGATACAACTGAGTGGCTTCTGGGCCACTACAAGTCAATTCTATTGGTGTAGAACTGGAGTCATACAAAGGCCATACTGTGATATCCCACCCCCAGAACGCATGGGGATAACTCGGTCGAGCTCCCCGTGTGGCCTGTGGCGTATGAGCTCCCCGCTGAGGGGTGGAGGCCCAACAGTAGGGCTCATTAATTCCCCAAGATGAAAGCCAACCCAAGCAGGAGCTGGCATTTCAGGATGGCTCCGGCTGGGACTTGGCATGTTGCTTGTTTGCTGTATCTCCGAACTGTGAGTAGGAAATAAACTACTTTTGACTTACCTTTTCGGGGCTCCTCATTGACTACAATACAGACCCTAATTAGCCAGTTGGGTTTTCACACAGTCTGACTATTTTATGATCATTTCTTTTACTCCACAAGCTGGCACAGCAGCGGGGTGAGATGCTGGAGGAGGAGAAACATGCGGCCTCACCTGAGGAGGAAGAGGAAATGAAAATCGCTTATTGTCACGAGTAGGCTTCATTGAAGTTACTGTGAAAAGCCCCTAGTCGTCACATTCCGGCGCCTGTCCGGGGAGGCTGGTATGGGAATCGAACCATGCTGCTGGCATGCATGGTCTGCTTTAAAAGCCAGCGATTTAGCTGAGTGAGCTAAACCAGCCCCTGGAGGTGCCAGACCAGGAGGAGCTGGAGGATGAGCCTGGCGAGGAGGCACAGGAGATGCCAGAGGATGGAGGACAGATGGCGGCAAGGGTCTGGCATGCTCAGGGAGACCCCATCCTGTTCTGATTCTCATTGGACGAGGCTCTGTCCATCACCCCCTTCACCACCCAATCCCTCCTTCCTCCAATTCCCCTCCCCCCAATTCTTCCTACCCCCATTCCCGTTATTCCCACCTGTTTCCCTCCTTCACCCCCCTCAGTTCCCAACCCTTCCCCAACCTTCTCCCTCCCCCACTACCCTGTTCCATCCTCCAAGTGCAGGGCTCACACCCACCCTCTGTACGGGGTCTGCACTGGGGCCGTTTGATCTTGGACCACTGTGCCTGGGGGGGGGGGGGCGGGGAATGGGGGGAGTAGGGTGTAACATGGGATAGGGGTGCAGGCAAGCCCGCTGTGAAGATTAACATGACAGAGGATTGACACGTATCAAGTGAAACATGTTTTAATTGTGAACGTTTAACATTTCCATTCCCCCCAGCTACAGGTAGTGCCCCCCCCTCCCGTTTCCCCCCCGTCCAGTGCCTAATCAGTGATCCTCTCTCTTCTCAATCTTTTTGCCAAGTCTAGTCCCCAGGATGCACATCGAAGGTGGAGGTAGCATACTCCAGAGGCCTTGAGTCATCTATCTCTGCCAGCCCTGGCGGCTCCTCATTGTCTGCACCATGGTGTCAATGCCCTCAGTGATGGTCCTCAGTGACTGGGCAATGCTCTGCAGTGCCCGGGCAATGTTCACCTGCGTCTGGGACATGTCCCTCAGCACCTGGGAAATGATGCCGAGGCCCTCAGCCATGGTCGGCACAGACTGAGCCATGCCTTGGTCACGACCACTGAAGACGCGGACATTGTGCTCTAGGCTTTCCACTGCGGTCACCACCCTAGCAATGTTGGCCTCATCGCCTGCGCCTGTAGCCTTTGGGACTCCCCCAATCAGCTATGCACTCGCTTGTATATCACTGCATCCCCTCCTGAACTTCACGGCTGTTCCTGTCATCTGCATCAGCACTGGGAGAACCTTGTCCAGAGGCTCGACATTTGACTGGCACCCAGCTGAGTCCTGGGATCCAGCAGACCTCTGACTGCTGACTCCCCTGGACATTGCTGCCTCCACCTGATGTGCGTCAGCAACTGTGTGGAGCTCACAAGATTGTGCCCCAGAAGCCTGTCCACTCGTGTCTCCCTCCGAGGTCTGTGTCTGCTTCAGTGCAGAATGGTGGTCTCTGCCGAGTTCATCTCCAAGGTGGTCTCTTGGGTTGCAGGAGGGGGGTTGCTCGGCCCCAGGTGGAAATACTGTGAGGCAATGAACATGTGGTCAGTGAGAGGGAAGGATTATTTTGTCTGACCTGAACAACTCACGAGACAGGTTATCTGGGTGAAGGGCCAATGGATCCTCATCCGTGAGGCACAGGCCAACCTTGCTGTTAGTGACTACTCTCTCCTCGGCCAACCCCCGACATCCAGGGCCTGTTCCTCATGGGGGGAGAGGTCTTGGCCTTTTCCCGTTTATTAAAGGCTATCTTCTCTGCGGAGACAAAGAGCGGTCATTGTGAGTTGCATGCCTAATGGGTCGGGGGGGGGGGGGGGGGGGGGGGGGGGGGGGAGAATCTGCAGCAGATGACGTGTGGGCACCTCACCTGGACATGAAGGGGTTGTACTGGAGGGTGCCAGTGCGCTCTGATTCACCAGACGCACATCTCAGCGTCTTGCCACTAACAAGGGGGAGAGGATATGAGGTGTCAGCCAGTGATTGGGACAGTCTAGGGGAAATATGAGGGGTGTAGGCAGAACTGATGCCAGGAGAGAGATGGTAACTTACCCTTGCAGCTTGGTGGAGGTCGTTGGTCTTCTTCCAGGACGGCAGCCCTCCTTGTCATTCTGCCCACACTGACAGCTGCAGCCACTACCTCTGCGTGGTTTTGGTGACCCTTCTGCTGGTCCTCCAACCCCCCCCCCCTCAGGAGAACAGGATGCCTCCTCTCAAATTCACAGCATCGAGGATCCTGGCCAGGTTGGCGTCCCCAACACGAGGAGCAGGTCTGTCTGCGCGCTGCCATGCTTACGTGTTGACTTGAGTGAGTGGTGAGGGAGCGTTTAAAGCAGCTCCCCATTGTTAGCGGCGAGATGCTGAGGTGGGCGTCTGGCGAACCCGACGGCGGGACAGCCAGTAATGGCGAGAAGTTTGCGGGGGCTCATTTCCGACACTAAGTGCTGCTAAATTTGTGCCGCGATCTCACCAAAGCGGCTGTCGCAAAACGCCCCTTCAATCACGCTCAAAATGACACCTAAACATTTTTCTGTTGCATCGTGCCCAATGTTTTTGTCCATATTAGTTGAGCGATATATGTTGGTCAGGGCAGGGGAGTATTTTCCTGTTCTTCTTTAAATTTTACAATTGGAGGTTTTGCAGTCATCTCCTGCCATTTGCCACCCCCTCTATTGCAAACTTGTTTACCCACGAGAATGTGCATGGACACCAAATCACCGTTTATGAGTGCAAAACTTTGCACATTGATGATTTAGACTCTCTTGTTAAACTGTTAAACTCTCACCACTCCCACGTCTCTCCCTTGTAGAAAGTGTGCATTGGCCTACACTGTCTGTACACGTCTGCAAGCTCACTGTTTGTGACTTCACCCAATGTGGAATTTCCCAGGAATGGAACCCCACACATGATGGGAATTGACTGTAAATTCGTCTGAGAGGGTAAACAGGACCTCGGTTTAATATCCCACCCAAAAGATGATGGGGAAAGATTTACCACCCCGTTTTGGTGGGTAAGGAATGGGGGAGGGGGCAGAGAACTGAACAGGAGACCCAAAAAGACGTTGAAGCCGGCAGGATTTCTCTGCTCAATTATCAAGCCCCCCACCCCTGCCTCACCAATGACTGACACCCATTTACATCAAATTTACAATGCAGGTCAGGCGTTTAAGCCTGATTGACCCCCCACTTTGGATTGTCCATTGTGAACCATGACAGGTCCCTCATCACATGAATCTGACGAACAGAACCCAATGGAGGTGCATAGGTGAGTACAGTCCCCAAGTTGGGCGGGTCATGCCTGGGTAGCACCCTGGCACTGCCTAGGCACTGTCCCTGGCAATGCCTGCAGCATTGCCCCGTCACTGCTCCAGTGGCATATCTCCTGGCACTGCCCTCTGGTACTGCCACAGAATTGCCCAGGCACTGCCCAGGCACTTTCCCCTAGTATTGCCACTGGCACTGTCCCCTGGCACTGCCTAGGTACTGCTCCATGGCACTGCCCAGGCACTTTCCTCTGGTATTGCCACTGGTACTGCTCCATGGCACTGCCCAGGCGCTGCCAACTGGTACTGCCCCAGGGATCTGTGCCTAGGCAGTGCCAGGAGAGTGCCATGGGGCAGTAGCCTGGTGCAGCGCCTGTGATGAGAGTTCTGTGAAGTGGGGGTGGCTTCTATGTCTGGAGCGGGGAGCTCTGTGGTGGAGGTGGTTCCTTTTCAGTATGAGGGAGTCTGCGTCTGGGGGGGCACTGTGCTGGGAGGGGAGGTTCCGTTTCCATGGAGACATGGTATTTTCTTCTTTTTTTTAACATCGGTTTGCCCTTTTAAAAGGTTGGCCCGATTTTTTTCAGGGCCTACCTTGCTGGGGCAGGCTTATTTAGAGTCCACACTGCCAGTGTGTCGTTGTGGGTCCCACCCCCCGGGTCCCCCCCCCCCCCCCCCCCCCACCCCCCCGGTTTATTTTGACTGAGTGTCGAAGAATATGGTAGGAAATGGCGCAGCCAACGGGCGACACCTCACTTTTCCCACTTCTCCAGTTGTCACTTCGTCAAAATCAGAAAATTCCACCCGACACCTTTGCCAATGCTGGAAAGATCAGGCTGGATAATGTATTGAAGACCCTGGAGAGGGGCTTCAACCCAAAGATTTCTGACTCAGAGGCTAGATTAGTACCAATTAGCTAAGGCTGACACCTAGAAATATTACACTCAATTACATATAGATTAGCAAATGACTTGAAATATGTTTTAGCACAAATGAAGCCGAGACATAATGTAACAAATTAACAAGCTCAAAATATTCATTAACATTACCCAGATCTCTTAATTATGCCAGAGCTTTTTGAAAGATTAAAAGCCCTGTGTTAATCTGGGTGATATGCACAATTACATTTCCTTTATTGCAACAAAGGGATAATTGGCTTGTTGGTTCTTTTACTCGACAATCATCAATTGTGGCTTTTGTATAATCTATAAGGAACAAGGATACGGCCAGATTACAGTGAAGGTTACTTGATGGTAACAGAAGATAAGGGTCGAGATTCTCCGTTCCAGAGTCGAAGTGCTCCTGCCAGCGGAAAATCGGGATTGTGTTCTACTGGGGCTGGGAGAGCGCCAGGGTGGGATTTTCAGGATTTGACTATGCAACAATATGTATAATGTCAAGCACGCTGGTTTCTCTGCAGTTACTGGGGTCGGGCCCCATTTTTAACAGACACCCCAATCCCAGCTTCCAGAGACATGCAGCGGGATTCTCCGTCGGTGTGATTCTCCATTTTGCCGGCGCCCGGGGGTTTCCCGACGGCGTGGGGCTGCCCCACAATGGGAAACTCCATTGACCGGCCGGCGTAACGGAGAATTCCGCTGGTGAGTCGGGGCTGAAAGGTGGCGTGGCAGGGCGGAGAATCCAGCCGAGGCTCTCTCCCCCAATAATGCAAATGTTTGCCCCCCCCCCCCCCCCCCCCGCCCTCCCCCCCCGCTGACAACGGGAGCACTACAAGCCCCGATCAAGGAGGGGCATCCTCCCTCCTACCAGGAGACTAAAGGATCACCTCCACACAACACACATGCATGAGGGTGACACAAACCCATACCACCCCTCAGCCTCCCTTCAGCTACCCCTCTTTCAGGCAACCCTTTCTGTCACCCCTCCCCCCAGGCCACCACTTTAGTCCGTGCATACTGGCATTGCCAACGGTGCACTTCCCTAGCACCATGGCACTGGCACATTGGCAGTGACTCCTTAGCATATCATGATGAACCCCAGTGGGGTCAAGGGGGTCAGCCCATTGCTTATGTGTCCCTCTGCAGCTACCAGGCTGCAGTGGGAGATTCGCTCAACCATCCTGGGAGTTGGGTGGGCTGGGGCTGTGGGTAAGATGTTGACCCCAGGCGCCCCCCCCTGGATGGGGGTCCCTTGTCTGGACTGTCCCTTCTAGCTCTGGGCAACCTGAAGACCACTCTTGGCATGGTGATCTAAGGCAAGGTCTTCATCCTTGTTTGGCCTGTTTAAACTCTGAAGTGGCCTTCTCACTCTGAATGCCCTGCCTGACAGCTGATGAGCAGACCAGACAGTTCAATGAAGAATCAAACCACATCTGCTCCCTCAGCACTATGCCTTTGAAACTGCTGCTTTTTGAAGTGTCAGAGCCTTCCTAGAAAGCCCTGAACACTTGAAAAGGTTTAAAATTCCCTGAGATCCTTTGAAATGCTAAGCATTCGTTCAATTCCACAGTGCGAAGTGGAAAATCTTTAAACAAAGGTTTCAACTGTACCTCGAATCTACAGATCTGGAAGCTGCTTCAGACGCCAGGAAGATTGCTCTCTTCCTCTCCACGGCCAGGGACCACGTCATCCATATCATCAACTCCCTCACATTCGCTGAAGGTGAGGACAAGTCCAAGTTCAAGACAGTCCTGCTCAAATTCGACAGTCACTGTGACATTGAGGTAAGCGAACGTTTTGAGCGATACGTCGTTCAACAGCGGCCGGGAGGGTAAGGATAAACTTTTTCAATCTTTCCTCACCCACCTTCGCATCCTCGCGCAGTCCTGCAATTACGGCTCCACCTCCGATTCGATGATCCGCGACCAGATCGTTTTCGGTGTGCACTCGGACCCCCTGCGCTAGCAGCTCCTCAAAGTTAAACAGCTCACCCTTGCTATAGCCATCGAGACCTGCGTTCTGCATGAACACGCCAGTAACCGATACTCAGCAGAGATGGCGCGGCAAGGCCCCCACGAGGCAGAGCAGGTGCAGGCCATAAAACAGCTCCAGAGCCTGGATGAGGGCGGCCATTTCGCACGCTTTTCACGGGCTCCCACGCATGCACTCACTGACCGAGGGGACGGCGAGGCCGAAGAGCGAGCTGCGCAGGCGCGCACTACGTACGACCGCACCACGCATGCGTGGTGGCGCACCGAAAGTTCTGACGTCACGACGTGCAACAACTGTGGCTCTGCCCACTTAAAGCGGCAATGTCCCGCAAAATCCCGACGCTATCCAATGTGGCAAGCTTGGCCACTATGCTGCCTTATGTAGGTCTGCTCAACCAACTACCTCTCGTCGCTCCTACCAGCCGCGCAGGGATGTCCGGACCGTCCAGCCACTGGTCACCGATTCCGACTCTGACATGATGCCGGACCTTGACACCGAGGGTCCCAAAGCACCATTTTGGGTGGGCATCATCACCAAACACAAGGTGCTTCAGAAAACAAAAACCAAGTCCTTCCCAGTACTGAGCATTGATCCGGACGACGAGTGGTGTGCCACCCTCACGGTCAACCAGAATTCGTCGCCCACCACAGAGACTGAATTTATGAACTGCCTTAATTCATGGACTCTCTAAATTCATGAACTGATTATTTCATTACCCTGTTCATTAATTCACTAGTTTGTACATACTGTTATTCTAGTTCTGCTTACATACTGTCTATCTGCACTAGACAGCTTCCCGTGTAAATATGTTAGGAATTCTGTATATAGTCCTGTAAATATGCTCACATATGCCCCACACAGTCAGGAACATTCACATACCACACTATTTATTGCCACATACACACTTTTTTTTTAAAAAGGGGAGATGTCATAATATACACACAAGTATATGATGGTGCATAGACACACTGACTGACACACTGAAAGACCAATCAACACACAGAACACAACAGCCAATCACAGACAGGGCAGGGTCACTATAAAGCCAGAGTGCACTAGTTTTCCCACTGATTCGGGATGCAGCCTCTGAGACAGACCGAGCCTGCAGTCAGGAGCACAAACTTCTACCATGTGCTAGTAATATAGTCTGGTCAGGTTAACCATAGGTCTTCAGTCAACCTAACATAGTGTCGATCCACAGTGCAAGTATGTTTAACAGGTCATAGTTAAATAAAATAGAGTTGTACATCTACAAGTGTTGGTAGCCTGTCTCTTCTACTACTCTGGTAAACGCAGTCATCACAGACCCAGCATACCCAACACATCAGTTAACAGAGTGTCCCTGGGTGGCATGGTGGCACAGTGGCTGGCACTGCTGCCTCAGAGCATCAGGGACCTGGGTACGATTCTGACCTCAGGTAACTGTCTGTGTGGAGTTTGCACGTTCTCCCTGTGTGTCCAGATCCAGCACAACCGGCGCCATATTTTCGCACGTGATTGGTGTGTGTGTGGGGGGTGCATAGTGTATGCGCGGCTGCAGCTTGTCAGCCCTGCGCGTATCCATCACGGACCTGGCGATTCCCGCATCATTTTTTGTGTGTTCTGCGGGTATTCCACACGGCTCCGGTGCGAGCCCCTCACCAGTAGCAGAATCGGTGTGGGTGCAGTGGCCATTTTGCTGACGTGGAACGTCACGGATCTTCCGTTGGAGTCAGCATTTAGCCTCAGAAACAGAGAATCCAGCCCATATTTTTGTCTTCTGATCCGTTCCTCGTTGCCATTTTTCTTTTTGTAAACTGGTGTATCTTTAGACTAACAGTACAAAAGAAATAGATTGCCAAAGCTCGTGGATTTAATTCAAGATCAACAGAGGTTTATTAAATAGGTCTTCACTGTTCATGGTTAGGTACTAAACTAGCAAAAGCCGGGAAGGAGCCGATGGCTTCACACATGTCAGGTGACTTCACTCTTAAAGAGATATTGCACACAATGACAATAATACACATACCACCTCCCTGATTGCCCGACATATCTGCTGCATTGTTAGTTGACAGTGGGTCTCACCACAGAATAGTTTCCCATGTGCCTCCTGTGCACAACCGCAGCACTTTAAATTTTAATTCGAATTACATGGGAACAGGTAAAATGCAAGAGAGCAGAAATGGCTCACGTTCTCAGTTCCACTGTCGGGAACAATGGGTCACGAATAGCATATCGCCCAAACTATTGCTGATTAATAAGAAGCACAAACCCTGCGTTATTTTCTTTCCTCTTTATTATGTGAATGGATAAAGGAATCAGGAATTGATTCCAATCATGAACAGTCAAATTTAACCTCTACTTGGATTCAGCCTCAGTGGTGGCCAAAATAGTGATTTTAAAGATCTAAGGAATGACTTTAAAATAGGACGAGTGAATTATGCTTTCATCCCTAAGCTCTCTCTGCAACAATGGATTCTTTTCACACCCTCACCTTCTGCACTTTCCCGAGGATGTGGCCTTTGCTTCCCACTATTCCTTGTCTCCAAGTTTGGTGACTTCATCAGATTCCAGGTGTATCAGCCAGCTCTACTTCTCGACCTGCTCTGAGGAACCCTCCATGTCAGATTCCTTGTCCGACGTTCAGTTTTGGAATACAGTAGCTATGTTTTCCTCCGGTTTCCTCCCACAGTCCAAATTGGCCAGGATAAATTGCCCTTTATGTCCAAAAAGGTTAGGTTAGGTTATGGGGATAGGGTAGAGGTGTGGGCTTAAGTAGGGTGCTCTTTCCAAGGGCCGGTGCAGATTCGATGGGCCGAATGGCCTCCTTCTGCACTGTAAATTCTATGATTCTATACCTTCTAGGCCTTTTCCCTCCATCTATTTATAAATTTCTACACCCTCGCAACCCACCAATTGGATGCCGCCAATTCAGCCATCTTATGCATGCCAATCTTCCTGCAACTGCAACTCAATGGTGCCCTTTGTTTCTTCAGCTCTCTGGGCCCTATGTCCTTGACTTTCCTCCCTGAACCCCTTGTCTCTCCGCTGCTGTCTCCTCCTTTAGAACTCTCCTTAAAATCCACCTCTTTGACCAAGATTTTGGTTACTTTATTCATTCTTCTTCTTTGACTTAGCAATATGTTTTTGTCTGACTTCTGTGAAGCAATGAGGCATGACTTTCTTAACTGTGCTATATGAATGTAAGCTAACACCTTTGCCTTGCCTGCCTTCAAAAGGCTCCTTACAATATCCTCTTTTGACTGTGCTCTCTTTCCCTTTCTGACCTTTGTCGAATGAGTTTCATCTTCCTATGTTGATTGAGTTAACATTTTTACAATACTGGTGTTTAATCGTCAAATTCTGCACTTTTTGCGCAAAGAATAAGCCCAGCTTTAAACTAGGCTCATTGTAATTTGGAGTGTTACTAAGTAGTTTTTTTATTTTGTGTTCAATCTTGAGGGTTCTATACTCTCAGAAGAATATGTCCCCTTGTGACTTTTGAGGGGCAAGGTTTCACTCAGTCTTATTTACATAGCGGTGGCTTAGCAATGGTGTGCACTGATTGAAGGGGCTGGGAGCGAAGTATTGGCTGGAGCAGGGGGAATTATTTAGATACATGCAGGTTCAAGACTTTGCTAGAAAGGAGATACAGAGCTTCCCAGTAGTGCCGGCTTCCACATTGCTGGAGGACGTGCTGATGACAGGGGGACTGGAGAAGGGGGTAGTATCGGCGGTTTACGGGGCTATTTTGGAAGAGGAGGAAGTGCCGCTGGAGAGATCAAGGCAAAGTGGGAGGAAGAGTTGGGAGAGGGTATGGAAGAGGGGTTCTGGTGTGAGGTGCTCCGGAGGGTGAATGCCTCCACTTCGTGTGCGAGGTTAGGGCTGATACAGCTGAAGGTGGTGTATAGAGCGCACCTTACAAGGGCAAGGATGAGCCGGCTCTTTAAGGGGGTAGAAGATGTGTGTGAACCTTGCGGGGAAGGGGAGGCCTGCAAACCACGTTCATATGTTTTGGTCCTGTCCAAAGCGGAAGGATTACTGGAAGGAGGTTTTTAGGGTAATCTCTAAAGTGATGCACGAGAAACTAGACCTGGGCCCTCGTGAGGCCATATTCGGGGTGTCGGACCAGTCGGGGTTGGAAATGGGCGTGGAGGCAGATGCTGTAGCCTTCACCTCGTTGATCGCCCGAAGGAAGATCCTGTCCGGGTGGAGATCAACCTCTCCACCCTGTGCCCTGACGTGGCGGGGGGACCTTCTGGAATTCTTGATGCTTGAAAAGGTCAAATGTGAACTGAGGGGAAGGATGGAGGGGTTCTACAATCCATGGGCGTTATTCATTATGCACCTTCGAAAATTAGATCACATCGGACATTAGGGGGGGGGGGGGGGTCGGGGGCTGGGAGGGTTGTGGGGAGGGGGACTGTACGTGTTAATGGCGACTATGGGTGATTCCTGATTCCCTTTTGTCATTTGTTTATGTTAACA
Source organism: Scyliorhinus canicula (assembly GCF_902713615.1). Classification (NCBI taxonomy): domain Eukaryota; kingdom Metazoa; phylum Chordata; class Chondrichthyes; order Carcharhiniformes; family Scyliorhinidae; genus Scyliorhinus; species Scyliorhinus canicula. Next base: position 71,160,078 of record NC_052165.1, read on the forward strand.
TGCGGGCTAATGTCCGGGGTTTGGTGGGAGGATGGGATTGTTGTTATTGATATGGGGATCGACATTATATTCGTTACTGATTATTGTTTATTGTTGGGTGTAAATTTGATAAAAAATTGAAAAGCGAGGAGAACAAAAAAATATATTTTTTTTAAAAATCAAGGTATCATTGACAGCGATATGGGATGAAGCCCCTATCTTCCAGATTGTAACTCAGCTGCCCAGTGCAAGTCAGACATTGCAGTTGGCGAGATGACTTCTCATCTGATGTCATGCTGTTTTCAATTTTGACCTATTTTTGTGAGTACATGGTAAAGGACAACTGCTACCCTACCCCCTTAACCCAGTAATCCCGTCTAACCTTTTTTTTTGGACACTAAGGGGAATTTAGCAATACCAATCCACCTAACCTGCACATCTTTGGACTGTGGCAGGAAACCGGAGCACCCGGAGGAAACCCAGGCAGACACGGGGAGAACGTGCAGACTCCGCACATAGACCCAAGCGTGAATCAAACCTGGGGCCTTGGTGTGCTGTGAAGCAACAGTGCTAACCACTGTGCTACTGTGCCACCCAGTGGGGTCCTTCTTAATGTATGTAGATGATATCATTCCTCCCCTACTGTAATTTTGAATAGATTATAAGCGAAGGAGCAGTGGGAAGTGACCCTCTCTCCAAAAGGAACATTGAGACTATTCCTGTCCAGGGCTACCCCCGCCCCACCTACATCAATTCCCTTCCATTGGGAACCTTTCAAAACGCCCTCCCTGTGACTTAGCTAACAGCCACCAGGCCTCCCATTGATGCCAGTCTCCTTTACCCGCTTTTCCCCTCCCACATGCCAGCTCACTGCTTCTGCCAACCTCTACAGGGTGGACAGATGACCAATGACTCTGAAGTTATAATCACCTGTGTATCAACCTGCTGAGGTAATTCTGTATTCATCCCTTCCCCTTTCACCCAACCTTACTACTGGTTCAAATCAAAGCTACACATGAGCTGAGTCCCAATGGGTAGCAGGAGGAAGTTACTTACAGTTTAGAAGTCTGAAGCTATCTAGGTTACACTTTGAGACCAATTTAAAAAAAAAAATTTAAAGACCACAATTCATTTTTTTTTCCAATAAAGGGGCAATTTAGTGTGGCCAATCGCTCAATCGGTGCCTCGCTCATCTTTGGGTTGCGGGGCTGAAACCCACACACACACACACACACAGGGAAAATATGCAAACTCCTCACAAATCGTGACCCAGGGCCAGGATTGAACCCGGGTCCTCGGCGCCATGAGGCAGCAATACTAACCACTGGGCCACCGTGCTGCCCACATTTTGAGACCAATTATCAAATTTCATTTTTATCATTTTTCATGAAGTGTGGGAAAATTTGTTGTTCTTGCTACGATAACTGCAACTTGTTCCTTCGTGTATTTTATGTAAACAATTTCATTGGTTGGTGCGAAGTTGTGCCTTGCCTTGATAGTGATTTTAAGGTTGCCTGTAGTAAATAGAGCTGTTACATGTAACAGGAATTCTCAGGTATGATTCCCAGGTCATAATGTCATTTGACCAAATCTCAGGCAGTGGAGGGCATACTCTGGATCACAGGGTATGTGAGGTCCATTTAAGGGCGTGACTGTTGAATGTAAGCTTGAAACAATGTCAAACACAGAGCAAAACTTTAAAATCTGTTTCCTCTGTCTCCTTCCTCCTCAGAGCCCAGTTTTGACATTTGGCCTTGTTGAATACTCTGCAATGCCTTTTAAAATGTGAGGGGCACCATTGATTGTAAATTATTGTGAGGAAATAAATGTTGTTGTCTTTGCAATATTGTAGCATTGTTGTTGTAAGCTCTTGCTTGTAATAATCATGCAGCAAAAGACTAGACCATGTATTTGGAAAAAGCTGTGAGAACTAAGACTGAATGTGCCTTCAGCAAAAGGTCTTTAGTTAATTTGCACTTTAACACCTTTGTTGAATTATATCTTCAGTGAGAATTAGCCACATTTTCTTTTCTATCTCATCAGCAATGTTAACAAGCAATGACAACACTTTGCACGGAAGGCACTTCATTTCATAAAATTTGCAGGAGCATGTGACTTAATAAAGTTGTCACTCAAGCACTTTTTTCTATTTCGCTCTGAAGAAGTGAACGAGATATTGAATTAATGCTGCATATTGTCTGCTCATGATGAGGTCTCCCTGAGATCTTTGTTCTGTCAGCTTTAATGCACTCTCCACAGAGCTGGTTGTTATCTGATTCTACCTGATTTTATGAAAAAAGATGAAATATTAACAATGCTGTCAAACCTCCGGTGTGAAACAGAATCTAATTTGCCTCTTAAAATCTTTTTTATGAAATGTTGAAGGAGATCAACATTGTGATATTTGCAATATGCGCTCAATTTCACAGCTTTACTGTTCCAGTTGTCAGAGCAGGGCCAATGGAAAAAATATTGAGGCAAAAAGAGAATGCCCTTTTATTGATTGCGCTCGATGGGCTGTCCTCCCTTACTCTTTCGGCAAATACTGCTGGACTCCCTTCTATCCAAAATAAATCTCAAAATCTACAATAAGCTAAGATAACAAACACTTGACGAGCAAAGTAGCATGCTGTTTGTAAGCAATATATCTATATACTTACAGACGGGGCATCAGTCATAGTTATCTTGCACAAAACCAAAGTGTTTGGGGACAGAATGGTCATAGACCCCTGAGTAATCGTCACAGCATACTCGAGTAAAGTCATACTTATTAGCATCAAACATCATGGTAACCAAGACCTCTTATGAATGTTAGATTATCCTCTGGTAAAACCAATTGTCAGCGCAATCTCTTGCCTCCAAGTCAGTCACATCTTGACTTTGAAACCTCCACTTCATCAACGTCCCCATTCCAGTTGGACTTAACTAGCTCCAACCCTGACTACAACTGAGTAACAACCTGAAGATTATGGGTACCCTGGGTGCATCCTAAATTTAGCTCATCTGCTTTCTTGTGGCATTTCATCCATTGAGGATCCCACTACCCTCCCCAAGGTGCTCATCTGCCTAAAGTTGCTGGCACTTGCTGACAGTGGCCTGGTTCCTTAACCACTGCTAATGTTGACCTGTCATTATTGGCACTGTCTACTGTCATTGTGATGACAGGTTGCAGTCCCTGTCCTGATAACAACCTTCCTCGGTAAAATCTAATGAAAGTGTTGCATTGTAGAACCTTTGAAGTATATGTTTTAAGATTCATCAATCAACTTACCAATCGAGGGGACTTCCGGTGGCGGCGATGACGTAGGAAGCCGCACATTTGGAAGCTCCCGATTCAAACGGACTTTTCGGCTCTTTTTAGAGCCCAAAACAGAATTTTTTCGATGTCTCCCGGTGGGAGAAGGTGTACTGATCAACTTTCTCCACATTTCATGACTTAAACTCGGAGTGGAAAGGGAGAAAAAATGGCAGCAGCTCCCCAGAACAAACGGGGGAAGGATTCCAAGATGGCGGCCAGCGGAGCACCAGAGGAGTGGAGTCTGTGGGCACAGGAGCAACAAGCTGCTCTCCTGCGCTGTTTTGCAGATTTTAAGGCTGAGGTGCTGAGCTCTCTGCAGGAAACGAATAAAAAGCTCTCGGAGATTCAGACGACCCAGGATGCTGCCATCCAGGCGTTGCAGGCACAGGCAGCTGAATGAGAGGAGGCCGTGGTCCTCGTGAGTAAGGTGGAGGGGCACGAGGCACTCCATAAGAAGTGGCAAGACCGCTTCGAGGAGCTTGATCACCGCATGAGGCGGAGGAATCTGAGGATCTTGGGCCTTGCGGAGGGGCTGGAGGGGTCGGATCTGACAACTTACGTGGCCACGATGCTGAACTCGCTGGTGGGGGCAGGATCTTTCCATCTGCCCCTGGAGCTGGAGGGAGCCCACAGAGTACTGGCCAGAAGGCCTAAGGAGAACGAACCCCCGCGTGCGGTGCTGGTGAGGTTCCACCGGTTCAGTGACCGGGAGTGTGTGCTGCGCTGGGCCAAGAGGGTGAAGAGCAGCAATTGGGAGAATGGGATAGTACGGATCTACCAGGACTGGAGTGCGGAGGTGGCTAAGCGGCGGTCCGGGTTTAATTGGATGAAGGAGGTGCTCTATAAGAAGAAAATAAAGTTTGGAATGTTGCAGCCTGCGCGCTTGTGGGTAACTTATTTGGAGCGGCATTATTATTTTGATTCCCTAGAGGAGGCGTGGGCCTTCGTGCGGACGGAGAAGCTGGACTCGAACTAGGGGTTCGGAGTTGCGGGGTCGGTAGTAATGCTTTATTGCTGGTTTCTGCTGTTGCTGTGTTTTTTCTGTACTTTTGTAATTTTGATATGGTTATTTATTGGGGTGTTGTTCTGTTTTTTGTTGGGGGGCATTGTTTGAGTTTTGTATTTTGCGGGGGGGGGGTTTGGGGGTTTGTTGTATTCTGTATAGGGTTGGGGGTGTGGAGTGGGGCTGGTATTTGGGAGCTGCGTCAGAAGGGTGTGGTGGGGCAGTGCGAAAGTGCGGGCTTTCCTCTGGTTTCCCGCGTTGCGGGGCTGGGGGGCTGATGATGACGGGGGGAGGGGAAGGGGGGGTGCCTTAACTGGTTCCTTCCCGCGCTGGAGCGGTACCTTGAGGAGTGACAGGATGGGGGATGATCCCACTCTGGGAGGGTCGGATTTTTGGCGGGAGTTTCCGGGGTCAGCAGAAGTTAGCTGACCCACGGAAGTACAATGGAGGACGGTTCGCGGCTAGGAGGGTTCCTAGCCTGGGGGGGAGGGAGGGGGGAAAAGGGGAATACCGGGTTGCTGCTGGCAGGGTCAGGAAGGAGCTGGTGTGGGCCGGGGGGACAGAGATGAGGTGTTGTCGCCGTGGGGACTGGGTCGGGAAGGCGGTGCTGGCCTGGGGTGGGCAGTCGACGGGCTATGGCTAGTCGACGGGGAAGGGGGGCGGGACGCCCTCTGATCCGGTTGGTCACCTGGAATGCGAGAGGACTGAATGGGCCAGTGAAGCGGTCTAGGGTACTTGCTCATCTGAGGGGGCTAAAGGCAGATGTGACAATGCTTCAGGAGACCCACCTGGAGGTGGCGGACCAGGTCCATCTGAGGAAGGGGTGGGTGGGGCAGGTTTTCCAATCTGGGTTTGATGTGAAGAACCGGGGAGTGGCGATTCTGGTGGGGAAAAATGTGTCGTTTGAGGCATCTGAGGTGGTGGCGGATAAGGGGGGTAGGTATGTTATGGTTAGGGGCAGGCTACAGGGAGAGAAGGTGGTACTTGTTAGTGTGTCTGCCCCAAATTGGGATGATGCGGGCTTTATGAGGCGTATGCTGGGACGTGTCCCGGATCTAGAGGCGGGAGGTCTGATTATGGGGGGGGACTTCAATACGGTGTTGGATCCTTCACTGGATCGGTCCAGTTCAAGGACGGGTAGGAGGCCGGCGGCGGCCAAGGTGCTGAGGGGGTTTATGGACCAGATGGAGGGATGGACCCATGGAGGTTTGTGAGGCCGAGCGCACGGGAGTACTCCTTCTTCTCCCATGTACGTAGGGTTTATTCTCGGTTTATTCACGACTTCTTCGTGGTGAGTAGGGGACTGATTCCGAGAGTGGAGGAGGGCGAGTATTCGGCCATTGTAATCTCCGACCACGCTCCGCATTGGATGGAATTGGAGATGGGGGAGGTGCGGGACCAGCGCCCGTTATGGCGGTTGGATGTGGGGGTGTTGGCGGAGTAGGAGGTGTGCAGGAGGGTCCGGGCAAGTATTGAGGGGTACCTCGAGGTGAATGATACGGGGGAGGTCCAGGTGGGGATGGTCTGGGAAGCCCTGAAGGCAGTGATTTGTGGGGAGCTGATATCCATCCGGGCACACAGGGAGAGGAGTGAGAGGGATAGACTGGTGGGGAAGGTCCTGTAGGTAGATAGGAGGTACGCGGAGGCACCAGAGGAGGGATTGTTGGGGGAGAGGCGCAGCCTACAGGCTAAATTTGATTTGTTGACCACTAGAAAGGTGGAGGCACAGTGGAGGAAGGCCCTGGGGGCAGTGTACGAACATGGTGAAAAGGCGAGTAGGATGCTGGCTCATCAGCTCCGCAAGCAGGATGCGGCTAGGGAAATTGCTGGAGTGAGAGATAAGAGTGGGAATGTGGTGCGGAAAGGGGTAGAGGTGAATGAGGTCTTCAAGGACTTTTACGGGGTACTGTACCGGTCGGAGCCAACGGTGGAGAGGAGGGGAATGGAGAGTTTTCTCGACGGGCTATCTTTCCCGAAGGTGCAGGAGGAGCAGGTGGAGGGGTTGGGGGTGCCGATTGAGCTGGAGGAGCTGGTTAAGGGGATCGGGCAGATGCAGTGAGCGAAGGCGCCGGGGCCGAATGGGTTCCCGGTGGAGTTTTATAAAAGGTTTGTGGGCCTAGTGGGCCCCCTGCTGGTGCGGGCACTTAATGAGGCGTGGGAAGGGGAAGGGGAAGGGGAAATCGCGGGCGCTGATTTCTTTAATCTTAAAGAGGGACAAGGACCCCCAGCAGTGTGGTTCATACAGGCCCATATCTCTCCTTGATGCGGATGCCAAGGTGCTGGCAAAGATCCTGGCCACCAGGATAGAGGACTGTGTGCCAGGGGTTGTACATGAGGACCAGACAGGTTTTGTTAAGGGAAGGCAGCTGAACACGAATGTGCGGAGGTTGTTGAATGTCATCATGATGCCGGCGATTGAGGGGGAGGCTGAGATAGCGGTGGCGCTGGATGCGGAGAAGGCCTTCGATAGAGTGGAGTGGGGGTACTTATGAGAGGTGTTAGGGAGGTTTGGATTTGATGAAGGGTTTATTAGATGGGTGAGGCTGCTATATGAGGCCCCGATGGTGTGTGTAGCCACGAATGGGAGGAGGTCGGAGTACTTCCGGCTTTACCGAGGGACCAGGCAGGGTTGCCCCCTGTCCCCTTTGATGTTTGCATTGGCAATTGAACCGTTGGCGATGGCGTTGAGGGATTCAGGGAGGTGGAGGGGTTTGGTGCGGGGTGGGGAGGAACATAGGGTGTCATTGTATGCCGATGACCTGTTACTGTATGTGGCTGACCCGGTGGGAGGGATGCCGGGGGTGATGGAGCTGCTAGCTGAGTTTGGGACCTTTTCAGGCTATAAACTAAATCTAGGCAAGAGTGAAGTGTTTGTGGTGCACCCTGGGGACCAGGAGGAGGGAATTAATAATCCGCTTAGGAGGCCAGGGGAGAGTTTTAGGTACCTGAGGGTGCAGGTGGCCAGGGACTGGGGGACTCTTCACAAGCATAATTTTACCAGGATTGTGGATTAGATGGAGGTGGAGTTCGAGAGGTGGGACATGCTGCCATTGTCGTTGGCGGGGAGGGTGCAGTCCGTCAAAATGATGGTGCTTCCGAGGTTCTTGTTCCTCTTTCAGTGCCTGCCCATCTTCATCCCCAGGGCCTTCTTTAGGAGGGTAACCAGCAGTATTTTGAGCTTTATGTGGGCACATGGGACTCCGAGAGTGAAGAGGGTTTTCCTGGAGCGAGGGAGGGATAGAGGCAGGCTGGCGCTGCCCAACCTTTTGGGGTACTATTGGGCGGCCAATGTGTCAATGGTGCGTAAATGGGTGATGGGGGGGGGGCGGCATGGAAAAGAATGGAGATGGCGTCTTGTAGAGGTACGAGCCTGGGTACCCTGGTAACGGCGCCGTTGCCGCTCTCTCCTAAGAGGTATACCACGAGCCCGGTGGTGGTGGCATGTCTGAGGACAGTGGAGACGGCATAGGGGGGGGGGAACAGGGGGCTCGATGGAGGCTCCATTAGGTGGAAATCATCGGTTCATCCCGGGTAACACTGATGGGGGATTTAGGGGGTGGCATAGGGTGGGCATCAGTAAATTGAGGGACCTGTTTATTGGCGAGAGGTTTGCGGGCCCGGGGGAACTGGAAGATAAATTTGGGCTCCCCCAAGGGAACATGTTCAGATACTTTCAGGTAAAGGTGTTTGCTCGGCGACAGGTGGAAGAATTTCCTTTGCTGCCCTCGAGGGGGGTTGCTGGACAGAGTGCTTTTGGGGGTGTGGGTCGGAGAGGGGAAGGTGTCTGACATCTATAAGGTAATGCAGGAGGTGGAGGAGTCGTCAGTGGAGGAGCTGAAGGCTAAATGGGAGGGGGAACTAGGGGAGCAGATAGAGGATGGGACCTGGGCGGATGACTTGGAGAGAGTCAACTCTTCCTCTTCATGTGCGAGGCTTAGTCTCATCCAATTTAAGGTGCTGCACCGGGCCCATATGTCTGTGACTCGGATGAGTAGGTTCTTTGGGGGTGAGGACAGGTGCACCAGGTGTTCGGGGAGTCCAGCGAATCATGCCCATATGTTCTGGGCATGCCCGGCACTGGAAGAATTCTGGAAGGGGGTGGCGGAGACGGTGTCGAGGGTGGTTGGATCCAGGGTCAAACCAGGTTGGGGACTCGCGATTTTTGGAGTTGCGGTGGAGCCGGGAGTGCAGGAGGCGAAAGAGGCCGGTGTTCTGGCCTTTGCGTCCCTAGTAGCCTGGCGGAGGATCTTGATGCAGTGGAAAGATGCGAGGCCCCCAAGTGTGGAGACCTGGATCAGTGACATGGCGGGATTTATAAAATTGGAGAGGGTCAACTTTGCCCTGAGAGGATCAGTACAAGGGTTCTATAAACGGTGGCAGCCTGTCCTGGACTTTCTGGCTCAAAGATAGGTATCTTGGTCAACAGCAGCAGCAACCGGTGGGGGGGGGGGGGGGGGGGGGGGGGGGGGGGGGGTGGAATGGTGGGTGTTCTTTATTGTTTCTATTTTCTTTTTTCTATGGTTATTTAACTTAATATTGTGTTAATTTCAGTTGTTGTTAATATGTTTTGTTGTTCATTAAGGATAGGTGAATGTTTCTGACTGTTATCATTATTGTTATTGTTGGTATTTTATTGCGGTTCGTTGTTGTTATATAAATACAAAATTTTTCAATAAAAATTATTTTTTAAAAAACGTACCAATCGAGGAAAGGAACGATTAAAATGGTGACATCCATTGTTGGCACCTAGTTAGAAATATTGTTCAATATATATCTGCAGCAGAGCTCATTAATATTAAGAGCAAGAGCAATATAATGCAGAGTCAGCTTGTGTACGCCCCATAGGTGATCCGACTGTGATTATTAAACAAACCCGAAATTACATGTTTTATTTTTTCAGCATCAATAAATAAGACAGGATTTAGCTCAGCTGCAATTTTATCCATTGAACAGGTTCCTGGTGCCTTATGGGGAGGAGGGAAATATTGAGGGTGGGGGAAACACTCTCATGAGAGACTGAACACTAATCTTTCTTTACATTGTAAAGTGTGGTCTGAATTGAGACAAGGTGCTGATGAAATACTTTCTCCTTTTAGAAAGTAGGTTGATCGGTGCCGATGTAACATTATTTTTGAAGTGGAGATGCTGGCGTTGGACTGGGGTGAGCACAGTGAGAAGTCTTACATCACCAGGTTAAAGTCCAACAGGTTTGTTTCAAACACTAGCTTTCGGAGCGCAGTTCCTTCCTCAGGTGAAGAAGGTGAAGACCTGAGGAAGGAGCAGTGCTCCGAAAGCTAGTGTTTGAAACAAACATGTTGGCCTTTAACCTGGTGCTGTAAGACTTCTTACTATTATTTTTGAAGAATTACAGTCCTGCAACATTTTTGATTTTCCATCACTAACTTGTGCCACTTTTGTGAACAATGCCACTTACTGGTGTATAATCTCAACTCGTGAATCCCAAAGTCCTGAATTTGTTGTCGCCTCTCAACTCTGAGGTTCTTAGTGGTAGCATGGATGTGTGCTCTGAAGTTCATTTCAGGATCATATGTGACACACAAGGTTGCAAACACCCTGCTTTAGTCTCAATGATTTGCCAGAGAAAGGTATGGGAGTCATGAACTAAGGAATGGAGTTTGGAGCAGGGTCTGAAAGCAATGGCTTCTGGCTTCCCAATATTTAATTGGATCAAATGTCTGCTCATCCTCGTTGTCAGATAAACAGTCTGAGAATTTAGCAACAGTGGGGGAGTTGAGGAGGTAGAGTTGGGTGTTTTCAGCGTAAATGTGAAAACTAATGCTGTGTTGTCGCAAGATGTTTACAAGCGGCAGCATGTAACTGAAAAATATCAAGGGCCAAGGATAAATCCTTGGGAAGACAGCAGATGCAATGGCGCTGGAGACAGCGGAGAAACCATTACAAGTGATACACTGGCTATGATTAGATAGATAATCATGGAACCAGGCCAGGTCTACCCAGCTGGACTACAGTGGAGAGACATTGGAAGAGGATGGTAGGGTCAAATGTTGCTCACGGGTTGAGAAGAGTGAGGAAGGATTTGTAGTATCCTAACAGACGGGTGACCACCAAGTTGATAAACAAATAACTGTTTGTGAAATATATAATATATGCAGAGAGTGAGATAAAAGGCTACCATGTTCCAAGACTTCAAATTCCCAACTAACCAGGAAACCGGCACTCAGACCCCCAGGACTTGCGCTCTCTGGTTTAATGGCTGATCGGGTCATACGATCCTGTGGGAACTCGCCCCTTAAAGAGGCATGCTACCACATCTCTCCCCTTTAAGTTCCTGATTACCACATTTCAATAACACTGGAACTATTTATAATAATATGCAACAAATGAATCTCAACACAGTCTCTTATAAGGTAAGTCGGTCAAGAGACTTCTTGATCCTTTGGGAGCATTGCAGTTCACTAACGGGTGCTTCACCAGTGAAGAGGTAACTTTGGTTTGAACATTACAAGATTGACTCTCGATTTGTGAAGGTGCATCCGTGCAGATAGTTTCCACAGCTCCCCCTGCAATGTTTCTGGGTTCTTCCTCAGAGTAGCTTGCTGCAGCATCACTTTCTTCCGTGGCTGTATCACTGACAAGCCTACTAGGGATGGGCTGTCCCAATGGTTCTGTGTGTTCTGTCTCTTCTGCTCAAATGGTTCAGGTGTTTTTTTGACCTTTTTTCCTTGAACAGCTATCTCATAAGACAGTGGACCTGTTTTAACCAAGATCATTCCTGAGATCCAATTCGGGCCAGCACCAAAATTCTTCACATGTATCAAATTGACAATCTGAAATGTCCTCTTACTTTTCTTTGAGTTGTGATGTTTCTTCTGTGCATTCTGTTTAGCCTCCACAGTCTCTGCCAAATTAGGAAATATAAGATCCAACCATGTTCGGTTGCGTCTGCCCATTAGCAACTCAGCGGGTGTTACACCTTGGTGACATGAGGTGTGGTTTGAAAGGTGAGCAGAAAATGGGCTGATGACTGTAATGCATTTTGGAAGGTCTAATACAGGTAGGGAATATGTAGTGAATGATAGAACCCTCAAGAGTATTGACAGTCAGAGAGATCTTGGTGTACAGGTCCAAAGGTCACTGAAAGGGGCAACACAGGTGGAGAAGGTAGTCAAGAAGGCATACGGCATGCTCGCCTTCATTGGCCGGGGCATTGAGTATAAAAATTGGCAAGTCATGTTGCAGCTGTATAGAACCTTAGTTAGGCCACACTTGGAGTATAGTGTTCAATTCTGGTCGCCACACTACCAGAAGGATGTGGAGGTTTTACAGAGAGTGCAGAAGGGATTTACCAGGATGTTGCCTGGCATGGCGGGCATTAGCTATGAGAAGAGGTTGAATAAACTTGGTTTGTTCTCACTGGAACGAAGGAGGTTGAGGGGCGACCTGATAGAGGTCTACAAAATTATGAGGGTCATAGGCAGAGTGGATAGTCAGAGACTTTATCCCAGGGTAGAGGGGTCAATTACTAGGGGGCATAGGTTTAAGGTGCGAGCGGCAAGGTTTAGAGGAGATGTACGAGGCAAGATTTTTACACAGAGTGTAGTGTGTGCCTGGAACTCGCTGCCGGAGGAGGTGGTGGAAGCAGGGACGATAGTGACGTTTAAGGGGCATCTTGACAAATACATAAATAGGATGGGAATAGAGGGTACGGACCCCGGAATTGTAGAAGATTTTAGTTTAGACGGGCAGCATTACCGGCGCAGGCTTGGAGGGCCAAAGGGCCTGTTCCTGTGCTGTACTTTTCTTTGTTCTTTGAGACAGAAAATCTAGTGCAACTATCTTCATGGCAGCATTGAGTGTTAGGACAGCTCTCTCTGCCATTTGAAGCAGCTTGGTAGAGAGCGGTTCAAATATTTTCAACGCCATTAGTTCTCATAAAATATTAGACTTCTTCACTAATTAAAGCAGTGCCGTTATCTGAGACCTGAACCACAGACAACCCATGGGTAGCGAATCTCTGTCATAATTTTTCTACCATTGTTGATGAGGTTGTAGACTTCATTTTGTGTATTTCCAACTACTTGGATTGAGCATCTACGATGAGCAAGAACATGGGGCCCATAAATGAGCCCTCAAAATCGATGTGTAGTCATATCCAAAGTCGGCCTGCCACTCCCGAGGATGCATTAAGGCCGCAGAGAGCAAGTTTTGCTGAATTTGACATTGGTCACATTGTTTGACCAGATTCTCTATGTCGGTATCCCTCCGGGCCTCCGCACATAACTGAGTGCAAGCATCTTCATCTTAATCAACCAAGGATGGGCACGGTGTAGCTCCTGTGTCACTTTCTAGCAGGGTGAGATCAATCATCCTTGCTCCCCATAATAATGCCGTCTTCACAACTTATCTCTTCTTTTCTGATCTGAAATTGTTGCAACTGCTCAGACCTACTATCCTATCGCCAGCTGTGAAGGACCGTGCACTTTACTTGAGATAATAAGGAGTCATTTTGGGTCCAAAGCTTGACTCGATGTGCTTCCACTGGCAATGAATCTCAAAAGTGTAAAACAAGAACGATTTCCTTTGGTTCTGGCAGAGGTGGTATACTGTCAGGTATAAGGCAGCTCAAAGGACCCACATTCGAAATGTAGATGGCCCGGCCTGTGTTGAAACATATGCTCGCAGGCTGCTACCAATCAGTGTTGGACCCTCGCTGAAGCTATGTGGGGAATGGCCTTATCCTCCCTAAGTGACCTCCCTAAGGGTGGTTGGTAATGACTATGAAATGTTATCCAAAGACGGATTGATGAAACATTTTCACTCCAAATATTATGGCACGACCCTCCTTTCCGATTTGAAATTAAGCTTGTTCAGTAGGGGTCAAAATCCTCAAGTCATCGACGATTGGCCTTGCTGCACCATCTTCCATCTTTTGGGCCAGAATGGCTCCAATTCTGTAAAGGGACACGTCACAGGTAAGAATGATCTCTTTGAGGGATCAAAATCAACTAAGAGACTGGATAACTGTAAAGTTAGTTTGACCTGATGCTCTTTCCAATACCACCTCTGGTGCTTATTGAGTGGTGTGTGTAAGGGGGCCAACAAGATATGAAAGATTGGGAATAAATCTGTCGTAATAGTTTACCATTCCTAAAAAGGATTTCAATTTTGTTGTCTTTTTGGGGGCCGGTGCTTCCTTAGTCACTTTGACCTTCTCCTCCATAGGGTGCAGCCCTTTGACGTCTATCCTGAATGATAAGTACGTCACTTCATGAGTTTGGAAGTATATTTTTCTCTTTTCCGCTTTATCCCGCCCTTCCTAAATCTTGCAAAAAACATCTTTGAGATTTGCTAGGTGCTCCTCTTTGGACGCTTGTGTTATTAGTACATTGTCTAGATAGACAATCACCTTGGGGGTGGGTCCTGCAGCAAACCTTCCACCATGCGCTAGAAAATCACACAAGCAGATGAGTCTCTGAAGTGTAGCTGGATACACTGGTATAAGCCTTTGTTGGTGTTTATAGTAACAAATTGCCTGGATGTTTCATTCAACTAATTGTTGTTACACGTAACTCATATCAAGTGTAGTATAAATTAAGCCTCTTGCTTATTTAGCAAATCAATATTTAATTTTGGTATTGGGTATCAGTCCAATTTGGCTGCATGATTCATAGTTTGTTTGTAGTCCCCGCTTATTCTAATGGTTCCATCTGTCTTCACTACTGGCACATGTAGAGGCATCCCCTCCAAAACCTGTACAGGTTTGGTGATACCTAATTCTTCTACTCATTTGAGTTCAGGCTCAACCTTCTCTTTTGAGGCATAGAGGACAGGACGGGCTCTTAAAAACGTGGATGTGGCCTCAGGATCCATATAGGTCCTGTACCTTGCCTAACATCTTGGAAAACCTTTTATTTATTTAAGATGTCATGACCTGTGGAAGTCACCTGCTTACATGCTCTGCTAACCACCCCCCCCTTCCTTTTGGCACTTTCCTTCGCCTAGGTGACCTCTAATGCCTTTTTAAAGGGCATCTCTGCCCCTGCCAACAATTTATTTTGTATAACCAAGTTGTTAATGCCAAGGAACCAACCTTTCTCTCAACATGTTGTTGAGTGCAGACCTGAACTCACATTGTTCAGTCATTTGTTTTAGGCATGCCACAAATGCTGTGGTCGTCTCCCCTGGACCTTTGTTGTCCAATTGAATTTGTATCGCTTCATTATTATTGAGGGCTTCAAGTGATCGTGTCCCTTGGCTACTTCTACAAGCTCTTCGAACGTTTTGGAGCCGGGGGTATCTGGGGAAGTCAGACTCCTGAGCAGGTTATAAGTGGAAACCCTGCAAGCCGTTAATAGGATTACCCGTTTACTTTTCTTACCCCCAATTTCATTGCGCCTTTATGCAGAGAGATTTTAATATGGAAAAATAGTGGTTACTAACATCCCATTATGTCCCCCTTACTGTCTGAGAGGAACCAAAGATTCTTTTCCTGGCCTTTTTGAGCTTCTGTAATGAGGTTTGCTTGTCGGCAGCAGAGTGACCTTAATGTAGAGTCTGACACTTATAAAAGTTTCTGAATGCGCAGTCATCACAGACGAGTTATAATTCATTTTCAGGGCCATTCTCTGCTTTGTGCAAACTCCATTTCCTGCCTTTTGCTCCACAATGGGCAGCACGGTAGCATGGTCGTTAGCATAAATGCTTCACAGCTCCAGGGTCCCAGGTTCGGTTCCCGGCTGGGTCACTGTCTGTGTGGAGTCTGCACGTCCTCCCCGTGTGTGCGTGGGTTTCCTCCGGGTGCTCCGGTTTCCTCCCACAGTCCAAAGATGTGCGGGTTAGGTGGATTGGCCATGCTAAATTGCCCGTAGTGTCCTAATAGTAAGGTTAAGGGGGGGGGAGTTGTTGGGTTACGGGTATAGGGTGGATACGTGGATTTGAGTAGGGTGATCATTGCTCGGCACAACATCGAGGGCCGAAGGGCCTGTTCTGTGCTGTACTGTTCTATGTTCTATGTTAGGGGAAGTCTTGTTTATTCTTGGAATTAAACAGACAAATTATTCCATCAACTTCAAGCTTCCTCGCATCACCAGCCCGCGAATCGAGGAATAAGCCAGCAACAGTACATTAATTCTTTGTCAGTTCGAATTGACTGTGAATCTGCACAATAAGACAGTTGAAGCTGCAGACTTAAAGGCTGCTTGACGGCGGTGTTGTGACAATTCCGCTCTGCTTCATAATAACAGGAAAGCACTGCGGCCTGCTCCATTTCAGTCACTCGATATTTGGTGACAGCGTTGAAAATTTAAGGACAGGTATTACAAACTGCCAAAAGGCAGCGAGTGTACAAGCCTTTGTCCATCTCTTTGAATATTCTGCTGAAAGCACCCCCAGGCTCTCTCAGACATGCTTGCTGGCAAGCTACCAACCAAAAATGCCATGTTGCTATTTGTTTTCCTTTCTGTAAGAAAGAGCTTGACAAAAGCAAGATCTGAATTGCCACATCTGACGTGCATGCAAAATTGCACTATCCATACAGCAAACTGGCTTTCCAATGGCACCACGATTAATGGATTAATTATTTTTTCTTGTCAATTAACATTTTTAACTGGTTACTCCAAGCATGGTATAATTAATAAACACGCAGAGCCCTATTTCTAGCTCTACTCTTTCCATTAACCTGCCTTTCAAAAGATCAATGTTGAAGGAGTCACGGCGCATTATTCATTGATGATCCTCCGGGGGGGAGGGGGGGGCAGTTGTACGCAACAGCAGTGAAGCTGTTCCTTCCTCTGATTTGTCTTTGGATGGTACAAGTCAAAAAGAAACACCAGCTGAATTATTTCCTATACACAAATCAATTGATCGAGAATACTTTGCATTATTTCTTAATGCAGTATTCAGTCAACAGACCGATCGTCAGCATTCTCACTTTACTGGGGAAAACATTTGCATGTGTTGGACGAGGGAATGAGGAGACTGGCCTATGTTAACCTATATAAAAGCAAATTACTGCGGATGCTGGAATCTGAAACAAAAACAGAAAATACTGGACAATCTCAGCAGGTCTGACAGCATCTGCGGAGAGAAAAGGGAGCTAACGTTTTGAGTCTGGAAAGCTTTGACAAAGCTTTGACAAAGAAAGGGAGTCACGGTGGCGCTGTGGTTAGCACTGCTGCCTCACGGCACCAAGGTCCCAGGTTCGATCCCGTCCCTGGGTCACTGTCCATGTGGAGTTTGCACATTCTCCCCGTGTCTGTATGGGTCTCACCCCCCACAATCCAAAAATGATGTGCAGGCTGGGTGGATTGGCCGCACTAAATTGCCTGTTAATTGGTAAAAAAAATTGGATACTCTAAATTTATTTTAAAAAAGCTTTGACAAAGAATCATGCAGACTCAAAACGTTCGCTCCCTTTTCTCTCCACAGATGCAGGGGACTGCATGTTGTGTCTGTTGGCAATAAGGAATTATTTTTGGGTTCTGGGGATAAGGATCAGACTTTAATCTGTCTCTATACACTTTGAAAATTCAGAATAATTAAAGCCCATCATTCTGGTAGATTTAATTTGTTCCAGATTCTCTAAACGTAGGGTTAGCACTGCTGCCCCACAGCGGCAGGGACCTGGGTTCGATTCCCACATTGGGTGACTGTGTGGAGTTTGCACCTTCTCCCCGTGTTTGCGTGGGTTTCCTCTGGGTCCTCCAGTTTCCTCCCATGGTCTAAAGATGTGCAGGTTAGATGGGCTGGCTATGATAAAAATGCTCCTTAGTCTCTAAAGCTTAGGTGAGGTTACGGGGTTGCTGGGGAGGGCGGGGGGGTGGGGGTGGGGCGGGGTGGGGGGGAAGGGGGGCTGGGTAGGGTGCTGCTTCAGAGAATCAGAGCAGACTAGATGGGCCAAATGGCCTCCTTCTGCACTGTCGGGATTCTGTAATTATATTACTTCAATTCCAGAATGTATTTTTAAATTTAAAGTGCCCAATTCTTCTTTTCCAATTAAGAGGCAATTTAGCGTGGCCAATCCACCTACCCTGCACTTCTTTGGGTTGTGGGGGTGAGATCCACGCACACCCGGGGAGAATGTGCAAACTCCACATGGACATTGACCCTAGGCCGGGATCGAACCCAGGTCCTCGGTGCCCTGAGGCAGCAGTGCTAACCACTGCGCCACCGTGACGCCTTTCAATTCCAGAATTGCGAGGATGCCTAGTCCACATTTATTTACCCACAGACTCTTCCCTCCGCCCCCAGATTATTTCCATGTGAGAAACACATAAGTAAAGTGGATCTCGTTAAAACTAGCTGACGACTGACCTAAGCTGAGCCACTGGGTTAGAATAAAAATCCGCATTCATAAAGCGCCACAAACCAGATGTTAAACCTCTTCCTTGCTCTCCCCAAAACCTCAAAGCAGTATCGCTTTCTAAAGTGCTGCTAAATTTAGAACCCTTTGGATTTAGAGAGAGTGGTATTCTTGGGCAAGGGTTTGTTAGATTCTTTTTTTTGTAGGGGTTCAGAAGGATAGCTTTACCACATAACACTCAACAAAAGAACCAGAGCTGGCCTTTAGGAGAGCAACAATACAGACGAGCCTTTGATGGATGGAAGAATGAGTCTCGGACATCAGGCTGCCGTAGCCCTCAGGTGGCTTCAGCTGGTTACTCATGAGCGGAGTATACGTTTGTGCAGCTCTATCACTGCCCCGGTGCAAGGATCATTTCCATATTTTAATTGAATTTCCATGGATCGGGGCAAACATCCCCGTGATGCTCCTCGACTCTCTGATGGATGCTCCAATCTTTGTGCAACGAGCCTTCCAGATTGTCTGATGGATGACAGCTGTAGCTCACACACTGGACAGATGCTCAGGGCTCCCATGAAAAATTCCCCTATTAGGTTTCTTGCCCAATGGAGCACATAAGCTTCCAGCCCCACACATTTCAACTGCCAGTACACTCGTGAGGAAGCAGGGGCAGCAGCAAGTTGCTCTGAGGAGATAGTATGGAAATTGTTTCACTGCTTTTAAGGAAAAATATTGGAATTTTGTAATGTTTTATTCAGTGAGCCAGAACAAATCTATTTTAACTCGTTTCCCTTCGGTTTTCACATTTTTATTTGATCCCCATTGAGCAGGCGGATGAGCCACAGGTTGTCTCTGCCTTTTGAGGTGAGTGGTAAGGTGTGAGCAAGAGCAGTTTAACAATAATAATCTTTATTAGTGTCACAGGTAGGCTTATATTAACACTGCAATGAAGTTACTGTGAAAATCCCCTAGTCGCCACACTCCGGCGCCTGTTCAGGTATACTGAGGGAGAATTCAGAATATCCAATTCACCTGACAAGCACGTCTTTCGGAACTTTTGGGAGGAAACCGGATCGCCCGGAGGAAACCCACGCAGACACTGGGAGGAGGCGCAGACTCCGCACAGTCAGTGACCCAAGCCGGGAATCGAACCCAGGTCCCTGGCGCTGTGAAGCAACAGTGCTAACCACGGTGCTACTGTGCTCAGATGCCATGCGTTCTGATTCAGCGCTTCTCACTCCCTCGCTCCACAGAAACGCTGAGTCTTTCCTTTAGCATTGCTGCCATTGGCATGACCAAGGTAGGGAACTCATTATGTGGGGGGGAATGGGAGGGTCACAGTTGTGTCATGTTGCTCAGCAGCGTGCACTATATCTGTGCATCAACAAACTCTGTCCATGTACCACCTACCTGATACCCGTGTCACTCACCTGATGAAGGAGCTGCGCTCCGAAAGCTAGTGATTCCAAACAAACATTTTGGACTTTAACCTGGTGTTGTGAGACTTTTTACTATGCCCACCCCAGTCCTATGCCGGCATCTCCACATCATGTGCCACCTAAGAAGCAATTGTTTCCCCCACTCCCCCCGCTTCTTGCTCATTTTCTGCCTGTTTTAAACAATTCGGGTCCTCACCAAATAACCATCGATCATGTTTGATCAAATTATTTATTGCGGAGGGATTTGTCAACGGTGTCCCTGGCGAATGTTCCCCACTTCGCCCACACGCACTTCTAGCAAGAAACATAGAATCATAAAATCAAGCAAGACAGAAGGAAGACACTCTGTTCATTGTGCCTTTTGACTGAGCCATCCAGTTAGGCACAGTCCCCCTTTGTCTCCATATAACACCGACAAACAATTCCTTTTCAAGATATAACTAAGTATATATCAAGTATATTTATGTATGTACTATATCTATAACATATATAAATGATTTGGATGAGGGATCTAAATGTGATATCTCCAAATTTGTAGATGATGCAAAGTTGGGTGGAAGGGTGAGCTGTGAGGAGGATGCAGAGATGCTTCAGTGAAAGTACAGTAAGAAGTCTTACAACACCAGGTTAAAGTCCAACAGGTTTGTTTCAAACACGAGCTTTCGGAGCACGGCTCCTTCTTCATTCACCTGAAGAAGGAGCCGTGCTCCGAAAGCTCGTGTTTGAAACAAACCTGTTGGACTTTAACCTGGTGTTGTAAGACTTCTTACTGTGCTCACCCCAGTCCAACGCCGGCATCTCCACATCATCAGTGAAAGTAAGCATGCTAGGCAGGCAGTAAAGGTATATTGGCCTTCATAGCGAGAGGTTTTGGGTATAGGAATAGGGATGTTTTACTGCAATTGTATAGGGCATTTGTGAGGCCACACATGGGGTATGGTGCACAGTTTTGGTGCCCTTATCTGAGGAAGGATGTTATTGCTAGGAAGGGAGTGCAGAAAAGGTTTAGTAGACCAATTCCTGGGTTGGTGGGACTATCATATGAAGAGACTAAGTCGGTTAGGATTATATTCATTGGAGTTTAGACGAGTGAGAGAGGATCTCATGGAAACTTACAAAATTCTAACAGGATTAGACAGGGTTGATTCAGAAAGAATGTGCCCGATGATGGGGGAGTCCTGAGCTAGAGGCCATAGTTTGAGGATAAGGATTTTTTAGAATTCAAGTGAGGAGAAAGTTCTTAACCCAGAGAGTGGTGAATCTGTGGAATTCACTATCACAGAAAGTAGCTGAGGCCAAAACATTATGTAATTTCAAGAAGGAATTAGATATTACTCTTGGGTCTAAAGAAATCAAGGGAAATGGGGGGAAGGCGGGATCAAGGTATTGAACTCGATGATCAGCCATGATCATAATGAATGGTTCAAAGGGCTGAATGGCCTCTTCGTGCTTCTATTTTCTTTGTATGTTTCTATGTAAGTACAAAGTTATCATTTGAATATTACTATTGGATTTGCTTCCATGGCTGTTTCAGGCATTCCCGATCACAGTTGAAGAATCCTTCTTCAGACACTAGGAAGTAGGCTTTGTAGCTTTGAGTATATTAAGTGTCTTTATGAATAACTCATAACTGTGTACATATTTACAGTAAGGGGTACACGTATGGAGCTGCCTTCAGTCCAGGTCTTTACCTAGCTCTGTCCATATCTAGACAGACCCTGGTTCTGGGCCATGTGCCTTTTTACATCACTGTGTAGGCACCACTCTACTCAGCCCTTAACCCTGTATGTACCACACCCTACTATTCACCTCTCCCCAAGTCTTTGTCCCATGGATATAAAGTTACTTTAGTTTTCTTCAAGTCTTACATTTCAATAAATTTTTTCCATTTACCTCATTGTTGTAACCTTAATGCTGTTCCAACATTACTGCTTTTACAACAAGAACATTAGCAACTTTCCCGCTACCTCATCTCCCCCTTCACGTTCTTGGTTAGAGGTCAGGCAACCTGGAGGCCTGCTAATCCTTCCACATCTCGTTCGTCGCTCTGTCAGGATTGTGGTAGGCTCCGGTGGCTCGGGTTCATGCAGGTGGCTCAGAGGTTGAACAGGTAAGGCTTTATCTGTTTCTTCTATTGTTTGACATTAAATCCTGCCTGGTTGGTCTGGCTGGTTTGGTGGTGCACAGATGTTGTTCCTCATCATTACTTCTTGTGTGATGGATAAAAATGGTATTAGTTTACTTGATAGTGGCTCTTTTGCCTTTTTCTTTTTGGCTGTTGGGAACTTCTTGGAGGCTGAGGAACGGTGTTCCTGCGGCAAATCGATTGAGTAGTATGCTCACCTCTGTTGTTTTGTGTTGATGGTGTGAGACTGCTACGAGTTTTCAGCATCTCTTGTGGTCTTTATACGCTGGCTGGGTGTTGCCGTATGTGCCCAGTGGTTGGCGTACTGTACCATAGGCGTAGTTGGAGGTAGCAGCTCCTCAGAATGTTGAGCCTTCTCTGTCACCACTTACACCGGAGGTGCTATGGTGACCTCATGCGGTGGGTTGGTCTGACTATTGGGGACTTTCCAGCACATGGAACGATGAGGAAGAACCTCTTTATGCAGAGGGGAGTCTGGAATTTGCTGCCCGAGTTGGTGGTGGAGGCAGAGACCCTAAACTGTTTCAAAAAATACCTTAAGTGCTCTAAGTTGCAGGGCTATGGACAGGGTGCAGGAAGGTGGGATTAGAAAGGGCACCTGGGTGTCCTTGGGCTGCTGTGGACAAGATGAGCCTCCTTCTGTTCTGTAACTTTTCTATGATTCTATGATGCTCTCGACCGATTTCCTCTGATTTAAAAATGAAATGAAATGAAAATCGCTTATTGTCACGAGTAGGCTTCAATGAAGTTACTGTGAAAAGCCCCTAGTCGCCACATTCTGGCGCCTGTCCGGGGAGGCTGGTACGGGAATTGAACCGTGCTGCTGGCCTGCCTTGGTCTGCTTTAAAAGCCAGCGATTTAGCCCAGTGTGCTAAACCAGCACCTAATTTCTACTGAGATTTCTACTGAGGCCTGCTGTACGCAAGTAATGTGAAAAATTACTTCTCAATGATGCCAAAAATCCTGTTGGATTTGTGTCTTGGGTTGGTCCAAACTGATCTGGTGAGTTCAATTTACAATTCATTTTAAAAGTGTGGGTTCAAGTACAGCTTGAAGTGATTAGAGACTTCCAAGATGGCTTCATCGTTCACTGCCGAACAATGGATCACCCATAGTTGCCAGATTTTGGTGGGCTTTCCAAAATGATGGCGGTGTGCTTCTGTCTGAAGAAGAAGAGTCTGCGTGGGTCAGCCAGCTGCTGACTTAATTTGATCAGTGGTGTAACATTCTGAGTCGGGACGCACAGAACATGTCCTCAGGTTTGCTGTTTGGGAAATCGATTGGGTAGGAGGTGCCTGAATTAGACAAAATTAATTATTAATTTATTTATTTGGCAAACCTGGGGGCCACGTGTTGAGACTTGGAGGTGGTGATCAGGGTTAACGACGGGATTCTTTCAAACTGCCTTTTGACGGAATGAATGAAAAGATGTTTCTTAGGGCTGGCTGGCTGAGACTTTAAAACGTTTTATTACACCTGGCACACTGCTGGCTGAAGCTGGATTTGCAAGGTGGATTCAATGGAGTCAATCTACCTTTTAACTTCCTGTCTCTTCTCCCTCTGGAGGTTTCTCTTTCTGGTAAATTTTCTCTTCATCTGTAGCTTCAGTAGGGAGTTAGGTTCAATGCAAATTGAAATTGTCCTTTTTCTTAACTTCTCAGCATTTTTATGAGGATCCGGGTTTTGCTTCTGGACCGAACCACAATGAAGAATTTTGCGATGAAACAGGCTTTGTGGTCTTGAATGCATTAACAGCAAGTCTTTATCAACAACTCACAATATCCAGTGGAAGGTACAGGTATGGAGCTGACTAGATCTTTAACCATCTGGGTCTTTAACCATCTCTGCTCATCTCTATATTGACCCTTGCTCTGGGTCATGTGCCTTCTTACATCGATCGCTGTGCCTGTGATACTGTACTCAGTCCAATATTAATCCCATAAGTACCACACACTACTCCTACTGCAACAAAATCTCACTGTGCAAAGGAAATTCATCTCAACTGCCATTGAGCCAACTGTGTCCTCTGGTTATTGATCCTCCTATAAGTTGAAACCGAAGGTTAAATTTTTCAAGGGATTTTAAAATCCTGCAACTGGGGCCTATAGTGGAAAGCAGGAGGCGACTCTGCTCTGGCGGGCAGTGGCATCCTGAAGCACAATCTTGCCAGCAGTGGAGGAACCCGGAATCAGGCAGGCCTCAACGATTGGGGTGAGAGGCAGGGACACAGAGTGCAAATCAAGGAGGGTTCCCCTTGTTAGTTGGCGGACTGCACACATGACCATTTTGCCTCCCACCCCTCCACCAATGGGCTGGAAAAATTCAGTTCCTAGTTTCTGCTTGTTTCTCCTCATGTACACTTTTGAAAACAACTGTTAAACCTCTCTTTAACCTGCACTTATCTGAGGAGAACAACCCCAGCTTCTCTAATCTCTTCATATAACTGATGTCCCTCATTCCTGACACCATTTTATTAAATCTCCAGTGCGTTCTCTCTAAGGCCTCGGCATCCTTCTCCACCTCCAGGATGATGCGAATAGGTAGGACAAAATACTCAACTGGGGCCTAACCTGAGGCCAGACCGGAGCAGGACTCTTAATGAATGGGTGCCTAGGTCGATTGCTGTGCTCCTGCCCTGAGGCCCAGCTAACTCAGAAAAGAGCATTGTTCAAAACCGAGACCTTCCTGGTCAGCTTGGCTCAGGAATACTGCCGAGCCATTAGGTGAGAGAACAATTAAAATAACATTTTGGGAAAGGCCTACAGAGGCAAAAAGCAGACATCAAGCTGGTCCTGAGTACTGCTGTCTTCAATGCTATTAAATCTAACTGCTTCATAAGTAGTAATGTTGCGTGACAATATTATGATTTGCAAGCCAGAAACTCCTGATGGCACAAAGTCTTTAAAGCTGCTTTTCCCCTTTTCTGGCCAATCATCTGGTCAATTTGAAGCCAAATTCACAAACTCCTTCTGCTCACTTGGTTAAATTTCAAGTGGGGCTGATAGGAAATAGATTATTTCAGTATAACTTCAGCCAGCACCAAAAATAAAACGATATTGAAGTGAGAAAAATCGCAAAAATATCTACCCGAGGACCGATCACTTGATATTTAAACTGATGTCAAAATCGGTTCAGTGGAAGTACCAGGAAACTGCGGCTTTTAATTATCGTTCTTTCTCATTTAAAACTGATGGCCTCCTCCTGATACCCGATGAAAGAAAGGTACCCCCTGCAGTGCTCCCACATTTCACATAGTGCAAATCTACATTCCTAATATCCACCATTCCCCAGCTGAAAGGGCAGTTTATTCGTCCTGATTCCTGAACTCATTCTGAACCGGCCATCAACAGGCACTAAGGAGCTACCCTCCCCTTCTAATTTAGCCTCTGGCCCTGTCTGGGAAAGATGCATATGACATCTTTAAACACGATCTGTGCATCATCATCATTAAGCGTTCAGTTTCATGAAGCCATCAGCCTGTGTCTGTGTGACTGGAAAACCATTGAATGCGGGCATTTGTAAATGGGTGTTTGCAGCGGGCAGAATGTTCTGGACGGAATACGGCCTCCAGTGTAAACTGCGTTACGACCCCCTTGGGTAAGTGCACGGTCAGTTCCAGCCCCACTCGTCCTCGTGTCACAACACAAGGGAATTAACCAAGAATTCTTATAAAAATTCCCAAAGCCTTTGGCCCTTGGCTGCCCAAAATTACAGTCACCAGGTTTGTAAGTTTAAACACGATTACTGTGCATTTATACCAAGAACTACCATGAAATATGCAGTAAATACACTGGATAACAACAAGCTAATACCTACTACCCACTTTAACTGTCCCACCCTCTACCCAGGCACATAAGACAGATAAATGCAGAGGGGGGGGGGGGGGGAAGGGGTGAAAAATAATAAGGATGAAAGTCAAAAGATAAGAGGCAGATGGTAGTTTTTTAGCACACTTTTTCCACAGCAAGCTTGCATACTAGAGACTTTGATTTTCAGCCAGTCGTGGTCTTCTTCGAAGAGGCATTCATTCAGGGCCCCAGCAGTTTAGAAAATGCAGTATTCACAGGTGCAGGCTTTCTGAAGAGGCAACTTGGGTGGGATTCTCCATTTCAGAGACGAAGTGTTGATGCCAGGACTGAATCGGTGGATTTCTACGACAACTAAATTGGTGGCGGTGCCGATCCTGGAGCAATTCCGGATCCGTTAATGGGCTCGCACCAACACCACGTGAAACAAGATCGAATCCAATGAAAAATGGGGTTGGGATTGCCACTCGAGACGCTGACAATCTACAGCCGCATATCAGCACTCCACTCCACACACTCACTCATCCCAATCAACAAGATGGCACCCCGGTTTGCGGACGGCGAGCTGGAGACCCTGATGGATGCTGTGGAGGAGAGTCAGGCCACGCTGTTCCCCGAGGTGGGAAGGAGGCTGTCACCCACCATGGTACATTGAGCTTGGGTGCAGGTGGCAGAAGCTGTGAGCACCGTGGGCCCCACCTCCAGGACCGGCCTGCAGCAGCGAAAGAAGCCTCCTGACCACAGGGTGGCCATGGTGAATAGGCAGCATTGTGTCCCAGATACCAACCCCTGTCTCACATGCCCATACCCCTCCCCAACCTGGAGGGCAACTGAATCGTACCCACCAGCAGTGTGCGCGCTCTCCCCTGCACCACATGCCGGCACCCAATACCAGTTACCATGGCCGGGTGCCCTGGCAACGAAGGCCACCCCCTGCACTTTCCGTGTCCGATTGTCTAATACCGAACAGGTGATATCTGCAGTGGAAACGTTGGGGGTCAAGGTATTGGCCGTGAGTCAGGATGTCCAAGGGCTGGGGCACTCTGTGTGGGCAGTGGCCAAATCAGAGAGCTGCCCTGTCACAGTCCACCTGGCCATTGCAGCAGCGCTCCAGAGCTTGGACCTGTCGCAAAGGGTTATCACTGAGCTATTGCCTGGCTGCTGGCAGACCTGAGCCAGTCCTGGAGGAAGGTGGCACAGTCACTGAATGATGTGACACAGTCCCAGAAGGAGGTAGTCCAGTCTCTGTGCTCCATGGCTGCACGCATAGAGACTCGTGTCAAAGCGAGAGAGGGCTTCCAGGACTGGCAGCGGCAGGTGGCAGGGAAGCCCCAGGAGTTTCCTCCAGTCGCCCCCCCCCGAGATCCACAGAGTAGCCCGGGGACCATCGGGCACACCGAGGGAGGAGGAGGAGACTCCTGCAGGGGAGGTATTGGGTGCAGGTATTGGGTGCACCTGCAACACCACAGCGCCTCGGATTGTCCCTCCACCCCCTGTTCCAGGCACATCCGGTGGTTAGTAGGGAGAACAGGGTGGCACCACGTCACTTGGGACACACGAGCAGCAGCCGGGTCCATCCAGGCTGGGTCACTCCAGAGGACAGCCGGGTCATAGGGCGGGAATCACTGCAGGCCACCTCCACTCCTGATGTACCACATGTGGATCAATCTAAACGTAGCATTAGGGCCCGTAAGGCCAGAAAGGTAGACACCAGTTAAAGTGGCAAGGGTGCAGCACCGAGAATAGTCTTCGGAATCAAACCTTTATAGAGTTGTTCACATATTCTTTGTAAAATAAACACCTGCGCACAAAAGTTCCAACCTGCCTCGGTGCTCTTTTAGAAGGGTGTGAGGGATAGGCTGGACTGGGCTGGCTGCAGAGTGGGTGTTTGACAGGGTGGGGTAATGGGCAGCCCGTGGTCACGGTCTGGGGCCCCCGATTGAATTCTGCACATCGCCCCGGTACCCTGCTCCTCCCCCTCCCTCTTGCCCAACCTGCACCCCAACCCAACCTCCGCCACCCCAAGGGTTCGATGGGACCATGTGATGGAATGGCCAGCTCGCATGCAGGGATCACCCAGGTGGGTGAGAATGCTATCGTGGGTAGGAGTCAGACGTTGTCCAATGACGCGGAGCACCAGAGCTCATCACAGAGCGGGTCATCATCAACCTCCATCCCATGGATCAGACCCGCTCTTACTGCCAACCCAGGGCCCTCATCTGCAGGTAGGGTGTAGGACAGGTTGTCATAGGAGGGGTCGGTTGGCCAGGGTGGTGTGTGGGGTGGGATGGGACGCCCATGCCATCAGCCATGTCCCCAGTTGGTGATTTTAGAGGCAATTAGAGCGGCCCATATTTGTTTTTCCTCATATCAGCAGTACCCTAGTAAATCTCAGTAGCCTTTCTATAATGTGGAGCCCAAAATGCTTAACTGAGGTCTTAATTTCCTTACGTCTAGGCTTTTATATTCCATATCTTGAGATAACATGTAACATTCTATCAACAATTTTAACGTTTTTTCAGACTGGTGTCTGAATTCTCCGTTTGGGTGACTAAGGGCGCCATTAAATGGCTCTCAATCTCAACGTGACTGATCGCGGGAGAGTCCAAAATCGAGAACCGCGCCGATCGGTTTGCGATCTAACTGCGCTGCCCCCGTTGGCGAAGTCCGGATCCTGCCGCAGCATGGCTAAAAGCATGGCCAATCAACGGGAAAGATCCCATGTCGAATGGCCTCCCGGGATCTAACCGCCTCACCAGCAAGTGGTCACGTGGGTGCTGATGAAGCTGGCGGAATGGCTGCTGAGGGACCCCGAGGAGGTGAGTAGTCATCTTCGCTCCTTGACAATGAGCCCAGGGGTACTGGCATTGCAGCCCCAGCACTCGGGGGAGAGTGGAGGTGCCGCTGGGGGGGGGGCAGCCTCGATCAGGGTGAACCGCCATCAATGGGGGCGGGGGGGAATGTTGTGGGGGATGCCCTTGGGCTGGGGGTGTGTGTGTGTGTGTGTCTCCACCCTTGTGTGTGTCTCCACCCCCTCCCGGGTCTGCCATGCCACCCCCTGGATCGTGTGCACCCGTTACCATTAGCAATAACCTTTAGCTGCACAGCTAAATTGCCCGTAGTGTCTTAATAAACGTAAGGTTAAGGGGGGGTTGTTGGGTTACGGGTATAGGGTAGATACGTGAGTTTGAGTAGGGGTGATCATGGCTCGGCACAACATTGAGGGCCGAAGGGCCTGTTCTGTGCTGTACTGTTCTATGTTCTATGTCTATGTCTATGTTACGGGGCAAATCCATCCCCTGCCTGTCTGTCCCACCCATAACTCCCACTGACCGTGGAGGCCTTTAGCTGTGCAGCTAAAGGTTATTGCTAATAGGGAAATGGCAATCGTAGTTAAGTGAGCACCACAGAACCCAAGTGGATTCCTGTGGGGTGGGCGTGCCATGAGGCATGTGGGGGTTATTGCCCAGCATCCCAATCAGAACTGAGCTCTGCAGGAAGCAACACTACAGACGCAGCAGACAATATCCAAACACCTAGGAGCTGGGCCCCAACACCGGGGTCATCTCCGCGACCAGAGGGTGGGTATGTGAACCAGGGAGGGAACCAGTGCCCGGTCCAGGTAACGTTAAGTGCGGGTGTCTGCGGCACATGTCTGAAGTCCGGTAACCAGGGGGCCCCGCTGCAGCTGGGGGTGGTGGTGCATGAGAACGACATGTCATATGGCAGGAGATGTGGGGGGAGGGGGGATTCGGGGTGGGGTAATGGGGGAGCAGAGGGTCTCACACCAATTTCTTACAGATATTACACAAAATGGATGATATTTTGGCTCCACGAAGGCTGCCTTTGCGGTGCTGCTGGCAGACGGCGGAGAAGGCGGATGCAGCTGCGTTGACAGAGGCTCGAGGCGGCAGCCCGTGTTCAGGGCCCTGCCACACAGCCTGAGGACCCGACCGCCTATCAGGCCAGGGAGTGATCCATGGTGAAGCCTGGCTACGGCCCAAGGTGTGCGGGTGTCACAGGTCTTTCAAACAGATGAAAGATAGCTTGTGCGGCAGGAGGCTTTGCCTCAACAAGGGGACGGTGCGGCACCTAGCCTCGCGGACACGGTGGGGGAGGATACCCACTCCCGGTAGCTGTCAGGGTCACCACAGCCCTGAACCTTTATGCCTCAGGATTATTCCAGGCCTCGAGTGGTGACTTGTGCAGCATCTACGAGCTACGAGGTCACGGATGCCCTGTTGCTCAGGCAGCAAACTATATAAACTTTGTAAGAAGTCTTACAACACCAGGTTAAAGTCCAACAGGTTTGTTTCAAACACGAGCTTTCAGAGCACGGCTCCTTCTTCAGGTGAGCCGTGAGCCGTGCTCCGAAAGCTCGTGTTTGAAACAAACCTGTTGGACTTTAACCTGGTGTTGTAAGACTTCTTACTGTGCTCACCCCAGTCCAACGCCGGCATCTCCACATCATATATAAACTTTGACATGGAGCAGGCCCAACAGGATGCCCGGGCAGCAGGATTCTCCGTGATTGCCGGGGTGCCCCATATCCAAGGGGCACACACATTACCCTGCGCACATTGGCCAGTCTGGGATTGCCCTATATTAACAGGAAGGTGTTCCACTCCCTGAATATCCAGCTTGTGTGTGACCACCATCTGAAGAACATGCACATGTGTGCGCGGTAGCTACATCCCCGCTAGGCTGTCACTGAGCGGTGCAGCAGTGTCCTCAAAATACGGTTCTGATGCCTCTACTACTCTGGTGGTACCCTGCAGTACACCACCCAGGGGGTTGCCCGCTTTGTGGTGGTCTGCTGTGCCATCCACAACCTGGTACAGTAGCTGGTGGAGAGGGAGGCTACATCTGAGGAGGATGAGGAGGCACCCAACTAGGGGCTGGAGGGCGAGCCCGGGGAGGACCCCTAGGACCAGCTGGAGGATGGAGGGCGCGTGGCAGAAGCGAGGGTCCGGATAACCCGGTGATCCAGGGAGGCCCTCAACCTCAGTTCACTTTGCATAGGGGACGTGGCTTCATCCGTCATTGCACCCCCTCACATCCCTCTCCCTTTCCGCTCTCCCCCTTCACAGTCGAACCTGTCTCAATCCTCAGTCTGACTGGTTTTAGGAATGGGCTGTGCCTGGGTGTAGACAGGGATGGGGGGGTTGCGGGGAGGGCAGGCACCTGGAGGATGGGGTGGGGCAGGACCCCATGGCACATGAATGGCCAACCTGGTGTCACCCTCAGAGAGAGGTAGCAGGGCAAATGGCCAGAAGTGTGAGCCTGCCTTATCCAGTGAGTGAGGCCTAACCATTCACCATCTGACCATCACCTCCTCCCCTATCTCCCAAAAATATATATGAGCACATGTGATGGGTTGGCCAGCAAACATGCAGTTATCACCCAGGCACATAGTGGAAGGTGGTGCTAAAGGCAGGAGTCATGATCATCCCCCATCCCGTGGACAAGACCCGCTGATACTGCCAACTCTGGGATAACACCTTGCGGTGATGCCTGTAGGACCCCCGGAGGGGGGGGGGGAGGGAGAGCTGGGGTGGTGGGATGGAGTAAAGGGCTGAGGGACTCAGAGAGTAGAGTGAAGGGAGGAGGGATGAGGAAGGTAGAGTGAAGGAAGGAGAGACAGGGAAGATGGAGTGGAGGGAGGAGGGACGGGGAAGGTGAATTGAAGGGAGGAGGGACAGGGAAGGTGGAATTAAGGGAGGAAGAACAGGGGTGGAGTAGTGAAGGGAGGAGGTACAAGGATAGTGGAGTGACGGGCCGAGGGACAGGGAAGGGGTGAGCTGTTATGGAGAAAGGTGTTCCATTTTGAGGGAATGGAGAGGTGGGACAGGTCGGTGGAGCTGCAGGTGGCGAGGTCTCTGAGTCGGCAACTTGGGAGTTGATGAGGTTGTCCCATGCGTGGTAGCTCTGAATGTCATGATGCGCAGCCTGCCCTACCAGCCCAAGACCTACCTACCAAGACCGGATTGCCTTGGACACCTTCCTCATCCTCCTCGTCAAATGAAGCCTGTCATTCTTCTTCTTCCTCCAGCACATTGCCCCACTCGTGCATGGTGCTTTGAAGGACGCAGCAGGCAGCATGATGTCAAGACCTCCTGGGCTATATTGGAGAGCCCAACCGGAACGGTGCGGTGATCAGAAGCACATCTTGACACATCAGGCAGTGAACCCCTTCCTAGCGATGAAGGGCAGTCCCTGATAAATCGGTGATCATAGCGGGATATGCATGCAATCCATCACCCCCTGGACCTGGGGCATGGCAGAGATGGCAGTCTTACAGGTTAGCCAAAGTCTTTAGCGACACAGGTGGTCAGACATCTCCTCGAAGGACAGGCGGCAACAGTATGTACGTGGTCTGTTGCGGCGCCTCCTTTGCACCTCCTCCTCGGCCTATTGAACGGCTGTCACTTGAGCCTCACCGGCTGGCCCCTGCTCTTCTGATGCAGGCTCCTCTTGTGTAGGGTCCTCCCTCAGCTTGCCCTGCTCCTACAGCCTCTGTGCGTCCGCAATGGCAGCTGCAACCAGGTAGATAGCGAGCATTGCTGGCTGTACTCTGAAATCCATTCTCTGGGGGGGGGGGGGGGGGGGGAATGTTAGCAAGGTGAGTATACCCTTGCCCATCCAAAGCCACCAGGTTACATGGTCACCCTGAGCTGCACTGCTGCGTCACCCTCGGCCACATTCTCCCCAATCCGATCCCCACCCCTTACTTGGCCCCTTTGATACATTGTTGTCTGCACTGCACCCCTGTCCCCATCAGTGAGTGGCATTGGACCTGCGATGTGTGGAGCCTTTATCTTCACCACCCATCCTGTTGGGGTACCAATTGCTGTCGCAACCCTGTCAGTACAAGGCTCTGATGTCCCTCTCCTGTTTCCTCCTGTGGGGTCTACTGTGGGGTCTCCTCACTGGGTGGGCTGTGTGCTATCCCAACAGCATGGTGGCAACTAGTTATGTGGTGGAGGAGATCACCATGTGCCACCAATCACCTCCAGGCTTAGAGGCTTGTGTGTTGGAAGGTCCAACAAATGGGGGTGAGCGAGGGAAATGTGCGTCTGCTGGAAGATTAGTTGCAGTGTGATGTACCCTCAATTATACACGAGAGAGTGTACTCGTAAAACGAAGGCTTTAATAAACAGAGAACTTCGCCAGCCAGAGCTCACTGAGCGCCGCCCACAGGACATCACCTTATATCCGGAACCCTGGGAGGTACAGTCAGAGGCGGAGTCCCCCAGGGTTCCAAACCCAGTCTTAAAGGGACATTACATGCATGATCTAAAAGACACATTAACCATTCATCACATTCACCCCCTGTTTAAGAAAAACACAGAGTCCGTCGGGGATGAAGTGGGATTACATGTCCATTCTCTTTGGAGGCTTGATCGTCCTTTTCGACCTTCTCAGCTCGGGTGGTGGGGCGGCGGACACGCACGTCTTCGATGAGGGTACATCGGGAGCGCGGTGGTTGGAGCTTCTGTGCGGTGCGGGGTAGGGGGTTGTGAAGTAGGGAGGGTAGCTGGGGGTGGCGTTTGGGGAGTAGGGAGGGTAGTTGGGGGTGGCGGTGACATCGCCGGCGTGGAGGAAGGAGGAGGAGGCGCGAGCGGGGGCGCGGTTGGTTGAGACAGGCGGTGTGGGGGTGGCGAGGGGGGAGCATCAGTAGGGGAACCAGCGGGTGCCAGATCCCGCAGGGAAACCGTATCTTGCCGTCCGTCCGACCAGAGGGTCCATCTTATGGCTCCTCACATACCTCCGGTGAAGGACAGGTCCCGGAGTCGTCAACCAAGGTGGAAGCGAGACCCCGGAGGTGGACTTCCTGGGGAAGACAAACAAGCGATTGTGACGGGTCTCGTTCGTGGCCTTGCAGAGGAGCGACCTGATGGAATGGTGCGTCGGGTAGGACCTCCTGCCAGCGGGTGGTTGGGAGACTTCTCGACTGTAGGGCCAAAAGGACAACCTTCCAAACTGTCGCGTTCTCCCTCTCCACCCGCCCGTTTCCCCGCGGGTTGTAGCTGGTCGTTCTGCTTGAGGCAATGCCCTTGCTGAGCAGGTACTCGTAGCTCATGAACAATGTACCCCGGTCGCTGTGAATATAAGCGGGGAAACCGAACAGGGTGAAGATGCCGTGCATGGCCTTTATAATGGTGGCCGAGGTCATGTCGGGGCAGGGGACAGCGAATGGGAAGCGGGAGAAGCCGTCGATGATGGTTAAAAAATAGGTATTGCGGTTGGTGGATGGAAGGGGCCCTTTGAAGTCCAAGCTTAGTCGCTCAAAGGGCCCAGAGGTCTTTACCTTGGCTGGTCGATAGAAGTGCTGTTTTCACTCCGCGCAGATTTGCAAAGCCTTGGTCATGGCCCCGACCTTCTCGGTGGAGAAAGGTAGGTTGCGGGACTTAAGAAAATGGGCGAGCTGGGTGATCCCCGGGTGACACAGGTCATTGTGGATAGCCGCAGGCGATCCTCCTGCACGTTGGCGCAAATGCCGTGGGACAGGGCCTCTGGGGCTCGTTGAGCTCCCTTGGACGATACTTAATATCATACGTGTAGGTGAGAGCTCGATTCTCCACCTCAAGATCTTGTTATTTTTGATCTTACCCCGCTGCGCGTTATCAAACATGAAGGCGACCGACCGTTGGTCAGTAATGAGGGTGAATCTCCTACCGGCTAGGTAGTGCCTCCAGTGCCGCATGGCCTCCACAACAGCTTGCGTCTCGTTCTCGACTGCAGAATGCTGGATCTCGGAGGTGTTGAGGGTTCGGGAAAAGAATGCTCCTGGCCTGTCTGCCTGGTTGAGGTAGCAGCCAGGGCAACGTCTGACGCATCGCTCTCGACCTGAAAAGGGATGGTTTCCTCCACAGTGTACATAGCGGCCTTGATGATGTCGGCCTTGATACGGCTGAAGGCCGAGGGGAAAAATCATGGTCTTTATGAGTGGGCAGGCTTTGTCCGCGTATTTGGGGACCCATTGGGCATAATAGGAGAAAAGCCCCAAGCACTGTTTAAGGGCCTTGAGACTATGGGGTAGGGGGAGTTCCTTGAGGGGGCGCATGCGGTAGGGGTCAGGCCCTAGGACCCCGTTTTCCACAACGTAGACGAGGATGGCTAGTCGGGTTGTGTGGAAGACGCCTTTTTCTTTGTTATCGGTCAGGTTGAGGGCCCGGGCTGTCTGGAGGAACTTTTCAAGGTTTGCGTCATGGTCCTGCTAATCATGGCCGCAGATGGTGACATTGTCCAAGTACGGGTAAGTAGCCCACAGCCCGTACTGGTCCTCCATTTGGTCCATCGTCCTCTGGAAGACGGAGACCCCATTAGTAACGCCGAAGGGGACCCCAAGGAAGTGGAAAAGCCGGCTGGCTGCTTCAAAAGCATAGAGGTGGTCTTCAGGCGGATGGGGAGCTGGTGGTAGGCAGATTTCAGGTCGACCGTGGAGAATGCCCGGTATTGCGAGATCCGGTTGACCATCTCTGTTATACGGGGGAGGGGGAACGCATCGAGCTGTGTGAAGCGGTTTATGGTCTGGCTGTAATCCACGACCATCCGTTTCTTTTCCCCAGACCGGACTACCACCACTTGTGCCCTCCAGGGGCTGTTGATAGCTTTGATGAACCCCTTTTTCAGTAAACGCTGGACCTCTGACTTGATGAAAGTCATATCTTGGGCACTGTACCGCCGGCTCCTGGTGGCGACGGGCTTACAGTCAGTGGTGAGGTTCGCGAATAGTGAGGGGGCTGCAACTTTCAGTGTTGCGAGGCTGCATACCGTGAAGGGGGCAAGGGTCCGCCGAACTTCAGGGTCAGGCTTCGGTGGCTACATTGGAAATCCAGGCCGAGCAGCAGGGGGGCGCAGAGGTGAGGGAGAATGTACAGCTTGAAACGGGCATATTCGGCGCCCTGGATCGCGAGGCTCGCAATACAGTACCCTTGATTTGGACCGAATGGGACCCAGAGGCGAGGGGGATGGTTTGGGATGCGGGATAGGTGCGCAGGGAGCAGCGCCTTACTGTTTCTTGGTGCACAAAACTCTCCGTGCTCCCGGATTCGAAAAGGCAGGGAGTGCCGTGCCCGTTGATCTGGACGAGCATCATAGAGTTCCGCAGGTGCTTTGGCCGTGACTGGTTGAGGGTGATTGCTCCCAGCTGTGGTTAGTCTGAGTCTTCTGCCGAGTCAGTTACAAAATGGCTGCCCCGGCGGTCGCACGTGTCAGGTTTTGAAGATGGCCACCACCAAGAGGGCAGCCCCCATGACTCGCACGAGGCCGATGATGCATCAGAAAGGGGCGTGTCCGGCCAGCACGCAGCCGCATTGCTTGGCCTGCGGGCCTGTGAGCTCGATTTTCCGGCCTGTTGAGCTTTTTGTTTCTGGGCCGTGGGCATCGTTAGGCAGACCCTCGCGAAATGCCCCTTCTTTCCGCAGTCGCTACAGGTCGCGGAACGGGCTGGGCAGCACGGTCGTGGATGTTGGCCCTGCCCACTGAAAAACACGGTGTGCCCCCGGTCTGGGCGATTCACCGCGTGGCGCAGGCCCATGGCATGGCCGAGTCTGGGGAAGGCCGAGAGGGGCTCGCAGGGTCCGCGGGATTGGTGCCAAGGTTCTGGTAGGCCACCTCCAGAGAGGTGGCGAGCGTTACCGTTTCCTGTAGGGCTTTCGCCCCGTTTTCCAGAAGTCGCTGCCTAATATAGTTTGATCGGATTCCAGACACATAGGCATCGCAGATGTGTAGGTTCATGTGGACCTCCGCGGTCACATCTTGATGGTTGCAGTTTCTAGCGAGCATGGTGAGCTTTTCCAAGTACTCGTCCAGCGATTCCCCTGAGCGCTGCCGGCAAGTAGAGAGCAGATGCCATGCATGTACCTCATTGATGGGTTTTACGAAATGCTTCCTCAGACTGTCAATCGCCACGCTGTAGTTGGCCGCCTTCTCGATCAGGCCGGAGATTCTGTGGCTCACCCTGGCGTGGAATAGGCGCAGCTTGTGAGGCTCGGCAACGGGGACCAACGAGGAGTCCAGGTCTCCAGGTAGGCCTCAAAACACCGAAGCCAGTGTTCAAAAATGTCTTTGACTTTCGGTGTACGAGCGTCCAGGTCGAGCTTTTCTGGCTTGAGACTGCTGTCCATCCTATAGTAATCTGTTTATTAAATTGTGTAATGAACTCCAATTGGCTTTATTGGTTGGCCAATTGGAGTATGAGCTCCCTCAATGATAGCTCATTGAGGGGGCGTATATAATCACCTGTGTAGGATTTGTGAGCAGTCTTAAGTTGAACTGGACTGCTAGCAGCACTGTTTGTAGCTGCTCCTGTAATATCGTTATTGTAAATAAATATCGGTCTGGTGATGGAACTCCTGCCTCCCGTGGATTACTACAGTGGCGACGAGGATGGGGTGACAGACCCAGACATGAGGAGCAGGAAGAAGCTCAGAGGAATGCCAGCTGGCAGGAATTCCTCGGACCTTGGGGGGGAGGGGTGTAATGAACTCCAATTGGCTTTATTGGTTGGCCAATTGGAGTATGAGCTCCCTCAATGATAGCTCATTGAGGGGGCCCATATAATCACCTGTGTAGGATTTGTGAGCAGTCTTAAGTTGACTGGACTGCTAGCAGCACTGTTTGTAGCTGCTCCTGTAATATCGTTATTGTAAATAAATATTGGTGTGGTGACGGAACTCCTGCCTCCTGTGGATTACTACAAATTGATGTATCCTCAATTATGACACGAGAGAGTGTACTCATAAAACGAAGGCTTTAATAAACAGAGAACTTTGCCAGCCAGGGAGATGAGTGCTCACTGAGCGCTGCCCACAGGACGTCACCTTATAATCTGGAACCCTGGGAGGTGGAGCCGGAGGCGGAGTCCCCCAGGGTTCCAAACCCGGTCTTAAAGGGACATTACATGCATGATCTTAAAGGCACATTACCCATTCATCACACAGTGTGATGTAGGGCCTGGGTGTGACACACAAGTTGCGACAATCTGACCGGGGGCAGAATGGATGGAAGCAAGGACACGGTGGACAGGTAGTGTTTGGAGACAGCTTGTGGTGTTAAGGGGTTGACTAGCTGATAGTCTCACTGGTGAGGCCTCTGCCCTGAGAGGGGCAGGGTGGGCGCCAAAGGCATTTGTCCTTTGTTTGAGGTGAGCTCTGCTGTTTCCCCCACTTCCCCTGCAGTGGGGCTGCACTTCAGATGAACGCATTGAGGAGCACTAAGACCTGGTGTGCCAGTGATTGAGCTTCGCCACGCCCACCCCA
This sequence comes from Scyliorhinus canicula, assembly GCF_902713615.1. Taxonomy (NCBI): domain Eukaryota; kingdom Metazoa; phylum Chordata; class Chondrichthyes; order Carcharhiniformes; family Scyliorhinidae; genus Scyliorhinus; species Scyliorhinus canicula. The sequence goes on from NC_052165.1 coordinate 71,197,297, forward strand.
TTAATGATTCAGCTGGTGTCTGAGGGTTCCGGGGCAATGGCCTGGGTGGGCTCCCAGCTTACCAGAGGCTCTGTGAACATTTACAGGACACAGTGAGCAGTCAGCATGGTGAGCAGCCAGTAAGTAGCTCCAGTGAGGTGCGTTTAAATCACGTACTGCAGCAATGGCAGTCTGAGCCAGGCCACCCCGATCCCAAGAGCGACGCCCCGAATTCATGGAGTTGGCACCATTTTCCCCGCTACTCCCCCAGCCCAGGCAGCCACCCCTCCCCCAGCAAGCCCGACAATTTTGGACAGTTTTCTTACATTCTCGCTCCCCCTCCGCAGCCATGGCACCCAGTCCCTGTTTGTAAATACTTGCACAAATTTGTCCCCAGGTAACTTCCATCTGAGAGGGGGGGAGCATGAAGTGTCCAACCTGCTACTGATGTTAAAATCCAAGCAAATGACGGTTTGGCATTGGCCCGCCAGAGCAGGGTGCACTCTTCGATTTTGCCACCAGTGAGGGTCCGGAGCATGGCATCAGAATCGGTGTCCGGTGCAAACCTGATTTCTTTCCAGCTTCGTGAGCGGAAAATTCAATTTTGCTACGGGTTCAATTTCGGCTTTTGGCTGTGTGGAGTTTGCACATTCTCCCTGTGTTTGCAAGGGTTTCCTCCGGGTGCTTTGGTTTCAAGATGTGCAGGTTAGGTGGATTGGTCACGCTAAATTGCCCCTTTAGGTGGGATTATGAAGCTGGATTGGGTCTAGTTAGGACACTCCTTCGGAGGGACAGTACAGACTCGATGGGCTGAATGGCTTCCTTCTGCACGTTAGGGATTCTATGATGATAAGGATCCAGTGAGTTCAAATCCCGCAGGGGCATCTGGAGAATTTAAATTCTATTCACTAAATAAACCTTGAAGCAATAAGGTAGGGTGGGGTTTTCACAGCACTTTTCACCTCTAATCCTGCTTTGAAAGAGCTGTGCCCTTAGATCTTTGTTTTTACCAGCAGTGAATGCCAACACAAGGTTGGTGTTTGCCTCTTCAATTCAGAGAAACCCATTGGATTAATGATAAGACAGAGGCAGAAAGAAATACCACATTGTACAGGTAAACACTGTGGTGATATGCCTGTGCACAGTTCTGCATATAGTTAGCAATGTGACCTCCAACCAGCTGGTGGCGATAGAGATCTGTTACGTGACTCAACACACCCCCCAGTTAGTAATAAGTCGTACAAGAAGATGATCGCACTTAGAGTAGCTCCAGTAATATTCACTGAATTCATTTAGTCGTCATCGTCTGTATTGTAGTTCCTTCGTTACCTTTTCCACGTGTTTGTTAATAAATCACCTTTATAGTTAAACAACTATATGTTCAGTGTATATCATTACAACGGTTATATCACAGAACATAACAAACACAAAGTAAATTAGTGGATCATTTTGTCTTCCCTGTGCAGCCTAAAAGGAGCCATTCGTCATGATCTGGTCAGTAGTCCAGCGCTCTGGTACAATTATAGAGATTTCTTTCTTCCAGTTTAATCAATAGCGTGGAGATTAAGAACTTGGAAGAGTTGTGGCTTGTAATTGTCAAGCTAAGAATGGGCAATTACTATTGTGCTGTAGTAGTTGTATACTTAGTGGATCTATATTGTAATCAATAAATATTAATCTGTAAAGCTAACATGGCTGGGAAGAGGTTGGTTGTACCACAGTAATTTGATCGATCAATTTGTTCCCCTGTGACATTGCGTCAAGGCAAATTTTTCTTCAGTGAACCACATGCTCCAAAACTACATCCAACTGAATGATTACCATGAAATTATTTTTGTGATGTCTTCTATTCTATTCGTGGCTTCCCTCACTGTGTGCTAACTTTTCTAATTAGCCATTCGGAAAAGCAGATTTGAAAATAGCTCCATTACTCTGCACCACCCTGTTACAGATGTTCCCGTGTCTTTATTTTTGGCCTATTTTGTAGGTGAGGACACAACACCTGTTTGTTATTTTTCAGAACAGTCACTTGCATCTGAATTAAGCTTGACAGGTAATACATTTTGACTGAGTTTTTTGAGGGGAAACAAAGCTTTGTGTACGATCATAGAATATTATAATAACTAATTAAAGCAATGGAGCAGGCACTCATATTAGAATGAAAAATGACATGCCAGTGTTGACTTGGGCCCTTTGCTGATTAAATTACAGTAATATTTTATGCATATTAACACTTGGTTGTCTGACCCTGTCCCTGACAATATGGGTGCAGAGGGACTGCCACTTCATACTTAGTATGGCAATGAGAATTATCCATTGCAAATGGCTGGTTAGTTTGATTACACAATGGACACCTGTATTTGTGCTGGGGCTCTGAGAGATCAGCATTCAAAGGAAGGCTTGCAGGACTGAGCTCTCTCCATTCTCTTTCATATTTCTGTCATAGCTTTAAGAAAGCGACCTCTACCCATCATGCACCTCCTCTCAGGCTCAGTGTTGCAAGGCAGTGTGTGCAGGCATGCTGGGCTCCTTAGGGTGTTACAGAAACCCAGAGTTCGGAAAATGAGACCGGCTTAAATTTGCTTAACCCCGTTATGTTATTGTGAGTGTGCAATGTTGTCGGTGCCCCGAATGCATTTGGACGACGCAAGGATGGTCAACCTTTCATCTTCATGGAGCACAGAGGTCAGACTTGTCCAATCCTTCGCAATCTCCCTCTCCCCTCCACACTCTCTTTCTTTCTCCCCCATGCTCCTTACACCCGGAGATTTAATAAAAACAACCATTTGACTCCGTAGATGAACAATAGATTTTGGCCAGAGGCACAGAAACTGCCTTTTCATCCGAAACTGACTCATTGAATTTACGGAATTTACTGTGCAGAGGGAGGCCATTCTGCTCATCGATTCTGCACATGCCCTTGGAAACCGGAGCACCCGGAGGAAACCCACGCAGACACGGGAAGAACGTGCAGACTCCGCACAGACAGTGACTGAAGCCGGGAATCGAACCTGGGGCCCTGGAGCTGAAACAACAGTGCTAACCACTGTGCTACTGTGACTCATTAATGGCCACCATCTCAAATTCCAAAGCTTCTGGCCTTTGGAACGTTTTAGTATTACATTTCCGGGCTCGCAACTCAGCCTGCTGTTGAAACTCCAACCTGCAAACATCAAAGCAGGACTTCAGACTGACCAACAGTCTGCATTAAGTCTTAGCCTCCTTGAAGCCTGTTTCTCTAGAGGATGCCAGACATCACCTGCCAAGCAGGCCAAATCTCTGTTTACCACCCTTATCTCGCGTCATCACCATCAACTTTAAAGGAATTCTACAAAATCCAACTTCAGCTTACCGAACTATAGCTCCTCCATGAAGGAAACCTTACTGGACTCAAACATCCTGGCAGTCACGTGAACTGATTTCCACATCAGTGGTGCTTTTTAAGTTATTCAATTATTGTAAAACTCCTTTTTCCTATTTTCTCATTGTGTACTTCTGTGTGTGTATGAAGTTGCAACCATTCTCCGGGTTTGAATGTGTGAATAAATTTTACTTCTGATTAATGCTAAAGTGAGTTTGTTTCAGATATTGACCTCACAAACAAGAGGGTTTGGGGAAATATACCTCAGCCTATTTCAAAAATTAAAATTGCCTCTGCTTAACAGATTGCAAGAACAATGAGAGGTCAGTTTTGCCTCCCTCCTCTGCCCTTAACAGTCTCTTGAACATGAACAAAGTAATGTAAGGTGTCATTACCAGTGATATCAAATGGTAATCACACATCAATAACCTACTGGAGGGATGCAGATCGTTTGGGCAATAAGTAGCAGGTCTAAATAATGAATCTGGATCGGCGCAGACTTGGTGGGCCAAAGGGCCTGTTCCTGTGCTGTAATGTTCTTTGTTCATTGAGTTCCCAAGGCCACTTGGCTCACTTGGCCCAAAGGGTTAAACTCAAAAAAAAAAGGTGAGAGTGACTGCCTTTGACATTAAGACAACATATGATCGAATGTTGCATCAAGGGCAAAACTGAAGTCAATGGGAATCAGGGGAAAACTCCCATTGGCATACCTAGCATGAAGAAAGATAGTTGCGGTTGTCGGAGACCAATCATCCCAGTTCTAGGACATTGCTGCAGAAGTGCCGTAGGGTAGTTTCCTAGGCCCAACCATCTTCAGCTTCTTCATCAATGACCTTCCTTCCTGCATAAGGGCAGAAGTGGAAATATTTATCAATGTTTACATAATGATTCACAACTCCGCAGATACTGAAGCAGTCCATGTCAATATGCAGCAAGACCTGGACCATATTCAGGCTTGTGTTGATGAATGGTAAGTAACATTCGGGCCAAGTGCCAGGCAATGACCATATCTAATAAAAGAGAATCTAATCATCTCCCTTTGATAGTCAATGGCATTATATCACTGAATCTGTCAATCTCGACATTTATTGACCAGTAACAATAGAATAGAAACCCTGCAGTGCAGATGTAGGCCATTCAGCCGATTGAGACTGCACCGACCCTCTGAAAGAGCACCCTACCTAGACCCACTCCTGCACCCTATCCCCATAACCCACCTAACCTTATTTTTTGTATAACTTTAGAGTACCCAGTTCTTTTTTTTCCCAATTTAGGGGCAATTTAGCATGGCCAATCCACCTGCCCAGCAAATCCTTTTGGTTTGTGGGGGGTGAGACTCATGCAGAGATGGGAAGAATGTGCAAGCTCCACACGGAGAATGACCCGGGATCGGGATCGAATCTGGGTCCTCGGCGCAATCTGCACATCTTTGGACACAAAGCAGAAATTTAGCATGGCCAATCCACATAACCTTCACATCTTTGGAGTGGGATGAAACCGGAGTACCCGGAGGAAACCCAAGCAGACACGATGAGAATGTACAAACTCCACACTGACAGTCTCCCGAGGCTGGAATTGAACCCATGGCACTGTGAGGCAGCAGTGCTACCACTGTGCCACCCACTAGCCATATAAATACTGTGGCTCAAGCACAGATCAGAAGCTGGGAATTCTGAGGTGGTAATGTAATGATGTATATGTGTACACAACTAAAGGGTTAATTATAACATCTAGCTGGAACACGGCTATGAGAAAGCACCACTAGTTCCACCATAAGTATCGGCTCCTAGAGGATCTTGGTCTCTTTCAACCCAAATAAGCAGTTTAATAAGCAGTAGTGTATGATAGATATCTCTCAGTATAGTTAGTTGGGCGGGGTTCTCGCATCAGACGGCTAAGTGTCGACGGCAGCATAAAAACGGGAGTGTTTTACTCCGGTGTTGGCACCCGTTCCGGGACCCCATTCTCCGGCCCACAGGGGGCTTGCACGGCACTGGAGCGGCTCACACCGCTCAAGCTGCCGATCCCGGCATGAACCCGGCACCGCACGGTCTGCACAGCCGGAGCCAACTAGCGCATGCGCAGTGGCCCTCTCCCCCGGGTCGGCCCCAACGCCAAATGGCGCAGGGCTACAGGAGCTGGCGCGGAGGAAAGGAGAGTGACTGCCTTTGACATCAAGACAACATCAAGAGTGTTGCATCAAGGTGCCTTGGCAAAACTGAAGTCAATGGGAATCGGGAAAACTCCCATTGGCATACCTAGCATGAAGAAAGATAGTTGTAGTTGTCGGTGGGCCCCGATCGCAGGCCAGGCCACTACGGAGGCCCTCCCCCGGGGTCGGACCCCGCCTCCTCCCCCACAGGCCGCCCCTGGACCCTTCAACGCCGAGGTCCTGCCGGCTCAGAAGATGTTAGAACGGCGCTGCGGGACTCAGATTTTTTGTGACAGCCGGGCTTGAGAATCGGTGCATCAGCCCGTGCCGGCCCGGGTCGGAGAGTTGGTGCATACCTCGACTGGTGCCACGCCAACCACGCCGGCGCCGATTCTCTGCACTGCTTAGAATTGTGACCCGGCGTTGGGACGGCGTGGCACAATTTGCGCGGCGCTGCACCGATTCTCTGACCAGGCCGGGGGGGGTGGGGGGGGGGGGGGGGGGGGGGGGGGGGGGGTGGTCGGAGAATTCCGTCCAGCATTTATGGTTGTGAATCAGTTTATTCAATCATATCTCATTACTTAATTTCTGGAGATAGTTCTGTGGAGTGTTGAACTCAGATATAATCAATCGTTACTTCAATAAATTAGTTTTCTTAAGTTGAAAACTTGTGGTTTCTTCAGGATCCCACCAGCGACAATACATATTACTAGACCCAGTAATATAACAGGTAATTCACTTCCAGCTGCCCCAAAGTCTGTCCACCTCTAGAAGGCACAAGTCGGGAGTCTGATTCAAGACTCTCCAATTGCCTGGATGAATGTGGTCCAACAATAGTTAACATGCTCGACACCATCCAGGACAAAGCAGCCTATTTCATTGGCACCCCATCCACCAACTTAAACATTGATTCCCTCCACCACTGACCCACAGTGACAGAAATGTTTACCATCCCCAAGATGCACTGCAGCAATTCACCAAGGCATTCTTCGACAGCACCTTCCAAATCAGTGGCTTCTACCACCTGGAAAGACAATGGCAGGAGCCGCTGGCAAGTTCCCCACCAAGCCACACGCCGTCCTGATTTGAAACTATATCGCCGTTCCTTCATCGTTACAGGATCAAATTCCTGAAACTCCCTCCCTAACAGCACTGTGGCTGAACTGAACCACATGGATTGCAACTAAGGGGCACGATGGCACAATGGTTAGCAGTGCTGCCTCACAGCGCCAGGGAACCTGATTCAATTCCGGCCTTGGGTAACTGCGGATTTTGCACTTTCTCCCTGTGTCTGTGTGTGTTTTCTCCGGGTGTTCCGCCTGGTTTCCTCCCACAGTCCAAAAATGTGCAAGTTAGATGGATTACCCATGATAAAATTGCCCCATAGGGTCCTGGGGTGTGCAGGTTATGTGGGGTTATAGGGAGATGGCGGGGGAGTGGGTAGAGTGCTCTTTCAGAGGGTCAGTGCAGATTCGATAGGCCGAATGGCCTCTTTCTGCATTGTAGGGATTCTATGATTCTTTGAAGAAGGCTCATCAGCACCTTCTCAATGTCAATTTGGAATTGGCAACAACTTCTGGCCTTGCTAGCCCTTGAAAGAATGTTTTACAAAAATGAACCAACAACTCAAAAAATAGCCATTGGATTCTCCGTTCCTGAGACCAAGTGTTGGCGCCAGGGCAGGATTAGTGGACTTCCACAACATGAAACCGGCACCGCACCTGGTAACCGTGGAGGAGCCACAAGGAATACAATCGATTCCAATAAAAAAAGGTGCGGGATTCACCAGGTCAGGAGGCTGACAAGCTGCAGTTGCATACAGGTATACACATTACACTCCCCACATACACCCATCCCAGTCAACAAGATGGTACTTGTTTCGCTGGAGCGTGCCCATTGAACTGATGGGTCTGCTGGGGCCAGGGGGTGTGGTGAATGTATTACTGCGACCATTCACCATTGTATTACATTGCATTACATTGTATTATGTTGGTGCCCTTGTGGGCTCCACCTATGGCTCCGCCCCCTCGGGGAAGGTACATAGATCTGCAACCTGTAGGCAGCAATCAGTCCAGAGCAGTCGCAGGCAGGCACAGTTCTAGCTGATTAAAACCACAACTCTCCGTCTCATGTGAATTGATGGTCGCATCAATTTAATCAGCTACAATATCGCTATGGAAGCAGCCCTCAAACCTGATCGACTGGAACCTGACTCACAGGCAGCTGAAGCCAAAGGAATTTTTTCGCACTGTGCTGCGCGGCTGCTCACCTAACCCGAGGGGGGGGGGGGGGGGGGGGGGGCTGCCCTGCTATTTCTGTGGCCAGCACCAGCACCCCAGGCAGCGTTGCCCGGCTCGGAATACGACCTGTAGCGATTGCGGCAAGAAAGGACACTTTGCCAAAGTCTGCCTGGCCAGATCCAAAACTCCTAAAGCACAGGCCCACTTTCAGACTCACAGGCCCGCAGACCCCTTCCGGGATCCCCCCCCTTCGGATGCGTCATCAGTGGGGGCAGCCATGCTGTCTGTGGGGGCAGCCATCTTTGACCATACCCAACACGTGCGACTCATGGGGGCCGCCATCTTGGCCGGCATCTTCATAGCCGCCCGACACGTGCGACCGACGGGGGCAGCCATTTTGGACCACCTCACCACCTCTGACCATGCTGGCTACCCGCAACTCGGCGCTGTCACCCTCGACCAGTAGCGGCCCAAGCACCTCAGGAACTCAATGATGACTATCCGGGTCAATGGGCACGAAACGCCCTGCCTGTTTGACTCTGGGAGCACGAAGAGCTTTGTACATTCAGACATGGTAAGGCGCTGTTCTCTCCAAATTTCCCCCGCATTCCAAACAATCTCCCTCGCTTCCGGATCACATTCAGTGCAGATCCGGGGGTACTGTGTCGCGAACCTCACGATAAAAGGCCAATTTTAAACTATATGTCCTCCCCAATCCCTGCGCTCCTCTCATGTTGGGACTGCACTTCCTGTGCAACCTCAGAAGCCTGACCCTGAAGTTCGGTGGGCCCCTACCCCCCTCACCGTATGTAGCATCGTGACCCTTAAGGTAGACCCTCCCCCGCTCTTCACAAACCTCACCGCCAACTGTAAAACCATCGTCACCAGGAGCAGTCTTGCAGTCAGACAAGATGGGACCTGTCACCCGCCGGTTCCCCTGCGACCATCACCTACCCTCCCACCCTACACCAAACACCACTCCTGCCCCTACATGGGCTACACCCCCCCTCCTACAACCCTTCCCCCATCACCGACCTACATGGATGAAGCTCCAGAAGACATGCTTCTGGAGTCAACACCCGTGCCCACAGCGATGAGTTCAACACCAGTGCCCGCAGCGAGTTCAACACCCGTGCCCGCAGCGAAACCAGAGCTCAGACGATCGCAGTGAACGATCAAGGCGCCGGACAGACTCAAACTGTGAGCCCACTTCACCCCCGCTGGACTTCAATTTTTTAACAGGGGGTGAATGTGGGGAATGTATTACTGCAACCATTCACCATTGTATTACATTACATGTTTGAAAAACTTGAGGATAGACAAGTCCCCCGGGCCTGACGGGATATATCCAAGGATTCTCTGGGAAGCAAGAAATGAAATTGCAGAGCCGTTGGCAATGATCTTTTCGTCCTCGCTGTCAACAGGGGTGGTACCAGAGGATTGGAGAGTGGCGAATGTCGTGCCCCTGTTCAAAAAAGGGAATAGGGATAACCCTGGGAATTACAGGCCAGTTAGTCTTACTTCGGTGGTAGGCAAAGTAATGGAAAGGGTACTGAGGGATAGGATTTCTGAGCATCTGGAAAGGCATTGCTTGATTAGGGATAGTCAGCACGGATTTGTGAGGGGTAGGTCTTGCCTTACAAGTCTTATTGAATTCTTTGAGGAGGTGACCAAGCATGTGGATGAAGGTAAAGCAGTGGATGTAGTGTACATGGATTTTAGTAAGGCATTTGATAAGGTTCCCCATGGTAGGCTTATGCAGAAAGTAAGGAGGCATGGGATAGTGGGAAATTTGGCCAGTTGGATAACAAACTGGCTAACCGATAGAAGACAGAGAGTTGTGGTGGATGGCAAATATTCAGCCTGGAGCCCAGTTATCAGTGGCGTACCGCAGGGATCAGTTCTGGGTCCTCTGCTATTTGTGATTTTCATTAACGACTTGGATGAGGGAGTTGAAGGGTGGGTCAGTAAATTTGCAGATGATACGAAGATTGGTGGAGTTGTGGATAGTGAGGAGGGCTGTTGTCGGCTTCAAAGAGACATAGATAGAATGCAGAGCTGGGCTGAGAAGTGGCAGATGGAGTTTAACCCTGACAAGTGTGAGGTTGTCCATTTTGGAAGGACAAATCTGAATGCGGAATACAGGGTTAATGGTAGGGTTCTTGGCAATGTGGAGGAGCAGAGAGATCTTGGGGTCTATGTTCATTGTTCTTTGAAAGTTGCCACTCAAGTGGATAGAGCTGTGAAGAAGGCCTATGGTGTGCTAGCGTTCATTAGCAGAGGGATTGAATTTAAGAGCCGTGAGGTGATGATGCAGCTGTACAAAACCTTGGTCAGGCCACATTTGGAGTACTGTGTGCAGTTCTGGTCACCTCATTTTAGGAAGGATGTGGAAGCTTTGGAAAAGGTGCAAAGGAGATTTACCAGGATGTTGCCTGGAATGGAGAGTAGGTCATACGAGGAAAGATTGAGGGTGTTAGGCCTTTTCTCATTAGAACGGAGAAGGATGAGGGGCGACTTGATAGAGGTTTATAAGATGATCAGGGGAATAGATAGAGTAGACAGTCAGAGACTTTTTCCCCGGGTGGAACACACCATTACAAGGGGACATAAATTTAAGATAAATGGTGGAAGATATAGAGGGGATGTCAGAGGTAGGTTCTTTACCCAGAGAGTAGTGGGGGCATGGAATGCACTGCCTGTGGTAGTAGTTGAGTCGGAAAATTTATGGACCTTCAAGCGGCTATTGGATAGGTACTTGGATTAGGGTAGAATAAGGGAGTGTAGGTTAACTTCTTAAGGGCAGCACGGTAGCATTGTGGATAGCACAATTGCTTCACAGCTCCAGGGCCCCAAGTTCGATTTCGACTTGGGTCACTGTCTGTGTGGAGTCTGCACATCCTCCCCGTGACTGCGTGGGTTTCCTCCGGGTGCTCCGGTTTCCTCCCACAGTCCAAAGATGTGCAGGTTGGGTGGATTGGCCATGACAAATTGTCCAAAATTCTATGATTAACCTAGGACAAAAGTTCGGCGCAACATCGTGGGCCGAAGGGCCTGTTCTGTGCTGTATTTCTCTATCTATCTCTATCTCTATTACATTGTATTATGTTGGTGCCCTTGTGGGCTCTGCCTATGGCTCCGCCCCCTCAGGGGAGGTATGTAGATCTGCAGCCTGTAGGCGGCCCTCAGTCCAGAGCAGTCGCAGGCAGGCACAGTTCTAGCTGATTAAAACCAGTTCACTTCAACTCTCCGTCTCGTGTGAATTGATGGTCACTTCAGAGGGCACCTAAGGGGTGCCCGGGGGAGACCCATAGGCCTGTGCTGCGGCAATGGTATTCCGTGCCCGCCCACCCCGACCCCACAGCCCACCTCCTGGTTACACCGCACTACTCTGCCCGGCCCTGGCAGAAACCCCCCCCAGCAAGCAGGACACCTGTCATCAAGCTATGCCAATGTTGGACACCTTCCATACCCCCCTCTCTCCCCTTCATCAGCCACGGCACCTGCTTCACGATTTTTAAAAGCACAAGTGAACCTTGCCATAGGAATTTTCCCCATGGAAGCGGAGCATCACGGAGTCCCCAGAGAATACTGGGTCAGGCCCGCTAATGATATACCAACGACATTGACTGTATATTCCTTCTGGAACACATTGACGTCACTATTGAGGCACCGGAGAATTGCAATTTGGCGTGAAACCGGCGCCCGCCACGATTTTGGCGTCAAAACCAATTCTCCACCCAATTGCATTTTCCGATTTCAGCATCGGCCGATGGAGGGAGTGTTTGAAGGGTGGGGCTGTGCAGGGCAGATAAATAGGGGCCTCCGGCTGGTGGGGAGGTTGATGGGTGGGGGCCTGGGAGGGAGGAGGTGCTGTAAGAGGGATTGGGGGAAGCCTGAAGAGTGGGGACGAGGGACCCCATAGTGGGGGTGTTGAGTAGCGCCCATGTGTGTGGGGGGGTGACATTTCCCATAGGTGGGGGGTGTGTGTGAGGTGGGGGGGGCACAAGCGTACTTCAAAATTGGGGCACCCTTTCAAATATGACGGCCTGATCTCTGAGTTCAGCTTCCCAGTGCTGGAAACAATCCTGGGCTGGATTCTCTGTCGGTGAGAATCACCGGCAGTGCACTCACGCCCACGGATTTCCCAATGGCGTGGAGGTGCCCACAATGGGAACCCCCATTGGCCAGCTGCCGGGACGGACTATCCCCCTGCTGGCAGGGGCGCTCCGCTCCAGGAAGTGGATGCGGCGGGGCAAAGAATTCCACCCTCTAAGTGTGGGCTAAACCGGTGAGAAACTCCCCCGGGGCCAAAAAGGTGACTAAGTGTCATTGGATAGCGGTGGGGAAGTCGCCGACAGAGCCAGCGGGAAACTCATCGAAAACCTGCCACAACTGAACTTAGAAATGATTTTGTGAGAATTGCGCCCATAATATCCCCTTCCTCATAATAAGCTGGTTTAGCTGAGTGGGGGAGACAGCTGGTTTGTAATACAGAACAATATTATTATTTTGCTGTTTCGGGGCAAAGTACTGCAAGTAAATACAAATATCAACATGAAACAAATAAAAGGAACACTCGGGGTTATTTTCAACTAATTGCCTGTTGATGTTGTATTTTGGGAGCTTGTTATGGAGCCAACCGGAAGGAAGGAAAATTGGGGCTGCTGCTCAAACTGGCCACAAACCTGCAACAACAGTTTCTGTTGGAATGCTGAAACTACCTCCAATTTAACAAGAGAAATTCACAGGCAGTTAGGAGAAGCACTGGGAAGTTGTAGCTTCAAATTTTTGCTCCAAGGGCAGCACGGTGGCCGAGTGGTTAGCACAGCAGCCTCACGGCGCCGAGGTCCCAGGTTCGATCCCGGCTCTGGGTCACTGTCCGTGTGGAGTTTGCACATTCTCCCCGTGTCTGCGTGGGTTTCGCCCCCACAACCCAAAAATGTGCAGAGTAGGTAGATTGGCCACACTAAATTGCCCCCTTAATTGGAAAAAATAATTGGATAATCTAATATTTAAAAAAAAAATTTTTTTTTGCTCCTTATCTTTTATTACGCTCCTGTATTATCTTTTATTACACTTCTCTGTGTATTTTGATATACTACGGAGTGCAATATGTGTTACTCAAACCTTGGTTACCGATGAGGTTGTCTGAATCTCGATGAAAAAGACTCGTACTCATCCAGTGGTAACAAAAGGTTTATTGAGTAACTATAACAATAATTGTGTGAGTTCTTTACTTTAACACTGATACTAGTGATAAGGTTAATAAGATCTAACTACAGTAACTATGCGTAACTACACTAACCATCTGAGCTAATCTGATACTGTCCTGTCCTGGTCACAGTACATCCAAAAGAGAGAGAGAGATAGAGAGGCACAATGTGGCTGCTTTTATACCCCTGTTGGTCCGGCCCTCGAGTGATCATCTGGTGCGACTGATTACATATTAACCCCTTATATTCATGCAAATACAGAGATCACTACACCTTACACAAGTGACGGCGTGCCAAACTGATACAGGATGGAGAAAAATGGTGGTGCCTCATGTTTGTTCAATGCAGCGCATTTGCTTTAACTGACAAAGTCTTGTATTATGCACACAATGGCTTTCTTCCACAAGAAACCAAGGCATCGCTGCATATGAGTAAATCACCAGGGGTGCGATTCTAATCAGCATTCCATGTCTTTAAGTTGGTGTGCCTCATTAAAACCTGCGCAGCATGAGCTGATTTAATTCCCAATCCATTTCAACGTGCATCTCATACAGTTACATGAAAAATTGTCTCCTACTGGTGCAGTGGGATATAAAAGCATGGAGCACAATACTAATGGTTCCACGTGTAATCCCCTTCCATCCCGTCAACTTTGCAGTGAATATAATCTCTGTAACTTTCTTTCTTTTTGCTTTCTCATTCTTACATCCTATATCTTCACCCTCACCCTTTGTCTTTCTGATTTCTATCATGGATGTACCAACCTCTCACTCAAGTCATCATGGAACTGGTCAAGGAGTTATGCTTGTGTTTGCCTTCTCGGTGTGGTGCATAGCCTCTGACCCCACACTACAATTGTCATGTCTAACTAATTAAGTTACACGCTGAAGATATGCAGTCAATGAATCTTCACGATGGCTCATTGTCATCATGTTATACCTTGGAGGGTCTTTTAGAAAAGAAGAGAAACCTGCTTTATCCTTTCTTTAAAGCGTTGATTTGTGCTGGGGTTTCTTCCAGCACATCACTATGCAAAGCCAGGCAGTGAGCATGAGCAGGTCGTCCACCATGGAGCGAGTCACGGTTACACCCAGTAGTGATCTCACCCATTGTCCTTGCATGTGACACTTTCAAATGGGAGTCACTGCACAGCAATCAGGAAGCGGAATCCTGGCTGAGCATTTTTTGCCTCCTATCTTTGGGATACTGAAATCAATGATACTGATGCACTGTTGAGAGCATAATTTGGTTCAGACCTGCAATCATTTGAGGGTGGCATGGTAGCACAGTGGTTAGCACTGTTGCTTCACAGCGACAGGGACCCAAGTTCAATTCCCAGCTTGGGTCACTGCGCGGAGTCTGCACGTTCTCCCGTGCCTGGGTGGGTTTCCTCCGGGTGCTCCGGTTTCCTCCCACAAGTCCCGAAAGACATGCTTGTTAGGTGAATTGGACATTCTGAATTCTCCCTCTGTGCTCCCGAACAGGCGGCGGAGTGTGGCAACTACCCGATTTTCACAGTAACTTCACAGCGGTGTCTGTAAGCCTACTTGTGACACTAATAAAGATTATTATTTAATCTACATTGAACGGTGCCTTTAACCCGCCTTTAACCAATTGGGAGAGTTTTCTGCAGATGCTGAATAAGAGACATTTTGTAAGTGTTTTTCTCTATCATTCTATAATCATCTGACATGCAGTGGTTATCCAATTCATAATTTGTACGTTATGATGCGACTGACCTTTTTTATTTACCATTTTGAAGGTTTATATCACTTCTGCCTTCTCCTTTTTGAAATACCACACTTCCCTGGCCAAAATGACCTCCCTGGATTTCAAGTGTTATTCTCAACTTGAGAATGGTTCAAGCACCTGTCTCCTCTCTCTTTCTCTCTCTCTCTTAAGTTCTCGACTTCTACCTAGTGTCTTCCCAGGACTACACTCAACTTGAGAAGGTGAACCCAAATCGTGGTGATTCAAAGCTGGCTTCTCTTTCCCATGCCGCAGTGCACTGCTCTTCCAACACACTTTGACTTTCTACCAGTTGCTTTTCTGTGCTTGCTGTCATTTTACTGATATCACAGCATCACATTTCCTTTACTGCTGGGTTTGGTATATGTTGGGATAAATTATGCTCTTTCCTGCATTTCTGCATGTTTTCCACAATTTCTAGGGAAATTACGACTTCTTCTGCCTATATTTGTCTACAGGGAGAATGGAAAGCTCCTGGTCATGGTCAATTTGTACTCAAGTTTGGCAAGTCTTGTAATGCATCGTAGAGAGCTGGTCTAGCTTTTCATGAAACCAGTCCATTCTATGGGCTGAATATTAGTCTTCAATTCAGGTAGGCACTGAGGTGGGTGGGTGTAGAATCCGCACAGAGTGAACACAAATTGAATGATAGGTAGGATGCAACAAATACTGATTTATTCTCAATATACAAATGCTCTCCACTCCATGAAAGGTCTCCCACCCCATCCTGCTCCCAGATTGGGATTATACAATGATATAGGTTTTCATACTATAGGTATAACATATATCTTGTTCAAGGAACCCCGCCCCATTACCGGGGAAGTTTGTATTCCATGGAGGTCATGGGGGACCTCCAGTGGGGGTTCTCTCAGTGGGTGGGGGATTTCGTGCCATTGAATGACGTGCCATTTCGTGCCACTGAATGACATGCCATCTGGCTTCAGGAATCCAGCTGTTGTCCTTAACTAGACGGAGACCTGCTCTCTGGCCATTGATTGACAAATTCTGGGTAAATCATAGGTGAATAATGGTTCGCCACATGGTACAGACTTCTGACCCACATTTGGACCTGACAGTAGAGTTATGGAAGCCACAGGGAAAATCCTAGTGTGTCCAATATGAGTCTAGATTTCAACCTTAAATTTTACCAAATGCCTCTTTCATTGGAATTTCACAGGAAGCTTGTCCAATTGTTTGGTGGGTAAAAGGACAATGTAGAATCAATAATGTATTCCAGGTCTGATCCAAGTAAGATCTCTCCTGGTGTGCCAGTATAATTGATCTCGGTATCCTGAAGGTCAGAAGTTCAAAGTATTATCCAGGCTGGTTGAGGTCAGGTTGACTGATATCTTCACTCCCACACAACGGGCGCGATTCTCCGACCCCCACGCCGGGTGGGAGAATCGCGGGAGTGCCGGACGATTCCCGCCAGGCCGCCCTGGCACCCACACGCGATTTCCCCCCCCCCCCCCCCCCCCAAAAACGCCGTGCCACGTTTCACGACAGACCGCTCGGAGAATCGGCGCTCGCCGTTTCTAACAGGAGAGCGGCGATTCTCCGGCCCGAATAGGCCGAGCGGCCTGCCGAATCCGATGGGTTCACGCCGGTGCCAACCACACCCAGTGGCGGACTGGGTCTAAAAATATTGGTTGCCAGGAGACAAAGGGGGGCCACCCACAACTACAATGCTATCATTTTATTTTGATACTGAATAAATAAAATTTTCAAAAAATCCAGATGGAAAAAAGGGTACAATTAAAATTTTTGTGGAAAAAATGTGTATTTCTTAGTAATTACAGTGCACATGTACTGTACATATTACTGGCAGTCGATACCAAATGTAAATACAGAATGTTATAATTGAATTTTTAATTTTTAAATTTTTTTTTAAGTAATTGGTTGATATTTTAAAATAGTTTACTGCACAATTTACGCATTAACAGATAGTTCAAAAGCACAATAGAGCATTGCATACAGTCCACTATATTAAGAGCAATCGTTTGTGTTCACTAGATGATTGTGCGAATCTGCCAATAATTGCTTCTGCATCCAATTCATCTAACAAATCCTTTTCAATGGATAGCAACATGTATGATTCCAAATTCTCCTCAGACAGCGAATTTCTTAACCTTATCTTTATGATCTTTAGCTTTGAAAATGTCCTCTCACATTGGACTTGAGTAACTGATAGTGTGCAGATGACTTTATAAAGTTCATAAAGGTTATCGTATGCCTTGTCATGAAGTCTGTTGGATGCCAGAATGTTTAGTACACACGATGGGCAAGTGCTGCAAATTGTTGCAACTGGAATCCATATTCTCACCATCATTAAGCAATAGCTTTAATACATCAAAGTTTGAAGCAAAAGAAAACAATTCCAATATTACTTGATCTTTGCTGATTTGTGGAAACAGCAAAGTTTCCTTCTCTGCAATAGTTTTAAACTTTGCTGGGTCAAAGCAGGACAAATCTTTATACAACTGTTTGTGTTGTACAAAGCGTGATTCTAGTGACTGGACAATGCGATCCATTATTAGGTTAAACATATTTACTCGAAAATCAGCTAGAGAATCTGAGGAATTTCTTTCATCATCAATAAGCTCATCTGCCATTCTTTTCTTCTTCCTCTGCCTCTTAACTGGCAATGCTGTTTCCAACGCATCAATTTCCAATGTTTGATTTTCATCCATATTCATCTGTGAAATCCTGTCATTACATTTATTTACAAATTCCAAAGCCTTGCTGTGAACGTTATCAAATGTTCTTGTCTGTTCCTTCAACTTTGTTGTAGCTGAATCTACCAAACTCCATGCAGTAAACATATCTAAACCACTTGTCTGTAGATAACTTGATAACGGGGTTGTAGTTTCAAATATATACTTACTTACACTTCAATAGGCTATGTTCATTAGTCAATACTACTGTGGCCTATGCAGCTTCAGAAGAGGAGACAATCCACTGTCCAGTGTTCACACCAGCAAGCAACTGAGCCAACTATTGAAACTTAGAAGTTTGGTCCGACTATAGTAAGACATTAAGAATGGTCCCACGACCAAAGTTAACATGTCCAGTTTGATACCAGTGTAGTGTTACAAGTCGCAACCCTTTGAGTTTACCGATCATGGCTTATCTTTGACCTCATGATTCACGGTCAAAGGTGCCGCTTCCCCTTTTCGGTGACCTCACGACCCTATGTACTGCTTGATATCCTTTCAAGTTGCCGACCATCTCAAATCACGAACTGTAACTTTATCTTTAAATTCACACACTCTTGCTGAAAACGTGGATTTCCAACTATGTCCGACCCGGGTGAACCAGCCCCCCCCCCCCTCCCCCCCCCCCCCTCCCCCCCCCACCCCCCCCTCCACTCCTTTTCACATCCGTTTAACACTGCTTCGTTCCTTCACACACTGAGTGATTATTTGTTTGTTTCTTTATTGCATTTTTATTTGGTATTGCCCTTTTTAAAAACAATTATATTTTATTGAATTAGAATACAAATCTCAGGAAAGAAGTTGGAGATTTATTTATCTAATTAATTATAATTTTTAAGGGCCCTTCAGAGATTCACGGGCCCCTTCTTGGCTCTCCGGGCCCCGGACCGATGTACCGGCTGAACCAAGACTACTGATTGATATCCTTTGAAGTTGCCGACCATCACAAATCACGAATTGTAACTTTATCTTTAACTTCACACACTCTTGCTGAAAACATGGAATTTCCTTAATTATGCCCGACCCGGGCCCCCCTATTCCACATCCTTCAACTACCTCCCCTGCTTCGTTCCTTTTCATGCACTGCTTATTTGTGTCCTGTTTTCTTTTTTTTCTTATTCCTTTTTATTACTAAAACAGTTGTCTGTGTTTGTTTCTTTATTGCATTTTTATTTGATGTAGGGGGCCCACTTCATCAGGGGCCCACGCCATCGGGCAAGCTGACACCCTGGCCAGTCCGCCACTGACCACACCTGGTCGCTACCGGCGTGAACAGCGTGCGAACGCTGCGTGTGCGGCCTGTGGGGGGAGGAGGGAGGATCGAGCACAGGAGGGTGCTCAGTAGGGGCCTGGCCTGCGACCAGTGCCCACCGATCGGCGGGCCGACGTCTCTAAACGACGCACTCTTTTCCTCCGTCGCCCCGCAAGATCAATCCTCCATGTCTCCATGCCGGCCGCGTCATTTACGCGGCGCTGCTTTGATGCGGCGCCAAGGTCTAGCGCGCGTAATTGACGCGTCGCCGCTCCTAGCCCCCTGGGGGTTGGAGAATAGGGGGCGAGCAGCGGCCTCCGACGTCAGAGTGAAACACTCCAGTTTTCACTCCGGCGTCGGCACTTAGTCTCCCGATGGGAGAATTTTGCCCAACACACTGCGATCAGGCTTTGAAAACTCCAGTAAGATTATCGCTGCCTAATTCATGCCTTTAAATATGGATATAGTGAGGACAACTCCAAGTCTTTTGAAGGAATGACAGAAGACATCTAATGCTCTTTGGAAGGTCTCGCTAAGCTGAATCCTTTACCTCAGGGAGCTGCAGAGGATGGGTCATTAAGTATGTCCAGATTTTTAATCGGCAAGTCATTCAAGGACTATAGGGATAAGGTGGGATAGTGGAGTTTAGGATTGTTATTTCAGATCAGCCATAATATTACTGCTTGGAGGAGTAGACTCGATGGGCTGAATGGCCTACTTCAGCTCCTACATCTTATGGTCTCATGGCTACGTGTCCACACTGCTTCACAAACTCTCCTCAGAAATGGATATAGCTCTTTCTTCCTCCAACTGCTTCATTTGACAAGAACCTAATAGTTCTAGGGATGTAGAGGAAAGGATGGCGAAGATGATTCTGGAAAAGAGCGAAAGTAACAGGGTAGTTGTTATGGGAGACTTTAACTTCCCAAATATTGACTGGAAAAGATATAGTTCGAGTACATTAGATGGGTCGTTCTTTGTACAATGTGTGCAGGAGGGTTTCCTGACACAATATGTTGACAGGCCAACAAGAGGCAAGGCCACATTGGATTTGGTTTTGGGTAATGAACCAGGCCAGGTGTTAGATCTGGAGGTAGGTGAGCACTTTGGAAACAGTGACCACAATTCGGTGACCTTTACGTTAGTGATGGAAAGGGATAAGTATACCCCGCAGGGCAAGAGTTATAGCTGGGGGAAGGGCAATTATGATGCCATTAGACATGACTTAGGATGTGTAGGTTGGAGAAGTAGGCTGCAAGGGTTGGGCACACTGGATATGTGGAGCTTGTTCAAGGAACAGCTATTGCGTGTTCTTGATAAGTACTGGTAGTCAGGCAGGGAGGAAGGGGTCGAGCGAGGGAACCGTGGTTTACCAAAGAAGTGGAATCTCTTGTTAAGAGGAAGAAGGAGGCCTATGTGAAGATGAGGCGTGAAGTTTCAGTTGGGGCGCTGGATAGTTACAAGGAAGCGAGGAAGGATCTAAAGAGAGAGCTAAGACGAGCAAGGAGGGGACATGATAAGTCTTTGGCAGGTAGGATCAAGGAAAACCCAAAAGCTTTTTATAGGTATGTCAGGAATAAAAGAATGACTAGGGTAAGAGTAGGGCCAGTCAAGGACAGTGGTGGGAAGTTGTGTGTGGAGGCTGAGGAGATAAGCGAGATACTAAATGAATACTTTTCGTCAGTATTCACTCAGGAAAAAGATAATGTTGTGGAGGAGAATGCTGAGACCCAGGCTATTAGAATAGATGGCATTGAGGTGTGTAGGGAAGAAGTGTTGGCAATTCTGGACAAGGTGAAAATAGTTAAGTCCCTGGGGCCTGATGGGATTTATCCTAGGATTCTCTGGGAAGCCAGGGAAGAGATTGCTGAGCCTTTGGCTTTGATTTTTAGGTCATCATTGGCTACAGGAATAGTGCCAGAGAACTGGAGGATAGCAAATGTGGTCCCTTTGTTCAAGGAGGGGAATAGAGATAACCCCGGTAACTATAGGCCGGTGAGCCTCACGTCTGTTGTGGGTAAAGTCTTGGAGAGGATTATAAGAGATACAATTTATAATCATCTAGATAGGAATAATATGATTAGGGATAGTCAGCATGGTTTTGTGAAGGGTAGGTCATGCCTCACAAACCTTATCGAGTTCTTTGAGAAGGTGACTGAACAGGTAGACGAGGGTAGAGCAGTTGATGTGGTGTATATGGATTTCAGTAAAGCGTTTGATAAGGTTCCCCATGGTCGCCTATTGCAGAAAATACGGAGGCTGGGGATTGAGGGTGATTTAGAGATGTGGATCAGAAATTGGCTAGTTGAAAGAAGACAGAGGGTGGTGGTTGATGGCAAATGTTCAGAATGGAGTTCAGTTATGAGTGGCGTACCACACGGATCTGTTCTGGGGCCGTTGCTGTTTGTCATTTTTATAAATGACCTAGAGGAGGGCACAGAAGGTTGGGTGAGTAAATTTGCAGACGACACTAAAGTCGGTGGAGTTGTAGACAGTGTGGAAGGACGTTGCAGGTTACAGAGGGACATAGATAAGCTGCAGAGCTGGGCTGAGAGGTGGCAAATGGAGTTTAATGTAGAGAAGTGTGAGGTGATTCACTTTGGAAAGAATAACAGGAATGCGGAATATTTGGCTAATGGTAAAATTCTTGGTAGTGTGGATGAGCAGAGGGATCTCGGTGTCCATGTACATAGGTCCCTGAAAGTTGCCACCCAGGTTGATAGGGTTGTGAAGAAGGCCTATGGTGTGTTGGCGTTTATTGGTAGAGGGATTGAGTTCCGGAGCCATGAGGTCATGTTGCAGCTGTACAAAACTCTGGTACGGCCGCATTTGGAGTATTGCGTACAGTTCTGGTCGCCTCATTATAGGAAGGATGTGGAAGCTTTGGAACGGGTGCAGAGGAGATTTACCAGGATGTTGCCTGGTATGGAGGGAAAATCTTATGAGGAAAGGCTGATGGACTTGAGGTTGTTTTCATTAGAGAGAAGAAGGTTAAGAGGTGACTTAATAGAGGCATACAAAATGATCAGAGGGTTAGATAGGGTGGACAGTGAGAGCCTTCTCCCGCGGATGGAGGTGGCTAGCACGAGGGGACAGCCTTAAATTGAGGGGTACTAGATATAGGACAGAGGTCAGAGGTGGGTTTTTTACGCAAAGAGCGGTGAGGCCGTGGAATGCCCTACCTGCAACAGTAGTGAACTCGCCAACATTGAGGGCATTAAAAAATTTATTGGATAAGCATATGGATGATAATGGCATAGTGTAGGTTACATGGCTTTTAGTTTTTGACTTCCCATGTCGGTGCAACATCTTGGGCTGAAGGGCCTGTACTGCGCTGTATCGTTCTATGTTCTATGTTCTATATATAAACAGGAGAAAGAATGAACACATTGAGTAAGAGTCACAGTGATCCCATTAATTAAAAGCATATTAGTGACTTCCAATGTTGTACTAATTATTGCGATGTGATTTAATTTGATTTATTATTTGATTTGATTTATTATTGTCACATGTATTAGCATACAGCGAAAAGTATTGATCCTTGCATGCTGTACAAACAATGCATACCGTACATAGGGAAGGAAGGAGAGACTGCAGAATATAATGTTACAGTTACAGCAAGGTGTAGAGAAAAGATCACCTTAACACGAGGTAGGTCCATTCAAAAGTCTGATGGCAGTAGGGAAGAAGCTGTTCTTGAGTCGGTTGGTACGTGACCTCAAACTTTGGTATCTTTTTCCTGACGGAAGGAGGTGGAAGAGCGTATGTCCAGGGTGCGTGGGGTCCTTAATTATGCTGGCTGCCTTTCTGAGGCAGCGGGAATTATAGACAGAGTCAATGGATGGGAGGCTGGTTTGCATGATGGACTGAGGTACAGTCATGACCTTTTGTAGTTTCCTGCGGTCTTGGGTAGAGCAAGCTGCATGTTGTTGTCATTGCATGCTACATTCTGGAGCTTCTCTGTTTTACACTGGTGCAGATCATGAAATTTTAAATAAAAGTTGACCTTAATGTAGGTTTCTGCGATCTTTAATACTGGGGGGCGCTTGCGAGCGTGTTTAGCCGCCTGTTTCCCGGTGCTTGCAGTGCCTAGAAACACATGGCTATTTTACACGACTCGCATTGAATAAGGGGCCTGAACGGGGAACGCGTAACCGAGGCCGCACATAGATCCGTTTTATAAAGTGCTTGCAGAACACCCCAACGTAGCGAGAGATCGGGATGCCATCGGGACGAGGCCCCTAAAACAATCGCTGACCTCCCCTGGAGCCCTAATGCAATATAGGAGGGTCCCTGCCCCCCCCCCCCCCCCCCCGCATGCTCCCAAACCCCATTTTGGGTAACTCCGGCCCGTTCGGGAGCAAAAATGTCAGCTTGGCACCTTGGCAGTGCTGGGTACCATGGCACTGCTAAGGTGCCAAGCTGGCACTACCAGAGTGCCTGGGTAGCACCAGCAGTGCAAGGGCACCACCCTGCCCAAAGGGCATGTAGCTGGGGGCCTCTGATCCCCTGGGAGACCCCCAAAAGTGCCGTTCCATCTTGTCCCGTTTGTGGGGACCAGCGCTGAACAGCGCTCACCCAAGGTCTCTGCCAGGTGGCGCTGCCAGCTGGCATGGCCACTGCCAGGTTGGCATTTTTTGTGCATGTGTGATTGGGCTGGGGTTGCCCAGCATGGGGGTGTGGTGCCACGATCCTTCCATATTACGTTTGGGCTGAGGGGGGATTTGTTTTGGGGGCCTTGGGGATCAGGGCGCCATTTAAAAATGGCGTTCCACTCTCTCGCTACAATGCTCCCCACTGTACAAAACGGGGCTATGTGCAGCCTCGGCCGCACGTTCCCCATTCAGGCACCTTATTCAACTGCGAGTGCCGGGAAACACGCGGCTAAATGCATCCTCTAGGGGGACTTTGTTCCCTTTTTGAAGAATTGCACCCTTTGTCTCCAGAATCAGAAATACCGTCTGAAGTTCCTTTATTGTCGCTGGGTCAAAACCCTGGGAGTCCCTTCTAAAGGCGCTGTTAACTGCATGGACCAGAGCGTTTCAAAATGGCAGCTTGTTACCACCTTCCCTAGGGGCTATTCAGAATGGGCAATAAATGCTAGCCTGGTCAGTATCGCACAATCACATGAATGAATACAAAAAAAACAAGTAATATAATTGCTGCTGTGTCGTTTCTGGGCTTTTTCAGTCAGGTTTTAACAATTCAGACACTTTAGTTCAGCTATTTTGTGGTGCAGTGTTAACGTCCCTACCTTTGGACCAGAAGCTTCCGGTTCAAGTCCAACGCCAGGACTTGGTGGCCACGGAAGGAGCATTCAATACAGTTCATGGAATGATAATCAGCTCGGGAATCTTTCCACCGCTCCTCCCACTATTCCCTACAGAAAAAAAAGTGTGCGTGTGTGAAGATATACGATATAATAAAGTTATTTTTTTGTTTCCACATTTTAAAATTTCTCGATTTGAATTCTCCCTGATTTCCCCCAGTTGTTGCTGAATATTCTCCTCCATGAGCCGTCTACAGGGAACGTTACTTGGCCCATCAGGTTCAATCCTATCAAAGGAGGTGTACAATTTTATATATCTATAACATCTGCATGACTGTACAACTCTACAAAACATCTCCCCCATAATAAAGCATTCTGTGTATTTGAAGGTTTAATTTATTCAGCACCTTTCCACTGATAATGGGATCATCACCAAAACCTCATGCAACAAGCACTTTGCACGTATTATTTGTCACCATCCTCATCAATTTGTCTCTGGAGTACATTACACTATAATTCTTGTGTTGTTCTTTCAATTGAAGATGCTCTACTTTCTCCAGAGGCGGACAAAATAACCATCTTTTTTGCTCTCTCTGATTGTCTCGGTTGATTTATGAGCCTGTTATACCTGTTTCTGAGTGATAGTAGATCGGATTTATCAGTCATGATTTCAGGACCAAAGTATGGTCTTCTGGGAGAGAAAACAATGGGGTCTGTCATCTCTATCAAATACATTCGACAATTTGAATTGGCTAAAAGCTTGATCATATTTTTCTATCGTACCCATCCTCCATGTTCACAACACCTTCTTACAATTAATGTGCGCCATTAGGCAGTGCAGTGCACGTGGTTAAATTCAATGACCCCCCCCCCCCAAACGCAGGAACACTTGACAACTATACAGACCCATGGCCGTGTGGACAATTGCTGCTCTTCACATCAGGACAAGTGATAAATCTGTGATCTTTCTCGATGTGGCTTATGGGATCTCGTAATAATTGCCTTTTGAATAACCTCAGCCGGCGCGGGAATTGAACCCGCACTGTTGGCTTCGCTCTGCATCACAAACCAGCTGTCCAACCAACTTTTCGACCTTGCCAATCGCCTGAGGTGTGGCAATCCACAGGTTAAATCGCCACCAGTCAGCTCTCCCCCTCAAAGGGGAAAGCAACCTATGGTCGTCTGGGACTCTGGCGTTTTCACTTTCGTCTTTTGATGCCTTACATCATCTTTTGACACAGCAGCTTGTAGCTGTTATTGTCTTGAAAGCAATAGGCAATGTGTAGGTTACCACAAACAATGGAAGGTCAGAATTTCATGGACAGTATAACCCAGTAGATATGTAGCCACTAACTGCATTACAGACATTTATTTTGTTAACAGCAACATGCCTTCTTAAACCTGTAGATTTATTGTAAAAACCCATCTCTAATTCTGCAGAATTTCATGAAATAAGATGGTACCTTTTGCATCAGATGCCAGCTCCTGCTAACAGATACAGCAGTGTGGTGGTTGCTGGGCTGGCAATCCAGCGGCCAGACTAATACACAGAATGTGAACTGAAATCCACTGTGGTAGTTTGAAAATGTGAATTTAGTTTAAATGGGCGGAACCTTCCCAAAATTTGTCAGTTTCCATGAGAAAACCAATGTCCAACTCTCTTGCTGCACTGCCGAATTTTCTCTCCAGATTCTATCACTTTGAGCACAGAGAATCTGGGTTTGCACTGTCACTCTGGTGGGGCGGGGCCTGATGGAGCTGCCAACATTGGCCATCTTTGAATGGCGCACCGACCAGCGTTTAAAAGCAATTACCCCTCCACGCTCCCCACCCCATCCAACAGCCACATAGGATCCTACTGCAGTGATATGCATCACAGTATAAATACAAGGGGTTAAGGTAAATACACTACAACTAAGTAACCACTAGAGGGAGCACCAGAGATGTACATATACACAGACAAACAGGAAGTAGCAGGAAGGAGCAGGCAGACAGACAGGCAGCTCAGATGTAACATAATATAAGCGCTGGAGAGAGAACAAACTCATAGGAATAAAGCATCTACTTCAACTGTAAGATTACGAGCTTTATTCAGACACAAGGAATAATACACCCAGAACAAGCAATGGGGCACCCTCCACCCACCCACAAGCATCGGGGCACTGCCCACCAACAAGCATTGGAGCACACCCATCCCCCACCACTCGCAACAAGCATCAGGGCAACCCCCTGTAGCCTGATGGGTATCCGTAGAGACACTAGCAAAGGCTGATGGTTAAAAAGGCTAACTCTGCATCAACATAGGAATTGTGGGAGCAGGGTAAATTGTTATGATCTACAGCAAAGGAGAGGATGTGCAACCATTGAGAGGGCACAGCAACTGATTAGGCCATCACCTGATGCAACACATATGCCTCGACTGGGGAGTGATTGAACCCTGACCACTGTGATTGGAAGCACTCAGAAACACGACCTCCTGAGATAAACACGATTTAGAACATAGAACAGCACAGAACAGGCCCTTCGGCCCTCAATGTTGTGCCGAGCCATGATCACCCTACTCAAACCCATGTATCCACCCTATACCCGTAACCCAACAACCCCCCCTTAACCTTACTTTTATTAGGACACTACGGGCAATTTAGCATGGCCAATCCACCTAACCTGCACATCTTTGGACTGTGGGAGGAAACCGGAGCACCCGGAGGAAACCCACGCAAACAGGGGGAGGACGTGCAGACTCCACACAGACAGTGACCCAGCCGGGAATCGAACCTGGGACCCTGGAGCTGTGAAGCATTTATGCTAACCACCATGCTACCCTGCTGCCCCAGGGCATTTCCTGAGCAGTTGTGACCGTGTGTGCGTGGGTTTCCTCTAGGTCCTCCGGTTTCCTCCCACAGTCCAAAGATGTGCAGGTTAGGTGGATTGGCCATGATAAATTGCCCTTAGTGTCCAAAATTGCCCTTAGTGTTGGGTGGGGTTACTGGATTATGGGAATAGGGTGGAGGTGTTGACCTTGGTTAGGGTGCTCTTTCCAAGAGCCGGTGCAGACTCGATGGGCCGAATGGCCTCCTTCTGGACTGTAAATTCTATGAAACCCTCCCAATGGTCAGAAGTGACCCCCAAAAAGCATTGGGATGACCCCCCACAAGCATCAGAGCAACATCCTCAACAAGAATCTGGGTAACCCCCACCCAAAAAGCATCAGAGTGACCCCCCCCCCCCCCCCCCCCCCCCCCACGTACCTGACAAGCACAAAGGAAACCCACCACACAAGGATTGGGGCACATTCCCCCTACACATATGGGGAACCGTCCTCTTGGGCCTTCGCAGAGGGCCCACCCCTGCTCAGCCCAGTGGCACTGCCACCCTGGTACTGATAGATTGGTACTGCTAGAGTGCTGGGGGCAGTGCCAGGGCACTTCTGTGTGCATGTCCCTCCACCCCGGACACTATACTGTCTTTTGCGATCCTGGCGGGTTATCCTTGACAGCTTCAAGTTTTAGAGAAGCCGTTGTAAACCTCTCTGACGTCACCCCAACGAGGAAGAGGGGGTTCCCCAACTGGGGTAACAGGTGGCACTGAAGCCCTTTAAATACATTTACATTTTGTCCCTGTCATCTTGCAGGATTTTTCGACGGGGCCACCATTTTGCCCATGGTGAATGCTGGCTGAAAATTCCCCCCCATGAGTTCACTGATGCTGTTTCGGGGAAAAAAAGTGTTTCCTCCAATTGAACACTTGGACAATCAAAGACATTGGGCGGAATTCTCCCATGGCCCCACTGTTGGGCTCAGAGGGAGAGAAATCGTCAGGAATCGAAAAACCGGTTTTATGCCGGCCAGAGTTTCCTACAGGATCTCCTGCTGGCGCCCGCCTTGGTGGATCAGGAAACCACGGCGGCTGGCATGAAGATAATTTGCATCCCACTAATGGGAATCTTCCACCCATGTCTGATTCTTCTGGGACATTAGCGGGCAAACACAATGGCGCAGAACTCATGGAACTCATGGTTTGCAGTAGTCAGGACTTACCTGAGCAATGCCTGGTGTTGCATCTGGAGATTGGGATGGAGGCCGCCAGCAACCCTGGACCCGGAAACACGACAGCAATGGGTGGGGGGGAGCATCTACAGAAGGAGCATCTTCCAGATTCAGTGCCATCGAGGAGTTCCATTTTCCAGCCTCAGAGTGTCCCTGGGGATCCATGTTCATTTTCAGGAGGTCTATCTTCTTTCTTCGGCAGTGGGTCAGTGATGTTCAAAGACTTTCCAATATGGCACCCAGATGTGATGGCGGGACACACACCATCAGGCCCGTCCCACCGCAGAATACGGCACTTAACCCCCAGGTGCATAATTAATGATGTCGTCGGAAGATATGACCCGATTTCCCACCGGCCTTTGCAGTGAGAAAAATTCTGGGTGGGATCCCCCATCTCGCCAGCCAGCCAATGGGGTTTCCCATTGTGGGCACCCCCAGGCGTCGGGAAATCCGCAGGCATTAGTGCACTGCCAGCGAAACAGAGGATCCAGCCGACAGAGAATCTAGCCCTCCCTCGTCCCGCCCCCACCACAGGACAGAGTTCCAGAAGGGAAAATTCTGCCCATTGACTTCATTTACAGGCATAAACTCTGCTCCCCAATCACCACCAGCCTCTCTCTCAAGGTACCGAATCAGACTGCTTGCAAAAAGAAAATTGAAAATGCTGGAGATACTCAGTAGGTCAGGCAGCATTGCTGGATTGACGTTTCAGTCCAATAATGTTTCTTTCTTTACATGTCCTAATATCTTTTGTCTTGCACCCTTTATTGGTCCTGTAACCTCTCCTGCCTTGCATCCTGTCGTAGGCCTTCTCTTATTCCCTTTTCTCCTCTCCCTTGCATGGCAGCCTGCATTCAGTATCATTAAGAAGACGGTTTGTGACGGTTCTGGTTTGTTGACCTCATCAACAGCTCACTGAGAGTATCATTCCCACTAACTAATCAGTTGTACCTGCATGGTGCTTTATGGAGATTATTCCTTCAAGATGACACAGCCCACTTGATTGCTCCCCCTTTCACAAACATTGAAACCCTCCACCACTGACGAACAGTGGCAGCCGTGTGCACCATCGACAATATGCACTGCAGGAAATCAGCAAGGCTCCTTTGACAGCACCTACCTTCCAAACCCACGATCACTACTATCTAGAAGGACAAGAGCAGAAGATACCAGGGAACCCCACCAAGTGGGTTCCCCTCCAAGTTACTCACCATCCTAACTTGGAAATATATCACCGTTCCTTCACTGTTGCTGGGGCAACATCCTGGAACTCCCTCCCTATCAGCACAGGGGATGTACTAACACCTGAAGGACTGCAGCGGTTCAAGAAGGCAACTCCCCGCCACCTTCTGAGGGGCAACTAGGGATGGACAATAAAAGCTGGCCTAACCAGCAAGGCCCACATTCCACAAAATTAATTTTTAAAAATGCAGTCACCTGACTTGGGGGCACATCGGGACTGAGTGTGGGTGAACACCCCAGGGGCTGGAGTCCTCTCATAGGTAGGAGACATGTAGGAACTAAGGGCAGCTGTGTGACTGCTGTACAGTTCTTCTTATTAATAAATACCATTAGTATTTCTAATGAAGTCTGTGAAAGTGCATCGTTGCAACCTGCCAATTCCTTTGTTTTTTTTTCTGTCTAAAGCTTCTTGATGGGCTGTTTGTCATTGTGAAGCAAGCCGGTTTCAGGGGGTTGCTCTTGCCCTTCTTAGGATACGTGTCCATAGCTGCCGTTTTATAACTTGCAATGTCCTCCTTAGCCAGATTTTTATTCAGCTGCTCCTTACTGGAGTTAATTGACAGAGCGTAACAGCTGGTGAATGTTAAAGAGTACAAGAATTGCAATTCTTTGTTTGCAAAGAACTAGGAGCTAAGCCTCTGGGAAATGGAACAAATGGGTTTGTTGAGGAGACGAGTAATAGCCCATTTACTGATGAAGCAATGCCAAATGATAATGTGTTAAATAGCTTATTAGCAAAATGCAGAACAAAGCAGAAGTCCAACAAAACACAGTGGAGCTACAAAACTAATTAGAGACTTGTTCTGGGAAACACTTGGTTGTCCAGAAGTCCGTGTCACGCTGCTCCACTTGACATTTATTCTTTGATTGCAACAAAGACTTGAGAACACCTTTGCAAGGGGCAGCCCGAGAATGTTTAAAATAAAAGCTGAAAATGCTGGAAGAACGCAGCCGGTCAAGAAGCAACTGTGGAGGGAGTAACAGAGTTAATGGGTGGGATTCTGTGTCCGTTCCAGCCGGCAAGCTCTTCCGGTTCCGCCGTCGGTGACCCTCCACCGCAGGTGCTCCAGTGACGGTGGGTGCGAACAACAGGAAACCCCAATGGTGGGCTGCTTCCGCCGCCGCAAAACACACGGGGGAGGGAGGTGCGGCTGGGTGGAAATCCCACCCGACATTTCAGTTTTTACATCAGAACTGCTTGAAACCAGCAGGACTGTGGTCACACTGTGACATTATGTGAAATGTTCAGAATAAAAGGGCTAATGTCATATCATAATTAATCACTAGATGGAGCTAGATGCAGAACTATATAAAGCACTGACTCGCAGGCTTCTGGGAGAAAGTTGGAGAGGAGCCATGAGAGAGAGTAGAGTACAGTTATAGATAGAGTTCAGAGACTAGTGTTAGTAGAGTGTAGATTGTAGCTTACTAGGTTATTGTGTACTATAGGAGTAAGTTGTTGAGCTTTAATAAGTAGTGTAAATAAAAGTTAGCTCCGTTACTGAACTTAGTTTCTGTGGTCTTTGTGAACACTACAGCATCGATGCCGATAACAGAATCACAGAAAACACCACATGGTACCAGGGGTCTGTTGCTAAAAGTCAGGGTTTTTGTTATATCATAATTAAACACTAGATGCAGAACTATATAAAGCACTGACTCACAGGCTTCTGGGAGAGCTGGAGAAGGCTGGAGAAGAGCAGTGAGAGATGTAGAGTACATCACAACATCGATCCTGAGAACAGAATCATAAAGAACACCACACACCACAATTGAACTAGAATCGAGGGTTTGTCAATTTATCTCCCTCTCAATTTCTCACATACAAGATATGTATTTAACTATAGCTCGCTGGATGAGACTACAAGAAGCAATTTTGTGTTCTAAGAATTCTTGAAAGAAAAAGAGAGAAAAAAGAATGTGCATTTATATAGCAAGTTTCATTATCTCAGGATGTGCTGAAACACTTACTTTACAGCCAAAGAAAGACTTACAGCTAATTAACCACTCATCTAATTGGGGAGGACTCCCACAAACAGAAATAAGACATTGGCCAAATAATCGCTTTTGGTGATGTTGATTAAAGGATAAATATTAGCCTGGTCATCTTAGAAATAGCGGCATGGGATATTTTATTTCTGCCCAGGGAGAGCAGATGTGGGTTAAAACAGAAAATGTTCCGAGGCCATGTGACTCTTCTTCAGAACTTGATGGGCTGTTTGTAATTGTGAAGCAAGTCGCTAACTCTATTTCTCTCTTCACAGATGCTGCCAGACCTGCTGAGTTTTTGCAGCACTTTTATTCCAGGTTTCCAGCACCCACAGTATTTTGCTTCCATGTTATTATGAAAACACACTGGATTTTAGTTTAGCATTTCATTGAGATTCAACACCTTCAACAGTACAATACACCCTCTGGTACACCACTCTGGAGTATCAGTTTGTACTCATGTTTCTGGACTGGGGGTTGAACCCACAGCTTTTTGATGCAGAACTAGTGGTCATTGTTTGAGGATAAGAAGTGAACCCTTTAATACTGAGGTGAGGAGAAAGTTCTTCACCCAGAGAGTGGTGAATCTGTGGAATTCACTACCACAGAAAGTAGTTGAGGCCAAAACATTGTGTACCTTCAAGAAGGAATTAGGTACAGCTCTTGGAGCTAAAGGGATCATGGGACATGGGGGGAAGGCAGGATCAGGGTATTGAACTTGATGATCAGCAGGCTCAAAGGGCCAAATCGCCTCCTCCTGCTGCTATTTTCAATAACGTTTCTATGAATGCTACAAACTGGGCTACAGCTGACATTGTATAATGGGTTAATAGTTGTGTAATGAGAAATGGTGTGTAACAGGGACATCAGCAGTCACTCGGTGGAGCATGTGGGGTAATCTGTACATGAGGGAGATGTGGCCACCTTGTAGCTCATCATGTATATAAAGTATGTAAGATAGGTTTTAAGTAATCCACCTTCGTGAGACCAGAGTTACTTATAAGCAGAGGGGAACGTTCCGAGCATAGATTAGGCCACAAGACAAACAACCAAACAGCTGACTTTTAAACACCATTTTTCACAGATGCATTGCAACTCTACTCACCATTTAAATAGTGGGATAACAAACTAAACGTAGTGGTGTTACAGTTCTGCAAAGTTTAAGAAAGACCTTTAATGTACATGTTCATTCACACAATTAAAATTATATAAAAATGGGTTTTGTACATCAAACATGGATTGGGTTATATAATAATAATTTTTATTAGTGTCACAAATAGGCTTACATTAACACCGCAATCAAGTTGCTGTGAAAATCGCCTAGTCGCCACACTAAGGCGCCTGTTCGGGTACACTGAGAGAGAATTCAGAGTGTCCAATTCATCTAACAGCACGTCTTTTGAGGCTTGGGCGAGGAAACCGGAACACCCTGAGGAAACCCAGGCAGACACAGAAAGAATGTGCAGACTCTGTATAGACAGTGACCCAGGCCGGCAATTGAACCCAGGACCCAGGCGCTGAGAAGCAGCAGTGCTAACCATTGTGCTATACAGAAGTTCCTGCTGAAACACTGCAGCTAGTGGATCTGCTGCCTCATGGGGTGGTGTTTGCCGATGGTGAGTTGCATGCTCATGATTCATTCAATTAGATCGCTGGTCATGTTTGTTCACCAAAAATGGAATCAAGCTCTCTTTATCAGTTGTTTAACATCCAAATTGTCACTATCCACCTCTGGAAGTGGATAAATAGGCTCTTATGGAATTCAGTTGGCTCCAGGGTGACACAAGTCATTTTACAATGTCAAAAATGTTCTATACGGGAACCCTACCACTTGGATATCCTCCTCTGAGCCACTCACCATCCTGATTTGGAGATATATTGCCGTTCCTTCACTGTCACTGGGGCAAAATCCTGGAACTCTCCTCTAACAGCAC
Source organism: Scyliorhinus canicula (assembly GCF_902713615.1). Taxonomy (NCBI): domain Eukaryota; kingdom Metazoa; phylum Chordata; class Chondrichthyes; order Carcharhiniformes; family Scyliorhinidae; genus Scyliorhinus; species Scyliorhinus canicula. Next base: position 71,230,440 of record NC_052165.1, read on the forward strand.
AGTGGATGTACCTACACCACGTGGACTGCAGTGGTTCAAGAAGGCAGCTCACCACCACCTTCTCAAGGGAAACTAGGGATAGGCAGGCCTAGCCAGCGACACTCACGTCCCTCAAATTAATTTTAAAAAGGCAAGTTTTTGTGGCATTTTGTTAAATTTGGACATTATTTATATCTAAGCACTAGGTGGATTTGTGTGCAGCCTTTAATTTTCAAGATCCTATTAACAAGAATTAATATAATTTTCAGACAAAATCAGAGACTAAGTCAAACCAAGGACCTCTGGAAATGCATACTCAATATTTTTGGCTGTCCATGCTAATTTCTTCATTCTCAAATCTCCCTGGTAGAGTTGATTAATGGTTTTTGAAGACAGTCACAGCACTGACCACCAACAGAGTTGACAAGTTCAATCTTATTCATTTTTCCGCAACTGCTCAACACAGGGAAGGTATATACAGGTCTATAGGTGGTCAGAATGTACACATCAACCCTGTTGCTGCTGACTATTCTCACGGAAACATGTATTAGCTTTTTAGGGGATCTGAAATGGCCACCCTGAATCATTTGTAATGCTAATTACCTGAATATTGATGGATCATAAAGCTCGTTTGTAAAGGAACCCAACCAGTTTTTCTCCACTGAAATGGATGAAAGTTCCATTTCCTTTATTCTCCATTTCTTCATCCCTCCAAGTTACGACGCCTGACATACAAGCTCCTCTCTGCATTTTTAGCGTTGTGATCTTGACTAATTCCTGCTCAAGAATTTCCTTCCTCACACTGTGGAACTCTTTATTTCCTTCAGACGGTCTTTGCTCAGCCAGCCTTCAGTCTTTTATTAAAATCAAAACACTGCGTCACATAATCATTCATGTTTTTTTAAGCATATAGTGGTTGAAATTCAGCATGTGAAGTAACCATTTGACCTCTCATGACTTTGCCGGTCCGAGTTACCTGATCCCAGCTTCACGGTCAGTCCATGTATTCTGCAGGCTTTGTTTTTTTGCATTCAAATCTCTATTAAATATTGTGATTGAATGGGTTTAAATTGCCATTTCGGCGAATGCATCGGTCCACATTCCTTTCCATCTTCTCCCAGACAATCCCTTGCACTGCCTCGAATTTTATATGTGCAAATTTAGCTATCATCCCCCTCTAATCTCAGACAAACAATTGCATGGATTTTATTATAGAATATTAAAATTTCTAGCATCGATCCTTGGACCGAATCGTTTGTCAGTCAAGAAACATGCATTCACATCCACTTGACTTGATACCTTCCAGCCAGCCCTCTCTCTTTTGCTTCAAATACCATGGGTGAGATTCTCTGTAGCCCGATGCCGAAATCCCGTTGGTATGTCATTAGCTAGCCCACCCGCGATGCTCCGCCTCCGAAGGGCCAAGTTCCCGATGGTGCCACAACACTCGGCCGAGATCCATGCCACTACCCGTGGGGCTTCCGCCAGGGTTGCGGGGTCGTCGGGGGTTGGGCAGGAGGTGGGCTGTGAGGTCGCGGTGTGAGAGTACGCAGTCCATCACAGTCGGCGCCATCTTTTCCGGTGTGTGGAGGGTGCAGGCATACGCACGGCTGCAGCTTGTCAGCCCTGCACATGTGCAACACGGAACTCGGCAATTCTCCAACCGTTTTCCGCACGTTACGCGGGTGTTTCACACAGCGCCAGTGCTAGCCCCTCACCGGTAGCAGAATCGGTGAGGGTTTCACGCCGATTATCCCACCATGAAACACCACGGATCCTCCGTTGGCGCTGGCATTTAGCCTCAAGAACGGGGAATCCAGCCCCATGTGTTTTGGGGCCACACGGTTGCGCACTGCTGTCTCACGTCGCCGAATATCCGGGTTCGATCCCGGCCCCGTGTCATTTTGCCTGTGGAGTTTGCACACCTGTGAAGTCCAGATATATCCCATTTGCTTAATACCCGGCTTTGATTATGTTCCACTGATGTTCTTGAGGAAAGTGAATTAGTCAAGCGCTTTAACACTGGTTTCGAGAAATTTCCATTTTCCATTCACAGTCGTATTCCAAGATAAATTGAAACTTTCATTCGTACTCCGGACTTTCATTCAGTACATTCATATTCCAGGATAAATCCAAACTTTGCATCACTCAATCATTCATAGATACCTAACCTGATCTGTAGCCCACAGGTAGCTGAAGCTCACTGGGTTGGGTGTTTCAGAATGGCAATGGGTGGAGATGTTAGTCCAGTGTCACGTCTTGGTAAAATAGCAATCCATATTTATATAGCGCCTTTAACGCAGCAAAGCTTCCAAGGCACATCACAGAAATATTATCAGACTCAAATTTACACTGAATCTAAGACTAAAACTAAGAAATTAGGTGACCAAAGATTTGGCCAAAGTTCTGGGTTTTAAGGCAGTCCAGGGTGTGGTTTCTTTGTGATGCTAATACTCAGGATTCATTTGCAGTGTACACAAAGACCACAAAAAGCTAAGTCAAATAAACAATGCTAAAATTTATTACACTACTTATTATACAGTTTGATCACTATTTCTAAAACAAGCAATATTATAATTAAACTACAATCTATACTATACTAACACCTGTCTCATGCACACTATCATAAATTGTTCTCTGCTCTGCTCCTATTCACTCTAGACTTCTCTACACTCTCCCCAGAAGCCTGAGAGGCGTTCCTTTTTATAGGTCTGCTGCCAGTTCCATCTAGTGGTCAGCTAGAGTATTACATTAACCCTTAATGTGCTTGGCTTTGGGCTGGATTCTCCGATTTGAAGGCTAAGCGTTTTGCGCCAGTAAAAACGGTGCAAAAGCTGCACCGATCCTCTGACTGGTGGGGGCTAGCAGCTGTGCAGCGTAAAGCCCCCGGCTTTACCTGCGGATAAGGCCGGAACATTGCTGGGTCCGTGGCCGCGCATGTGCACGGCAGCAGCCACAAGCGGACCCGGTGTGCCAAAAACTGCGCCCCTTTGACCAGCCTCTCCATCCCCAGATGACCCCCACTAGTGCCCCCAGCCCCCGCCAAAGCCCCCGTTGACCGTGGAACAGCTCCCCCCTGACTGTGGCAGCGCTGGACTCTGCAGCCGCCACGTCGGGTTCAAGGAAAACAAAATACCATTTGTGACCCACGCTGTCAGGAACTCGGCCCATCGAGGGTGGAGCATCAGGAGAACGCCTCAGGTGATCTCCTGAGGCCGTCCCGACGGCGTGTGGCGTACTTACGCCATTTTCGAGGAGGCGGCGCATCACAAAAGCGGTGCTGCCCCCGATTTCAGCGTAAACGGGGATTCTCCAGCTGATCGGCAAATGTGATTTTGGCGTCGACGACCGGAGAATCCCGCACAATGTATATAATGTTACACAGAGGAGAGAGGAGGAGAGGATTAGGGTCAGAATTCTGGACATTAAAGTCTAGACAGATGAAAACTAACGATAGCCTTACGACCATTGGTGAACAAATCTTTTTTTAAATAAATTTAGATTAGCCAATTATTTTTTCTAATTAAGGGGCAATTTAGCGTGGCCAATCCACCTACTCTGCACGTTTTTGGATTGTGGGGGCGAAACCCACGCAGACACGGGGAGAATGTGCAAACTCCACACGGACAGTGACCCAGAGCCGGGATCGAACCTGGGACCTCAGCGCCGTGAGGCAGTGTGCTAACCACTAGGCCACCGTGCTGCCCTTGGTGAACAAATCTGACCTTAGTTTAAATGTTTAAACAAACAGAGATTCTCTTGTTCCTGCTCTCTAAATATATAAATTGTTGGAAGAAAGCTCTACCCATGCTTATCCATTCACGAACAGCTAAACAGCTGAGTTGAAGTTTCAGCCAGGCAAGAGACAAGCAATGTAAAGAGGAGCTATTTATGGGCTGAAGGCTCATTTTTACTGACTTGCATTTTAACTGTGTCTCCTTAGTTATGTAATGTTAGACTTTCCGCCCTTTGAAGAAGATCAATCAACTTGTACTTCAGATCACACGAAGTCCAGTCTTCTAGCTCTCTGTATTTTCTCTGTGCTGGCATCCAAAATGGAACTTCAGTTTTCAGATTGGGAACTGCGAATTGCATAAGAACTAGGAGCAGGAGTAGGCCATCTGGCCCCTCGAGCCTGCTCCGCCATTTAATGAGATCATGGCTGAGCTTTTGTGGACACAGCTCCACTTTCCGGCCCAGAACCCTTAATCCCTTTATTCTTCAAAAAACTATCTATCTTTATCTTAAAAACATTTAATGAAGGAGCCTCAACTGCTTCACTGGGCAAGGAATTCCATAGATTCACAACCCTTTGGGTGAAGAAGTTCCTCCTAAACTCAGTCCTAAATCTACTTCCCCTTATTTTGAGGCTATGCCCCCTAGTTCTGCTATCACACACATCTGTGATAATACCTTCATAATATTATATGTTTCTATTAGATACCCCCCTCATCCTTCTAAATTCCAACGAGTACAGTCTCCTCGTAATCCAACCCCTTCAGCTCTGGGATTAACCTAGTGAAGCTCCTCTGCACACCCTCCAGCGCCAGTATGTCCTTTCTCAGGTCAGGAGAACAAAACTGAACACAATACTCCAGGTGTGGCCTCACTAACACCATATACAATTGCAACATAACCCCCCTAGTCTTAAACTCCATCCCTCTAGTAATGAAGGACAAAATTCCATTCGCCTTCTTAATCACCTGTTGCACCTGTAAACCAACTTTAAGGGCACATCGAGAGTGTTCATTAACATTGATCCTTTTCTTGACCTCCATCAGTTTTCTTAGAGCAAACATGAGTTTAACTGACCTATGGTCAGCTGGCTTATTCCTTCCCCTTTTAGAATCAGGGGTGTAACATTCATAACCCTCAAGTCCCTTGGTGCAATTTCCAGTTTCAAAGAATTTTCTTGATTTACGTTCATAGCTTTGAAAATGTTCGGCGTTATAATCTTGTCCATTCACTTTGGGCTTCGAAAAAGAAAATCTAAAAGATATGAGTTCATGCTGTGTTCAATTGGTGAGACCACATCTGGAGTACTGTGCACTGAATTGGTCTCCTTATTTCAGGAAGGATGTAAATGCAATTTAAGCAGTTCAGAGAAGGTTGAATAACTTAATACCAAGAATGGGCAGGTTATCTTATGAGGAAAGATCAGTCGCAGGCAGGCTCTGTTCTAGTCGATTAACGCCACAGTTTACATCCACTCTCTGTTTCGCGTGAATTGGTGATCGCTAGGCTTGTATCCCTTGGAGTTTAAAAGCGTAAGATGCGACTTAACATAGAAACATAGGGTGCGATTCTCTGGCCTCCGTTGAGGGGACAGCCGCACGCAGCTGCGCCATGCCAACCCCTGGATCGCGTGTACCTGCTCCGGGGCAATCCTGTCCCTGCCCGTCTGCCCCACCGATCACCCATAACCCACACCGGCTGCCAAGGCCTCTGGCCGTGCAGCTGAAGGCTATTGCTGAATACACAATTGTGGTTAAGTGAGCTTTTTACAGATCCCAAGTGGATCCCCGTGGGTGGACGGGCCATATATCATGTGGGAGTTATTGCCTAGCATCCCAATCAGACCATGATGCCTGCGCACTGCCTGAATGGGTGTCGGGGGTGCAGGGTCTCGGGTCCATTGAGGGGGCCGCACTGCAGCCGGTTGTTCGTGGGCACGGCATGCTGGTGTGGTGGAAGGGGAGGGGGGAAATCAATAGGGGAATGGAGGATCACAGGGTGGGAGCCACAGCTGTTTGTCAATCTAAAACCCTCTCCAAATTCCTTACAGACATTGAACACTTGGATGGTATTTTGGGCCCCGCAGAACAGGCCGTAAGTGGTGCTACTGTTAGGCAGGGTGGCCAGGCGCCGGAGACAGTGGTAACAGCAGCGTCTTCAGAGGCTCGAGGCAGCAGCCCATGTGCTGGACTCTGCCCCATACTGTGAGGACATTGTGGTGATTGTAGATCTGTGTAGATGCAATACAACTGAGCAAGCACTAGAGGGAGCACAGGAGAGCTATAAATACAGAGGAAGAGGAAGTGAGGGCACACTTCACAGAAGGGAGAACTGGTAGCAAGACAGAGGTAGAGAGCATTGAGGTAGCTGTAAGTTAAGCTCTGAAGACAGAACAAACTCACAATAAAGCATCTACTCCAACTTTGAGACTACGAGCTTTATTAAGACACAAGGAACAACACAGACATGACCACCCATCAGGCTCGAGTGACACCCAGAGGTGGAGACCCAGGGCAGTCAAGGGTGTACAGGCGTCGCTGGTCGTTCAAACAATGATGGACAGTACGTGCCGCGGGAGGTTCCGCCTCAACAAGGAGGTGGTGCGATACCTGTTCCATGTCCTTGTGGACTTGGCACCACGTGGAGGAGGAGGACACCGGCTCTGTGTAGACGTCAAGGTCACCGCAGCCCTGAGCTTTTATGCCTCAGGATCCTTCCAGGGCTTGCGGGGAACCTGTGTAGCATCTTGCAGGCCACAACGCACAGGCGCATCCAACAGCTCATGGGTGCCCTGTTTGTCAGGTGGAAAACCACATCACGGACACGGACAAGATGCCTGGGCAGCAGGATTCTCCGCCACCGCCAGGATGCCCCAGGTCCAGGGGTTGAAAGTTGCATGCACCAGGCCAGCTGGGAGTGCCCTACATCAACAGGAAGGAGTTCCACTCCATGAACATACAGCTCGTGTGTGACCACAATGTATAGATCATGTGTGCATGGTTCCCGGGGAGTGTCCACGACAACTATATCCTGGGGCACTTGGAGATCCCCGACCTCTTTGAGGAACAGCCCAGGATGACTGCCCGGCTCTTGGGGGATATGGGGTATCTGCTGAGGGTCTAGCTAATGACGCCAGTACGGAGGCTGGAGACCGAAGCGGAGACCCGATACAATGAGGCCCATGTAGTCACCTGAACTGTCATTGAGGGTGCATCGGACTGCTTAAAATGCGCTTCCGGTGCCTCGACCTCTCTGGTGGTGCACTCCAGTATACCTCCCGGGCTGGTCGCCCACTTCGTAGTGGTGCGCTGTGTCCTCCACAACTTGGCACAGCAACGGGACGAAGAGCTGGAGGTGGGGGATGAGGATCAGGATGATGAGGAGGCACCAAAATAGCAGGGGCTGGAGGACGATTCCGAGGAGGAACCGAGGACTAGCCAGAGGCTGCAGGACAGACATGCCTGGAGGGCCAGGGAGGCCCTTATACTCACCTGCTTCACATAGGGCAAGGCCTGGTCCGTTAGCGCGACCTTCCCCACCCCATGTGTCACATCAATCCAGGGTGCTGGGAATGTGTTGGCACTGTCAGCGGGTCACTGTTGAGGGCAGGGGGGGTGATGATAACCCACAGAGAGCTGAGCACTAGTGCTCCTCAATCTATGCAATAGTTGACCCCTGTCTGTCTGCTGTGCTCGTTCACACCCATCACCTGCATGCAGTGTGCCCGGGGCGGGGAGAGGGTGCATGCCTGTAGATCGGTCTACATTGCGGAAGAAAGTGACAGAGGCATCATTCTGGTTGTGGTGAAGGGTTTTTAATGTTTTACAGGTGTCCAACAATGCCGCACTCTCCCAGTGCCCACTGTCCCCATCACCACCTTCACTCCCCGAACCCCGACTTAAAGCCCCGCTCTTCTCCCCTCCCACAATGCATGTCAGTGATTCTCGACATGCTGAGCCTTCCTTACTCTACCACTCCATCAGGATGCACATCAAAGTTGGAGATAGCCAGCTGCTTACCACATCCTGTGGCCTTCAATGCCCCTGGCGGGTGACCTCTACAGAGGTTGGCGCACGCCGCAGAGGTGAGGTCTCATCGGGCTCCACCCGGAGGACCTGTTACATGTGAGTTGTTATTGCCATACAAACTGGCCCGTCCCTCTCACTGACCACATGTCCATTCTCCTGCAGGTCCTCCAGCGCACGGAGACGCATCATTCCGGGGTGGCCCCATCCTCTGCCTCCTATGAGACCGCCTCGGAGAAGTGCTCCGAGGATGCCACAATTGATGCGTCACAGCTGTCACCCTACCCTGTACCAGCGCAGAGATTTCTCCTCACCTCTTTCCTAAATGGTCTCCCCTTATCCTCAGACTGTGACCCCTGGGTTTGGACACCCCCACCATCAAGAACAATGTTCTTGCATCTACCCTTTCTAGTCCTGTTCGAATTTATAGATTTCTATGAGATCCCCCCCCCCCCCCCCCCCCTCATTCTCCTGAACTCCAGCAAATACAATCCTAACTGACTCAATCTCTCCTCCTATGTCTGTCCTGTCATCCCAGGAATCAGGCTGGTAAACCTTCGCTGCACACCCTTTTCAGCAAGAACATCCTTCCTCAGATAAGGAACCAAAACTGCACACAATACTCCAGGTGTGGTCTCACCAAGGCCACACCTTGCAGCGAGACATCCCTGCTCATATACTCAAATCCATCAGTTGCCTTCTTTACCACCTGCTGTACCTGCATACTTACCTTGTGTGACTGGTGTACAATGACACCCAGGTCTCATTGCACATTGCCCTCTCCTAATTCATAGTCATTCAGATAATAGTCTGCCTTCCCGTTTTTGCTACCAAAGTGGATAACCTCGTATTTATCTGAATTATACTGCATCTCCCATTCGTTTGCCCACTCAGTCAACTTGCCCAAATCACACTGAAGGGCCTCTGGATCCTCCACACAGCTCAACCTTCCACCCAACTTTGTGACATATGAAAATTTGGGGATATTACATTTTGTTCCCTCATCCAAATCATTAATACATGTAAATAGCTGGGGTCCTAACACCGATCTCTGCGGTACCCCACTAGTCACTGCCTGCCATTTGGAAAATGACCTGCTAATTCCTACTCTCTGTTTCCTGTCTGCCAATCAGTTTTCTATCCATCTCAATACACTAACCCTAATCTCATATACTTTAATTTTACTTCAAAAGTCCAAATAAACCTCATCCACTGACTCCCCCTCATCAACTCTATTAGTTACATACTCGAAAAATTCCAGTCAATTTATCAAGCATGATTTCTCCTTCGTAAATCTATGGTGACTTTGTCCAATTCCACCACTGTTCTCTAAGTGCTCTGCTATAAAATCTTTGATAATGGATTCTAGAATTTTCCCCACCACCGACAGCAGGCTTATTGGTCTCTAATTCCTCTCTACCTCCCGTTTTAAATAATGGTGTTAAATTAGCTACCCTCCAATGTATAGGAACTATTCCAGTGTCTATAAAATCCTGGAAGATAACAGCCAATGCATCCATTATTTCTAGAGCCACTTCCTTAAGTACACTGGGATGTAGATTATCAGGCTGTGGGGATTCATTAGCTTTCAATCCCATCAATTTCCCCAACACCATTTCTCTACTAATACTGACCTCCTTCAGTTCCTCCCTCTCACTAAACCCTGCGTTCCCCAACATTTGTGGCATCTTATTTATGTCCTCATTTGTGAAGACAGACCAAAGTATGTACTTCGTTACTCAGCCATTTCTTTGTCCCCCATTATAAATCCCCCTTTTCTGATTTGATTGAAACATATAAAATCCTAAGGCTTGATGAGGGGAGGCTGTTTCTTCTTGTGGGAGAATATAGAACTAGGAGTCACAGTTTTTTAAAAAAGTCACCCATTTAAGACAGAGATGGGGAGAACCTTTTTGTCTCAGAGGGTAGTGAGTCTTTGGATCCCACTTCCTCAAATGGCGATGGAAGCAGAGTCTTGAATGCTTTCAAGGAAGAGTTAGATATATTCTTGATAAACAAGAAGTTGAAGGGTTATCGGGGGTAGGCACGAGGTTGCAGTCAGATCAGATCTTATTGAATGGCGCAGCAGATTCGAAGGGCCGAGTGGCTTACTCCTGCTCCTAGTTCCTCTGTTTGCATGTTTTGCACAGACTTCGACTACCTGGGACATTCATAGTTGAGAGGGAAGTGAGTGTTTGGCACTAAAGATGGCTAAAGATTCCTTTTTGGCAGCGGTGGGAATGGAGGTGCTCCTTTTGAGGACAGAATAGAGCAAAGAGCCCGACAGATAAAGGACAAAAGGGCCAGCAAAGCTATAGACTACATCCATGAGCAGTTGGGAAAGTGTACCTTTAAAGAAGCAATATTACTATTGCTCTATTAAAGACTAGAAGGAAACTGGAGTTGTGCGCACTGAAGACGTGCAATCTAACCAATTGCATCCACCCTCAAAATTTAAAGATTAGAAAGTCTGATTTTACAATAGTGAGGAGACAAAGGATGAGGGTTCATGTCCTCAATAAGCTGGAAGGCATTCAAGAGCGCTGAATATAATATGTTTCCATTCTCTATTATTTTTTTAATCTATTATCTTCAGAGAAGCATTATGTTTAGTGGAGGGAAAGTGGAGGTTTTAGTTCAGAAATGTATAATTTTAATTAATTCTTCTGAAACAACTTCCGTTTAAAATTGTTAAAAAAACGCAGTCATAAAATTGAAGATCATTGATCGATTATTCATTACAGCAAGTCAATGTTGGCAAGAATCTCACTAAAGAGATTAAAGAAAGAAAACCCAGATAGCATTGAAATAAACGTGCATTGAACCCCGTAGAAATGTATTCAAGCATTGCTGTAATATATGGTTTTAATAATTTTACTGTTTGGAGAATTGACACGGAGAAGGTCCAGGGAATAAAAGATGCACAGTATGAAAACGGCATTGAATGCATTTTGTTCCAATTAAGTTTTCTTTAAAAAAAAATTGAACTGCAATCAACGCCTAAGGACGTGGATTATTCAAGTTTCACTTGTTAATGTATTTTATTATTTTTCATAAAAGCATAAAGCTGTGCAAACGTTAATGGACTAGCTACTTTGTTGTCTGCTGAGGTTTATTGAATAACGCTTCCTTGTGGAAAAAAATAGCAAGAGTAATGCTTCAGCAACAGTGAAGACAAATAGTTCCAGACGGCAAGCCTTTATAATGAAGGGAAGCATATTCACCAATGTGGAATAAAGCATACCGTAATAAATATTTAATTTATAACATTTGTCATAGCATTGTTAATAGTCTGTGATACAGTCCTCATAAATATAATGTTAATTAGATCTTTATATATCGACTGCATGTACTTTACCATATTTGACAACGATTTCTAATTTGAGGCATTGCAGTCCCTCTCGGTGTGTGGTGGGGGCAACACAGGGAGCGGAAACCCGTGGAACTTGTAACTTCTTATTTTTGCTGTAAATATTAACACAAGGAAATAATATACAGCAATGGGAAAGAAAGTAAGAAACAGAAAAATCCAATGAGCGAGAACATAAAGTACGCTTTAAAATATAACCCAATAACCCTCTCACAGTTGTTTTTAATATGAGCTCAGTAATGCAATAACTCTGCTTCCCCGAAGTTGATGAAAACCTGCAGAGGAAAAAAGAAAGCAGGAATAAAATTGGATCTTTGGTCTTGGTAAATAGGATACCTGCTAATTTCTATAAGCAATTGAGAATACTGAGGGTTATTTCAGGATATAATATTTAAAAAAATTAAATGCTTCAGTAAAACACATCGGAAGCTGCCTTTCTGCTTTTCTCTTTCAGTTATTCCTTGATTGTAATATTTTTTATTGGTCACTGCACACTTTTTGCTCAACTTGACTTGACCCCTGCTCCCTGTGCGGGAAAGTTTTAATCGTGCCAGTCTTTTTGACTTCGTAACTTATTCACTTCGGTTCCCAGAAATGTTCTCCATCTTTTACAAGTGTTTTTGATTGAACTCTTTTCTTCAGGTTTTTGAAAACTGTTTAGTCTTTTGTAGGGAAGCAAGTCATGAGGATGGCATAAAGAGTCAGCATAGGGGTGGCAGTGGTTACCACTGCTGCCTCACAACGCCAGGGACACAGGTTCGATTCCGGCCTTGGGTGACTGACTGCGTGGAGTTTGCACTTTCGTTGTCTCTGTGGGTTTCCTCCGGGTGCTCTGGATTCCTCCTCCAGTCCAAAGATGTGCAGGTTGGATGGATTGGGCATGATCAATGCTTGGGGTTAAGGGGATAGGGTGGAGGAGTGAGCTGAGGTAGAGTGTTCTTTGGGTGGGTTGGTTCAGACTGGATGGACCGAATGGCCTCCTTCTGCACTTTAGGGAGTCTATGGATGCAGGTAGGTTACGTGAGCGGCCATAATTTGGCAGATGGAAGTTAATGTGGGAAAATGTGAAGATGTTGACTTTGGTCGCGATTGCTGTCCCTCGATTTGTGGATGTCCTGTACTCTGCATCACGTGTTTCTACCATGGGTTTTCATTTGACTGACAACAGACTGATTTTTGACCTGCAGATCTTTGAACACATGTAACACAAAGCCCCAAAAATTAGTGGGACTAGAATGCAGGGTTTGCTTACTTTTCTTTCCTTCTTTGCCGCCACTCTGCCTCATCATAAAGGAGTTGTGGCGCAAAGCACGATGAACAAAGAATAAAGAAAAGTACAGCACAGGAACAGACCCTTCGGCCCTCCCAGCCTGCGCCAATCCAGATCCTTTATCTAAACCTGTCGCCTATTTTCCAAGGATCTACTTCCCTCTGTTCCCCGCCCGTTCATATATCTATCTAGATCAGGGGTGGGCAAACTACGGCCCGCGGGCCGCATGCGGCCCGCCAAAGGTATTTCTGCGGCCCACCAAGTCACCAAGCCCACCAAAAAAAATTTTTTTTTTTAAGGTTAATGGGGGGGGGGGGGGGGGCTTTTGGGTTACTTACTGGTATAGGGTGGATACGTTGACTTGAGTAGGGTGATCATTGCTCGGCACAACGTCAAGGGCCGAAGGGCCTGTTCTGTGCTGTACTGTTTTATGTTCTATATGAGGTGCCCAGAATCATAACCGGGTGAAGTAATTATTTTACTTAATATACTCTGCGGCCCTTTGTGAATTGTGAATTTCTGAATGTGGCCCTTGCACGGAAAAGTTTGCCCACCCCTGATCTAGATGCATCTTAAATGATGCTATCGTGCCCGCCTCTACCACCTCCGCTGGCAAAGCGTTCCAGGCACCCACCACCCTGTGCGTAAGAAACCTTCTATGCACATCTCCCTTATACTTTCCCCCTCTCACCTTGAAATCATGACCCCTTGTAATTGACACCCCCACTCTTGGAAAAAGCTTGTTGCTATCCACCCTGTCCATACCTCTCATAATTTTGTAGACCTCAATCAGGTCAACCTTAACCTCCGTCTTTCCAACAAAAACAATCCTAATCTACTCAACCTTTCTTCATAGCTAGCACACTCCATACCATACCAGGCAACATCCTGGTGAACCTCCTCTGCACCCTGTCTAAAGCATCCACATCCTTCTGGTAATGTGGCGACCAGAACTGCACGCAGTATTCCAAATGTGGCCTAACCAAAGTCCTATACAACTGTAACATGACCTGCCGACTCTTGTACTCAATACCCCGTCCGATGAAGGCAAGCATGCTGTATGCCTTCTTGAACGCTCTATCAACCTGCGTTGCCACCTTCAGGGTACAATGGACCCAAATTCCCAGATCTCTCTGTACGTCAATTTTCCCCAGGACTCTTCCATTGACCGTATAGTCCGCTCTTGAATTAGATCTTCCAAAATGCATCACCTCGCATTTGCCTGGAGTGAACTCCATCTGCCATTTCTCTGCCCAACTCTCCAATCTATCTATATTTTGCTGTATTCTCTGACAGTCCTCCTCACTATCTGCAACTCCACCAATCTTAGTATCAACTGCAAACTTGCTAATCAGACCACCTATACCTTCGTCCAGATCATTTATGTATATTATAAACAACAGTGGTCCGAGCACGGATCCCTGTGGAACACCACTAGTCACCTTTCTCCATTTTGAGACACCCTTCCACCACTACTCTCTGTCTCCTGTTGCCCAGCCAGTTCTTTATCCATCTAGCTAGTACACCCTGAACCCCATACGATGTCAATTTTTCCATCAACCTGCAATGGGAAACTTTATCAAACGCCTTACTGAAGTCCATGTATATGACATCTACAGCCCTTCCCTTATCAATTAACTTTGTCACTTCCTCAAAGAATTCTATTAGCTTTGTAAGACATGACCTTCCCTGCACAAAACCATTTGTCTATCACTGATAAATCTATTTTCTTCCAAATGTGAATAGATCCTATCCCTCAGTATCTTCTCCAACAGTTTGCCTACCACTGACGTCAAGCTCATAGGTCTATAATTCCCTGGATTATCCCTGCTACCCTTCTTAAACAAAGGGACAACATTAGCAATTCTCCAGTCCTCCGGGACCTCACCCGTGCTCAAGGATGCTGCAAAGATATCTGTTAAGGCCACAGCTATTTCGTCCCTCGCTTCCCTCAGTAACCTGGGATAGATCCCATCCGGACCTGGGGACTTGTCCACATTAATGCTTTTTAGAATACCCAAAACTTCCCCCTTTCTTATGCCGACTTGACCTAGAGTATTTAAACATCCATCCCTAGCCTCAACATCCGTCATGTCCCTCTCCTTGGTGAATACCGATGCAAAGTACTCATTAAGAATCTCACCCATTTCCTCTGACTCCATGCATTAATTCCCTCTTTTGTCTTTGAGTGGGCCAATCCTTTCTCTAGTTACCCTCTTGCTCCTTATATATGAATAAAAGGCTTTGGGATTTTCCTTAACCCTGTTAGCCAAAGATATTTCATGGCACCTTTTAGCCCTCTTTATTGCGCGTTTGGGATTTGTCCTACTTTCCCGATATTCCTCCAAAGCTTCATCAGTTTTAAGTCGCCTAGATCTTATGTATGCTTGATTTTTCATCTTAGCTAGTCTCACAATTTCACCCGTCATCTATGGTTCCCTAATCTTGCCATTTCTATCCCTCATTTTCACAGGGCCATGTCAGTCCTGCACTCTAATCAACCTTTCCTTAAAAGACTCCCACATTTCAAATGTGGATTTACCCTTAAACAGCTGCTCCCAATCCACATTCCCTAGCTCCTGCCGAATTTTGCTGTACTTGGCCTTTCCCCAATTTAGCACTCTTCCTTTAGGACCACTCTCGTCTTTGTCCATGAGTATTATAAAACTTACGGAATTGCGATCGTTATTCCCAAAGTGATCACCGACTGAAACTTCAACCACCTGGCCGGGATCATTCCCCAATACCAGGTCCAGTATGGCCCCTTCCCGAGTTGGACTATTTACATACTGTTCAAAAAAACTCTCCTGGATGCTCCTTACAAATTCAATGCTGGGGAAGTTAAAATCTCCCATCACGACCACCCTATTGCTCCTACAGTTTTCTATAATCTGTCTACATATTTGTACCTCTACTTCACGCTCGCTTTTGGGAGGCCTTTAGTAAAGTCCCAACAATGTTACTCCACCCTTCCTATTTCTTAGCTCTACCCATATTGCCTCAGTGCTCGAATCCTCCATTGTGCCCTCCTTAATCACAGCTGTGATATCATCTCTGACCAGTATGCAACTCCTCCACCCCTTTTACCTCCCTCTCTATCCCTCCTGAAGCATCTATACCCTGGGATATTTAGTTGCCAGTCTTGCCCTTCCCTCAACCAAGTCTCAGTAATACCAATAACATCATATTCCCAGGTACTAATCCAAACCCTAAGTTCATCTGCCTTACCTGCTACACTTCTCGCATTAAAACAAATGCACCTCAGACCACCTGTCCCTTTGCGTTCATCATCTCGTCCCTGTAATTATCTAGTAACTTACTGGCTTTAGTTGCTGCCTCTTTACTGATCTCTAACTTCCTAATCCTAATAATTGGTAGGAAGCTCCTTCAAGTCATTAATGCCAATGCTTCCCTGCTTCCAAAGAGAGTTTAGGGTGTCTTTGAAGTGTATATTATGTCCTCCCTTAAAATTGTGACCATTTGAGGGTTGTGAAAACACGGCATGGTGGATGTAGCAGTTTTTGGCCATCCAGACATGCTGGGGGCAATTATCAGCCCGTGTTCGCTATCAGAGAGGAACAATGAGGGCAGAATATCTGGAGGGAATCGTGAAATGTGATTCTCTCGGGAGAGATCACATTTCCCGATTTTCCACACCCATCGCTGGTGACGTCACGGGGCTCATGCCCACAACAGCTGGGAACCTCATTTTAATGGAACTCAGAACATTTTAATACATTCGTCAGTCTGCCCACCACACGATCCCTTTCACTGAATATTTAAACCTCGCTGGCATGACGTCACATTGGCCAGGTTCATAACAGGTTTCCAAAGACACGGTTCAGTCCAGTGGAACCCTCCAGGAGAGGAAAGGTAGGTATAGCCCCGAAGGGAAGAGGGACTTGCATGGAAAGTACCCTGGAACTGCCCCCTGGCACTGCCCCGGCACAGGTTGGCACAGCCATATTGTCACAGTCCCAACCTGTGCCACATGGGAGCCCCAGGTGTTGGTTTCCGGCTATGCGTGGAGGAGGGAACTTGCAGGCACGGCGGGGTAGTGGGCAGTGCGAGGAGGGAGTAGAAACGCTGGCAATACTTCTGTAATTGTTGGGGGTGGGAGAAATCCCACAATGATTGTGGGGTGTGTAATCCCCAGTGATTGGCGGTAATGGGGCAGCCCCCGATGATTGTGTATGGTTGTATGTGTCGGGGGGAAGGTGGGGGTGCCTCCGATACCTCCAGGTGAAGGAGGGAGTTCCAATTCAGTGCTGATCAAGATGCCGGCCCTTTTAAAGATGATGCCCCGATCTCTATGGAGTATTTTGAAGTGAGTGAACTGAGTATGTGAAGCTGGCCTTACCAGCTCTACAGGGCCCAGCCCTGCCAGGGTGATGGTGTAAACCCCGCCCAGGGGTTGGTTTAGCTCACAAGGCTAAATTGCTGGCTTATAAAGCAGACCAAGCAGGCCAGCAGCACGGTTCGATTCCCGTACCAGCCTCCCCGGACAGGCGCCGGAATGTGGCGACTAGGGGCTTTTCACAGTAACTTCATTGAAGCCTACTCGTGACAATAAGCGATTTTCATTTCATTTTTCATTTTCAGTCATTATTTATACTCAGGGAGGCTTAAGATCGGGAGAGAAAACTGGACTGAGCATTTGGACAGCTACACGTCGGTTTTCAGTCTAAGCCTGACACTTTGAAAAAAAATGGTAAGATTCTGCCGAACGTTGACTTTGCAGTAGGTTTTACCTGCATGTTTGTGGAGCTGGCTTTGAGAAGGACACCAGCATTTGTCCAATCGCCCTCCATTGAATTGGAGGATGCAGTGGAGGCATTCCTAAAGTAATTTCTCTTGCGCTCTGATGTCTCGCCGATACACAGTCCAAGGCTCACTGCAGTTCAGGAGGCTGGTGACGACAACATCTCTATACACTAGGACATTTGCCTACCTGCAAAAGTCATTGTTGTCAAATACATGCTGCGATGTTAGTTAGATGTCTGAATTGATGCAGCTGTCCCAACACTGGTTCTCCTTATCAAACCAATCCATTTTGGAGCAGTAGCTGCCAAGGTTTGGGAAGGTCTCAACATATTACAGAGTCTCTCCTTCCACTACACCTGGTGTGGGTTGATATATGAATTTCAGTCCAGGTTCACTAGGGTGTTCTTCCCTGGGATGAAAGGGTTTGTCTTTTGGTGAGATGCTGTGTAAATTGAGCCTATATTCTCGAGAGTTTAGAAGAACGACAAGTGATATTATTGAAACATGCAAGATTCTGAAGAGACTTGGCAGGGTGGTTACTGAGGATCATTGAGGTAGGCACAGCCACAGGGTAAGGGGCTAATCATCCAGGAATGAGGTGAGAACACATTTCTTCATTCAATTCTCTATCCCAGAGGATGCTCCGTTGTTGACTATATTTAAGGGTGATATCAACAGACATTTAGCCTCTCAGTGAATTAAGGGATATGGGGAGCAGGCCGAAAATTGGAATTGCAACCCAATATCAGCCATGATCATATAAAATAGTGGAGCTAGCTCAATGGGCCAGCTTCTGACCTCATTACAACCTTGGTTCAAACATGGACAAAAGAGCTGAATGCCAGAGGTGAGGTGAGCGTGACTGCCCTCGACATCTAGGCAGCATTTGTGTGGCATCAAGGAGCCCTAGCAAAACTGAAGTCAATGGGAATCAGGGGTGAAACTCTCCACTGGTTGGAGTCATATCTGGCATAAAGAAAGATGGTTGTGGTGGTTGGAGGTCAATCACCTCAGCTCCAGAACATCACTGCAGGAGTTCCTCAAAGGCTAGGAATCCTACAGCGAGTAACACACCTCCTGACCCCCCAAAGCCTGAGGCACAAATCAGGGGTGTAATGGAATACTCTCAACGTGCCTGGATGAGTGCAGCTCCAACAACACTCAAGAGGCTCAACACCATCCAGGACAAAGTAGCCTGCTTGATTGCTCCTCTTTCCACAAACATTCAAACCCTCCATCACCGATGAATAGTGGTAGCCATGTGTACCATCTACAAGATGCACTGCAGCGCCTCCTTAGACAACACATCTAAACCCATGACCACTACCATCTAGAAATACAAGAGCAGCAGATACCTGGGAGCCCCACCACCTGGAGGTTCCTCTCCAAGTCACTCACCATCCTGACTTGGCAACAAGTTCTTCCTTCTCAGTTGCTGGGGCAACATCCTCAAACTCCCTCCCTAACAGCATAGTGGGTGTACCTATATATCAAGGACTGGAGCGGTTCAAAAAGGCAACTCACCACCACATTCTGAAGGGCATCTAGGGATGGGCAATAAGTGCTGGCCTAACCAGCGACACCCACATCCCGTAAATGAATTTTTAAAAATATATGGCCAACTCCTATTCCTATCTCTTGTTTTCTTGTGTTCTAGCAACATACTCAGGCAGGCCGGGTTTCTTGTGTGCAGAATTGAAGAGATTGAGAATGCCTTACAAATCTGCGACAGAGTGGGCAATGACGCAAGTCATCTACAAACTGCAGATCATGTTGATCAATGGCTGTCAGTTTAATTGTGGCACAGAGACAGCTGAGGTTTAAGGGTTTTCTATCCAGACAATATTTAATGCTGATGTCAGAGGGCAGTTGTTCGGTTGATGAGGTGAATGGATTGTTAATATTATGGTGGCTATCACACTTGCTTGCCCCTGGACCAGATTTTGAAGGCATCTGTTTCGGATCTGCCACTCAAGCTGGCTGCATTCATACCATCATGGAACAATTGGACATCCAAATCTTTGGACCTTCTGATTCACAGAGAAGAATAAGATTGGGCTGAACTCTGATGCCCTCCACAGTTAACTGATCTACGTCGTTCAATGCCTGTGTTTAGACACGGGCTGGATTCTCTGCCGGTGGGATGCTCCATTTTGTCAGCAGCCTGGGGGTTTCCCGACGGCGTGGGGCTGCCCCACGATGGGAAACCCCATTGAGCAGCCGGCGTAACGGAGCATCCCGCCGGCGGGGTGAAACAGAAATGTGGCGCGGCGGAGAATCCAGCCCATGAAGAATGGTCATTAAAAACACTTTAAAAGTACTTCATTGGTTTTCAAGCACTTTGTGACATCCTGAGATTGCAGAAGGTGCTATATGAATGAAAGTCTTTCATTTTTCTCTTGAAATAACCCGTTCGCACAGAATATAAACAGGGAGCATGAGTGGTAATCACTTTCAGCTTTTTCTTTCTTTCCATCCTCCATCCCTGGACTGTATTCCAGCAACAGGCAACACTATCAAGAGAAGATGGAAGCAATTTAAAAGAAACATATTAAATAATGCTGCTTTAGCATTTGAAAGACACTGTGGCTGGTTAAGTACAGCAGTAGAACATTGAACTCCAGTTCTGACACACAAAGAAAGCAATGAGTTGTAAGCCATGCAGCCTTATCCCGAGTCCCAGTGATATGCAGTTTTCATATCAATTGCTATAGATCAAATAAGAGGCAGTAAGGTAATAAAACAACTGATCTTGATGCTTCAACAGACAGCATTCATTGTCTGCAAAATTAATTTTACTTTCTGCATAAAGGAAATTATTCATGACTGTAGGGACCTTCTCCTGCTCGTCTGTAACTCTCGTGATGTTTACTCTTTGAGAGCTGCAGATATTGCACAAACTGAGTATAAACACCAAGCAGGACAAGACTAGGCACTACTGCCAAAAGATCTCGGGCTTGATCTCCAGGAGGCACTAAGTTAACCTATTTATGCAAGGGCAACGGCTGAGAGGGCTGTGGTTGGAACAAGACAGAATATCAGTCATTACTTTCACTCCTGATTGCTATCCAGAAACCTCGGCCGAAACATCTGCGCCAATAGATGAGGGTGAGGACAGGATTGGGGCTCAGCTTGCACAATGAAGCAGCCTGGCATCATTCACCATTGTAGCTCGCGCTTAATCAATGGCCACTCACAGCAGCACTCTGATGCTGTTTGCAGTACCTTGCTGTGCACATATTGCAAGTAGTTAACATCAGTTAATACACAAAAGTAATTTCTTCAGAGTATAGTTGCTTTGGGCTTTGTCTGTGGCAGTTTGGTTCTACTAAATTGTTTGCAAGACCATTTCAGTGTAAACCATTTGGAGTCACACATGGGCCAGGCAAGGACAGTGGAATTCGTTCCCTACTAATGAGCCAACTAGATGGATTTTTATGTCAATGCATTGTCAGTGTTACCGAGGCAAGCTACAACTTCCAGATTTATTAATTCATTTAATTTAAATTGCAGCCACTCGCTGCGGTAAGATTTTAACCCACATTTTCGGAGCATTTGCCAGCACCTCTGGATTTCTGGTCCAGTAACATAACTGCTACCTGCACCATTCCATTTGGAAGTCACAACACTGCAGGAGGTGCGATAAAAGCTACTTCCCTGTGGTGTTCTTTGTGAATCTGTTATCAGGATGGGTGTCGTCGTGTTCACAAAGACAACAGAAGCTAAGTTCATTAACAAAGCTAACTTTCATTTGTACTATTTATTAAAGCTCGACCACTTACCCCTAAAGCAAGCAATAATTTGGTAATCTACAATCTACACTCTACTAACACTATTCTTGACACTCTATCTATAACTGTACTCTGCACTCTCCAGATCTCTCCCAGAAGCCTGAGAGTCAGTGCTTCATATAGTTCTGCATCTAGCTCCAACTGGTGATCAATTATGATATTACATTAACCCTTTATATTCTAGACATTCTACATAATGTCACATTCCCTGAATTTGTTCCTTTCTTCCTTTCTAGGGAACTGAAAAGAAATGTATAGAGCACCTGTCAGTTGCATGATTGACTCATTTTGATACACCGCTTTGGCCAACCTCCTTTGCAATTGAATTATTTGTTGAAATCATTGGAGTGCTTACAATTCGCAAGGAGTTTGGTTTCAACAAGGAGGTTAAATCAATTGTAAAATTATTTTCATTAATTTATACTCAAACTTCAGAGTCAGCAAAGATGTGGTCAATTTATCCACATTCAATTCTGCATTTTCAAAACAATTAAGCCCCAGTGGTAAAGATTAGTGAAGCGCCTACAGGGGAACAAAGAAGAGGAACATACAAAGACAGAAGGAGAATAAATGAATGATGTCGAGGTTTCTTTTATCACAAAGGCAGTATGCATTGAATCCACAGAGATCACATATGGTTTGAACACTTGCATAAC
Source organism: Scyliorhinus canicula (assembly GCF_902713615.1). Taxonomy (NCBI): domain Eukaryota; kingdom Metazoa; phylum Chordata; class Chondrichthyes; order Carcharhiniformes; family Scyliorhinidae; genus Scyliorhinus; species Scyliorhinus canicula. The sequence continues at coordinate 71,252,030 of NC_052165.1, forward strand.
TATATTTCAGTAAAGATACACACCTATCCATCAACATTATAAACTTATAAATAAAGTGTTCTGAATAAGCATATATAAGCCTTTGTGGGAATGATTTCTGTGTAAGTTTCAAATGGTAGCCATCCCCAGCTCCCACCAGAGAGGACCTGCAACATAATCTGTGGAATGGGGGTTACCTCCAACCTTTTGCACATGCCAAAATCATCATTAGATATTTTTTGAATGGAATGACCTTTAGCATTATTTAGCATGATGTATTTATGTATAAGGAGTGTTTTAACAGTGCATTGATAGGACATTTATTGCTGGAAGATTGCCTGTTGGAGCAAGCCACAGAACAGGCATCATAATATAACAATAAGAAAAATAATGATCTTTATTAATGTCACAAGTAGGCTTACATTAACACTGTAATGAAGTTACTGTGAAAAGTTCCTAGTCCGGTACCACATTCCGGCGCCTGTTCGGGTGCCCGGAGGGAAAATTCAGGATGTCCAATTACCGAACAGCACGTCTTTCGGGACTTGTGGAAGGAAACTGGAGCACCCGGAGGAAACCCACACAGACACAGGGAGAACGTGCAGACTCTGCACAGACAGTGTCCCAAGCCCGGAATCGAACCTGGGACCCTGGTTCTGTGAAGCAACAGTGCTAACCATTGTGCAACCGTGCCGCCCCATTAATTTTCACAGTAACTTCATTGCAGTGTTAATGTAAGCCTACGTGTGACACTAATAAAGATTATTATTCTTACAAACAGCCAGCCACAGAAATGATTAAAAGTCATCAAGCTAAAATTTGAACTCTGTTTCTCTCTCCTCAGATGTGACCAGTGCTGGAGTGTTTGCAGAATTCTCTGTTTTTATTTCGGATTTCCAAGACCTGCAGTGTTGTGCTTTTGTATTTCCATCTCAGAGACATCTGCATGTATACAGAACAACGTACAGAACTGAAGACTGTGCATGGCAGAAAACAGAGATTGCATGGCAACGGTCTGAGCTTCCAGTGCAGCAATCAGACAGGGTTGGGAAGTGTTGTGGGGGATTACAGAGTATTGTAGGGGGGGGGGAGGGAGGAGGGGGGGGGGGGGGGGGTTGAGGAGTGTTGTGGGGTGGTGGGATTGGAGAGTTTGTGGGGTGGGTACTGCTGAATGTGCTGCAATGGAAGCTAAGACATTGGTCATCAGATGTTGCACCATGGTTGGTTCCACAGGTGTGCTGCCAGAAGTAGTTACCCATTCCTTGTTGGAATGAATGGTCTCCAAGCTCTATGCAAAGTTGGTACCAGACTGAAATAACCCCATAATATAGGAAGCTTACAGATGTACCTTGTATTGTCCATGCCCACTCCGGTGAGGATGCTATTATGCTCTGGAAAAACAGTCAACACTTATAAGGAAGGTGAGAATTGGCAGGAAGAAATTGTGGAGGAAGAAAAATTGCTTACAATTTTCAAAAAGGTTATTACATTGCTGTGGTGATAACAACTGTAGATATGCATACTTGCAGTAGGGGGATGTATGGCTGTACCTGTAATACAGGTTCCTCCGGTAAGCCCCTGCCGGCTAGCTCCGCCCACAGGGGGCTTGTGTATAAATATGCGTGTGAGTCACTCAGACCCTAGTCTTCAGTTGCAGCCGGAGGAATAGCATCACACAGCAATAAAGCCTCTATTGTACTAGTCTCTCATCTTTGAGTATAATTGTTAGCGCCACAGTTTATTGCTGTGTGATTTTCCGTTCACCATGGACATCAGAATCAAGCCTGACCGTCTGCAGCTGGATCCGCAGTCGCCTCACGCCAGAAAAGACTTTGTTCACTGGCTCGCAGTCTTCGAGGCCTACATCTCTTCAGCGGACCCTCCCCCGACGGAGGCTCAGAAAAATCAACTCCTGTACTCCAGACTTAGCTCCAGTGTCTTTCCGCTAATTCGAGATGCGACTGACTACACCAGAGCTATGGAACTGCTCAAGGAGAACTATGCACAGTCGACGAACACCCTGTTTGTGAGGCATCAACTCTCTACTCGTGACCAGCAGCCGGGTGAGTCGATTGAGGACTTCTGGAGGGCCCTTATACCTCTGGTACGAGACTGCGACTGCCGGGCCCTCACAGCCACAGAACACTCTGACGTACTGATGCGCGATGCCTTTGTTACAGGTATTGCATCGGACCCCATCCGGCAACGACTGCTGGAAGGGGCTGCCCCCGACCTCACGGCTGCAAAGGCTCTGGCGCTTTCCATGACGGCCGCCTCCCGTAGTGCGCGATCTTACTCCGCTAGCCGCTCGGCCCACCCGTCCTACCCCTTGTGGACCCCGCAAACGGCCACCCAGGCCCACCCGTCCTAGTCCTCGTGGAACCCGCAAACGGCACCCCCAGCAGCCGCCCCCGCGCACTACGCCTGCGCTGCTCGCTGCACCACGCTCCCTGGGGGTCCCCACTGTTACTTATGCAGTCAGCAGAAGCACCCTCGCCAGCGCTGCCCGGCCTGCACCACGACCTGCAAAGCTTGTGGCAAGAAAGGCCACTTTGCAGTGGCAGTCCCGGACGGTTGCCGCTATCGCGCCCCCGGCCCCCTCGCCTCAGCCGCTCGCTCAATGGGCCCCACCATCCGCTTCCCCCGACCCCATGTGCGATCAGTGGGCACTGCCATCTTTTCCCGCCCCCGCCACGTGCGCTCCATGGGCGCCGCCATCTTCATCCACCACCGCCATGTGCGTTCCATGGGCGCCGTCGTTTTGTCCCAACCCCACAATGTGCACTCCATGGGCGCCGCCATTTTATCCACAGGTACTCCAGACGCCGCCATTTTGTCCTCCCCCCGGGACGGGGCCACGGGATCCGCTACCGCTCCTCGTCGGACTCATCTGACTCGTCCGCCGATCGCCCGCTACTCGCCTCCATTACGCTCCACCAGTCGCGTCCTCGCAACCTGGCACCCTCTTCCACATCGGTGCTGGTCAACGGCCACGTGACCTCCTGCCTCATCAACTCCGGGAGCACCAAGAGCTTCGTCCACCCGGACATGGTAAGGCGCTATTCCCTTGCAGTCCATCCCACCAACCGGCAGATCTCTCTCGCCTCCGGTTCCCACTCTGTCCCGATCCGGGGTTTCTGCCTGGTTAAACTTACTGTACAGGGCGTGGAATTCGACCGTTTCCGTCTGTACATTCTCCCCAACCTCTGTGCATCACTCTTACCAGGCCTGGATTTCCAGTGCAATCTCCAGAGCCTCACCCTCAAATTCGGCGGACCCCTACCTCCCCTCGCCGTTTGCGGCCTCGCGACCCTCAAGGTCGAGCCTCCCTCACTCTTTGCCTAATCTGACCGCAGACTGCAAGCCCGTCGCCACCAGGAGCAGACGGTACAGCACCCAGGACAAGGCCTTCATCAGGTCCGAAGTCCAGCGGCTGCTTCGGGAGGGTATCATCGAGGCCAGCAACAGCCCTTGGAGAGCCTAGGTGGTAGTGGTTAAGACCGGGGAGAAGCACAGGATTGTCGTGGACTACAGCCAGACCATCAACATGTACACGCAGCTCGACGCGTACCCCCTCCCCCGCATTTCTGATATGGTCAATCAGATTGCACAGTACCTTGTCTTCTCTACTATTGACTTGAAATCCGCCTACCACCAGCTCCCCATCCGTAAATCGGACCGTCCCTACACTGCCTTCGAGGCAGACGGTCGTAAGTACCAATTTCCTAGGGTTCCCTTCGGCGTCACTAACTGAAGCTTTTGCTTCAGTGTCCATTCAATTTTTCAAAGAGAAATGGACCAAATGATTGACCGGTACGGACTGCAGGCCACCTTCCCGTACCTCGACAATGTCACCATCTGCGGCCATGACCAGCAGGACCATGATGCCAACCTTTCTAAATTCCTCCACACCGCATCGCTCCTTAATCTCACGTACAACAAGGAGAAGTGCGTGTTCCGCACAGGCCGCTTAGCCATCTTCGACCACGTAGTCCAAAACGGACTACTGGGGCCCGACCCCGACCACATGCGCCCCCTCATGGAGCTCCCCCTCCCCCACCGCCCCAAGGCCCTCAAACACTGCCTTGGATTCTTTTCTTATTACTCCCAGTGGGTCCCACATTACACGGACAAGGCCCACCCACTTACCCAGTATTAATCACCCTCATTCGATCTGACATAGCCAGGGCCGGGATGCACGCAGTAGATGAGACACTGCCTTTCCAAGTAGAAAGCGACACTTCAGATGTCGCACTTGCCGCCACGCTGAATCAGGCAGGCAGACCTGTGGCATTCTTTTCACGCACCCTCCACGCCTCTGAAATTCGGCATTCCTCTGTTGAAAAGGAGGCCCAGGTAATCGTTGAAGTGGTGTGGCACTGGAGGCATTACCTGGCCGGCAGGAGATTCACTCTCCTCTGACCAACGGTTGGTAGCCTTCATGTTCAACAACACGCAGCGGGGCAAGATCAAGAGTGACAAAATCTTGCGGTGGAGAATTGAGCTCTCCACCTTTAACTACGAGATCTTTTATCGCCCCGGCAAGCTCAACGAGCCCCCAGATAAGAACATAAGAACATAAGAACTAGGAGCAGGAGTAGGCCATCTGGCCACTCGAGCCTGCTCAGCCATTCAATTAGATCATGGCTGATTTTTTGTGGACTCAGCTCCACTTTCCGGCCCGAACACCATAACCTTTAATCCCTTTATTCTTCAAAAAACTATCTATCTTTACCTTAAAAACATGTAATGAAGGAGCCTCAACTGCTTCACTGGGCAAGGAATTCCATAGATTCACAACCCTTTGGGTGAAGAAGTTCCTCCTAAACTCAGTCCTAAATTTACTTCCCCTTATTTTGAGGCTATGCCCCCTAGTTCTGCTGTCGCCCGCCAGTGGAAACAACCTGCCCGCATCTATCCTATCTATTCCCTTCATAATTTTAAATGTTTCTATAAGATCCCCCCTCATCCTTCTAAATTCCAACGAGTACAGTCCCAGTCTACTCAACCTCTCCTCGTAATCCAACCCCTTCAGCTCTGGGATTAACCTAGTGAATCTCCTCTGCACACCCTCCAGTGCCAGTACGTCCTTTCTCAAGTAAGGAGACCAAAACTGAACACAATACTCCAGGTGTGGCCGCACTAACACCTTATACAATTGCAACATAACCTCCCTAGTCTTAAACTCCATCCCTCTAGCAATGAAGGACAAAATTCCATTTGCCTTCTTAATCACCTGTTGCACTTGTAAACCAACCTTCTGTGACTCATGCACTAGCACACCCAAGTCTCTCTGAACAGCGGCATGCTTTAATATTTTATCGTTTAAATAATAATCCCGTTTGCTATTATTCCTACCAAAATGGATAACCTCACATTTGTCAACATTGTATTCCATCTGCCAGACCCGAGCCCATTCACTTAACCTATCCAAATCCCTCTGCAGACTTCCAGTATCCTCTGCACTTTTCGCTTTACCACTCATCTTAGTGTCATCTGCAAACTTGGACACATTGCCCTTGGTCCCCAACTCCAAATCATCAATGTAAATTGTGAACAATTGTGGGCCCAACACGGATCCCTGAGGGACACCACTAGGTACTGATTGCCAACCAGAGAAACACCCATTTATCCCAACTCTTTGCTTTCTATTAATTAACCAATCCTCTATCCATGCTACTACTTTACCCTTAATGCCATGCATCTTTATCTTATGCAGCAACCTTTTGTGTGGCACCTTGTCAAAGGCTTTCTGGAAATCCAGATATACCACATCCATCGGCTCCCCGTTATCTACTGCACTGGTAATGTCCTCAAAAAATTCCACTAAATTAGTTAGGCATGACCTGTCTTTAACGAACCCATGCTGCGTCTGCCCAATGGGACAATTTCTATCCAGATGCCTCGCAATTTCTTCCTTGATGATAGATTCCAGCATCTTCCCTACTACCGAAGTTAAACTCACTGGCCTATAATTTCCTGCTTTCTGCCTACCTCCTTTTTTAAACAGTGGCGTCACGTTTGCTAATTTCCAATCCACCGGGACCACCCCAGAGTCTAGTGAATTTCGGTAAATTATCACTAGTGCATCTGCAATTTCCCTAGCCATCTCTTTTAGCACTCTGGGATGCATTCCATCAGGGCCAGGAGACTTGTCTACCTTTAGCCCCATTAGCTTGCCCATCACTCCCTCCTTAGTGATAACAATCCTCTCAAGGTCCTCACCTGTCATAGCCTCATTTCTATCAGTCGCTGGCATGTTATTTGTGTCTTCCACTGTGAAGACCGACCCAAGAAACCTGTTCAGTTCCTCAGCCATTTCCTCGTTTCCCATTATTAAAACTCCCTTCTCATCCTCTAAAGGACGAATATTTACCTTAGCCACTCTTTTTTGTCTTATATATTTGTAAAAACTTTTACTGTCTGTTTTTATATTCTGAGCAAGTTTACTCTCATACTCTATCTTACTCTTCTTTATAGCTTTTTTAGTAGCTTTCTGTTGCCCCCTAAAGATTTCCCAGTCCTCTAATCTCCCAGCAATCTTTGCCACTTTATATGCTTTTTCCTTCAATTTGATACTCTCCCTTATTTCCTTAGATATCCACGGTCGATTTTCCCTCTTTCTTCCGTCCTTCCTTTTTGTTGGTATAAACCTTTGCTGAGCACTGTGAAAAATCGCTTGGAAGGTTCTCCACTGTTCCTCAACTGTTCCACCATAAAGTCTTAGCTCCCAGTCTACCTTAGCTAGTTCTTCTCTCATCCCCTTGTAATCTCCTTTGTTTAAACACAAAACACTAGTATTTGATTTTACTTTCTCACCCTCCATCTGTATTTTAAATTCCACCATATTGTGATCGCTCCTTCCGAGAGGATCCCTAACTATGAGATCATGAATCAATCCTGTCTCATTACACAGGACAAGATCTAGGACCGCTTGTTCCCTCGTAGGTTCCATTACATACTGTTCTAGGAAACTATCGCGGATACATTCTATGCTGAGATGCCCTCTCCCGGAGTACATGTGCCAGCGCACAAGTGAACCAGCTCCATACCTTGCATGAGAGCCTTTGCCATCCGGGGGTCACTCGCTTGTACCACCTAATCAAAGCCCGCAATCTGCCCTACTCCGTCGAGGAAGTACGGAGAGTCACCAGAGACTGCCAGACCTGTGCCGAGTGCAAGCCGCACTTCTACAGGCCAGATCGCGCGTGCCTGGTGAAAGCGTCCCGCCCCTTTGAACGCCTCAGCGTGGACTTCAAAGGGCCCCTCCCCTCCACCGACTGCAACACTTACATCCTTAGTGTTGTCGATGAATTTTCTAGGTTCCCCATTCATCATCCTATGCCCGGATATGACGTCTGCCACCGTCATCAAGGCCCTGGATTCCATTTTCGCCCTGTTCGGTTTCCCCAACTACATCCACAGTGACAGGGGATCTCGTTCATGAGCGATGAGCTGCGTCATTTCCTGCTCAGCAGGGGTATCGCCTCCAGCAGGACGACCAGATACAGCCCCGGGGAAACGGGCAGGTAGAGAGGGAGAACGGGACGGCATGGAGGGCCATCCAGCTGGCCCTATGGTCCAGGAACCTCCCAGCCGCTCGCTGGCAGCAGGTCCTCCCTGACGCGCTCCATTCCATTCGGTCACTACTGTGCACCGCAACTAACAGTACACCCCATGAACGTGTTTTTGCCTTCCCTAGGAAGTCTACATCCGGGGTGTCGCTCCCGGCGTGGCTCATGACTCTGGGCCCAGCCTTCTCCGTAGGCATGTCCGGCACCACAAGGTGGAACCCCTAGTGGACAAAGTACGCCTTCTCCACGCCAACCCTCAGTATGCCTACGTGGAGTTCCCCGACGGCCGCCAGGACACAGTCTCGCTCTGGGACCTGGCTCCCTCAGGTGCCGATCCCATGCCCATGCCCCTTTTTCCCCCCGTGCCACTCTCCTTTCCCCGGCGCCCCCCTATTCGTCCCCACCAGGTCCATCCCTCGTCCCCCTGCCCACACTGGAGGACACAGAAGATTTTGGCTCGCTCTTGGAAGATTTCGGCTCGCTCTCGGAGTCATCCCGCCAGCAGCCAGCACCAACACCGCCAGCACCTGCACCAACATCGCCACCACAGCTACGCCGATCGCAGCGGACCATTCAACCACCGGTTCAGCTCAACCTGTGACCTGCTGACCGGATGGACTCTTGGTTTTCTTTGTTTGGATCATTTTGTAAATATTGCATCCTTTGTATCATAGTTACACGTCACCCCCGCCGGACTCAATTTTACAAGGGGTGAATGTGGTGATAACAACTGTAGATAGTAAGAGGTCTTACAACACCAGGTTAAAGTCCAACAGGTTTGTTTCAAACACGAGCTTTCGGAGCACGGCTCCTTCTTCACCTGAAGAAGGAGCCGTGCTCCGAAAGCTCGTGTTTGAAACAAACCTGTTGGACTTTAACCTGGTGTTGTAAGACTTCTTACTGTGCTCACCCCAGTCCAACGCCGGCATCTCCACATCATAACTGTAGATATGCATACTTGCAGTAGGGGGGTGTATGGCTGTACCTGTAATACAGGTTCCTCCGGTAATCCCCTGCCGGCTAGCTCCGCCCACAGGGAGCTTGTGTATAAATATGCGTGTGAGTCACTCAGACTCTAGTCTTCAGTTGCAGCCCGAGGAATAGCATCACACAGCAATAAAGCCTCTATTGTACTAGTCTCTCGTCTTTGAGTATAATTGTTAGTGCCACAATTGCCCAGGTCAAGAAATAAATTTATGGCATCTTGGCTTTGTCTCCACTAAATGTAACCATCCATCACCTTTTCAAAGCTGCAGCAATATCATAAATGATATTCAAATAGATTTTCTCTCTGATCTTTGTGCATCTGTATACTAGGTTGCTAGGTGGAAATTGCCCTCACATATGACCATTTTCCAGTTATTGTTACGATTCCTTGCTCATCTCTCTATTTAATGCATCTTTTTGGTTGTTATGTGACACACGGGGCAAGTGAGCTATTTGACCTTCTAGTGTAGCCAGGATTCGGGGGTCAGGGAGTTATTATTTGGGAACCAAATTGCAGGATAAGTATAGAAATTTGCTTGGGGAAATCGTGTCACACCCCATCACATTCTGATATTAAATGATCTTAACGCTTTTCTCAAAACATATACGGCAATATTGAACAAAAGGTATTTTGAAAGTGTAACAATACATTGTGATTTCGCACAAATTTTCAATACTACAGTCCAGAGAATGATACATTTCATGGTATCATGAGCAACATACTTAATCCTGCTTTCAAACCCTTTATGGAGGGCAAGGAGAAAATTTAGAAAATAAATGTCTGAAATGTAATGAAGTCTGATGGCTCTGGAGGCTGTACATTAACTTTTATAATGTGAGTGTTCAGCAGATTGAGTAATTTTACTTGCCTGAATGTATCTCTCAATTGCATTAAGGCCCTGACAAAGATGTAACATAACGATTAACATTAATGATTGCCTGTGTTTCAGACCCACTGGTTCCCCAGGAAGTCAAACATAGCTTCTGTTCTAAATATGTGTTTGACTTTGTTTCAGGCAATAAGGGTTGAAAGTTGACATGCAGTAGAAGTGGGGAGGGTCATTCATACTTTTGGAATGTTTGATTTGATGCTTGATTTGACCCTTGGTGGGTCTAAGAATTGGTGGTCTTCTTTGGTTGGAGCTGTGGTCTTAATCTTTGCTCCTGGGTTAGGAGTGTGTTGTCAGGACAATTCCCATCTGAACAAGCCCAGACTGGGAAAAAGTGATACTAATGTTTAGATTCTTGGCACTGGGTGGTAGGTGGGCACTGAAAATGGGAGTTGTGGTGGGTGACCCTGGAAAATGTTCAAAGGCTAGAGCTTGTTGAAGATATCAAAAGATGAATAAAACAATAAAACGGTTCTCAAATCTTCAGTCCTCACACACTCCCAATGCTCCATCCATGCCAACCCATGCTACTTCATGGCCCCCATCCACATCATTGGCCCTTTGTACTCCGCATGCCAGCTAATGACACTCTTTGATTAGTAATATGAAATGCTTGCCGTCATTGGACGGGGAATCGAGTATAAAAACTGCCAAGTCATGCTACAGTTGTATAGAACCTTGGTAGGGCCGCACTTGGAATATTGCGCACAATTCAGGTCACCACACTACCAGAAGGATGTGGAAGCTATGGAGAGGGTATAGAGGTTTACCGGGATGTTGCCTGATCTGGAGGCTGTTAGCTATGCTAAGAGGCTGAATAGACTCGGACTGTTTTTATTAGAATGATGAAGGTTGAGGGATGACCTGATAGAGGTGTACAAGATTATGAGGGGCATGGATAGAGTGGATGAGCAGGCACTCTTTCCCAGGGTGGTGGGGTCAAACACCAGGGGACATAGGTTTAAGGTCTGTGGGACAAAGTTAGAGGAGATGTGTGAGCCAGGTTTTGTACACAGAGGTGGTGAATGCCTGAAGCACGTTGCCATGGGAGGTTATAGAAGCAGATACATTAATGGCATTCAAAGGGCACCTTGACAAATACATGGATAGGATGAGTATATAGGGATACGGCACAAGGAATTGCTGATGGTTTTGGCCAAGGTTAGTATCATGACCGGTACATGCTTGGAGTGTTGAAGGGCCTGTTCCTGTTGCATTGTTCTTTTTTCTTTGTTCTTCCCACCTCCATGAACCTTGTGGCTTCTATCTAGCCCCTAAGACTCATTAAAGCCCATGCCAACTTAGAGCTAACTCATGCCAAGACATGCCTCCACCCACCACCTTTTGCCTTTCCAACCATGCCAACTCACACAGTATCCACCAATGGTGGACCACAGAAAACATGCTGGGATTAAATACATTTCTTCCATGTCTTTTGACTAATTCACTATTTCAAAAAGAAAAAATTCTCATTGATAAAACTCATTCATCAATTCAACTTACCTTAATCCATTATGGAAACATACATTCGTAATCCCATTTCAAAGAATTTGTAATCACCTGGATGTGTCAATCAAACTGCAAACTGATAGACACCCCACTGTGGTAATGACAGGTTGTAAAATCAGACTTGCAACATTAATCCTGTACTGATATACCATATGCTCATATTAATACTGCCCTATGATTCTAAGTGAAACTTGATAGTGCTGTTGATGTCACCTTTCATTACTAGTTAGATGGTCAAGAATAGGCTGATGGAATGCCTGATCGGCTATGCCCTGCTTTTTGTGAACAGGACATATCTGGGAAATGTGCTAACTCCACACGGACAGTGACCCAGAGCCGGGATCGAACCTGGGACCTCAGCACTGTGAGGCTACAGGGCTAATCCACTGAGCCACCATGCTGCCCCTCCCGCTCCCATCCATTGACTCTGTCTACAAATCCCGCTGCCTTGGGAAAACAGGCAACGTAGTCAAAGACCCCTCCCACCTGGATTATTCTCTCTTCTAACCTCTTCCATCAGACAGGAGATAGAAAAGTCTGAGAACACACACTAACAGATTCAAAAACAGCTTCTTCCCCACCAGACTCCTGAATGGCCCCCCTATGGACTGAACTGATCTCCCCATGTATCTTCTCTACTGAGTCATACTACACTCCGTATGCTTCACCCGATGTCTATGTCTATGTATTTACATTGTGTATTTATTGTATGTTGTATGTTTTTAACAGATGGAATGGTCTGTCTGGACTGTACGCAGAACAATGGGGGCGATTCTCCGCACTCATGACGGTGCGGAAAATAGCGGTGGTCGTAAATTTTTACGGCCACGCTAGTCTGACGCCCTCCCGCTATTCTCCCCCCCCCCCCCCCCCCCACGCCCGCCTCCCGACACGAATCGCTGCCGCCGTTTTTTTACGGCGAGCAGCGATTCTCAGCTGGCCGATGGGCCGAAGTCCAAGCCCTTTACGACCGTTTTTAGGAACGTCAAACACACCTGGTCTGACCGTTCGTAAAAACGGCCGTAAAGTTGGGATCTTGGGAACCATGGCACCGATTGGCACGGCAGTACCACGGCCGTGCCAAGGGTGCCATGGGCCTGCGATCGGTGGGCACCGATCGTGGGCAGCGGGTACTTACCCCGCGCACTCTTTGTCCTTCCGCCGCCCCGCTGTATCCATTCGCGGGGTGGCTGAGGGCATACCAGCCCGCGCATGCGCGGGTTTCACGCAAATGCGCGATGACGTCATCCGCGCATGCGCGGGTTGGAGTCTTCCAATCCGCGCATGTGCGGCTGACGTCATGTGACGCGTCAGCCGTCGCAAACTCTGGCAAGCGGGCTTAACGAATTTCGTTAAGCCCACGATGCCGGAGTTCACGGCCGCGGCATGCTAGCCCCGACCGGGGACCAGAATCGGTTCCCGGTCGGGGGGGGCGGAGGCTGGCGTCAAACCCGCCCGTTTTTGACGCCAGCCTCACGATTTCTCCCGGTTTGGGAGAATCTCGCCCAATATTTTTCATTGTACTCAGTACAATAAATCAAATCAAATTGGCGTTGGTAATCCACCTAACCTGCACATCTTTAGACTGTGGGAGGAAACCGGTGGAATCAAACGCAGACACAGGGAGGAAGTCCACACTCCACACAGTCACCCAAGGTCGGAATCGAACCTGGGTCTCTGGTGCTGTGAGGCAGCAGTGCTAACCACTGTGCCGCCCGAGGGCTGCAATGCCAATTTGTGCGCAGCAATCTCCCACAAGGCAGCAATGAAATGAAAATGTGGAAAATGTTTTCGTGATGCGGATTGAAACAGTGCTGTGGCATCCTCTAAATCCAAGTGAGGGAACAGAATGTCTTGGTTGAATGTCTCTTCTTGCAGGATAGCGCCTCTGACAATTTGCTATACGTTTGGTCACAAGTGTTTAAGTAATCGAAATTAACTGGGATTTGTCTTTGAAATGGATATGGAATTGTACCTACCCACTAGCATAATGGAGATCACCGAACTCACAGGAAGAATTTTAATAAGGATTTCTTAATGGTTTTTGCTGCCTGTACGTAATGAAACATCACACTGGTTAAATCTACTGAGAAGATTAATCCAGAGACAAAGAAGGCTGGAGTTGCATGATTTCTCCTCAGTAATAGCTGCTTCATTGCATCCCTCGTAAATCACATTTCTTTGATTAGATGAATGCTGTAGTGCTGTAGACCTCAGAGGTCCCTTATTCGGCTGACAATCCTCTGAATGTTGCTAATAAAGATTTTTTTGTGTGCTTGTTAATTGGCACTCCCTTTTTCCTATTACATGCATTATAATTGGAATGCTTTCTAAATTTTCAATTTAAAACAGTTTATATAACTGTGAGCATGTCAATTACACTGAGAGTACAGTGGACATGTGAAAATTGTTTTGAATATCGATATCTAATATAATCATTCTTGAATATTCATGTCTAGCCAAAACATTGTTAGGGAGGGAATTTAAGATTTTGACTCGGTGGCAGAGATTGTAGGTTTGGAAGATGCTATCGGAGGAGCCTTGGCGAGTTGCTGCAGTGCATCTTGTAGATGGTGCACACTGCTGCCTCTGTGCCTTGGTGGTGGAGGGAGTGAATGTTTAAGATGGTGCATGGGGTGGGCAGCACGGTGGCTCAGTGGGTTAGCCCTGCAGTCTCACAGCGCTGAGGTCCCAGGTTCGATCCCGGCTCTGGGTCACTGTCCGTGTGGAGTTTGTACATTCTCCCGTGTTTGCGTGGGTTTCGCCCCCACAACCCAAAGGTAGGTGGATTGAACACGCTAAATTGCCCCTTAATTGGAAAAAATTAATTGTGTACTCTAAATTTTAAAAAAAAGATGGTGCATGGGGTGTTGATCAAACAGGCTATCATACATATGCTTCTACCAGCTCTTTAAAAGAGCAATCCAATTAGTCTCACTCCCCTGCTTTATCGCCATAGCCCTGCAAATCTCTCCTTTTCAAGTAGTTATCCAATTAACTTTTGAATGGGCACAAGTTTCCGCCCCCCTCCCCAGATGTCATTCTTGTCATTTTGTCAGACACCTTAAATCTGTGCCCTCTGATTATTGACTATTTTGACATTGGAAACAGATTTTCTTTATTTACTCTACCAAAAATCTTAATGCTTTTGACCATCTATCAAATCTGCCCTCACAGTTCTCTGTGCCAATGTGAACGATAAAACTTTCTCTCTTCTCACATACACTTACAAGACTTGCATGACTTAGACTTGGTTCGCCCAGTGGGCAGCAAGACTCCGCCACCACTTCATTACAAACCCTTTCACATCAGCCCAATCCCATTCTTGCAGGTCCTCCTTAAATGCACTTCACCAGGATCTCTTTGGCTGTCCCCGTCTTCTTCTTCCACCTGGTGGTATCCATTCTACTGGCAGGGCATAGATCCAGGAGGTGAAATATGTGTCTGTCAGCATCCGTCACCCCTCTGCCACGCCTGACCAGCCATCGGCAGTACATCTTCATTGGCGATGTTGTCTCTCCTTGTGATGCCCAGGGTCATATGTGGGCAGCGCTGATGAAAGATGCCAACTTATGTGACACCTGTGCTGTTCTCTCCCATGTCTCGTGGGCATAGATTGCAGTTGGTACTAATATGAACATGTAGGGTTGCAGCTTCAGGGCTGTGTTGATAATGTTGAATGTCCTAGCCACGTGGAGCAGATGGAAGGCCAATGCTGCTTTTCGAATTCATGTCTGGATGCCAATCTTGGCATCACCCTCCCTCGAGATGTTGTCCGAAGTAGCGAAGGTGGTTGACATCTTCGATGTTCTATTTCCGATGAAGATGTGGGGATGGCGGAGGGTACGGGAATGAAGCGGTGTGAAGTGGGGTCGGGGATCTTGTTGCCAGTCATCACTGTCTTGGTCTTCTTGCAACTGAGGAATGGTCCAACCATGTCTTGCGTGGAGCGAGTGCACTTCTTCAGCCAGCAAGGCAATACTGTCTGCAAAGACCAGGTTCAGCAACCGGTCGTGTTGCCAGGGGATACCCCCCTCCCCCTCTCTCTCCACCATTGCCTATCTCATGTTGAAATCAATGACAAGAGGAAAAGGAATGGGGAGTGCATTCCCCCTTTGCCATACTCCTGTTGAAGGTCCCTCCCATCACCCTCATCCTGATTACACGCTCTCCCCATGTCCAAACCAGCCTTGGGAGAGAGACTAATATTGTCCTATGATTCTAAGTGAAACTTGATAGCGCTGTTGATGCCACCTTTCATTACTAGTTAGATGGTCAAGAGTAGGCTGATGGAATACCTGATTGGCTGTGCCCTGCTTTTTGTGAAGGACATATCTAGGATATTTTCCACATTGTTAGATAGATGCATTGTGGCTGTAATGGAACAACTTGGCAACTTGGAACACAAGTTATCAGCACTACACCCAGGGTGCTGTCAGGGCACATAGCCTTTGCAGTATCCACTGCACTGAGCCATTTTTAGTTGGAAGATTCAAATTGGCTGGAAACTGGTATCTATGATGCTGGGGACATTAGGAGGAAGTCGAGATGGATCATCCACTCGGCACTTTTGGCTGAAGGGTATTGAAAATGCTTCAGCCCTTTCTTTTGCACTGATTTGCTGAGCTCCTCCATCATTGAGGATTGGAATATTTGTGGGGCCCCCTCCTCCTTTTATTTGTTTAGTTGTCCACGACCATTCACAACCGGATGTGGCAGGACTGCGGAACGTTGAACAGATAGTTCAGTTAAGCCTATAGCATGCTGCTTCAATTGTTTAGCATGTATGAAGTCCTGTGCTGCAACTTCACGAGGTTGACATTTCATGCCTAGTGCTGCTCCTGGTATGCCCTTTCTGCGCTTAACCAGGGTTGATCCCGTGGCTCGATGGTAAAGGTAGAATGGTGGATATGCTGCCCGTGAAGTTGCAGATTGTGCTAAACATAATTCTGTAGCTGATGGCACATAGCATCTCGTATATGCCCTGTTCTTGAGCTGCAAAATCTGTTCTGTCAGCAAGGTGATTGTTCCACAGAATTCAATTTGTGTGTTTTCAGTGTGAAGATGGGACTTTGTTTCCATAAAGACTGTGGGCGGGATTCTTCATCAGCGGAATCCTCCGTTTCACCAGCAGCGCATTCACTCCCGCAGATTTCCCGACGGCGTGGGGGCGTCCAAAATGGGAAACCCCATTGGCAGGCTGGTGGGACGAAGGATCCCACTGCCGGCAAGGTGTGCCTGTCCAGAAAACGGGTGTGGGTTGGCGGAGAATCCCGCTTTGTGCGTCAGCCGCACCAACCAATGCTGTCACGGACAGATGCAACTGGGACAGGTAGATTGGTGGGGTGAGGTCAAGTATATTTTCCCTCTGGTCGCACCTCTCCTCACCTGCCACTGGCTTAGTTTGATAGAAATGTCCTTCAGGATTCTGCCAGTTCCATCAACAGTAGTGTTGCCAAGCCACTGTTGGTGATGGACATTGGAAAACCCCCCACCCATTGCACATTCTACATCCTTGATCCTCAATGCTTCTTCCAAGTGGCATTCAAAATGAGGAGCACTGAGGCTGATAGGTGGCAATCGACAGAGCATTCCCTTTCTTCCCCATGCATGGCCTGATGCCAAGAGAGGTATTGGAATCCAGAGTCAATGTTTAGGTCTCCCAAGGCTGTAGGTCAGTGTGCTGCCACCTCTAGTGGATCTGTTTTGCCAGTGGGACAGACATAACCAGAGATGATGGAAGATTAAGCTGAAACATTGGCTGTAAGGCGTGATTTGGCTAGTATGACTAGATGAGGCAATTGCTTGACTAGCCTGTGTGATAACTCTCCCAATTCTGGCACAAATCCCAAGACGGAATTGAGGAGGAATCTGTAGGGCAATCCTTATGGTGTCCGGTTTGATCTCTCTGGTTTCATCTTTGATTCATTTTGCTGTTGTGGCTTGCTAGGTTATTTCTGATGGGAGCTAAGAGCCAACCACATTCAGGACTAGAGCCACAGTGAGGCCTGACTGAGTAAGGGCACCAGATTTCCTTCCCTGAGGGACAGTGATGAACGAAATGGATTTGTACGATAATCCGGTTGTTTCATGGTTATCATTGTTCTTTAATTCCAGATTTATTGAAGTGGTTGAATGGTTGGATTGAACCTCATGCCTCTCGAATATTCAAGTAACGTTAT
Source organism: Scyliorhinus canicula (assembly GCF_902713615.1). Taxonomy (NCBI): domain Eukaryota; kingdom Metazoa; phylum Chordata; class Chondrichthyes; order Carcharhiniformes; family Scyliorhinidae; genus Scyliorhinus; species Scyliorhinus canicula. The sequence continues at coordinate 71,269,151 of NC_052165.1, forward strand.
CATTATGCTGCCATTCCTGGGCTTTTCCAAATAGGAGTAATGTCTGTTAGAATTCCAACCTCTCATGCATTCGCTGAATTCCTTTGCTGCACTGTTGCTGGTTTGAATTCATCCTGGTCCTAAATTCTGCAATCCCATTCCTAAACTTCTCCACCTCCGCACCTCCCCATCCACCTTTAAGTTGCATCTTAAAGTTTACATTTTTGGCAAGGCATTTTGTCACCTTTCCTTACATCTCTCTGTGTGACTTGGTCTCTGTTCTTTTGATTGATCTGCTCTTGAAGCACCTTGGACTACCTGAAAGTTGCTAGCTAAATGCAAGTTGCTGATAAGTAATTATTAATTGAAATCAGTCAGTGGGTCAAACTTCTGAGGATTGCAGGAGTAATGAAGGCTTGGGAGTCAAGCAATTCCAGAATCTTGAGGTACTTGGAAGGAATCCAAGCGCCTAGGGGCAGCGCGGTAGCATGGTGGTTAGCATAAATGCTTCACAGCTCCAGGGTCCCAGGTTCGATTCCCGGCTGGGTCACTGTCTGTGCGGAGTCTGCACGTCCTCCCCGTGTGTGCGTGGGTTTCCTCCGGATGCTCTGGTTTCCTCCCACAGTCCAAAGATGTGCGGGTTAGGTGGATTGGCTATGCTAAATTGCCCGTAGTGTCCTAAAAAGTAAGGTTAAGGGGGGGTGTTCTTGGGTTACAGGTATAGGGTGGATACGTGTGTTTGAGTAGGGTGATCATTGGTCGGCACAACATCGAGGGCCGGAGGGCCTGTTCTGTGCTGTACTGTTCTATGAATCAGCTGGAATGTAAAATGGGAAGAGTTGTATGCTGGCATATCCATAGGTTCAGGGAACGTTGAGAAGAAAAGACATGCACAGTGATTAGAGCTTTTGCGTCACAGCGCCAGGGTCCCAGGTTCGATTCCCGGCATGGGTCACTGTCTGTGCGGAGTCTGCACGTTCTCCCCATGTCTGCGTGGGTTTCCTCCCAGTGCTCCGGTTTCCTCCCACAAAGTCCCAAAAGACGTGTTGTTAGGTAATTTGGGCATTCTGAATTCTCCCTCAGTGTACCCAAACAGGCGCCGGAGTGTGGCGACTAGGGGATTTTCACAGTAACTTTATTGCACTGTCAATGTAAGCCTACGTGTGACAATAATAAAGATTATTATTATTATGATATACGAATAATATAGAAGGACGGCATGGAGGCACAGTGTTAGCACTGCTGCCTCACAGCACTAGAGACCCAGGTTCGATTCCAGCCTTGGGTGACTGTCTGTGTGGAGTTTGCACATTCTCCCCATGTCTGCGTGGCTTTCCTCTGGGTGTGGGCCTAGGACAAGTGCTCTTTCAGAGGTTTGGTGCAGACATGATGGACCGAATCGTCTCCTCCTGCACTGTCGGGATTGCATGGTTCTATGGAAAGATAATAGAGATGAAAAAAACTGGAGCTGGGAAATGAGAGAGAGAAAGCAGCTCAATGTTTTTATTCATTATTTATTATTACTTTTATTTTTATAATGTTTATCTTTTATATCGCTTGTTCTATGCCTGGTATATTTCATGTATGCGGTAGATGAATGAAAGTGTCAAATTTAAAGAAATTCAGCCTCTGAGATATGAAAGCAGATTTCATTACTTGAAGTGAAATTGTCAGTATCTTTGAATTACTAGAAACCTTTTGGCATTGAGGACAGTTTGTAGAATTGTATTTTCACATCCTGTCAAATGAAAGGATAAATTGCCATGTTAAGGGTCAGCACCATCAATCCCTTTGTGTGGGTGAGGTGTTGGTGAGCCAGCAAAGTAGCATGGCTCGGGCCAAGTGAGGACAGCTGGCAATGAATTGAAAGGGAGACCCTGGTGCATTGCGAACAAAGCCTGCGATGGAGGAAGCTAATCCGCCAAGACTGAGGTTGCTGTGACTGAACTCCAACGAGGATCTTTCATACAACCTTCCTCCTTCATCTATGCGACTGTCAAGGACTGTGTCCAGGGTTCCATTTCTATGCTGCTGCTGTTTGCTGCTTTATCCAGAGCTCACGGGTCATTCATCTCCTGCTGAGTGCTCCATATGTTCGTCTCGTTCAGTCTAGCCTCACGTTTTTGCTTTCCGTCTGCAAAGACCAGCGATGTGCTGAACAACGTGAGCGCTGAATATTTTGGTTGCTGAGCCAAGTCTTAAAGAATTCTGACACAAAGTCCACTCAAGTTGGATTCATAACACAATATCGGGCAGTGATATTTCAGACCAACCTTAACCGATGATTACAGGCTTTGTGAATCCTTCATATCTGCCACTGCTCAGGCCATAGCACCGAGAGAGAGAGAGATGAATAACCTTCAATTGAGCCATTGATACTTTGGGTCTCCTATGTCGTGCATTGGATGTCAACACTCATTAGGTCCTTTTCTTTTCAATTTAACATTATATGTTTATTAATTTGTCCAATCTGTTTGCACAGTTTCCAAATGGAAATCATCCCATCAGGAGCAGTGTAAATAAGAGGACAATATTTATTAAAATAATAGTAATAATAATTTAACACAATCTCCCCAAGCCCCACCCTTCTTTTTTTTAAAAAATCTTTTTATTGGCATTTTTCATATTTAGAAATAATTGTATACATCACATTTTTCTTACCCGCTTTAACTTTACAGAAAGGTTTATCCTGTTCTTCTTTTAATTGACGCTATATACATTTTGCTGCCCTCTGGTTCAGTCTATGCTCCCTCCCGTCTCCCCCATCATCCCCCCCCCCTCCCTTGCGTACTTCCCCCCACGTTGGCTTCGGCTGTGCATTGCTGTTATGTTCAGTTCTCTTCTTTTGTGGCTTTCCAACCTTCCTTCTGTCTCCACCCCTCCGCCCCCTCCCCACCCTCCGGGTTGCGCAGTCCATTGGTTTCTCATCTATTTTGGTTTTCTTTTTTAACTTTCTCCTCGTGTTGGCCTCGAACAGGTTCTGGAACAGACCGACAAACTGTCCCCATGTATCTAGGAAGCCTTCATGGGTCACCGGTTGCAAGTGTGGGAAACACAGGAGCCAATAGACTCATAGCGTACTATCACGAACAGCAAATGGATAAAGGTCAAATAACCTCTTTTTTCCTTTGGTAATGTTGATTGAAGGATTACCATTGGTCAGGGCATGAGGGATAACTCCTCTGCTCTTCTTCTAAATAGTTCCATGGGATCTTTTGTATCCACCCAGGAAGGCGGGGGGGGGGGGGACCCCAATGTAACACCCACTTGAAAGACAGCTCCTCCAGCAGTGCAGCGTCCCTTCGGTTGCGCACTGGGGTGTCAACTTGGATCTTTGTACTCAAGCCCTGAAGTGGGCCTTAAACCCAAAATCTAAGCCTCAGGGTAAAAAAGTGAGTTACAGCTGACACTATAGTTAGCTGTAAAAGGTATTCTGCTAATCTCACTTCTCTCCTATTTCATGCTTGTTTATTCATTTATCAAGGTGAGAAATGACAGTTGGGAATGTAATAGAGCTAATTTACAACAGGCAACAGAGTTAAGTAGGCACATCACAGACTAGGTCAGGTACAATACAACGTGTTTACTGGTACCAATTGCTGAACTCAACTTTTTGTGTTTTCTTAACATGCCTATTGTGGTGGTATGATTAGCATAGCTGCCTGCCATTGGTGCAGAACACCGGCTTACCATTGGCCCTGGTCGGTCATGTGCCTCTCAACCGATTGGTTGAGACCAGTCATGTGACGGCTCCCCAATTGGTCGCGATGCTGAGTTAATCCCGCCTCCAGGGTGGGGTATAAATACCCAGTACTCCCGGCGGTCGTCCTTATACTGTAATCGACCGCAGGGCTAACATCTAGCTGATTAAAGCCATACTTTTGTACTGCAACTCGTCTCATGTTCAATTGATGGTACATCAATTTAATCAGCTAGAATTTTGAAGATGGAGCTCCAGATCAAGCCCGAATGCCTCTGCATCAGCCCGCAAACTCAGAACGCATTGGAAATCTTCAAACATTGGCTGGCGTGTTTCGATGGCTACCTGGCGTCCGCAAGCAGCCCCCCCCCACCATGGCACAGAAGCTTCATATTCTCCATTCCAGCGTGGGCATGGCGGCCTACGTGATGATAGGGGAAGAAAAAGATTACGACGTGGCCATGGATAAGCTGAAAGGACAGTTTCTTAAGCCGGTAAACCGAGTGTTCGCCCGACATCTGCTGGCTATCAGACAACAGTTCCCCGGTGAGTCCTTAGACGATTTTTACCAGGCCCTCGCTGTCCTGGGGAGGAATTGCGCCTGCCTCCAAGTTTCAGCCACTGAGCACATGGAACTTTTGATTAGAGATGCTTACGTGGCTGGGATGCAGTCTGCCGCTATCCGCCAGCGGATGCTGGAAAAAGACGACCTCAGCCTAACTGAGGCACGGACTCTCTCCACCTCCCTGGAGGTCACCGACTTAAACGCCTGCGCCTATGTCCCCAGCCGCGCTGCAGCACCCTGGGCCTCCTGGCACGCTCCCCAACCGCCATCCGCCGCTTCCGACCTCCCTCAGGCCTGCGCCGTAGGACGCCCCGACAAGTCCACGGGGCCCCGCTGCTATTTCTGTGGGTTCGCCAAACACCCTCGCCCGGGGTGCTGCATCGCGGACCTCACGGTCCAAGGGAAGGTTTTAAAAATTATAAACTCCTTGTCCTCCCCGACCTTTGCGCACCGGCACGCCTAGGACTGGACTTCCAGTGTAACCTGCAGTGCTTGACCTTCCAATTCAGCGGCCCTATACCCCCCTCACTGTCTGCAGCCTCGAGTCCCTCAAAGTGGACCCCCCCCTCCTTGTTTGCTAATCTCACCCCCGATTGCAAACCCATCGCGACACAGAGCAGATGGTACAGCGCCCAGGACCGGACCTTCACCAGGTCCGAGGTCCAGAGGTTGCTGAAGGAAGGGGTCATCGAGGCCAGCAACAGTCCCTGGCGAGCCCAAGTGCTGGTGGTCCGGACTGGGGAGAAAAACCGGACGACCAGACCATCAACCGGTTTACGCAACTGGACGCGTATCCTCTCCCCCGTATTTCCGCCATGGTAAACGAGATTGCGAAATACAAAGTCTTCTCCACTGCGGACCTCAAGTCCGCTTATCACCAGCTCCCCATCTGCGCGAGTGACCGAAAGTACACCTGCGTTCGAAGCAGATGGGCGCCTCTACCACTTCCTCAGGGTTCCATTCGGTGTCACAAATAGGGACTCGGTCTTCCAACGGGAGATGGACCGAATGGTCGACAAGTACGGATTACGGGCTACCTTCCCGTACCTCGATAATGTCACCACCTACGGCCACGACCAGCAGGACAATGACACCAACCTCCGAAAATTCCTCCAAACCGCAAAACTACTTAACCTAACTTACAATAAGGATAAGTGCGTGTTTAGCACCGACCGTCTAGCCATCCTCGGCTACGTAGTGCATAACGGAGTGATAGGTCCCCAATCCTGAACGCATGCACCGCCTGATGGAACTCCCTCTCCCCAATACCCTCAAATCCCTCAAACGCTGCCTGGGTTTCTTCGCTTACTACGCCCAATGGGTTCCCAATTACGCTGACAAGGCCCGTCCCCTCATTCAGTCTACGACCTTCCCGCCGTCGTCAGAGGCCTGCCAGGCCTCTAGCCGCATCAAAGCGGACATCGCAAAGGCCACGATGCACGCCATCGACGAGTCCCTCCCCTTCCAGGTCGAGAGCGACGCATCAGAAGTAGCTCTGGCGGCCACCCTGAACCAAGCGGGCAGACCTGTGGCCTTCTTCTCCAGAACCCTCCAGGCTTCCGAACTCCGCCACTCCTCAGTGGAAAAGGAAGCCCAGGCCATTGTCGAAGCTGTGCGACATTGGAGGCACTATTTGGCCGGCAGGAAGTTTACCCTCCTCACAGACCAACGGTCAGTGGCCTTCATGTTCGATAATGCACAGAGGGGCAATATTAAGAACGACAAGACCTTACGGTGGCGGATCGAGTTGTCCATGTACAACTATGATATCTTGTATCGTCCTGGGAAGCTCAATGAGCCTCCTGATGCCCTGTCCCGCGGTACCTGCGCCAGCGCGCAGATAGACCACCTCCGCTCCCTCCACGCGGACCTCTGCTATCCAGGGGTGACCCGTTTCTATCATTTCATAAAGGCCCACAACCTGCCCTTCTCCATCGAGGAAGTCAGGACAGTAACCCGTGACTGCCACATCTGCGCAGAGTGCAAACCGCACTTCTACCGCCACGAGCGCGCGTATCTGATCAAAGCATCCCATCCCTTCGAACGTCTCAGCATTGACTTCAAGGGGCCCCTTCCCTCTAGCAACTGCAACATTTACTTCCTGACGGTAATCGATGAATACGCCCGCTTCCCCTTCGCCATTCCCTGCCCCGACATGACCACATCTACCGTCATTAAGGCCCTCCTCTCCGTCTTCTCCCTGTTCGGCTACCCCGCATACATACATAGCGATCGGGGGTCCTCATTTATGAGCGACGAGCTGCGTCAATGCCTGCTCAGCAGGGGCATTGCCTCTAGCAGGACGACCAGCTATAACCCTCCGAGCGGGAGAATGGTACCATCTGGAAGACCATCCTACTGGCCCTCCGGTCCAGAGATCTCCCTATTTCCCGATGGCAAGAGGTTATCATCCGATGCCCTACATTCTATCCACTCCCTCCTCTGTACCACAACAAATCAGACACCTCATGAACGTCTCCTTGTTTTCCCCAGGAAGCCGTCCTCCGGATCCCCTCTCCCGACGTGGCTGGCCGCCCCGGACCCATCTTGCTCCAGAAGCATGTGCGGGTGCACAAGTCCGACCCGTTGGTGGAACAAGTCCAGTTACTCCACGCTAACCCGCAGTATGCGTACGTGGAGTATCCCGACGGTCGGCAGGACACGGTCTCTCTCCGGGACCTGGCACCCGGCGTGTGGCCCTCCCCCCTTCACCACAGACCCCCCCTGTTCTTTTTCCCCCAGCGCCCCACCCAGGCCACCCCTCCCCCATCCATGGCGTCTCCACCACCAGCCCGGATTACGGAGACAGTTCAAGGACCAGCGCTCCCGGAGTCCAGGACATCAGCTGAACCACCACCATCGGCTGAACCAGCGTCACCAACTCCACTGCGGCGGTCTGCCAGGACATCACGGGCAACGAAAAGGCTGATCGAGTCCATTTAACTTTCAACACCACCATGGACCTTGTATGGACAGTGTGTACTTCTGTTAAATGTCTGGGCCAGTGGTAAGCCAAGGATACATTTTTTTTCCTTCTCTCATTACTACTTATACCACCAGTTCTCCCATCCCCCAGCTCTCGTTGACACCCCCACCCCCGGCTTCTTTCTCCACAAGGGGTGAATGTGGTGGTATGATTAGCATAGCTGCCTGCCATTGGTGCAGAACACCGGCTTACCATTGGCCCTGGTCGGTCATGTGCCTCTCGGCCGATTGGTTGAGACCAGTCATGTGACGGCTCCCCGATTGGTCGAGAGGCTGAGTTAACGCCACCTCCAGGGCGGGGTATAAATACCCAGTACTCCCGGCGATTGTCCTTATACTGTAATCGACCGCAGGGCTAACATCTAGCTGATTAAAGCCATACTTTTGTACTGCAACTCGTCTCGCGTTCAATTGATGGTACATCACCTATTCTCTTTCCTGATTAAGTAAGTTCCTTTTGGGGCAGCACGGTGGCGCAATGGGTTAAACCTGTTGCCACACGGCGCTGGGGTCCCAGGTTCGATCCCGGCTCTGGGTCACTGTCCGTGTGGAGTTTGCACATTCTCCCCATGTTTCCGTGGGCCCCACAACCCAAAGATGAGCAGGGTAGGTGGATTGGCCATGCTAAATTGGCCCTTAATTGGAAAAAATGAATTGGGTACTCTAAATTTATTTTAAAAATAAGTTCCTTTTAGAACTTTGCATTCCTAAATCGCTGGCTTTGAAAGCAGACCAAGGCAGGCTAGCAGTACGGTTCAATTCCTGTACCAGCCTCCCTGAACAGGCGCTGGAATGTGGCGACTAGGGGCTTTTCACAGTAACTTCATTTGAAGCCTACTTGTGACAATAAGCGATTTTCATTTCATTTCATTTCTTTTGCTAGCAACCCTCCCATCACCCTGTCTAAGAAATGCTCACATTATTCAGTTCACTGCTTTATCAATTTGTTAGCTGGGGCCCAGTGTGCAGCACTCTCATCTCTGTCAGATAAATATGTGTTCAAATCCCATCCCTGACGGACACTTGGTTTAACATTTCATCCAAAGGACAGCATCTTTGACATTGTATCACACTGTTCTTCAAACTTTTAATCAGGAATCCACTTTTTCCAACCAGCCGACCTTCGGGACTCATGCTGGCCGACCGTCGTGACCCATACCGGCCAACATTCCCGACTCACGCCGGCCGATCTTTGTGACCCATGCCAGTACTGAGGGTGTGCTACAGCAGCGTTTTTAAAGTGAGGGTCTGTGGTCACAGGCAAATGGCGGATGGGTCACGGAGTGATCGTTGGCGGCATTCCCGCAGTGATCCTGATCGTGGGAGAAAAGTGCCCAATGGCTGCTACGGGCATTTTATTGATTTTATTGATACATACATCTTTGGCCGCTGCCGCCTTTTAAATGAGAAGGAAAGGCGGCTGCGTGCAGTCTTCCGGCCAGAAAACACCAGCAGTGAGCAGGTCAAGTGACCTCTATGTATGTGCTTTTGGCACCAAATAACAGAGGAGAGCTTCTTTCATTTTCCAGCTGCTAGCCAGCAAGGCAAGAGGGCTGTGAAGAAGAATCGTTTTCTTACAAGAAAGAGAAGGCTGGTGTATCTACTGGCCAGAATCTCACATCTGAATCTGCTGGAGAGAGCTGCCAGGAGAGTCCAGGGCAGATCAGTGCTACTGTTAGCTCTGTACAGAGCTCCAGGGGCTCTGCTTAACAGGTTAACAGCCTACAAAGAAGTAACGTAACTTGGAAACAAAGATGTATGAAGATGATTTCTTGAGATGTGGTTTTGTCAATTATGCCAATGCAAATCAGGATGCAAAGCCCATGTGTGTTATATGCAGAGAGGTATTGGCAAATGAGAGGACAAAAGTTTCTAATTTTGAAAGAGAAGTGGTAGGTGAAAAATTCCTTTTGAGGTTGAGACCCTAGAGTCAGTTATTAACTTGTAACTGACTCCAAATGAAAAGACTACGCTGATGCACCTTGCCTGTGACAGCACATTAAAAACACTGCAAAATCCCATGAGGTTGTTAGCATTCTGGAGTAGCATCTCCCAGGAGTATCCAGTGCTGAGTAAAACAAGCATTTTGTTGCTATTGCCTTTCACGACAACCTACATTTGCAAGGTTGGATTTTCTGTTCTCCCAAAGATGAAGACGGCACAAAGAAACCAGCTGAAGTTTTCTCCTGATATGCGCATAGCCATCTCCTCCCCGTGAACCTGATTGGAGGGCGTTTGTGGGGACCAAGCAGGCTCTCCTTTCGCATTAAAAGGTAAGTGAACGTGGCATGGGTCACGAACATCGGCCAGCGTGTGTCGGGAACGTTGGCCGGTATGGGTCACGACGGTTAGCCACATGAGTCCCGAAGGTCGGCTGGTTGGGAAAAGTGGATCCCAGATTAAAAGTTTGAAGAGCAGTGTGATATAATGTCAAAGGTGCCGCCTTTTGGATGAAATGTTAAACCAAGGCTCAGTCAGCCCACTCAGATAGATGTAAAAGATTCCCTGCCACCATTTCAGAGAAGGGCATGACTTAGACATGACTGACAAAACAATATCCACCTTCTCTTCAGCCTGAATTTTCATAAAGACAGAGAATGTGCGATTTAACTGAATCAGAACAAAGTCCCATAGTGAGCATGCTTAGCCACCCTGAATGCAGAGAAACACTATAAAACGGCACTCACGATAAATAAGGGGCCTCAGCGGGGAATGCGCCTAAGGGCGCACATAGCCTTGTTTTATACACTGAGGAACCCCGACTCCTTCCACCCAACTTGGGAGTGAGAATTCCGGCCTTTGTTTTTCTCTCTGCACAAGTGTTGCCTGGCCTTCTGAATCTGTTTTTATTTTAAAAAGCATTTCATTAGATGTAAACTACTTTAAGATGTTGTGAGGTTATGAGAGGCTCAATATAAAATACAGATTCGCCTTTCTTTATCTGCTGAATAACGTGAAATAATCTATTCCTGCAAGTTCTGAAGAGAGAACATTGGTGACATTCCCTTTCAACTCATCCTTCTTATTATCCTCTTTGTGTGCTGACTTTTTAAAAAAAACAATATTATTCTTCAAAATGCAAATGTTGGTTATATTTTGCTGGAATTGCCTTGGATAAATATAATGAGGTGAAAGGGGCTTAAATCAACAGAAAAATAGCTTTTGTCCCACAGCAGTAGCTGTACCAAGGCTGCGTACTTTTCGACTCTGCTTCCGTTCTATTGCCAAGTTCTGCGAATCCTCTCAGGCAGTTTCCATGGCAATGGCCTGAGCACTTGTGTCTCAAATCAAAAAAGCAAAATGGATGTGTGGAAGAATCCCAAGATGTTCCCCTGCCACCCACCTCTCAAATGGTCAAACGGATTGACTGGCGATACACTTCCAGAAAGATTTCTGACCGCAAGAATCTCCAACCTTCCTGGAATTGTAAAGGTTTCGCGCAGGGCAAAATAAATTCTGATGACAATTTATCCCAGGTCAGAAAGAAAGACGGATAAAGGGTTCAAATGAATTAAACACACCAGGATGTCTTCCAGAATAACGCTAGTGCATCAATTTGAAAGGAGCAACATATTGCCGGTATTAATGGGACAGTAGATCAACATGAAAAGATAATGCCCTCCACTGTTTCCAGGGCATTGTTACATGTGTGGAAGGTGCAGTCTATTTAAATAAAAGCTGCTTTTGGCCTTGCACACAATAGTACTCGAACACAGATCAACTGAGAATGCTTCAGAATTGTTCGAGGTAATTTTCAGCCCAAATGTAAACGTTTCCCCGGGCGATTTCGAATTAAATTGAGTCTGTTCTATCCAGGGCTGCGATCGGAGGGCTAACTTCTCTAGGGCTCTAGTGCCCCTGTTTAGAGCAGGAATTCTTGCTAATGTTTTGTCAAGGGCCATAGAATGCAGCGGCCACTTGTTTGTGCAACCCTTCACGGAACTATGTGTCCACCAATGCATGTCGTTGGACAGTTAAAGAGAAAAACTATGGCGGACAGGTGAAATAAAATCTGAAACATTCGAAGACATACCCTTCTGACTAGAGACCTTTAAAACGGTTCAGAAAGTTCCCCAAGTGAACGATAAAAGCACATTACTGCGGATGGGATGTCAGAAACTGAATCAAAAACAGACAATGCTCGACAATCCCAGCATGCTAACAGCATAGAAGAGAATGGAAATAGAATCCCTACAGTGCAGAAGGAGACCATTCAGCCCATCAAGTCTGCACAGACTCTCCGGCAGAGCACTCTACCTAGGGCCCACTCTCCCATCTTATATCCAACCCCACCAAACCTGAACAACTTTGGACACTAAGGGGTAATTTTGAGCATGGCAAATCCACCTAACCAGCACATCTCGGGACTGTGGGAAGAAACCGGAGCACCCGGAGGAAACTCATGCAGACACGGGAAGAACGTGTAAACTCCAGACAATCACCCAAGGCCGGAATTGAACTCAGATCTCTAGTGCTGTGAGACAGCAGTGCTAAGCACTGTGCCACGGAGCCGCCCGTAATCTCAGCAGGACTGAGAAGAGAGATCTGAGCCAACGCTTTGACAAAAGAGTCATCCAGACTCGAAATGTTAGCTCTGTTCTCTCTCCACAGATGCTGTCAGACCTGATGAGATTGTCCAGTATTTTCTGCTTTCCTTCCCCAAATGAAATGTTAGCCAGTCTTTCTCCCTCAGACTCTTACTGGCCTAACGTGCAATCCAAGGTATAAATTTTGGGAAAATTCTAACATGTCTTTTTTATCCTTTTTATCTATAAGACTAAAGTCGGAGAGCTCTGAATTCTGGACAAGCAGAGATCAGGGAGCTTCATGGTAAAGTATAACGTCTCAGAGCAAGTTGCAAGTGAATTCCTGGGGTTGGTAACAAGAGGCTGGTTTTAGAGCTGTAGGTTACTGACCTGCCTCATTGGTGAGGTATTTATGTGTGTGTATATATTTATATATATATATATATTTTTTTAATTCCACACATTCCTTTGAAATGAACAGGCTTAAATCTGCACAATCACCCGATGGAGACAGCTTCACGTAGGGCCACCAGTCTGGTGTTCAGCGTTGCCGCCGGTGCGTTACTCCACCAGCCCCGTAGTGGTGGCGGCCTTGAGGATCTGGGGTCAGTGGAGGAGGTACGTCGGAGCAGTGGGAGTATCGATCTGGTCCCCAATATGTGACAATCACCGGTTTGCCCCGGGGAGCTTGGATGGGGGGTTCAGAGTATGGTGATGGGTGGGAATTGAGAGGATGGGGAACCTGTTTTTAGAGGGGAGCTTCCCTAGCTTGAGGGCGCTGGAGGAGAAGTTTGGGTTGGCAAGGGGGAACGAATTTAGAAATTTACAGGTATGTATCATCCTTGCCACTCCTGCCACAAAGGGGGATCCAGGATAGGGTAGTGTCTAGGGCATAGGGTGGGAGAGGGAACGTCTCAGGCATCTGCAAAGAACTCATGGGGCAGAGGAGATGCAGACCGAGGAGCTGAAGCGTAAGTGGGAGGAGGAGCTTGGAGCTGAGATGGAGGAAGGCTTATGGTGGACGCGTTGAGCAGAGTCAACGCGACCGCAACATGCGCCATGCTCAGCTTGATCCAATTCAAGGTGGTCCACCGGGCCCACATGACAGTGGCCCGGATGAGTAGATTCTTTGGGGTAGAGGACAGGTGTGTAAAATGTGCAGGAGGACCAGCAAACCATGTCCACATGTTCTGGGCATGTCCAAAACCTAGGGGATATTGGCAGGGGTTTGTGTACGTTATGTCCAGAGTATTGAAAACGAGGGTGGCAATGAGTCCAGAGGTGGCAATTTATGGGGTGTCAGAAGACCCGGGAATCCAGGAGGTGAAAGAGGCAGATGTTCTGGTCTTTGCTTCCCTGGTAGCCTGGAGACGGATACTGTGAGCTTGTAGGGACTCAAAGTCCCCCGAAGTCGGAAACCTGGCTGACTGACATGGCGAGCTTTCTCGGCCGAGTGAAGATTAAGTTCGCCTTGAGAGGGTCACTGTTAGGTTAGCCCGGAGCTGGCAACCATTCATCGACTTCTTCGCGGATAATTAATTGTCAGCAGGGGGGGGTTCTTAGGGTAGTGTCGAATAGGGGGTCAATTAGGCGGGTCTTGGTGGGACGGGAGTCGGAGATTACACTATGTTTATTGTTCTTTGTACATTGTTTTTATACTGTTGCTATTTGTAATGCCAAAACATACCTCATTAAAATTGTTTGTTAAAAAAAAACTATGCAATCACCCACCCGCACGCTTAAATGAGACAAACTAATGACCTGTATTGGAAGTGCTTCTCTGTAGCTCAGTGGTAAGTATAGGATAATTACCAACATCTACCGATCAACTGATAATGTGAGACTCAGCAATGTGTTCACATTCTAAATTCGGCTACCGCTAATCCCAAGGTCCAGTGCAATGCAAGGTAGACTAATAATGTACTTTCAGCAGCTTTACGTCTGGTCATGGCCTGTGAAGGTTACCAGAAGGAAAGTACAACAATAATTTTAATGGTAACATTAAAATATCTAAAGTTGACCAATTTCACAAACCAAGGCAGGTTCAGCAAGTTATTTCAAACTAAGCTGTGACTGCGCGATAAGGGCCTGCAGCGTTCAACTTGTACGAGAAATATTTAGGGTTGAAGTGAAAACATTCTTCTTCACAGTGGTCAGAATGGTATTAACGTACAGTAGTGAAAAACCTAATATTACAATGTGTGGTGAAAGTAATATATGTTAATATAGATGTTAATTCACACTGTTGTTGTAAGCGCAGTAGCACTGTCCTACCACTAGGGGGAGTAGCGCTGGGAGCACTTAGGAACTTGTACTGTTCTGGGCTCCACCCTTGGTTCCGCCCTCGACTCCTCCCCCTACTGCAGCTGTATAAGTACCCGTGTCCAGAGTCAGCCTGGGTCACTACGAGTTTATCGACATGTAACAGGCTGGCTCTGACGTAAGTCGATTAAAGCCTAGATTCACATCGGAAACAGGTGTCTGGTGAATTGATGGTTCCATCACAATGTAATCTCCCAAGCCTGGAAATCTATTGCTCAGAAACATTAATGTTTTTTGTTCCCTCAACATCATCAGCAACATTTTACTCCAGTTATTCATGAAGGTCCCGCCTTCTCAACCTTGCCCCTCGCCTGAGGTGTGGTGATCCTCAGGTTAAATCACCCACCGGTCAGCTCCCACAAAAGGGAAAACAGCTGATGGTCATCTGGGACTATGGAGACATCACCTTACCTTACTCCAGTACTTCAGAAGCAGCAACATGGAATGACCAGTATTTGGATAAGTAAAACCATTTTCATTACTGCTTTATGTCACTGATTTTGTTTCAGGTAAATATTTATATCCATAATACTTTACGGTTCACACACTTATGCATTGGCATTCCACCATCATTCTATAAGAGCAGCATGGCAGCACAGTGGCTAGCACAGTTGCTTCACAGCTCCAGGGAACCAGGTTCGATTCTGGCTTGGGCGACCGTCTGTGTGGAGTCTGCACGTTCTGCCTGTGACTGTTTGGGTTTACTCTGGGTGCTCTGGTTTCCTCCCACAGTCCAAAGATGTGCAGATTAGGTAGATTGGCCAGGCTAAATTGCCCCTAGTTTCCAAAAAATAAAGGTTAGGTGGGATTACGGGGATAGGGTGGAGGTGTGGGAATAAGGTAGAGGTGGGGGCTACGGTAGGGTGCTCTTTCCAAGGGCCAGTGTAGACTCAATAGGCCGAATGACCTCTTTCTGTACTGTAAATTCCATGATTCTATAATGCAGACAAATTTGAAACCCAGAAATGAATTATTCGCAAGGATTTTGGTCTGGAGAGGTTACAGCATATTAATGAACAGTTGGATACTTGTGATGGGGTTTGGTGACCAAGGTGCAGTCCCTGTTGTAGCCAAGCGCAATGTTCAATTTCCACAAGGCAAGCTATTTTTGGTGATGTAATTTTGATAATAATAATCTTTATTAGTGTCACAGGTAGGCTTACATTAACACTGCAATGAAGTTACTGTGAAAATCCCCCAGTCGCCACACTCTGGCACCTGTTTCGGTACACTGAGGAAGAATTCAGAATTCCAATTCACTTAACAAGCACCTCTTTTGGGACTTGTGGGAGGAAACCGGAGCACCCAGAGGAAACCCACGCAGACACGGGGAGAACATACAAACTCCACACAGACAGTAACCGAAGCTGAGAATTGAACCTGACGCTGTGATGCAACACTGTGCTACCATGATAAATATTGACCAAAACTACATGAGGGAACTCC
The DNA here is from genome assembly GCF_902713615.1 of Scyliorhinus canicula. Lineage (NCBI taxonomy): Eukaryota > Metazoa > Chordata > Chondrichthyes > Carcharhiniformes > Scyliorhinidae > Scyliorhinus > Scyliorhinus canicula. Next base: position 71,284,674 of record NC_052165.1, read on the forward strand.
TTGCTCCTTTTTGATTAATGCAACGCTTTTACGTTCAATCAGCCACCTGGCATCTATCCGTTTCAGTCTAGATCATTTGCTCAACTCCTAGAGCAGAGCTGGAACCCACAGCCTGTGTGATTGTGTAAAATGTCTTCATTATCATAATGCCTTTATGGTACTCTTCCATCACATGTAGGACTGCGGCTTACTGTACATGGCGAAATGACTGGCTGCTTTGTCAGTAGGAGACCAGGTGGATAAGAACATAAGAACATAAGAACTAGGAGCAGGAGTAGGCCATCTGGCCCCTCGAGCCTGCTCCGCCATTCAATTAGATCATGGCTGATCTTTTGTGGACTCAGCTCCACTTTCCGGCCCGAACACCATAACCCTTAATCCCTTTATTCTTCAAAAAACTATCTATCTTTACCTTAAAAACATGTAATGAAGGAGCCTCAACTGCTTCACTGGGCAAGGAATTCCATAGATTCACAACCCTTTGGGTGAAGAAGTTCCTCCTAAACTCAGTCCTAAATCTACTTCCCCTTATTTTGAGGCTATGCCCCCTAGTTCTGCTGTCACCCGCCAGTGGAAACAACCTGCCCGCATCTATCCTATCTATTCCCTTGATAATTTTAAATGTTTCTATAAGATCCCCCCTCATCCTTCTAAATTCCAACGAGTACAGTCCCAGTCTACTCAACCTCTCCTCATAATCCAACCCCTTCAGCTCTGGGATTAACCTAGTGAATCTCCTCTGCACACCCTCCAGCGCCAGTACGTCCTTTCTCAAGTAAGGTTAAGTGATTCCTGTCATCATTAAAAAACAACTGAAAACACAGTAGAAATAATTGATGTTGATATGTTCATGCAATTCTCAATGCCAGGTACAGCATTTGCCTTACAAGGGGCTTGTGGAAAGGCTTAGCTCGGGATCCTTTGTTCAGGATTTTAACCTTGAACCTGCAGCTAAATCTATGAAGATGCTCTGACTGACTCAGTAATTCTGATTGGCTCAGGAATGAGGAGTGGCTCAGGACACTGACACAGGTGGCCAATGATTGGCTCTGACTGGATTGTGGCCTATGATTGGCTTTGACTGGATGGTAGCCTATGATTGGCTCTGACTGGACCATGGCCTATGGTTGGCTCTGGCTGGATGATGGCCTATGATTGGCTCTGACTGGACCATGGCCTATGTTTGGCTCTGGCTGGATGGTGGCCTATGATTGGCTCTGTCTTGATGATGCCTATGATTGGCTCTGGCTGGATGGTGGCCTATGATTGGCTCTGACTGCACTGTGGCCTGTGATTGGCTCTGACTGGCTCCAGGGCTCTGACTTAGGACCTGACAGCCTTGTGTGAATCCTGCTGTCACATGTTCCAATTGCTGGGCGCTGATTGCCAACTACATTATATCCACAGCAGACGTCAATATTACAGATAGTCCAAGAATCCTGGGGAATTACATTTTGAGAGATTTACACCATAAACTATACCAGGGATTATTTGGTTGCATTACAAAGAAGCTCATTAAACTAGTTGATGATTTAATTAACATAATGCCACTTACCTATTAAAAAGAAATGAACCATCAGGTGTCGTTTGCTGAATCGTGACCACATGAATCACCACTTTGACCATTATAGGAGCATGCAGAATCTCTACTCAGTCGACCATCAGCTTTTGACACTATTCCCAATAAATGAAATTCCCGGGGTCCAGAATGCTGAAGGAGAGTAATGCATAAATGTGGCTACTTTGGAGCAACCTGATTATTTTGCACGTCAAGGGACAGCACTGATTCATTTGAAAATATGGGAGCTGCAAAGACTTTCTGAAATAGTTCAGTGTGGATTAGAGGAGTCTCCATTCACATTCATCAGACTGTTTAGCAGGAGAGAAAATGTTTGTGCAGTTAGTTAGCAAATCAGTGAATACCCGGCATTTGGCCAATTAGGCTTCCTATAGCCCTGTGAAAGGTCGATGGGGCAGAAAGGGAGTGAAGTAAATCGCAGAAGGTGTAACACCTGCCTCTTTACCTCTTCCTTCTTAACATTCCAGGCCCAAAACACTCATTCCAGGTTAAGCAGCGTTTCACTTGCACCTCTTTCAATCTGGTCTACTGCATTCGCTGCTCCCAATGTGGTCTCCTCTATATCGGAGAGACCAAACGCAGACTGGGTGATCGCTTTGCTGAGCATCTTCGGTCTGTGCGCATTCAGGACCCTGACCTTCCAGTTGCTTGCCATTTAACAAAAGACCCTGCTCCCATGCCCACATGTCTGTTCTTGGCCTGCTGCAATGTTCCAGTGAAGCGCAACGCAAACTGGAGGAACAACATCTCATCTTCCGGTTAGGCATGTTACAGCCTTCTGGCCTGAACATCGAATTCAACAACTTCAGATGATCAGCCCCACCTCGACCCATTTGTTTTCATTTAATTTTAACTGTCTTTTACCATTTCTTTCTTTTCTGCACCTTTCTCCTCTTTGCTTCCCCCTTCCCCTCCCCCCACACCTACAGTTCATCCTCTGATGTTAGTTTCCCTGCTGTTTGACCTTTCACATCTTTTGTCCTCTCTGGGGACTGCCATTAGCGCTCTTTCCCCTTGGTTTCTGTGGCCATTAGCATCAAGTTTCCCTGGGTTTCTGTGGCTATGGCTCATCTTTCATTCCTACTCCACAGTATAAATATTTCCCACTCTCTCTGTCTGTTAGCTTTGACAAAGAGTCATCGGACTCGAAACGTTAGCTCTTTTCTCTCCCTACAGATACTGCCAGACTTGCTGAGATTTTCCAGCATTTTCCCTTTCGAAGTAAACCTGTATTGTGCGAAGGAGTGAGTTCCATGTGGGAGGATCCAATCTGTCCTACTTTAGCATCATAACTCGGGATGAAACAGAACTATCAGCCCCTCACTGACAAGGCAGGCTGCCAGACGTGACAATAACCAGACACCAAGAATTGTCACAACACTGACAGGCCCTTGTTTTGACAGACTGGTACACTTTCACATCATCTTCATTATAAACAAAGAGAATGGATCACATCATTAAAAAGAAGTCAAATTCCATTGATGGAACCATCAATTCAGCGAATACGTGTAGTTGGATCTGAACAGAGGCTTTAATACACTTACAACAGAGCCAGCCTATTCATCATTGAACTCCAGATGACTGCAGGCTGGCTCTCAGGCACTGATCTTTATACATCGGTCCCAGGGGGAGGAGTCCTGTGCGGAGCCAAGGGAGGAGCCCAGTACAAACTCTTGCGTACTCCCAGAGCGACTCCCCCTGGTGGTCGGATAGTGCAACTGCACTTACAATGGTGGATAGTGAACATATATACACGGAGTTATATTGGCAACTATATACAGCATTGATCTTACAACGGGTAGATAACGAACATATATACATGGAGTGATATTGGCAACTATATATAGTGTGAATCACATTCACCACATCCATTTCCACTCAGCAATTGTTAAAATGTGAAAATAGGAAACCTGCTCCAACTGTTTGGCTCTTTTAATTTATGGAATCACAAAGTAAGCTGTTGTTCTATTCAGTGTCGGTCATGTATCTGACATTAGCTTCACTGCTCTCCATCCACCTCTATGCTCGCTGCAGAATATTCAACTTATTTTTCTGGTAAATTGTGATGTTAACCCACCCCTGGAAGACTGGGGAGTTTAACTGGCCAACATATGAGACAGTATCAGTTCCTTGCAGTGTAAGATCCATTGAGGGGAGGGCGAGAAGCGAGATTGTTTACTGCCATGGAGTCCAGCAGGATATCGCAGGGTGCTGGTCTGATTAATTACGCAGCCAGGGGATTGCCAATGTTTTACATGGCAGGGCGGGCAGGATATCACATGCCCAGCCATCCTATCCAGGCACCATGTTAAACAGGCATTCAGACAGCTACTGTAATCCCGCTGTTCACAATGGACCAGGTACATAGATGCTAATGTGTGCAGGCCCTTTCTGGAAGTACTGCTGAATACACCGGAGCGACACCCCCCTGTCTCACCACCACCCCTCTGCATGGCAGGCAGTCACCGGGGTGGTTAGTGCCAACTCCACCCACAGGGGTGCAGTGCAGGCAATATCCTCATCGTGTTGCAAGGGTAAGTGAATCCTCCACTGCCTGTACATTCCACAGCGAATGGGAACTGACATGGGCCTCACCATCTGCACTGCCCATGCATAAACGCGAGTCCAACCATGCTGCGATGATGCCTCATCACCCCACTGCAGGCCATGTAGTCTTCAGGTCAGGAAGCAACTGTGGGTCTCTGACCCTGCCACACAGAGAGCTCACATTTTGGAAAGGGATGGGAGTTGGCGTAGAGGCCAATAGCAGTCGCTGCTAACGCCCTGCCTCTGTTGGACTTGTTCTTCCAGCTGCAGAAGTTTGCCACTCTGGAGTGCGCTGCTGGAGAAACTTTGTGGATTAGCTGCAGTACATCTTTCGCATGGCACACAGTTCCCGGGAGGGTGATGTTGAAGATTGGGGGCAAGTGAAAACCACCTGTCTCCCAATTGCTGACAAATCATCTCCTTGCACAGGACAGGTTAGTGCAAAACATGCGCAAGAGAGAGAGAGAGAAGACTTGTGGGGGAATGCCCAATCTCCCCCTCTCCACACCATTTTCAGAGCAGGCCTCCAGGCTGGCAGGGGAGGATTGTGAATGTGGAGACGACTGGGCCAGCCACCCAGTGAGGAACCATACTGAATGTCTTCAAATAGAAAACTTAGGGTCATGCTGGGTACAATGAGAGAGGCCAGACGGTCACTCATTTTCTCCTCTTTCTATTAGGGCTAGCAGGAAGATGGGTAGACCAGACCTGATGTCCTGTCTAACTCAGATAAACCAGAAGATCCAAGGAAACTCAAAGGTTGGTAACTCTTTGCTATTAGTCTGTGAAGCAGTGGTGTTCCGTTGGCGGGGCTGGGTATCTGAGAGAGGTAAGGAGGAGGATGAGGGCGACAAAGATATTGCACCTGATGAGCCATCACATCTTCCCAGTGACACACACCTCAGTGGTTATGCAAACTCATTCAGACCGGGCCTCACATATTGGTGGTCACCTCACGGACATGTTCTCTTGCTCTCTCCTCCCTTTGAAATGCCTTATTTTCTCTTTCTCTTCCGATTTCAATTTAAGCCTTTGGCGTTTACAACTGAATCTCAGCCAATGGAAACTGTCTCACCCCTTGGAGAATGTGATCTCTCTGGTATCCCTTCCTATTTCAAATGCTGCACGATACCTCAACTGTATCTGCATTCCACACTGTCGGGACAGCTGGTGCGTGATGCAGAGCAAAGGTCTGCAGAGCGTGGGTTTAATTCCCGTACTGGCTGAGTTTATTCATGAAGGCCCCTGCATTCTCAACCTTACCCATCGCCTGAGGTGTGGTGATCCTCAGGTTAAATCACCACCAGTCAGCTCTCCCCCTCAAAGGGAAAAGCAGCCTATGGTCATCTGGGACTTTACCTTTCATTAATTCTAACAGAAATTTATCCGCCAATTCCTTTAACTGAGCCTTGGTTACTTTTTGTAAACCAGTGAGAAATGTCTTAGCAATCTTCAAACACATTTTAGATTCCATCCACTATTACATATCCCACAGCAACTCCAATTCCTATGTCCAGAACTTCCGCGCACTCATTTTTTAAGGCTTCACAGGTCCCAACAATGTTCAAGGATTTTCAATCCTACAAGAGATCCCAACTTGTAACAATAATCCTGGATGAGCCCCCGCCTTTGTTAGGATCCCAGCTGATGTTACTATTGGACAAGTCAGATCTCAAGGTGGAACCTGGCTTGATAGATCCTTCCCCCAGATGCTTGTCACACTGTGAACCAATTGGTCTCAGTGGAACTCTGTCTTTCACATGAGGGTTGTCGATCTCCGCTCTCGCAGAACATGCCTTGGAATTTACTCCCAAACGATGCTTTGCTCAGATGCCTTCACCATAGATCCACCTCCAGGGTTTCAACCTCTCCTTCCTGAGCTCCTGCAATCTGGAGCACAATGTGCATTCAAACTTTGCACTTCACACTATCTCTCAGTTACCCAGCCATGCCAACAGACCCATAGTAAGGAGTTATCAACCTTTGAGTCTCCTTGGATCTTCTGGTTTTTCGCAAGCCCACGTGATTCTAAGTTTGCAACCCTATCTCTGAACTTGGAAACTCTGTCCTTGCTCCTCACTATAACGTTACTGAACAGGGCATTTTTCTTCCAGGTTCCTGTTCTTTCCCTTTCACTCAAAGGTCTCCTTGGAACCCTTCTTTCCTTCAGGACCTGCTCCCTGCAGTTTCCTCTCTGAGCAAAACTGCTCACACTTGGTACCTCTCTTGACATCCAGAACTCACTCGACATTCACTGTGACTCTAGAACAACTCATCTAAGATTCTTAGTTCGATTTCCCTCAGCAATCAGCTGGCACGTCCAAGTAGAGAAAGACTTAAACTGCTCACTTCGTCTTAGAACATATTCACCAACTGAACTGAAAGTCCTCTTGCCTTCTCTGTAGGCCGCTGGTTACTAGGCAACCATATAATTTTCCTACTTTGAGCTTCATAAAGACTCACTAAAATGCAGGCATCTTTTAAAGTAAATCTAAAGCTCAGTTTCCATTACACTGACCTGCCAAAATATAAAATAGGCTTAAAGGTAAAGCTATATTTTTAACACCTACAAAATACAAATATAACTTACTTTATACGATCTGAATTTTCGAACAGTAAGGACAGCCGAGGTCACTGGCACTGCAGAGGAATAGGCCACTGTGACCTCCAAGACAAATGATGAGCCTCAGGAAAGGGGGAATAGGAAAGATGCTGGAGATGCAGATAGAGATGCAGATAGAGAACATCAGGCAGAGGTACCAAAAACCCTCAAAAAAGGCGGAGGAGCCTGTACACCTGATTGATGAAATGGTACCAACATAGTTCACATTCAGAGCAAAGTCTCCTTGGAGAGGTTGCGGATGCAATGGAGACCTGGTCCAGCTTTTACCAGAGGTGAGTGCAGACCTGCACTCCCTCTCTGTAGCCATGGGTGAATACTGGCTTTGCAACAGGGTGCCCTGGCACCTCAGCCTCCCTCCAGGTGCCCCTCATCCTCAATGAGCCAGGGAGGGGCCCCTGGGCACCAAAGGAGGAGGATGGTGAACATTCCTGGGGTTCGCACTCAGGACTCTTGAGGGTCTCCGGCCTTTCTTCCCCATGGCCCTTCCCTTACTCCCACTCGATTTCCCCACTGCACCCATCCCCCTGGATGGTCAGAGGGTTAATTTACAGCAGGGGGGTGGGAGTTGGTTGTGGACTTCCTCAATTTTAGGCCAGGTCTGGGTAACTTTCAATGTTAGTCACCCGTGGTCTGTCCCAAGTCTTCAACACCAGCTCAGAGACAAAAACATTTGCAGAGGGGCCTCAGCAATTACCCATCAGGCAGTTTCCCACACAATTCCCACATCTGCAGGATCCTGATGCACATGTCCCATTGTACATCCGGTCTCTGATAATGGAGAGATGGAAGCTTTGGGCCAGTTTGTAAAAGCTCCAGTTCAGTGACTAGGGTTGTGCCTCGGACAGTGCTATCCTCCTTTCAGCTGCCAAGGGGCAAAGTCTCTCCTCTCTCTCACCTGAGACACCCTTTAAAACCTCTCTCTTTGACAAAGCCTTGGTCTTCTGTACTGAAGTCTCCTTAAGTGTCTGGCTGTCAAATTCTGTTCAATAGCATTCCATTCCAAACACCATGGGATACTTTATTTTGTTAAAGGTGTTATATTAATGCAATTAGTTGTTGCACTGAGAGGGTGCTTCACTATCAAAGGTGCTGTCTTTCAGAAGCGATATTAAATTGAGCTGCCATCTGTCATGAGGTGCTGATGTAACAGACGATCACCATATCCTATTCAAAGCAGAAGGGGAGAGTTTACCTTGGCCAAGTTAGCCAACGTTGATACCTATCAAGACCCAGGAAGCCGAGCAGTAAGGTGAATGTTGTTTTATTTACGATCACAGAAAGTCTGCCTATGACAGTGAATGTATTTACAGAGTACAGTCCTGTTGGGACAACCAAATTGCCAGTCCCTGTCAGGGCCGGCCCTTATACCGGGTTATGAGCCCCAGGGCGGGCCTCCATCCACAAATTGGGAAGCTCATATTCCACTTGTTCCATGGGGAGATCAATCAGGATAAGCCTGTGAGCCTAGTGTTGTTACAATACCTCATTATTCATCATCAAAATCAGTCTAATTGGTCATTAATCTCATTGCTGCTTGCTCTGCTAACTGGCTGCAGTTTTCCAGCATTAGAACAGTGACCACACTCCCATGGGGTCAGAAAAGGATGGGAACTGAATATGGGGAGCTTAAAACAAATTTGCTGAGACACGGGGTATAAGTGAAGCAGAGCAAGGACAGAATGATGTGAGTGTAGACCATTGACCTGCTGAAGATGCTCTAGATGAGTTAGCGAATGCATGGAATACAGGTGTGGTGATATGCATCGCTGTCGACACACAAGGGGTTAATGTAAGTACACGTAGACTAGCTAGACACTAGAGGGAGCATCAGAGACATGACACAGAGACACTCAACCAATAGGTCAGTAAGATAGGACATGACCAATGGGCATTCACGATACACACAGAGGTGACACTACCACAGGGGGGCATCACACCAACCCATATATAAAGGACACAGCACACATGATCTTCCTCTTTCCAGTGGAGACACTCAGTGAGTACAGACACAGGGTTGATTCAACATCACACCCACCATGTGGATTGTAGCAGACTGGTTTGTCAGTCTGAGTAGCTATAGAAGGATGAACAGTAGTGGCGAACCCTGAGTAGGAGAATTGTAAATAGTTCAATAAATGTGTTGAAGTTATCTCCACGTCTGAACCTTCCTTTGTCAGAGTGCACATCAAGGAAGCCGCTTATGATACGCCAAGAGCATAACAAGACATGGTACCAGAATTGCTGTTTCAATCCATATAGTTACAACTCAGCAAACAGTGACAACCAGCAACAACAGCCAGACAAGACGATGTTAGGGATTCCGGTTCCACAACAGCTCAGGTACCAAGGTAATCTCAGTGAAAACTGGCGTTGATTCAGGCAGGGATTCAAGATCTACCTGGTAGCATCCGACCTAGATGGCATGGCGGATGCAGAAATCTTCCAGACCTTCAAATACTCAAAGGGGCAAAACAAGAGAGATTTCCAGGTAGTCCTGGACAAATACCAAGAATTCTGCGAGGAGAATACAAGGAAAAACGGTAAATGAAGCACCAAAACTCACCATGAGGTAGGCTTGCAGCAGAAATCTGCAGTTTTGAATAGCAGCCATCTTGGTAAAGGTGCTGCACATGCGCAGTGGAGAAAAAGGCCCCCAGTAAAGGAACAGCGATCTGAGCATGCTCAGTCGCTTCCCACGACCTACGCCACATGCGTCATGACATCAGAGGCCCCAGACCATGGCCACTTAAAGGGGAAATGTCCCAAAACATGGAGAAAAGTTTTTTAAAGCCGTAAAACAAGATTCTTTCACCTGGAATGACAGCACAATGCCTCAAATCCAACCAGTAGCTGAAAGTAACCTCTGCAGAACCCTGCAACAAGCAGTCAGCACCACCCAAAGAGATGATACAGTCCTTGAATACTATGACACCGACCTATATTTCTTCTCTGGACGTCACGAGTCCAATGCCAGCTCCAACACGAAAAGTGATGATATGGTCCTAGAAGACTATGACTCAGACGAAGCTTTCACCTTGGGAGGCTACCCCAGTACCAAATCCGAACCACAACTAGACGTGTTGTACATTCAAGACCCGGATGACGAGTTCTTCGGATTTGAGGATTTTCAGCCCAGCACATACGACATCCCGACTCGTGAGTGCAGGATTATGCTGTGTCATGACACCAAGAGACAGAGAGCGGTACAAGCCCACAGAGGGCAGCCTGCTGCACGTACCGCAAAGGGTTCCCGACTCCACACAGAGAGTAGTCCACGCACCAGAAAGGGTCCCAGCCTCTACGCAGGAAGTGACACAAGCCTCCACAGCGAGCTCGTGGACAGACTCCACGATACAAGAAACGCAAGACTCCACACCGCAGTCCTTGCATGAACAAGAAGTGACTCGAGTGACACAAGCCTCCACAGCAAGCTCGTCGACAGCCTCCATGATAGAAGCAACGCAAGAATCCAAAGTGCAGTCCTTGCATGAAGATGACCATGAGGGTCTAGCAACCTCCTCTGAGCAACCAGCAGCAGACGATGCATGTCTGCCATGCTCAAGTGCACAGCAAGAAGACTGTGACAGTTTACCATGCTCCAGTGAACAACAAAGCGACTATGACAGTCCACCCACATTGTTTGAGCCAAAGAAGACTCTGACAGTCTACCCAGCCCAAGTGAACAACAAGAAGCTCCTGAGGCTCTCTCCAATGTATGTGAGACAAGTGACGACAGCATCCCACTTCCCATATAAGATGTGCAATGTGACAGACCTCACCTAGTGTGTACAGAGGCACTCGACAATCACAGTGAGACTACTGGTGACTCCGGTGACACCACATTACTTCAAATCTCATTCGCTCGAGCATCTCCACAAGCAAATGCATTTCCTGAATGTTTTGACTCCTGACGTGGAGCTTGAAGAAACCTCAGCTGACTCAAGTGAACCTGAAATGACTCCGGATGGGGAGCATCAAGGAATCTCAGCCGACAAACAAAAACTGACTCAGGTGAAACAGACCAGACTCAAGATGGGGAGAATCAACAAGCCAAAGCTGATTCAAGTAAGCCGGACATGACTCCAGATGGGGAGCGCCGTGAACTCAGTGATGGCACGCTCAAGAAAACAGCAGATGCCACCAAGCACGCTGACACGAGTAACTGTGTGAAGGGCTCGAACTATCCACAGAGTGTGGTCCTTGAGCGCAGAAAACACAACAACAAAACCAACCAACACAACATCACAACCTATGGAAACCATATACATAAGAACATAAGAACTAGGAGCAGGAGTAGGCCATCTGGCCCCTCGAGCCTGCTCCGCCATTCAGTGAGATCATGGCTGATCTTTTGTGGACTCAGCACTTTCCGGCCCGAATACCATAACCCTTAATCCCTTTATTCTTCAGAAAACTATCTATCTTTACCTTAAAAACATTTAATGAAGGAGCCTCAACTGCTTCACTAGGCAAGGAATTCCATAGATTCATAACCCTTTGGGTGAAGAAGTTCCTCCTAAACTCAGTCCTAAATCTACTTCCCCTTATTTTGAGACTATGTCCCCTAGTTCTGCTGTCACCCGCCAGTGGAAACAACCTGCCCGCATCTATCCTATATATTCCCTTCATAATTTTAAATGTTTCTATAAGATCCCCCCTCATCCTTCTAAATTCCAACGAGTACAGCCCCAGTCTACTCAACCTCTCCTCATAATCCAACCCAATCACACCCAGGTCTCTCTGCACAGCGGCATGCTTTAATATTTTATCGTTTAAATAATAATCCCGTTTGCTGTTATTCCTACCAAAATGGATAACCTCACATTTGTCAACATTGTATTCCATCTGCCAGACCGTAGCCCATTTACTTAACCTATCCAAATCCATCTGCAGACTTCCAGTATCCTCTGCACTTTTTGCTTTACCACTCATCTTAGTGTCATCTGCAAACTTGGACACATTGCCCTTGGTCCCCAACTCCAAATCATCTATGTAAATTGTGAACAATTGTGGGCCCAAAACGGATCCGTGAGGGACACCACTAGCTACTGATTGCCAACCAGATAAACACCCATTAATCCCCACTCTTTGCTTTCTATTAATTAACCAATCCTCTATCCATGCTACTACTTTACCCTTAATGCCATGCATCTTTATCTTATGCAGAACCTTTTGTGTGGCAACTTGTCAAAGGCTTTCTGGAAATCCAGATATACCACATCCATTGTCTCCCCGTTATCTACTGCACTGGTAATGTCCTCAAAAAATTCCTCTAAATTAGTTAGGCACGACCTGCCCTTTATGAACCCATGCTGCATCTGCCCAATGTGACAATTTCTATCCAGATGCCTCGCTATTTCTTCCTTGATGATAGATTCCAGCATCTTCCCTACTACCGAAGTTAAGCTCAATGGCCTATAATTTCCTGCTCTCTGCCTACCTCCTTTTTTAAACAGTGGTGTCACATTTGCTAATTTGCAATCCACCAGGACCACCCCAGAGTCTAGTGAATTTTGGTAAATCATCATTAGTGCATCTGCAATTTCCCTAGCCATCTCTTTAAGCACTCTGGGATGCATTCCATCAGGGCCAGGAGACTTGTCTACCTTTAGCCCCATTAGCTTGCCCATCACAGTCCAAAGATGTGCGGGGTTAGGTGGATTGGCCATGATAAATTGCCCGTAGTGTCCTAAAAAGTAAGGTTAAGGGGGAGTTGTTGGGTTACGGGTATAGGGTGGATACGTGAGTTTGAGTAGGGTGATCATTGCTCGGCACAACATCGAGGGCTGAAGGGCCTGTTCTGTGCTGTACTGTTCTAAATTCTAAATCACTACCTCCTTAGTGATAACAATCTCTCAAGATCCTTACCTGTCATAGCCTCATTTCTATCAGTCGCTGGCATGTTATTTGTGTCTTCCACTGTGAAGACCGACCCAAAAAACCTGTTCAGTTCCTCAGCCATTTCCTCATCTCCCATTATTAAAACTCCCTTCTCATCCTCTAAAGGACCAATATTTACCTTACCACTCTTTTTTCTTTAATATATTTGTAAAAACTTTTACTGTCTGTTTTTATATTCTGAGCAAGTTTACTCTCATACTCTATCTTACTCTTCTTTATAGCTTTTTTAGTAGCTTTCTGTTGCCCCCTAAAGATTTCCCAGTCCTCTAGTCTCCCACCAATCTTTGCCACTTTATATGCTTTTTCCTTCAATTTGATACTCTCCCTTATTTCCTTAGATATCAGGGCAGCACGGTAGCATGGTGGTTAGCATAAATTCTTCACAGCTCCAGGGTCCCAGGTTCAGTTCCCGGCTGGGTCTCTGTCTGTGTGGAGTCTGCACATCCTCCACGTGTGTGCGTGGGGTTCCTCCGGGTGCTCCGGTTTCCTCCCACAGTCCAAAGATGTGCGGGTTAGGTGGATTGGCCATGTTAAATTGCCCGTAGTGTCCTAAAAGGTAAGGTTAAGGGGGGGAGGTTGTTGGGTTACGGGTATAGGGTGGATACGTGGATTTGAGTGGGGTGATCATTGCTCGGCACAACACCGAGGGCCGAGGGGCCTGTTCTGTGCTGTACTGTTCTATGTTCTATATCCACGGTCGATTTTCCCTCTTTCTACCGTCCTTCCTTTTTGTTGGTATAAACCTTTGCTGAGCACTGTGTAAAATCGCTTGGAAGGTTCTCCACTGTTCCTCAACTGTTCCACCATAAAGTCTTTGCTCCCAGTCTACCTTAGCTAGTTCTTTTCTCATCCCATTGTAATCTCCTTTGTTTAAACACAAAACACTAGTATTTGATTTTACTTTCTCACCCTCCATCTGTATTTTAAATTCCACCATATTGTGATCGCTCCTTCCGAGAGGATCCCTAACTATGAGATGATGAATCAATCCTGTCTCATTACACAGGACAAGATCTAGTCGTATCAAAGACAATGACACAACATGTACCAAAGACAACGTTGTCAACAGCACGTATGACAAAGACTACACTAATGGAACTACGACTGGTACGACATGGTACAACTCTTCCCATGAGGAACACTGTTACTGCTCAGCTCAGTACCATGACATACCATTGCAGGACAATGCATCTTCCCAATTCACGTGTGCTGCACTACCAACAGGCAACCTGGCTTTCAGGACAGATGCCATCCAACATCGCTATCACAAGCATCAGAAGAAAAAAATACTCCAAATCAGACAACAAAGTGATTTGACCACTTCTTGGTTCCTTATGCACAGGGACATTGATGCCACCATCAAAATCACCAACTCACCAACCCAACAAGAACGACATTCGACCAGGATAATTGATGGGATTTGGACTCACACATATGATTTGGACTTATTGTTTAGTGATCACTGTTCTCATAACTTGTACAGAGCATCCCTTATCTACCTGTGTTTTTTGTTCAATTTTTTAAAAAGTGTACAGAAAATATGTAACACGACAAAATGGGGGGGGGGATGTGGTTATATGCATCACTGCAGACACACAAGGGGTTCATGTAAGTACAGGTAGACTAGCTAGACACTAGAGGGAGCACCAGAGACATGCCACACAGACACTCAACCAAGAGGTCAGTAAGATAGGACATGGCCAATGGGCATTCACGATACACACAGAGGTGACACTACCATGGGGGGGAGGGGGGGGGGGGCAATCACACCAACCCATATATAAAGGGCACAGCACACATGATCTTCCTCTTTCCAGTGGAGACACTCAGTGAGTACAGACACAGGGTTGATTCAATATCACACCCACCACTTGGATTGTAGCAGACTGGTTTGTCAGTCTGAGTAGCTATAGAAGGATAGCTATCTGTAGTGGCGAACTCGAGTAGGAGAATTGTAAATAGTTCAATAAACGTGTTGAAGTTATCTCCGCGACTGAACCTTTCTTTGTCAGAGTGCATATAAAGGAAGCCGCTTATGCTACATCAAGAGCATAACAAGACAGCAGGAATATGCTGAAAACTTTCAATACAAGTTTGCTGAAAAGAATGTCTGCGATTGACTATTCAAAATCTATTGTGATTGTGCTTACCCTTAATATGTGCAGATGCTTCATGTCTTGTGGGCATTCATGCAAGCACTTGCAAAACCAAACAAGGCCTGGAAGCAACAACGGACATCCTGTGTCTAACCAATTATGTACATGAGGGTTACATGAGAAAGCAATCTATATGGATTAAGTCCAGCAAGACATGGATCAATCAAAGACTGATCACGCGCCCATAGATCAATATGGACCAATCAAAGTTGAAGGTTTTTGGCTATAAAGTGGTTGTCTTTGTGGCAAAATTCTGTCAGTTGTGATTCTCAATCTCATTACAGGAAAGATCCTGTGAAAGATGTGTGCAAAGCGGTGAATGGAGTGCTAAGATAGATATGTGGAAGAAAATTCAGCTCGGGACAGTCAAGCCCTGTAAGCCTGACCTAGCCTAAGGGGGCAATTATGGATTAAGGTGCAGGTGGACTCAAAGGGTAGAGGTCCATGAGGATGCAATTGCCTTGAAAACATAAAGTTGAAAGAAACCTTTTTCTCATGCAGGTCTCATAACCACATAAGCAATTCAAGACAGATCAAATAACCAACCTTTGCTTGCTTGAAGCACGTTATTTTCGTCTGGACCAAAAGCTAAGAACAAAAGTTGTGACATTTGATTTGTTGCCAGCTCTTCAGCTTTATGCCAAATCTATTTAAAAGGGCATACAATTACTTTCACTGCCCTTCTCAAACTAGTGGCACATCACATCTACTTTTTACAAGCACTGTCTGCAATTCTGTTGCAGAAATATTGAATAAAAAGGGCACCGGGCCAACAGAAGAAATCTTTCTCAATTTATATCAAATCAATCAACCCAGAGTTGCAGCAAATGTTTAATGGTGGTACAGAACTGGAGTATCGCTGAAAAAAGATATGTTGTCAAAGCTTTTCATCTTGGACTCATCATGAGCTTTCAGGGGAAACAACAACTTTATAGTCTCTGAGAGGTGAATGCTGATTGATTGGCAAATTAACTCTGATTGGTAAAGGGGTTGTTATGGAGAATGCACCAGTAAATGGAATTATTTCAGAGTCCTTTAAGAAGATATATTTCCCTATTTAACAAAGAAATCACAACCTACGGCAAAAGTGGAATGAAGATAAATTTTCTTTTCTTTAGGAATAATCAGTTTAATCAGAGAAACTTTCAGGATGCAGATCGTTGAGCTCAATGTTTATGTCAAACCAAATCACAGAAACAAATCCAAACTCAGACTAATTAGTTCATCTCTAACGAGTGCACCACTAGATTGTGTAATCAAAAAAGATTAATTAATCATGTCCAATTAATCATAAAATAATAGAACCCCTACAGTGCTTAAGGAAGTCATTTGGCCGATCAAGTCTGCACCAACCCTCTGAAAGAGCACCCCTACCAAGGTCTATTCCCCCACCCCTATCCCCGTAACCACCTAACCTGCACATTGTTGGAATGTGGGAGGAAACTGGAGCACCTGGAGGAAATCCATATGAATAAAACCCCATCAATATCAGTAAAGATCAAGCCATTGCAAAAATTGGAAAACATTCAGAATTTGACGTGGCAACGTGGTTAAATGGCGAGGCCTTATATGTTTCTTTGACAACAATTAATATTTCATGAAATCCAGTACAGTACTGAATTGCCATTTCTTCAGTTGAGATATTGCACCCTCCTTCCACTATTACGTTGTTTAAAAGATGGGGAATGTAAAATGCAGCACAGCATCTTTTCTCCTCTTTGCTTCCTCTCCTCACAAAGGTACTGATTTGTGCTGACCCACACCCTGTGAAAGAATAAAGAAAAATAAACTGCATACCTGACAAAAGATACTCACTCACGTGGTAAAGGAGCTGCACTCGAAAGCTAGTGACTCCAAACAAACCTGTTGGATTTTAACCTGGTGTGCAGGTTACCTCTTACTGTGCAGACCCCAGTCCAACGCCAGCATCTCCACATCATGATTTGTGCTGAAGCATGGGTTCCATCCATTTCAATCAAGTGGCCATTTATGTGGCTGTTGAGAGCTTAATCAGTGATCGAGAGCATCACCATTCCAATGCACGATGGATGTTACACACAAGATACCTTCTAAAGGAGGATTACTTATTAACAAATACCTCCCCAGCCTATTAAAGTACTCCAACAACCACTGAAGCTGATGATTAGCTACCTCAGAACACAGGTGGGACTGTGTTTGGGACATTCCCAACCCCCGTCATTCAGGATGGCATGAAATGATGCATTTCCACAACTTGCAATACAACTAGCTTTGGATAGATTGGTGAAGTGATGTAATTTTGCGATGGTATTGATGGTCATCAATTATCTTACTGAGTGGCAGAGCTGGCTTGAAAGGCCTTATAGTCTATTTCTGCTTCCTGATCTTATGTTCATAAAGTATCATTTACATGGGAGGCACGGTAGCACAATGGTTAACACTGTTGCTTCACAGCACCGGGGTCTGAGGTTCGATTCCTGCTTGGGAAAGTGTCTATGCGGAGTCTGCGCATTCTCCTCCTGCCTGCGTTGGTTTCCTCTGGACGCTCCAGCTTTCCTCCCACAAGTCCTGTAAGACATGCTTGTTAGGTGAATTGGACATTCTGAATTCTCCCTCAAGCGCCAGAGTGTGACGACTAGGGGATTTTCACAGTAACTTCACTGCAGTGTTAATATAAGCCTACTTGAGACACTAATAAAGATTATTATTATTACATGAATCTCTGTAACCCTGTGGTGCCCACTTTGTGTGGAAAATACTAGCCTCAAAATCTAAATATCCCCAAAGATTTAGCTTGTTGGCAGAGTCTCTGAGAGCATTTTCACCAAATAAAAAAAAATATTTTTGATAAAACTGTAAAAAAGAAACACATCACTCTGACTGGGGAGGAGGGAGGGAAGTCACTTAGAAGTACGTTTTATTTCTTTTGGGCATCTTATATCAGGCATATAGGTTTTTTTCTTTATTCTTTCACAGGATGTGGGTGTTGCTGGCAAGGCCAGCATTTGTTGCCCATTCCTAATTTATTTTGAACTGAGTGGCTTGCTAGACCCTTTCAGAGAGTCAACCACATTGCTGTAGGTCTGGAGACGCAGGTCGGCCAGACCAAGTGAAGATGGCAGATTTCCTTCCCTGAAGGGCAATAGTGAAACAGATGAGTTTTTACGGCAATTGATGATAACCGACATGGACACCATTACCGAGGTTAGCTTTCAATTCCAGATTTAATCAATTCAATTTAAATCCCGTTTAGCCTGGGCCTCTTGATTACGCCACCATCTCCCCACATCTAAAGAAACAGAAAAAATGAATCTGAATATTTTACAATACGAGAATGATGGTAATATGTAATGCGTTGTAACCTCTCGAGAATACTTGGGATCAAATCCTTTCCAGATTTTGGAATATTCTGGATAATATAATTCTCATGGGAGCGTCCCTTTAAGAAATGTTTTGTCTTATTAAATGGCTTCAGTGATGTCATTGTGTGCGTGGAGCTGGGCTGTGGTGCTGGGTTTTACTTTCATTTTGATTTGGGCTGTTTTGGCGGCTCTGAATTTTTTTAGCTTTCTTTTTCACATTTGGATGCTGGATTCAGACAGAGAAGTCTTGTCTTGTCTCTCTCTCTCTCTCTCTCTCTCTCTCTGCATGTTAAAAGGTGTTTCCAGATCACTTGATAACTTGAAAAGAAATAACTGCTTTCTGGAAGGAATGCAAATCTGATGTTTTGAAAAGAAAACAAGAGCATCCATATGCTGGGCCACACTTTTGAAAAGAGTTTTCTGGTTTATGGGATCTCGTTACTAAATTGGTTGTATAGGACTTTGGTTAGGCCACATTTGGAATACTGCGTGCAGTTCTGGTCGCCACATTACCCGAGGGATGTGGATGCTTTAGAGAGGGTGCAGAGGAGGTTCACCAGGATGTTGCCTGGTATGGAGGGTGCTAGCTATGAAGAAAGGTTGAGTAGATTAGGATTATTTTCATTGGAAAGACAGAGGTTGAGGGGAGACCTGATTGAGGTCTACAAAATTATGAGAGGTATGGACAGGGTGCATAGCAACAAGCTTTTTCCAAGAATGGGGATGTCAATTACAAGGGGTCACGATTTTAAGGTGAGAGGCGGAAAGTTTAAGGGAGATCTGCGTGGGAAGTTTTTTACGCAGAGGTGGGTGCCTGGAACGCTTTGCCAATGGAGGTGGTAGAGGCAGGCATGATAGCATCATTTAAGATGCATCTAGACAGATATATGAACAGGCGGGGAACAGAGGGAAGTATATCCTTGGAAAATAGGCGACAGGTTTAGATAAAGGATCTGGATCAGCGCAGGCTGGGAGGGCCGAAGAGCCTGTTCCTGTGCTGAAATTTTCTTTGTTCTTTGTTTGTTCTAAATTGGAACAACTTAAGGGGGAAATTTATTAAGGATTATATATAGAGTACTGTAGTTGTGTGGGGTACTTATTGTTTGAAGTTGATAAAAATGCTTACTGGGTGTGTTGAGAAAAATGTTAACTAAATTCGTTGAATAAACTTGTTTTTGATTAAAAGTGCTTAACACCTGAAAATTAGGCCCTTGTGCTCCTCCTAACCAAAATGAATAAACAGTTATAGGTCAGGTGAACTCTATGATATACTTTGGAGTTTTCTAAACCCTGGCCCATAACATAATGACATTAAATTTATTTTTAAAAATATTTTTCCAATTAAGGGCCAATTTAGTGCAGCCAATCCATCTCCCCTGCACATCTTTGGGTTGTGGGGGGAGACACATTCAGACAAATGTGCAAACTCTTCACAGACAGTGACCGGGGGCCGGGATAGAACCTGGGTCCTTGGCATCATGAGGCTGCAGTGCCACCCCGCTAATATCATTAAAGTGCCTGACCACAAGTATAAGAACCGTAAAATGTCATAGATATAAATATTGCCTGAAACATAAAACTGTGATAAAACATTGTGTAGCAATAACAAAAATTATTTATTTGTCCAAATACTTTATATTCTGTGCTTCTTCTTGAAAAGTATTGTACTAAAATTGTGCCGATAGAGTCAAAGATATGCTCAAAAAGATTTTGGGACGATTTCCGGTGACGGCATGTTGGGTGTCTCGCGCCAGAGTCCTCAATTTTAGGATCTTTATGCCTCGTCTCAGTGGTACTTTTTGAATGAGTTGGTGTGAAAAGTTGTAAGGAATTGGTGGAATGTTGAAGTTCCAGAAGAAAGGTTAAGGAAGGATGGGGGCGAGCTAAAGTCCGCCGACGAGTGTTGCTGTGAGTGCAGCAGGAGGTCAGATGGTGGGGGCTGGTTCGTCAGGTGGGGCCGCTCCATTGCAGTTGAAACTCTAGCCGAGGCGGAGTTTAATAGGCTGTTCGGCAAACATTTAGAGGTGCATCAGAGAGAGATGATGACCTTCCTCAAAGAGCGGGTGGAGATGCTTGCCCCGATAAAGGCGGCTTTAATGAAGACGTCGATGGAAGCGTGGAAACAAGGAGAGAAGATGAAGGCAGTGGAGGAGGCACTGTCGCAGCATAGCAACCAGTTCACGATGGGTGAGGAGCTGCGGAGGGTGGCGGAGGTCAGTAAAGGGCTAAGAACCAAATTGTGGGCTTGCCTGAGGGGGTGGGGGGAAGGTCGGAGGCCGACTAAGTACTCTGTGGACATGTTTGTGGGCAAGCAGGTGAGGTTACAGATTGAGAAGGGGTGGGTGGATCAGTGGGATAGGTACGTGATTGTAATGGGTGTGTTGGAGGGGAGCGTGGTGTTGTTGGTAAGTGCATATGTCCCCAATTGGGATGATGCAGACTTTGTGAAGAAAGCGCTGGCGGACATTCCGAATCTGAATACCTGTGTTGATTTTGGGGGGAGGGGGTATTGGGATAAAGTGCTGGAACAGGGTGGACAGGTCCCAGCCACTGACCCCCCCTGGGGGCGGGGGGAGGGGGGGGGGGCAAAGGAGTTGGCTGAATTTATGAAGGAGATAGGGGCTGGGGCTGACTTGTGTAGATTTTTGCACCCAAATGATGGGGAGAATTCATTTTTTTTCACTGGTGAATAAAGTGTTCTCTTGGATTGATTTTCTTTTGGGGGGGGGGAAAGTCACTGTTCGCAGGAGTTAAGAGGGCAGAGTATTCGGTAATTGTGATTTCGGACCACACTCCACATTGGATGGACATGGTCCTGGAGAAGGGCAGCCCTAGCCTTTCTGTGCTAGAATGTGGAAGGTGATCGAGGAGTATGTGGGGTTTCACTGTACTGGAGAGGTCTCACCTTCAATGGTTCAGAAGACTGTGAAGGCAGTAGTGAGGGTGGAGGTTATTTCATTTAAGGCTAAGGTGGATATCAGGAGGTGTGGGAAGAAATGAAAATGAAATGAAATGAAAATTGCTTATTGTCACGAGTAGGCTTCAATGAAGTTACTGTGAAAAGCCCCTTGTCGCCACATTCTGGCACCTGTCCGGGGAGGCTGGTACGGGGATCGAACCGTGCTGCTGGCCTGCTTGGTCTGCTTTAAAAGCCAGCAATTTAGTCCAATGAGCTAAACCAGCCCCAGTAAGAACACCGATGATTGATGGAAGAGATTCTGGAAGTAGACCGGAGGTATGTGGAGGTTCTAGACCCGGGATGTTCGGTGAAGAGAAAGGAGTGGCAGGCAAGGTTTGATCTGTTGTCCACAGGGAAAGTGGTGCATCAGCTGAGAAAGGCGAAGGTGGCTGTCTGTGAGTATGGGGAGAAGGCCAGCTCTTTAGGCAAGCTGGGGCAAGGGAGATAGTTTGGGTTAGGGAGAGGGCGGGCAAGCTGGTGGTAACACCGGAGCAGATTAATAAGGTGTTTGAGGAGTTCTATAGAGACTTGTATAAGTCGGAACCACCAGAGGATGAGTGGGAAATTTTTAGAATATAATTTTTTTAAGAATTTACAGTGCAGAAGGAGACCATTTGGGGAGGTTAGAGTGCTTGACGGTGGGTGGATAGGGCGGGGCTGGAGACGTCTGTGGGGGTAGAAGAGGTGATGGTGGCAATTGGATTGGATTGGATTTGTTTATTATCACGTGTACCAAGGTACAGTGAAAAGTATTTTTCTGCGAGCAGCTCAACAGATCATTAAGTACATGGGAAGAAAAGGGAATAAAAGAAAATACATAATAGGGCAACACAAGGTATACAATGTAACTACATAAGCACCGACATCGGATGAAGCATACACGGTGTAGTGTTAATGAGGTCAGTCCATAAGAGGGTCATTTAGGAGTCTGGTGACAGTGGGGAAGAAGCTGTTTTTGAGTCTGTGCATGTTCTTAGACCTCTGTATCTCCTGCCCGATGGAAGAAATTGGAAGAGTGAGTAATCCGGTGGGAGGGATCTTTGATTATGCTGCCCGCTTTCCCCCGGCAGCAGGAGGTGTAGATGGAGTCAATGGATGGGAGGCAGGTGTTTCAGCCTTCGACTTGTTGATTGCTCGAAGGCAGGTTCTGTAGAGTTGGTCAGCTTCTCCACCCTGTGCCTCGGCATGGCGGGGGGACCTAATGGAGTTTTTTGCACTGAGGAAGGTGAAATTTCCCCAAAGGGGAGTGGGGTTGGGAGAGGGAGGCGGGGGTTGGGAGGGGGTGGTGTGGGGAGGGGGGGGGCGTGACGTGATGGGTTCCACCAGAATTGGAGGTTGTTCATTTTGTATTTTGGAGAGCTGGCCATCATCCACCATTAAGGGGGTGGGGTGGGGGGGGGGGGGGGATTAGGGAGGTCTTCTTGTGTAGGAGGTTTAATATGTTGTTTTGTTTTTGCTATTGTAAAATGTAAAATGTTGAAAATTGGACTAAAAGTACTTTTGACAAACATTTCTGGACAAGTGGTATTTTTGAACAATAGATCACTGAGCTGCCAAGGTTACAGTGTAAACTGGAGGGAAAGAAGTTACTGCCATAACCCACATGGGACTTACTGAGTGGGAATGATTGTCGTCCCCGTGTTCCTTGCGGAATATGAGTTCCCTCGTTAGGAGGCAGAGGAAACTCAATCTATGTTGTATATAAGGTCGGCCAGTTTGGCACCGACCTGTTGAGACCCAGTTGTGAACTACTTGGAGCATGTGTTATAGCCTTGTAAATAAACCTAAGTTTCTTTGATATAACTCAGTGTGGCTTAAAAAAACTGAATAAGGGGATGAGGGGTTATAGGGAGAAGTCAAGAAGATGGGGATGAGAAAATTTCAGCCATAAATGAATGGCAGAGCAGACTCGATGGGCCGAATGGCCTAATTCTGTTCCTGTTTCTTACGGTCTTATGGTCTTAATTGTCCCTGTGGTATGTCATCTCAGACAATCTCCTTGACACTGCATTCAATGAAATGTCCACAGAGTTTGCGTGGTCCTCTACATCACAGACTGGTGAATATCTAAATGGACACACATAAGCATTAAATAATGATCAATCACAAACTCACAATACCATAGTGTCCTACACATTAAAAGAGATGTCTAACATTTCTCGCAGCCATCAATGAGTGCCAACCATGAGCCCTGATATAATGTTAGACTTCTGACTCATCAAGTCCTAAGAAAGGATAATGATGCACTGAGGAATAAAGTGAAAGAATGTATTGTGCAATATTTCCGTGTCAAAGTGGATTTTGTTAAAATCACCTTTGAGCTCTCATTAATGATTAAGTTTTCTTTTCCTACATTTTCCTCTGAAACTGAAATCAGCAGTTGAGGTGAACACAAGGTGTGAAGTGTGATGCCCCATTGTTTGCTTTGACTTTGGCCGGCATCTTCTAGAGGTCCACAGCTTTGAGGGTTCCATCCTGCTGGGGTGTACTGTAGGTGGAGGTGCAACCTCCTCAACCACGCCTATTCGAAGCAATGGGATAAATGGCAGAGGGAATGAGGAGAGGACGCTCACCTTTCTCAGCGCTGCACCATTGCTGGTCAACTGGGGGTAGGTGGGTGTGGTCTCCTGCTGCCCATCATTGGGAAAGACAACTTCCTGACTTTCCCTGATGGCCTGGAGGAGAGCCTGCAGCGTGGCATCACTGAACTGTGTAGCTGGCCTATGTCTCTGCTCTGACATCTCCAAAGTAACATGTAAGGGATTTGGATGTGATAGGGAGGGGATCCCAGGACAATAATGGGGTGGGAGGGGGGGGGGGGGGGGGGGGGAGAGATTGAGGGATGAAGGGGTTCACAGAAACAAATAGTTTAGACTTCTGACAAAATGATGGGGAGGTAAGTTGGGGCCTTCCTGTTCCTGTAGGTGGCTGATTTATAGCCCGCCCCAGACCTGCTGAACTGCCACCTGAAGCGGGCATCCTCCAATGCGACGCTAGCCCTGACACGCAATTGCAAGCGTTTCACGTGCCCACCATTGACTCTAACTTTTCTTCTGAATCGCATGGGCAATGTCTCCCAACACAAAAACAAAAGGAAGCAGCGTACCACAGTTTAAATTTCACCCCTTGTCCATTTAACTTGGTTGATAACATTTGTTCACAGTTGAATCTACACCAGATTGACTTTATTATAAATGAGATGTAGCACTAACGCTAACAGTGGAGTTCTTGTCTAAGGACATGCTGGGTTACAATATACATTCATTCATTACACTGAACACTGGTACTCTGTACAGCAGGTTGATTAATTTAAATCTATTTAACTATAAGACCCAGTAGTTCTGGCACACTGATGAGAAATGGTACCAACAAGATGCCAACTGATGCCGACAGCAAGATTAGTTCTTCCTTTTCCCATTTATTTCTGCACATTTTCTCTATCCACTGCCGTCCCAGCCATCCCAGCCCTCTTATCATGTCCCCCCCGCACCCTCCCCACCCCAACCCCACCCAAGGCATCAAGCCCAGCTGTTGTATACTTACAAGGGAATCAGATACCCCACAATAACCCATACAATATTCAGCTGACAGTCTAGGCAGAGAGCATAGACAGGCTATGAACCATTTGATGGCTTATCTTTAGAAGGCATTTTAGAAAATGCCAACAATGGGACTAGAATCATAGAATCCCCATAGTTCAGAAGGAGGCCATTCAGCCCATTTGGTCTGCACTGAGCCCCCACAACAGAGCACCCCACAATAAATCAAATCAAATCAAATCAAATCAACCTTGGCCCACTTCCACCTCACCCCATGAATCCCACCCAACCTGCATATCTTAGGACACTGAAGGGCAATATAGCTTAGCCAATCCGCCGAACCTGCACATATTTGGAATGTGGGAGGAAAGCAAAGCACCTGGAGGAATACCACGTTACCACGTAGACAAGGGGAGAATGTGCAGACTCCACACAGTCAGTCACCCGAGGCCAGAATTGAACCTGGGCCTCTGGCACTGTGAGGCAGTAGTGCTAACCACTGTGCCACCATGTCGCTCCCACTTTCTTTTGAACTTCCTTTTGATGTTCGATCCTATCCTCCTCACAGTACACCATGCTGGTTTAGCTCAAAAGGCTGGACAGCTGGTTTGTGATGCAGAGTGAGGCCAACGGCGTGGGTTCAATTCCCTTACGGGCTGAGGTTATTCACGAAGGCCCTAGCCTTCGCAAACTTGCCCCTTACCACCAGTCAGCTCTCCTCCTCAAAGGGGAAAGCAACCTATGGTCATCTGGAACTATGGTGACTACTTTTTGCACAATGCTTCCGAGTTTTGTATCACGCACAAACTTTGAAATCATGTCCTGTACACCAAGGTTTAGTTCTTTAATATGTATCAGAAAACACTGACCCTGGAGAACTCCACGACAAAACTTCCTCCATCATTAAAAAAATCCATTTACCACGACTCTGTGTCCTGTCGCTCAGCCAATTTTGTATCAATGTTGCTGCTCCTTTTATTCCATGAGCAATAGCTTTGCTCACAATTCTGTAATGTGTAATATTAAAAACACTTTTAGATGTCTATGTACACCACATCAATAGCATTGCCCTCATCAACCTTCTCTGCCAGCTCGTTAGGTGAACATGATTTTCCTATCAGAAATCCATGCTGGCTTTCCTTAATTAACTCAAGTGTGACTATTAATTTTTTCTCAAATTATTGTTTCTGGAGGTTTCCCCATCACTGAAGTTAAACTGACTGGCCTATAGTTGCTCAGTTGACCTTTGCACTCTTTTTTTGAACAAGGGTGTAACATTTGCAATTCTTCAGTTTTTGGGGTGACCCCTGAGTTAAAGACAGATAGAGTCAAAGCCAGTGACTCCACAATTTCCACTCTAACTTCCTTCAGTATCCTTAAATATATCTCATCCGGTTCTGTTGCCTTATCATCTTTAAGTATAGATAATGTCCAATAGCTCCTTTTTAATTTTAAACTCATCTAGTCTTAA
Source organism: Scyliorhinus canicula (assembly GCF_902713615.1). NCBI lineage: Eukaryota > Metazoa > Chordata > Chondrichthyes > Carcharhiniformes > Scyliorhinidae > Scyliorhinus > Scyliorhinus canicula. Next base: position 71,310,790 of record NC_052165.1, read on the forward strand.
TCACCTCATTTTTTTAACCATGGGCTTGTTGTATCTTTCTCCTTTGTAAAAACAGATGCAAAGTATTCAAAGTCCTCAGTTATGTCCTCTGCTTCCATGTGCAAATCCTTTGTCCCTAATTGGCCCCACACCTACTTTCGCTATTTATATGCCTACAGAAGACTTTCAAATTCCCTTTTATGTGAGCTGCTAGCCTTTTTTCATGCTTTTCTTATTTGCTTCTTCACCACTCCGCTGAATCTTTATATTCAACTTGGTTATCAATTGTGTTTTCTACCTGACATCTGTCATAGTCCAATTTTTCTTCTTTATCTTAATTTCTATCTCCTTTGACATCCTGGGAGCTCTTTGTTTTCTCTATCCTTCCCCTGACTGTGCCCAAATCATCTCTTCTTTGAAGGTAGTTCATTATTCAGCTGCTATTTTTCCTGCAAACCTTTCATAGAATCCTACAGTGCAGAATGAGGCCATTCAGCCCACCGAGTCTGCACCGACCCTCTGAAACATTACCCAAGGCCCACTCTTCCGCCCTATCCCCATAACCTCCTCACCTTTGGACACAATAAGGGGCATGACCAATCTACCTAACCTGCACATCTTTGGACTCCAATTTATTTGGCCCAGATCCGTTCTTGCCCTATTGAAGTTGGATTTCCCCCAGTTAATCTTTCTCACTGTGGCCAGTTCTTCGTCCTTTCCCATCATCAGCCTAAAATGTGCGATATAATTATCACTGTCCCCGAAATGTTTTCCCATTGACACTTAATCATTCCCATGAACCGCATCTAATAATGCCTCCTTCCCCATTGGTCTGGTTTCCTGAACATAGTCCAGGAACTCTTTCCCCTCTCTGCCCTATACACTGCTACTATCCCAGCCTATACCTGGATAATTAAAGTCCTCCATCGTAAGTACTCTATAATTTTTGCACCTCTGTAATTTATTTGCAAATTTGCTCCTCTACATTCTTCCCACTAGTTGGTGGCCTCTAGCCCACACTGAGGCTACACTAATTGCACCTTTTTTATTCCTCAGCACTAGCCAAGTAGATCATGTTGATCCCTCTGGGACAGTCTCGATCTCCATCGCCACAATGTTCTCCTTTATCAATCCTGCCACACATCCCCCTTTTCTTCCTTTTCTATCTTTCCTGAATGCCTTTTATCTGGGACCATTTTAATTATGGCCACAACATGATGGGCTGTATTCTCCAATAGCTCAGCCATGTGTTTTAAGGCGATGTGCTATTTGCTGGTGGCAGAATTCTCTGTTCCTGCCTCCGTCAATAGGATTTCTCACACTCCTCAGGCTACTTTTGGCTATGTATCCCCCACAGTTCCTCTCCTCTCTTGGCACCTTCCTCAAAGGTAGGTGCTTTCTTTTAATATACCTGCTCTGAACTTACACTTTCTTTCTTTATCCGACCATTCCTACTCCCTTTGACTTTCATCACGTGACGTCTTTGGTATTTAATCTCCCCTGACCTCCAACCCAGGTTTTTCAAAGTGTGGGTCATGACCATGGTTGGGTTCTGGGCGGATGTCGGGAGGGTCAAGGAGTGATCAGTGGCGGCATTCCAACATTGGGCCAGATTGCAGGAGAAGGGCCCAATGGCCGCTACCGCTGTTTTTATTAATAATGGCAGTCGCTGCCGCCTTTTAAATGAGAACAAAAGGAAGCTGTGTGCAGTCTTCCGGCCAGTGGTGGCAGCAGTGAGCAGGCACTGCACCTGCATGAACACTTGATGTCAGGCTTGTACATGTACATGCTTCTGGGGCCAAATCACAGAGGAGAGCTTCTTCTATTTTCTAGCTGTTAGCAAGCAGGGGAAGAGAACTATGAATCATTTTCTTACAAGTAAGAGATGGCCAGAGATACAAATAGGCAGTGAATCTACTGGCCAGAATCTCACATCTGAATCTGCTGGAGAGAGCTGCTCAAGAGAGACCAGGGCAGATCAGAGCAGTGCTAGTGTTAGCTCTGTGCAGAGCTCCAGGGCCTTTGGTTAACAATCTACAAAGCAAAATCTTAACTCGAGAACAAAGCAGTATAAAGATGATTTCTTTAGGTATGGTATTGTCAATTGTGCCAATGCAAATAAGGATGCAAAACCCATGTGTGTTATATGTTGAGAAGTACTGGCTATGAGAGGATAAGTTAAAAACACGCAAAAGCCCATGAAGCTGTCAGAATTCTGGAGTAGCATCTCCCAGGAGTATGCAGTGCTGAGTAAAACAAGCATCTTGTTGCTATTGCCCTTCACCACAACCTACATGTGAGAGGTTATATTTTCTGTTGTCCCAAAGATGAAGACGGCATAAAGGAACTGACTGATATTAGCATTACCCTCTCCTCCTGTGAACCTGATTGGAGTACATTTGTGTGCACAAAGCAATTCTGTACATAATATTATACATGACTTCCAACCCACCACGTGACCCTGTTTCTGGTTGAGTTGAGAGTAAGTCGTGTTTATGGATAGATGTATTTTGCAGTAGCTCTATAATAGTTAGTTAGTGTTAGTAGTTTGTTATTTTGTTTATTCCAGTTATCTTTACCACGCAATTGTTTCATAATAAATTATTTTATTTATGTAGTGCATCATTCAAAGCGGCCAAAACATGACATCCTTTCACATTAAATATAAGGTGTTGGTCGAGAAGGTCGGCCAGGTGGTAAAAGTGGGTCCCGTGGGAGAAAACTTACGAAAAACATACTCAACCCATCCCTAAAACTCCCTTTTGTTTCACCTGACATTACTCCTGAAACCTCCCCACTCTCCCTGTCCAAAGCTCTTGCAATCTCAAATACAAACTGTTAGTGTTTGTGTGCGAATGTTAGCTTCTTCGTTCACCTGATGTGAGGAGACCACTCCATGATTCTTTTTGCAATAAATATATGAATGACCTTAGGATGTGTGTCGCGCAGATGTTTTTGGGATGTGGTAATGGGTCGAACAGAATCGGGACATGTCGAATAATGTGTGCAAACAGCATCCCTTTAAAGGATTGCTTTTATTAATATCAGATATCTGTGTTTTCCAATGGAGGCACTGGCTCCAGATTGAGGAAAAAGAAATCGTGAAATACAAATGATGGCGACCCCCTTCGATAATTGCAAATCCCACTTCAGGGATTTATGGCTCTAATCAACATTATTCCCCTGATCTAAATCTGGAATAATAATAATTGTTTCTAAACTCTTAAACCAAAAACAGTGAGGTACATTGCGGCTTTTTCCGATAGTATGTTGACAGCAAAGTCATCAGCCTGCTTTACATTTCTCCTGTTTGTGTTTCCATTGTCTACTTTTCTATTTTTAAATGTGATGGTAAATCCATCAGATTTTCAGAAAAACCCAATGTATCCGATAAAGAAGCAAACTTGCAGAGTCTGACCTATATGTAACTCCAGTCCAATATTTAGAAAAAATATTTTTATTCGGATTTTCATTTGATGTAATACACAATTATGCAATACAACATGACAAATGAGTAAAATACCCATACAAACATAAAACCCCGAAACATAGCCTAACTCCTCCCACAGTCTAACCCCCCTTTCCCTTCTCCCACCTCCCTTTTTACATATTGTATTCTATTGCTTATTTACATTTGACTAGCAGCAGCGTTGTTACATTAGTGCTTAAACGTGCAAGAAACCGGTATAAGTATCAAGGGATCTATTGAGAATGTTTCATACAAAATATAACACAAACTGGGGGTTAACGTAGTTTGTTGTAAATACCTGGAGAATATATGAGCAGGTTTGAGGGCGGGGGAGGGGGGAGTTGATGTTTGCTTTATGTCCCTGGTGGTCAGGTACCCGACCTTTGTGTTCTACATTTTATGTGGGACCATTCAGCCCATTGAGTCTGCACCGATCCACTTAAGCCCTCACTTCCACCCTATCCCCGTAACCCGATAACCCCACCTAACCTTTTTGGCCACTAAGGACAATTTATCATGGCCAATCCACCTAACCTGCATGTCTTTGGGCTGTGGGAAGAAACCGGAGCACCCGGAGGAAACCCACGCAGACACGGGGAGAACGTGCAGACTCCGCACAGACAGTGACCCAGCGGGGAATCGAACCTGGGATCCTGGTGCTGTGAATCCACAGTACTAGTCACTTGTGCTACCGTGCTATTTCGGTTCCCCCCTTCCCCCTTCCCTTATTGCTTGCTGGTTACGAACAGGTCCTCAAACAAGTTGGTAAATTGCTTTCATATTTTGCGGAAACTCTCTTCCGCTCCTCTGATGGCGAATTTTGATTTTGTGCAATTTTAAGAATTTGGCTAGGTCAGACAGCGATCGCTCCCTCCCTTACTCTCTACCCCCACCATACTATTTTGTCACCTTCTGCCAGACGCTCCCTTCCTCTCTTTGATAGAGACCCTCAGCTTTAGGTGCTCCTGCGCCAGGAGCTCCATTCTTTGCCCCTTCGGTGGCTGGGTCGGTGCCGGTAATCGTGTTGGCGATCCCTCCCAGTTCATCATGCTCTGTTCGGTTTCTCTCCTCTTGTCCACCGTTTATGTCCTTCTGGCTCTTACCACTCCTGCTGTCTTTTCTGTTTCTCTGCAGATTTTAGGGCATTTTCTTGGGTGGTTGCTGTTCGGTTTGTGGCAGGAGAAGGTGGAGTTTTTTTCTGTCGGTTTAGTGATCTCCAGAGGAGAGTTACCTTTTGTGCATCTGTTTAGCCACCAGAAGTGTCCCATACAAACATAATTGGCAATTAACTACTCTCTAAAGTGCCTAATAACTGACTTAGTTGCATCCAAGTCATTCCACCTTATCAATGGAAACTTGGGATGGGCAACAAATGTTGGCCTCGCTGGCAACATCTAAACTCTAAGAATGAATTTTTATGAAGCAGAAGACGTTAAAAGCAATGTTGTTTTGTAAAGATATACAGTCTAAATTTATAGCACTGTTCAAGCACTTAAGAAAATAAAAATTGTGGAACTGTCGAGCTCTTCTTCCAACAGACTTCACAATGTGTGCTGTTTTGTGTTTTCCTAATTCAGTTAATCACCACGGGGAGGTCAATATGGAAGATTAGACAGTTCAAGACAGAGTAGGGGCAAAGACTGTTTTTTTGGCAGTAATGATTTCTCCAGAGGTCGGTTCTGATTCCATGCACAGAACTATCACAGCGCAGCTTTACTCTATCTTAAATTATGATGTGGAGATGCCGGCGTTGGACTGGGGTGAGCACAGTAAGAAGTCTTACAACACCAGGTTAAAGTCCAACAGGTTTGTTTCAAACCACTAGCTTTCGGAGCACTGCTCCTTCCTCAGGTGAATGGAGAGATATGAATGAACCTCTTCATTCATCTGAGGAAGGAACAGTGCTCCGAAAACTAGTGATTTGAAACAAACCTGTTGGACTTTAACCTGGTGTTGTAAGACTTCTTAATATCTTAAATTAGATGTTATAATCACAGATGAGGGAGGCAGGCTTAGGACAAATGTCTCACAAATTGTTGAAAGGGCAAAAATAATTTGAATTATGTTGAGAATGAACAAGTCATTTTCCATGTCCTTAAGCGTGCTCCAACAACCTATAACTATGTTTGACCCCTTGAACTGTGCAGTGGGTGGCATTGCTCCACTCTAGGTTACTAACTGGATCAAACTGGGTAGAACAGACTTGAGGGGCTGAATGGCCCACCATTGTAGCCATGGTCACACCCTTGCACAATTTTGAGAATGTAATTTTCTTTTCCATTCAAGAGATGGGTAAGGCCAACCTTGGACTCAAGACAGATACAGAGCCTATGTTTATCTAAAACACAGGTAACCAGGCCTGATCGTAACCCCCGCTCGTTTGCATTTTAATGGCCCATTTTCTCAGGACAATAGAACTCCAATCAAGCAACCGGTACAGCCACAGACTGATCGACGCCGCTCCCGTTACTCAGAAAGCATAACTGCCAAGGTCAATGACCGCTAAGGACCCGCTCAGCTACCAAGGCACCCACCCCTTTATTGGCCGAAATCAAAGAGTGATCAGTGCCCTGTGGAACTATTGGGTCCAAGTTTAAGAACCACCCCAAAGAGCGTGAAATCCCAGAGGGATAAAAGAGGACACAGCCATGTGTTCTGTCTCTTTTGGATCCAGCCTGTGCCAACCCAATTGCAGCAGGAACCTCCAGCCAAGTTCAAGACCAACGATCGCTCCTGACGGATGAGCCCAGCAGAGACGGAGCCACTTTCTTCGAACCAGCCAAGTGAAATCCAGATAAAGGCCTTATCCATTTGCACAGTGCCGGTCGCCGTGAAGTTAAGTATGGGTTATTGTAGCTGATAGGTGTACTTTAACTCGTAGTACATATTGTGTTTGCATGTTGAGGTAACTCCTGTGTATGTAAATAAACCATCTTTTGGAATAACTAACTGGTTGTGTGGTCATTTGATCGATATAAGGGAAGGCTTGTGGTTCACCGAGATAAATAAATCGAGCAACAGGAAGGTGTTAGATATCTCACCAGAGGCATTACATTGAATACAAAGGTGTGTTAGAGATTAAGATTGAGAAAGTGTTCAAGAACTCTATTTTGCACAATAATTATTTCCATTCTGCATTATACAGACTATAAAAGTTATAGGAACATGGGAATTGCAGGTTTCTTCCACAAATTAGGTAATCATAATGGTGATTGGCCATGTGTTTGTTTGGGCTCGTTCGACCATTTGTAAATCTATATTCAGATGGCCTGTGAATTCATCCTTGGACAACAAGCAATGCGGCAATGGACTTCAACTGTGTGTCTGGAATATTACATATTTCACATTCCGAACAGGTAGGGACTGCTGAACGGTTGTGGTATACCTACCCGTTGATGCAGGATACAAATCCCTTTTGAATCTTCATAAAGGGACACTCTTTGTATCATTTAGCTCACAACGTGGGCACGGTGGTACAGTGGTTCGCACTGCTGCTTCACAGAGCCAGGGTCCCAGGTTCGATTCCCGGCTTGGGTCACTGTCTGTGCAGAGTCTGCGCGTTCTCCCTGTGTCTGCGTGGGTTTCCTCCGGGTGCTCCGGTTTCCTCCCAAACGTCCCGTGCTGTTAAGTAACTTGGTCATTCTGAATTCTCCTGCTGTGTACCCGAACAGGTGCTGGAATGTGGCGACTAGGGACTTTTCACAGTAACTTTATTGCAGTGTTAATGTAAGCCTACTTGTGACAATAATAAAGATTATTATTAACATGTTGCACATCATGAGGTTTAGGACTGAAAATTTCAAGAATAGGACAATACACAAGTGGACACAACTTTTCTAAAGCACTATTAGTGGTTACCTCCACGTTAGCTGCGAGTACAAATGGAGGATGCAAAATCTCGTGAGAATCGGAAATCGAGGGTCTTGCCAGCAAGGTCTCATTTTCCAATTGTCCCCGCCCCTCACCGGTGATGTCATGAGATTTGTGTCCGGAAAAGCGGGAACCTCATTTCAATACATTTTAATAAATTACAATATAATTCAAGAACTTCCCGCCATATATTTCCCCCACATTTATAATTCCTGCCCCTGCCAAGGTGACGTGACGCCGATTTACAACTGCTTTTGAAAAATGTAAAGTAGACGAGGGGAGCCCACCGGTGGGGAACAAAAATTAGTATAGTATCCAGGGGAGAGCGACATATTTGAGCAGTGTCCTGCACCCGAGCACAGCTCCCTGGCACTGCCCCTTTGTAGTGCCAGCTGGCAGTGCCACCTTGGCAGTGTCGGCCTGGCAGTGTCAAGGTGGCACTGCTGGGGAAATGCCAAGGGAAGGCCCTCTGCGGAATTCATTGCAGGGAGTTCCCTTTATGGGTGGGGGTTCCCTTATCTGTGGGGGGAGGGTTACCCCGTCACTTGCGGGCGGGTGGTTATCTATATCGTGGGTGGGGGTTGCTCTGGTGCTTATGAGGGGAGGGGCAGAGGGCTTTCCTTATTCGTAAGCTAGGGGCTTCCCTTGTGCTTGTGGGTGGGGTGGGGAGGGTTGGGGGGGTCCCCGGGGGTTCTCCTTATCCGTGGGGCGGTCGGAGGGCTTGTGTGGGGTGTTTCCCTGTATCTGTGCTGGTGGGACAGTATTTATTTCAGTACAGAACGTGTCCTTTGAAAATGGTGTCCCGATTTCTGTGGTGTTAGCGTTGACGGCTCTATCAGGCCTGCTCCACTAGCGTAACGGTGGAAGCCACGCCTCCAGATCTTTTGTGTAGAGTGTAAAATCTGGAGAGAAAACTCTCTGCACAGGGGCAACAGTCAATAAAACATCTTGTGGGCCGCACTAAGAACCCTGATGGGCTGCACGTGCTCCCAGGCTGCACTGGTTTAAGGATTCAGTCTTTTAATGAATAGGTTAGTGAGTGGGTAGTCAGGTGAGGTGTCATAAGCATGACTGTCCTCCCCACTACCCTCTGACCTGATTGTCCACATCCATCTCACCCATTAGCCCACCTCACTCACATGCACCCACCTATCCTCCCACCTACTAGACAGAGACAGTGAAAAAATATCATTGCTTTAAAAATCGCTTGTCCCCCTATACCTTTAAATTTCTAGAAAGTGAAAATCATATCAGCTGCGATAAACCCCTTCAGATCTTTGAGCTGGAAGGCTTTAATTCACATCAATGTGAAATTGCTTGCACTAGGCTGTAATTGGCATGCTTGAATGGATCTCAAGTAAACTGCTGTGTAACTAACCACAATATTTGTAGCCATTTATCTATGATTGGTGGCTCTTGGACAACATCAAAAGCAGTTAAGTGCTTTCTGCAGAGAAAAATAAGTGATAGCACCATTGCTGTGGTCCAAGAGCTGTCAATCATAGTTAGATGTTTATAAGCATTGTGGTTAGTTAAACAGCTTTCTAGCTTTCAGGCAGTAACTCTGCAATGGTCTAAGGAGGTGGTCTGTGTTAAGGGGTGAGTCTCGAGTAGGGGTATCTATAATGTGGGGGTTTCTGGTGTGGGGGGGTCTGGTGGGAAGGGATGGGCAGGATTTGCATTGTGGGGGGATTAATATGTTTGCAGATGACCCGAAGATTGGAGGAGTTGCCGATAGTGCCGAGGACTGTCAGAGGATACAACAGGATATAGATAGATTGGAGACTTGGGCATAGAAATAGCAGATGGAGTTTAATCCAGACAAATGTGACATGATGCATTTTGAAGGATCAAATCTAGGTACGAATTATACTCTAAATGGCAGAACCCTTAGGAACGTTAACATACAGAGGGATCTGGCCGTGCAGGTTCAGAGTTCTCTGAAAGTGGCAACACACGTGGCCAAGGTGATTAAGAAGGCATATGGCATGCTTGCCTTCATCAGCCAGGCATTGAGTACAGGAGTTAGGAAATCATGATGCAGCTATATAAAATCTATATAAAACCTATATTGCATGCAGTTCTGGTCACCACATTATTAGAAGGACGTGGAAGCTTTGGAGAGAGTGTAAAAAAAGGTTCACCCAGATGTTGCGTGGTTTTGAGGGTGTTGGTTATGAGGAGGGGTTGAATAAACTAGGATTGTTTTCACTGGAAAGACGGAGGCTGAGGGGAGACCTGATAGAGGTCGACAAAATTATGAGAGGCTTACAGAGGATAGATAGTCGGAGGCTTTTTCCAAGGCAGGAAGTGTCAATTACAAGGGGGCACAGGTTCAAAGTGTGAAGGGGAAAGTTTAAGGGAGATATGTGGGGTAAGCTTTTCACAGAGAGAGTGGTGGGTGCCTGGAACCAGCTGCCAGAGGATGTGGTGGAAGCAGGCACATTAGCAACATTTAAGAGGCATCTGGAAGGGTACCTGAATAGGAAGTAATAGAGGGATACGGACCGAGTAGAAGCAGAAGGTTTTTTCTTAGATAGTGCACGATGATCGGCACAGGCTTGAGGGCCAAAGGGCCTGTTCCTGTGCTATACTTTACTTTGTTCTTTGTTCTTGAAAGGCACCCTCCGATGGACTTTGGGGGAAACTGCCTTAAAGAGTTATCTCCTTGGCCCACCGCAAGGCCCACCGTGCCAGAGCCACGCTGGAAAATACCTGCACCAATTCTTGCCCATGTGTATCCTGGCCCAGAGGATCAGAGAATCACACAGGCTTGGAAAATCCAGGGCACGATTCTCCGCTCCCCACGCCGGGTGGGAGAATCGTGGAAGGTCTGGGCGACTCACGACACGCCCCCCCCCCCCGACCACCCCCCCCCCCCCCCCCCCCCCCCCCGCGATTCTCCCACCCTCCGCTTGGAAGAATCGCCTCTCGCGGTTTTTCTCAGCGACCGGCGATTCTCCAGCCCGGATGGGCCGAGCGGCCTGCCGTTCCCGACCGGTTCATGACGGCAGCAACCACACCTGGTTGCTGCCGTCGTGAACATGGGCGCCAAATGCTCGTTTGAAACTTGTGGGGGGCGGAGAGGGGAGTGAGTACCACGGCTGTGCTCGGGAGGGGACTGGCCCGCGATCGGTGCCCACCGATCGTTGGGCCGGCGTCTCAAAGCAACGCACTCTTTCCCCTCCGCCACCCCGCAAGATCAAGTCGCCACGTCTTGTGGGACAGCGGAGGGGAAGACGGCAACCGCGCATGCGCGGGTTGGAGCCGTCAGCCGTCGTGACGTCAGCCGCGCATGCGTGGGTTGGAGCCGGCCAACCTACGCATGCGCGGTTGACATCACTTAGGCGCCGCCATCGCGTCTTTCTCGGCGCACCGCCTTGACGCAAACGTCAAGGCCCGGCGGCCAAGAGTTACGGAGCGCCGCTCCTAGCCCCCCCGGATGGGGATGAATAAGGTGCGAGGAGCGGCCTCCGAGGCCGTTGTGAATCTCGGCCGAGTTCACGACGGCCTTCCCGATTTATCGCGGGAGCGGAGAATTCCGCCCCCAGTACTCAGATTGAACCTCAAAACTGTCGCTAACAGGGGACCGGAGCACCGATGATGGATTCTCCGCCGCATCGGGAACGCCAGTAGCAGGCGGCGAGAGAATCCAGCCCGTGATCTCACCAAGGTCCAGTATAGTTGCTGTATCACATCTCCTTCTTTTATATCCCTTTATAAACAACAACAGCCCATTTGCCTTCCTAATCACGAACCTGCAAATTAACATTTTGTGATTCATGTACCAGGACACTTTAGCCAATTATCTTAAATCTACGTTGTCTGGTTAGTGACCCCTGAGACAGTGTAATGTTTTCTCCATCTTTGTGTAGATTTTATCATTTGCTACTTTCTCCCCATCTCAATGTTTTGTTGGTGTAAACTATTGCATGAGTTATTTGAATGGAAAATGCTTTCATGAGCATTTTAGCAGTGTTTCTTCATTAAAACTGGTTTTAATTTGCACTTAACACCACTATAATTTAATGCTGCAAATTATCTGGAGAATTCCACATGAGCTTTATCCTTGCTATGCCAATGCCTAGTTAATAGCCCCATTGACTCTTAAACATGCCAGTAAGAGCCATTATGGCCGTTAGAACACTATTAGCTGAGAGGAAAATTTCCAACTAGAGGTAAGCAAATCAGATGTGGGCTGGAATTAAATATGCTGATTGATATTAGGTTGTCTGGGGCATTGTAACATGATGAGGTGCAGAATGACCCTGGGGAGACAGGGGGAGAGTTACAGCAGTGCAGAATACCCAGCCTCTGATCTCAGCCAGCGGGCTGCGATGCACTCCTCCATGTCACAACTTTTTTGTTGTCCAGAAGTAAAGTTAGACAAAAGTTACTCAGAAACAAATCGATTTAAGTCACGAAAATGTTCTAACCATTCCAATTATGAATGAATATTGGGTATGAAATTCAGTGCGCACCACCAAGGCTGAATGCCTCTTTGCTCAGGGACGAGACGCCCTCATAGTCACTTCCACATGGTGGTGGCATCCTTAGCTTGCAGCAAAAGGCTTTGAATTGACACCTTCCTGACCTCACACTATCCTGAAGTCACACAACCCTGCCAACTGAAGTGATGGCAGAATACCAAATTAGTAGCCTGCAGGTTTGTGGAATAAATTCATCGATCACTCTGCAAAGGTCAAGATAGTCCTTAAAAGGCCAGGCATCCAAATTGCACGTGCTACAACTCTTTTTTTAAAAATATTTTTATTCTCCTTTTTCACATTATCTCCCAAATTTACACCCAACGATAAACAATAATCAGTAACGAATGCAATGCCAATCCCTTTATCAATAACAACAATCCCATCCTCCCACCAAAACCCCCAAAATTAGCCTGCATGTTAACATAAACAAATAACAAAAAGGAATCAGGAATCACCCATTGTCACCATTAACACATACAGTCCCCCTCCCCCCAACTCTCCCAACCCTCCCACCAATGTTCGATGTAATCTAATTCTCGAAAGTGCATAATGAATAACGCCCATGAATTGTAGAATTCCCCCATTCTTCCCCTCAGTTCACATTTGACCTTCTCAAGAGTCAAGAATTCCAGCAGGTCCCCCCTGCCACGCCAAGGCACAGGGTGGAGAGGTTGATCTCCATCCCAACAGGATCCACCTTCAGACGATCAACGAGGCAAAGGCTACAGCATCTGCCACCGCACCTGTTTCCAACCCTGGCTGATCCGACACCCCGAATATGGCATCCCGAGGGCCCAGGTCCTGATTCACGTGCACCACTTTAGAAATTACCCTAAACACCTCCTTCCAGTAATCCTCCAGCTTTGGACAGGACCAAAACATATGAACGTGGTTTTGGGACTCCCCCGCAACGCTCACACACATCTTTTACCCCCTCAAAGAGATGGCTCATCCTCGTTCTTGTGAGGTGTACACCTTCAGCTGTATCGGCCCAAACCTCGCACACGAGGTGGAGGCCTGAGGTGCTACAATTCTTAAGCACCTGCAGTCACAAGACATCTGGAAGTACACGCGCAAGTATTTTACAGGTGAAGTGGGGAGCTAGAATAGAAAATAATTGCTCCAGCACAGAAGGAGGCTATTCTAACCATCATGTCTGTGCCGGCGCTGTGCAAGAGCAACTCTCCCACTCCTCGCCTCATAGAACAACAAACAATCATTTTCAAATAATCGTCCAATTCTTCTTTGAAGGCCTTAATTGAACTTTCCTCCACCAAACTCAGACAGCACATTCCAGATACTAACCACACCTTGTATAATAAACTTTTTCTCTGGTTCTTGATGCTTCCACTATCAGGAGCAGTTTTTCCCTATCTACTCTGCCCAAACCCCTCATGATTTGAACACTCTGAGGAAATCTTCTCTTCACCTTCTCTTCTCTGAGGAGAAGACCCAGCTTCCCCTATCTATCCCCATAACATTCTCACTATTTTATGCTGCACCCTCTCATCTTTCACATCCTTCCTAAAGAGTGGTGCCCAGAGCTGGGTTCAGCAAACCAGCATTTTATACAGGCTTATCATAATTTCAATGCTTTATACTCCGTGCCCTTATTTATAAAACACAAGATCCTAGTTACTTTGTTAATTGCTTTCTAATCTTCCCTTCCACCTTCAATGACGTGTACGTATAAACATCCAGGTCCCTCTGCTCCTGCAGCACCTTTACAATTGTACCCTTTATTTTAAGTTGACTCCCTTCGGTCTTCCTATTAAATTAATCCCGCCAGACTTCTCAGCCTCTTGTCTGTCCATCCTACCATTCAGCCCTTCAAACTTGCTGTGCATTCAATATGATCATGGTTGATCCTCTATCTCAACAATCCCTGTGCTCTCCCATTGCCCTTGACACCATTAGAATCTAGATATATTCAGCAATTTAACCTCCACAACCTTCTGTGGTAGTGAATTCCACAGGTTCACCCTCTGAGGAAAGCTATTTCTCCTCATCTCAGCCCCAAATGGTCTACCCCATATCCTGAGGCTGTGACCCCTTGTTCTAGACCCCCCCCCCAGGCAGAGGAAATATCATCCCCACATTCAGTCTGTCCACCCCAGCCAAAATGTTATATGTTTCAATGAGATCCTCTCTCATTCTTCTAAACTCCAGTGAATACAAGCCTCATCGACCCAATCTCTCCTCATGCAATAATCCTGTCAGGAATCAGGCTGGTGAACATTCGCCACACTCTCGCTATAACAAGTATATCATTTCTCAGGTAAGGAGACCAAAACTGCACGCAATAATCCAGGTGTGGTCTGACCAAGGCCCTGTGCAGCTGCAGTAAGACATCCTTGCTCCTATACTCAAGTCCCTTTGCAATGAAGGTCAACACCATTTGCCTTCCTAATCGCTTGTTGTACCTACATTCTTGCTTTCAGTGATTTGTGTACTCGGTCACCCAGGTCCCGAAGGACACTAGCATTTCCCAATCTATCAGCAGTTAAGCAATATTCTGTCAATCTGTTTTTCCTACTGAAATGGATAACTTCACCAGGCTGCATATGTCTTCTTGAATTTTATCCCGATCCTCCTCTGAGTTCACAATACTTCAAGGTTTTCTGTCATCTGCAAATTTTGAAGTTGTGCCCTAGGATATTTAAAAAACCATGAAAAGCAGGGCTCCTTGGGAACCCCAGTATATATCTCCCTCCACTCTGAAACACAACCATTTATTATAACTCTGTTTCCTCACTCAGCAAAGTTGATATCCATCCTGCTACAGTGGTTTTTATTCCATAGGCTCTAAATCTGTTGACATGGCACTTTATCAGATGTCTTTTGTAAGTCCATATACATCACATCAACAGTATTCCCCTCATCAACACTCTCTGATGTGTCTTTTAAAAAAAACAAGCAAGTCAGTCAAACACAATTTGACTTAACAAATCTATGCTGTCTTTTCTTAATAAATTCACATTTGTCTAAGTGCCTGTTAATGTTCTCCCAAATTATCATTCCTTGAAGTTTTCCCGTTACGGAAGTTAAACAGACTGACTTGTAGTTGTTGGGTTTACACCATTTTTTTGAACAATGGCATTACATTTATAATTCTCCCGGCCTTTGGCACTGCCTACATATTTAAAGAGTTCCTGAATTTGATAGAGAGTGTATCTACATTCTCACGGAGGTGACCTTACGACACAAATGGTGTAACAGGTCTGGGGGCAGCAGAAGCAGCATCTCTGGGCCTGCAGAGTGCCAGGGAGATGGAGCAGAGATTGTGGAAAGATCAAGTGCTCTGCCAAGTTGAAGCCAGAACTCTTCCATGCTCATTGACAGTGACAGCAGTCTGGTACCCAAGATTTGGCGTGCATGCCTATCACCACCCAACTGTCTGCAACATTAAAGTCCTCATCTGGCGGCACTGTGCTGAAGTGGTTAGCACTGCTGCATCACGTCACCAAGGACCCGGGTTCGATCCCAGCCCCGGGTTACTGTCCGTGTGGAGCTTGCACATTCTCCCCAATTCTGCATGAGTCTCACCCCCACAACCCAAAAACGTGCAGGGTTGGGGGCTTGGCCATGCTAAATTGCCCCTTAATTGGAAAAAAAAGGTTTTTTAAAAGTTCTTATAAGTTGTCCGAAGCAGAACACATTTGCAACCCAGACCTCCAGTAAGGTGACAAACAATCCATTCTTTCCCCTAGGCTGGATTGCAGCCTATTTGCGTCTGGTTGTTTCACCCACCTGGTCTTCCCAACTCTATGAAGGAACATGCAATGCCAGTATTCGAGTTGGCACTCCGAGTGTGAGTTTAGTGATGTACTGTTGCCCTCTTTCTTCATCCATAGTTTTATGGCTAGGCAGACATAGAACATAGAACAGTACAGCACAGAACAGGCCCTTCGGCCCTCAATGTTGTGCCGAGCCATGATCACCCTACTCAAACCCACGTATCCCCCCTATACCCGTAACCCAACAACCCCCCCCTTAACCTTACTTTTATTAGGACACTACGGGCAATTTAGCATGGCCAATCCACCTAACCCGCACATCTTTGGACTGTGGGAGGAAACCAGAGCACCCGGAGGAAACCCACGCACACAGGGGGAGGACGTGCAGACTCCACACAGACAGTGACCCAGCCGGGAATCGAACCTGGGACCCTGGAGCTGTGAAGCATTTATGCTAACCACCATGCTACCCTGCTGCCCCAGCAGTTCCTTGACTTCTAATAGCAGGAATTCAGGAGGAAAAGGTAGGTGTGGGTGAGGACAGGTCAGTGTGGTAAGCAGGAGGCCTATGGTCACACAATCAGCAACTTGCTCATCACGTTAGCTAAGGTGATGAGGGTGAGGTGGGAGTTGAGAAGGAGCGTCATCATCCATGTTCCCAATGACATCCGATCACATGGGTTTCCTCACAATCGCTCCCATGTGGCACTGTTGCTTCGCCGCTCCAGGGTCCGAGGTTCGATTCCCGGCTTGGGTCGCTGTCTATGTGGAATCTACATGTTCTCCCTGTGTCTGCGTGGGTTTCCTCCGGGTGCTCTGGTTTCCTCTCACAGGTCCCGAAAGACGTGTTGTTGGGTAGTTTGGACATTCTGAATTCTTGCAGGCGACTAGGGGCTTTTCACAGTGGCTTCATTGCGGTGTTAATGTATGCCTATTTGTGACAATAAAGATTATTATTATGATGCTGATAACTGTATCCTCCATGGGGCTCAAGAGATGCAGGTAAATTTGTTGCTCTGCAATATTGCGCAATTCTTTAAACAGGCCCATTTCCTGCAAGTTTCATTGTGATACTTAATCTTACTTCTCTTGCTGAATCTGTGAGCAATGGTATCAGGGTTTGACTGTATTATTTTTATACAATTGTTATCCTGCAGAATAACCTTGGGTATGTAAAACATAAACAGTATGTCAAGGTCCAGGGTGTTTCTCATTCCTCAAAGGCTCAGACTGTGTAGTAAGCAGACTTTCTAAGCTCGCAGACGCAGCACAGCGTGTGTGTTGGCTTTGATCCAAGGCAGGTTCTGCAAAATCTCTTGCAGCAGCTGGTGTGAGCTACCTGTATTAGCCCAAGGGCTAAATCGCTTCCTACAGCTATTTATCACATTGGACTTTATTAAAATGAAACAGAAACGAGTGCCTCATTGTGTTACTTTTGTGTTTCTAAATCAGATTTTCCTTGAAGTGACAATTGAATTATCGGTTGACTTTTGGAACTGGTTCCATTTAAATATCATTCAAGTCGCACTTAGTACAGCAGGATATGAAGATGTATAAAAGAGCATTATACCTTGTGCACAATTTTCACTCTGTCACTGAACATTGCCGAGTTTGCTGCAGTAGTAGATTTAGACTGACCTTGTACACATCGCAAATGAAAAATCAGTTTCACAGTGATCATTAATACAATTGTCACCAAGCACCATTATGTCATCTGAGAGGGTATCCCAAATTGGAACACTGGTTCATGGGGGTGTATCGTTTTATTTTGTTCTGGTGTGAGGAGATAAGTGTAACCCTGTGAGAATAAATCACCCGGTCGTTAGGGAAAAATTATTAACAACTATTGAATAAAGTAAAGAAAAGACAAATACACACAAACAGCATGAAGCTACTCTCATGCAATGAAGATGTATCAATTACTATATATAGAATGTATCCCTTGTTACCAAATTTATCTACGATACCTGAACTTGGTAAGACTTCCCCTGTTCCCAAACAACATCCAAATTGAATAACCAGCGATAGTTACCACACAATACAGGGGTGATACTCAAATCTGGAAACTGCCTTTCCCTGGACCAGTGAAGATACTTTAAAACCGCTGCTATGAAGGTTTTCTGCACTCTTCTAAGATGTTTGCTGTAAACCTGGCCTTCAGGCTTTATGGCTGGAAACTGGCCTGTCAAATTTATGAGACTGCTAGTTGGTAACTGCTTTTCTGGGCTTCTCAGGGTCTGTGAAATTATACCTTTGTTGTTCTTTGATTATGCGTTCTGTGTATTCAGCGTCCTGCCCCTATCAACTTCCTGGACTAAACATTAACATGTGTGTATCTCAGGGACCTTCCCAATCATCTATAATCTGTTTCTCCCCTATAAGCTTCCACACTTAATTATTATCTAAACTGCTGTTCTAAACTCGTTACCGGGAAAATGCATACCAATTGAGGCCCTTTGAATACTGTCTAGTTCTGGCTCCCGGAAGATTCATGAAATAATGTATACATCAAGTTAAATTTTTAAAAATGTTTTCTGTGCACGATTGACATCTATATTAGATGAGCTTCACCCAACATTGAGATTAATTTTATATTTTTGTTACGATTCAGCCCAATTTCCAATCAGCAATTTGTTCTAAAGTTAAACCGACTCCTGTTGATGTTGGTCTTCGAGAATGTTCTTTTCAAAATAAAACCAACCACCTCTACAGATGATATCTATGTTTTTTTAAAAAATAATTTTTATTCAGATTTTCCAACAACAAATTTTATCCCAACAAAGAAAAAAGAAAAAACAGAAACTCCTCCCCCCCCAATACAAAGCAATAAATTAACAACAAGAAAAAGTAATAAACATATAATCGTAAGAACAAACCCCCAGAACCGACCCATAGCCCCCCCCCCCCCCCCCCCCCCCAGGTTTCTGCTGATATTGACCACCCTCTAACACTCCGCCAGGAAATCAAGAAATGGTTGCCACCGCCGAAAGAACCCTTGCACCGACCCCCTCAGGGCAAACTTGACCCTCTCCAGTTTAATGAACCCAGCCATGTCGCTGATCCAGTATTCCGGGCTCGGGGGCCTCGTGTCCCTCCACTGTAGAAGGATCCTGCGCTGGGCTACTAGGGATGCAAAGGCCAGGATACCGGCCTCTCTTGCCTCCTGCACTCCCGGCTCCGCTGCCACCCCAAATATAGCGAGCCCCCAACCCGGTTCCACCCTGGAACCAACCACCCTGGACAAGGTCCCCGCCACCCCCTTCCAGAAACCCTCCAGCGCCGGACAAGCCCAAAACATGCGGGTGTGATTCGCTGGGCTTCCCGAACACCCGCACCTGTCCTCACCCCCAAAGAACCGGCTCAGCCTGGTCCCAGTCATATGCGCGATGTGCAGCACCTTTAGCTGAATTAAACTAAGCCATGCGCAAGAAGAGGAAGAATTCACCCTCCCCAGGGCGTCTGCCCATGTCCCCTCGTCAATCGCCTCCCCCAGCTCCTCCTCCCACTTCGCTTTCAGCTCCTCCACTGAGGCCTCCTCCCCCTCCTGCATCACCTGATAAATTGCAGAGATCCTACCCTCTCCGACCCACGTCCCCGAGAGCACCCTATCCTGAACCCCCCTTGGCGGCAATAGCGGAAACTCTGCCACCTAACAAATGCCCTAATCTGCATATACCTGAAGGTATTCCCTGGGGGGAGACCCCACCCCCTCCAACTCCTCTAGGGTCGCAAACTTCCTGTCGAGGAAGAGGCCCCCCATCCGCCTCATACCTGCCCTATGCCAGCTCAAAAACCCTCCATCTATCCTCCCTGGTACAAACCGGTGGTTCCCCCCGTATCAGAGACCAAACTGAGGCCTTCACTTCCCCCCTATGATGCCTCCACTGACCCCAGATTTTGAGGGTAGCTACCACTACTGGACTCGTAGAATACCTTGCCGGGGGGAGTGGCAGCGGGGCCATCACCAGTGCCTCCAAACCCGTGCCCACACAGGACGCTGCCTCCATCCTCTTCCATGCGGCTCCCTCCCCCTCCATCACCCACCTACGAATCATTGCCACATTCGCGGCCCAGTAATACCCACACAAGTTGGTCAACGCCAGTCCACCCACCTCCCTGCCTCGCTCCAAGAATACCTTCCTTACTCTCGGGGTCTTCTGCGCCCGCATGAACCCCAAAATGCTCCTCCTAAAGAAAGCCTTCGGAATCACACTGGAAGAGAAACAAAAACCTCGGGAGCACCGTCATCTTAACTGACTGGACCCTGCCCGCCAGGGAGAGTGGCAACACATCCCACCTCCTAAACTCCTCCTCCATCTGCTCCACCAGCCTCGTAAAGTTTAACCTATGCAGGGCCCCCCCAGCTCCTGGCTATCTGGACTCCCAAATATCTGAACCTCCTCTCCGCCCTCTTCAACAGAAGCTCCCCTATCTCTTTCTCGTGGTCCCCCATATGCACCACAAACAATTCACTCTTCCCCACGTTGAGCTTATAGCCGGAGAATTCACCGAATTCCCCCAGGATCCTCATCACCTCTGGCATCCCCCCCCGCCGGATCCGCAATGTACAGCAGTAAATCGTCCACGTACAACGACAGCCAGTGCTCCTCCTCCCATTACCCCTCCCCCTCCCCACCCCCCACCCTCCCGCACAATCCCCCTCCAGTTCCTTGATTCCCTCAGTACCATGGCCAGGGGTTCAATCACTAACGCAAAGAGCCTGTGTGCCCTGCCTCGTCTCCCGGGACAGCCAAAAGTCCTCCGACCTCCTCCCATTCGTCACCACGCTCACCACCTGGAGCACTACACAACAGCCTCACCCAACTAATGAATCCCTCACCAAACCCAAATCTCCTCAACACTTCCCACAGGTAACTCCACTCCACCCTATCAAAAGCTTTCTCCGCATCCATCGATGCCACTATTTCTGCCTCCCCGTCCACCGCCGACATCATCATGACATTAAGAAGCCGCCGCACGTTGACATTCAGCTGCCTTCCCTTCACAAAACCCGTTTGGTCCTCGTGAATGACCTGCGGGACCACATCCTCCACCCTCCTGGCCAGTATTTTGGCAGCTTCGCGTCCACGTTGAGGAGCGAGATGAGCCTGTAAGACCTGGACTGGAGGCGGTCCTTATCCCGCTTCAAGATCAGAGAAATTAGTGCTCCGACCATCGTCGGGGGCAAAGCACCCCCTCCCTTGCCTCATACTCACTAACAGCGGGCCTAGCAGGTCTGAGAACTTCTTGTAAAACTCCACCGGGAACCCGTCAGGCCCCGGTGCCTTCCCTGTCTGCATGCTCCCCAACGCCCCGCTCAGCTCCTCCAACTCAATTGGGGCCCCCAGACCCTCCACCTGCTCCTCCCCCACTCCCGGGAACTCCAGCTTCTCCAAAAAGCAGTCAATCTCACCCTCCTCCCCAGGGGGCACCGACCGGTACAGTTCCTCAGAAAAGGACCTGAACAGCCCATTGATGTCCCTTGCACTCCGCACCAGATTCCCTCCTACATCTCTAACTCCCCCTATCTCTCTCACTTCCTCCTGCTTCCGGAGCTGGTGGGCCAGCATCCAACTTGCCTTCTCCCCATACTCGTATACCGACCCCTGCGCCCTCCTCCACTGTACCTCCGCCTTCCAGGTGGTCAATATGTCAAACTCCGCTTGGAGACTACGACGCTTCCTCAAAAGCCCTTCTTCCGGGACATCCGCATACCTCCTGTCCACCCTTACCATTTCTTCCACCAACTTCTCCCTCTCAGCTTTCTCCCCCCTCTCCCTGTGTGCCCTAATGGATATCAGTTCCCCTCTAACCACCGCCTTTAACGCCTTCCAGACCACCCCCACTTGCACCTCCCCATTGTCGTTGGCTTCCAAATACCCCTCTATGCACCTACGGACTCGCCCACATACTTCCTCCTCCGACAGAAGCTCCACATCTAACCCCCACAGCGGGCGTTGATCCTTCCCCTCCCCCAGCTCCAAGTCCACTGAATGCGGAACGTGGTCAGATATGGCTATCGCCGAGTACTCCGCCCCTACCACCCTCAGAATTAGCGCCCTGCTGAAGACAAAAAAGTCGATCCGGGAATAAGCCTTGTGGACGTGGGAGAAAAACGAGAACTCCCTACCTCTCAGTCTCAAAAACCTCCAAGGATCCACCCCTCCCATCTGGTCCATGAACCCCCTCAGCACTGTGGCCGCCGCCGGCCTCTTACCCGTTTTGGACCTTGAACGATCCAGAGCCGGGTCCAGCACTGTATTAAAATCTCCGCCCAAAATCAAACCCCCCGACTCCAGGTCTGGGATCCGGCTCAGCATGCGCCGCATGAAGCCTGCATTGTCCCAATTAGGGGCGTACACATTGACCAGTACCACCCGCTCCCCTTGAAGTCTACTGCTCACCATTACATATCTGCCACTGCTATCTGCCAGCACAATGAACGCCACAAACGACAAGCTCTTTCCACCCAAAATCGCCACTCCTCGATTCCTCGCATCTAGCCCCGAATGGAACACTTGTCCAACCCACACTCTTCTCAGCCTCACCTGATCCGCCACCTTAAGGTGCGTCTCCTGGAGCATAGCTACATCCGCCCCCCCAGCCCCTTCAAGTGCGCCATTACCCAGGCCCGCTGCACCGGTCCATTCAGCCCCCTACATTCCATGTGACCAGCCGAATCGGGGGGGTCTTCCCCCTCCCTTTGCACCGGTCAGCCATAGCTCTCCCTCAACCCACCACGTGCCCGCAGTACCCCCCAGGCCCGTTCCCCATGGTGGCAGATCCCCTTCCCAACCCCCCCCCAAATCTCCAGCAGTTCCCCATCAGCCCTTCCAGCAGCAACCCGGTGCTTCCCCCCTAATCCCCCCCCCCAAACACCCCCCCCCCCCCAGCTAGGGCCCACCCTAGCTGCGTTATCTCTTCAATCGCACTTCCGTAAGTCAGCCGACTCATGCTGACCCCGGCTGCTCCCGCCATCCCGACGACCCCCCGGTGCAACACAGCCGCCACTCCCCCCGCCCAGTGCCGGCTCCTCCCACTCCACCTCCAGCGCGAGAAAAAAGCCCGCGCTTCCATCTAGAACCCCCCCCCTCCCCCCCGACCTAACACGCGGGAAAGAAGGGCGCGCGACCCAACGGGCCCGCGATACAGCTCCCCAACCCTCCACCAGTGAAAAAAAAAATCAAGGCACCAAAATAAATAATTAAAAAGCCCCAAAAAGCGAAAAAACAAAAAGGAACCAACAAAAAAGGAAAAAAGAAAGGTACCAGGGAGGACAATGCCTCCGGACAGTATACATCAGTCCTCAGCTCCCCCAGTCCTCAGTTCGAGTCCAGCTTCTCTGCCTGGACAAAGGCCGAGGCATCTTCCGGAGAGTCAAAGTAGAGCTGGCGGTCCTTATAAGTGACCCAGAGGCGTGCCGGCTGTAGCAGGCCGAACTTCACCCCTTTCTTGTGGAGCACCGCCTTCGTCCGGTTAAAACCAGCCCTTCTCTTCGCCACCTCCGCACTCCAGTCCTGATAAATCCGGATCTCTGCATTCTCCCACCTGCTGCTCCTCTCCTTCTTCGCCCATCTCAGCACACACTCACGGTCGACGAAGCGGTGAAAACAGACCAGCACCGCCCTTGGCGGCCCGTTCGGCCTGGGCCTCCTCAGCATCACTCGATGGGCACCCTCCAGCTCCAAGGGCCCTTGGAGGGACTCCGCACCCTGTGGTGAGATAACCACTGTAGTTATGTGTACTGCAGTAGGGGGATGTATGCCTGTACCTGTAATACAGGTTCCTCCGGTCAGCCCCTGCCGGCTAGCTCCGCCCACAGGGAGCTTGTGTATAAATATGTATGAGAGCTGCTCAGACCCTCAGTCTACAGTGCGGATGGAGGGACAACATCGTACAGCAATAAAGCCTCTATTGTACTAGTCTCTCGGCTTTGAGTATAATTGTTAGCGCCACACACCCATTATCAAGTTCAGCATCATGGCCACATAGGCCCCCAAGTCCGAACCTTCCAGCCACTCCGGGAGGCCGAGGATCCTCAAGTTCTTCCGCCGGGAGCAGTTCTCCATTTCCTCCATCCTCGCTTGCCATTTCTTGTGAAGGGCCTCGTGCGACTCCACCTTCACTGCCAGGCCTAGGATTTCATCCTCGTGCTCCGAGGCCTTCTGCTGTAACTCGCGGATCTCTGCGCCCTGAGCCGCCTGAGTCGCCATGAGCTTGTCCAGCGAGGCCTTAAACGGTTCCAAAAGCTCAGCCTTCAGCTCTCTGAAGCAGCGCTGAAGCAGCTCCTGCTGCTCCTGCGCCCACTGCTGCCACGTTGCCGGTTCCCCGCCCGCCGCCATCTTGTTTTTCCTGCCTCGCCGATTTTTTGACCGCCCCGCTCCTGGTCCAGTCCATCCACCGGCAGATGATCGCAGCAGATATGTTCCCCAATGGGAAAAGTCCAGCCAGCGCCGCTACGGGCCCTTAAAAGAGCCCAAAAGACCGAAAAAAGCAGGAGCCACCGAACGTGCGGCTTAGCTCCGCATCGCCGCAACCGGAAGTCGATATCTAGGTTAAATACTTTTTAGTCATTCTCATTACTTGTATCTAGACACCTTCAAAATCACCAATTTCCACCAATAGGTTCCTGCATCTGTTCTGCTTGTCTTGGGTTTCTACGATATGAAAATAAATCCAAATTATACATTCAAAACTTTATTCTTGTTGCTGTTTTTTTTTAATGGATTTTCTGCTGAAACAAAAAGGACAACTGCTCCAAGCCATATGACCGCAGGGTTCCACAAAGGTGCAGGGGAACTGGCTCCCCAATCACAACTTTCAGAAAAGAGAGAGATTGATACTCATTTTGCTGGAAGAAATGCTAATAACCGCCAATTTCTCTTCTAAAAAGGAACAATAGAATTCTGGCCAGAAGCACAGAAACAGATTGTTAAACTTCAATTAACCATTAATGTGACATGTCACATGATCCACACCTCTAGCCTTTTGGGATGGTCAGAACATCCAACTGGTAAAACACCAAGAAGCAGCCCTGCCCCTGCACCCTCCTGCCGCCCCCCCCCCCCGCCCGCCCCCCCCCCCCCCCCCCCCCCCCCTCACCCCTCCCCAGCTCCTCAATCCTGTGGTATCAGCACCAACTGTAAAATGAATTCTGTCAGTCCGGCAGTGAAACTCTAAAGCTTACATGAAGGAATTCCTCGTTGAACCCTGAGCTCTAGAAAGTATGTAAATGATTGTTTATTGCTGTGATTCTTGTACCGTTGTATTCCATAGTTGTAAAACTCCTTCTTCTATCCCCCCCTTTTAATGTAGACACATGTGTGCGTGTGTTGTCGTGTATGTGTGTGTGGGTGTGAGTTTGCATGTGTGTGTGGGAAAAGTTGCAAACACCTCTCCCCCCGCCCCCCTAGTTGTTGAATGTGAAATAAACTAACCTTCTGAGCTAAAAATAATTCAAACACCTTCTGCCCATGGATAGGCTGTGAAAGGAATTAAGTACAGTTTCCTGTCTCTCTCTCTCCTGTCTATAACACTGGTATTAACTCAATTTCAGGGGAGATGTAAATTATTAATTATGCATTTAACTAATGAAGCATCTGAGACTAGAACCTTGAACAATACCGTGAATAATGTTCCCTATTATTAATACACACTTTCCCCACTGTCGGCTATTCTTACCACCTTGGTTCAGAGATTGACTCTGAATATCAATGACCCAAAAGAAGGTTTTGCCCAAAGCAACTGCACTTTATTATTTTTTTTGTTACAGGGAGTTTAATAACGTTTACTCCAGGGACTATTTACCCCACACTTTAGTTGCTTGGAATCATAGAATCCCTACAGTGCAGAAGTAGACAATTCGGTCCACCGAGTCTACAACCAACACTGCAAAAGACCACCTATCTAAGGCTCAAAACCCCATCTTATTCCTGCAACCTCAACCTTAGGGGCAACTTAGCGTGGGCAATCCACCTAACCTGCACATCTTTGGACTGTGGGAGGAAACTGGAGCACTTGGAGGAAACCCACGCAGATAAGGAGAGAATGTCCAAACATCACACAGACATTCACCCGAGGTTGGAATCAAACCCGGGTCCCTGGTGATGTGAGGCATCAGTGCTAACCACCGTGCCGATTGCCACCCTGTTTCCCCAAGAAACAGATAGGATCGGTTGATCGATCGGCCCTTGTCCATTCTCGGTTCAGAAAACTGACCAGGCTGTCCTTCTTCCATATCTGGCTAGCAATGGCTTTGAGCTTAACAAATGTCATGCTTAAATAGGTCTCTGCTTCTCGCTCTGCCATCTACACACTTTCTGATTGGCTCCTTTCTCTGATAGCAGCAGTCCATAATTGGCTCATTTTCACCCACGGCAACCCAACCTAGAGCAGGAATGTTCCGGCAACAAGTTTGGCTAATCTCCTCCGAGATTGCTTTAGCGATGTCTATTTGCTCCAGTGTATATGCTGTTTGGCATAATAGAAGGGGCCAACCTCCCCCACCAACCAACCATTGTGAAAGGATGTTTACAAACAGCCAAATTTCTACTTATTCAATTATATGCAATGGGTGACACAGTAGCACAGTGGTTAGCGCTGTTGCTTCACAGCACCAGGGTCCCAGGTTCGATTCCTGGCTTGGGTCACTGTCTGTGCGGAGTCTGCACTTTCTCCACATGCCTGCGTGGGTTTCCTCCGAACGCTCCGGTTTCCTCCCACAAGTCCCGGAAGACGTGCTGTTAGGTAATTTGGGAATTCTGAATTCTCCCTCAGTGTAGCCGAACAGGCATCAGAATGTGGCGACTAGGGGATTTTTACTGTAACTTCATTGCAGTGTTAATGCAAACCTACTTGTGACCATAAAGATTATTATTATATTCTATACAAGCAGCATTACATTAAGACATTGCGTTTTGACTTGACTTTGAGTTCTAAGCAAACAACCTGACATGATACTTGTGATCAGAAAGGTCACAAACTGGGCAAAAAAAAAAACAATTGCTGTCTGGCCTTTAATATTGTTTCTAATATTAGATTAGTTGTAATCTGTATTATTGGATAGGTTGTATCTGTAATATCAAGTGGACTGTATTTATAATGACGGGCTTGTGTCTCTAACATAAGGCAGAGATTACCTCTAATATCTATCTGTAAGATTGTACAGGTTGTATCTGTAATGTCTTATGTGTTACTGTTTTTTTTAAAAATTTATTTTTATTGAAAATTTCAAGTTTATACAACTGTCACATCAAAATAAAGAAGAGCAAAAAGCCAGAGGTATCAATGCAAAACAGGTACAGCACACAGCAGAAGTCATTGCAAGCGCAGGAACAAAAAAGACTGGTGAGTTGGCGACAATACCCCCAACGTGTTGCCTCCATGGATTCTGCAGGCATGGGGACAAAGTGCAGACTCCGCACGGACTGCAGCACGGCAGGATATTGTCAACAACACAGTTACATCATACCCAGAGCTTCAAAGAAAAATAACAGGGGAATAAAAGAACCTGAGCACCCCAGAGCTAAAGGGGAATTACACTTACTCCCACAGTGCAAAAGGCCTGAGGTTAAAAAGGATAGCATCGGATTCCAGCCGGAAGAGGGGACCCCCTTCCCAGAGAAGAGGGGCCAGTCAGGAAAACCCCCGCAAGGCCGGGGTGGGGGAGCCTTCGGATGGAGCGCCAGGCCACATTTCCCCCAGCACCAGAACCCACCCCGACAGCCATGACCACTTATGAAAAAGGGTAGGGCGACCTAAGAGCACAAAGCATGGATGCTCTGATCCAAATTTAAAAGAGAAAAAGTAAAAACCCCTACCACCCTCCACCCCTCCCTCCACTCATCTTCCTTTTCTTTGTTTTTGAAAAATATTTTATTGGGGCATTTATACATTCACAACAAACATAATCACAAATTAAAATAAGCCAACATGGCTGCCAATAACAAACTCAATAACACCCCCTCCTCCCCCCGCCCCCCCCCCCCCTCCCCCATTTCAGGGGCCCCAAGTCCCTCCAATCTTGTAATATCCGTCTCCAGGCTACCAGGGAGGCAAAGGGCAAAACATCGGCCTCTCTCGCCCCCAGGACTCCCGGGTCTTCTGACACTCCGAAGATTGCTTCTTCTGGACTCGGGACCACCTTCACCCTCAGGACCTCCGACATAATGTTGGCAAACCTCTGCCAGATACCCCCATGCGTTAGGCATGCCCAAGACATGTGGACATGATTCACGCCCCCCCCCCCCCCCGCCACCCCCCCACCCCCACACACCGCCCACAACGATCCTCCACCCCTTCAAAAAACCTGCTCATCCTGGCCATTGCCATGTGCGCCCTGTGGACCATCTTAAACTGGATAAGGCTAAGCCTAGCGCACAACGAGGATGCATTCACCCTCCTCAGGGCCTCCTACCACAGCCCAGCCTCCAACTCCTTACCCAAACCTTCCTCCCACTTGCGCTTCACTACCCCTATCAAGGCTGCCTCCCAATCCATCAGCTCCATGTCAATTTCTGACACCTTCCCCTCCCCTATCCCTGTTCCTGACACCACTTTGTCCTGTAGCCCCTGGGGCAGCAGGGTGAGGGAAGGACGGTACCTGCCTCCGACCAAAGTCCCTCTCCTGCAAATATCAGAATCCATTCCTGACGGGCAGCTCAAATTCCTCCTCCAACTTTTCCAAGCTCGGAAAGCCGCTCTCAATGAACAGATCCCCAAACCGCTCAATCACCACCTGATGCCACCCCCGAAGCCCTCATTCAGCCCCCCGGAACAAACTCGTGATTTCCACCAATCGGTGCCCAAAACAAGGCCCCCTCCAGTCCCAAGTGCTGCCGCCAATGTCCCCACGTTTATCTTCCTTCAAAGCGAGATGGGGGGGAGGGGGGGGGGGGGGGGGGGAAGACAACAAAAAGCAGCCCACTCTCTCCACCAGAAGGATTATCAGACAATATAAGGCCCAAATACATTTAGGATAAATCCCGCATTTAACATCCGGCTTAGCATGATATGAACTTGTTAAATCAGGATGCTCAAAGGGACAGGCCATCACACCGGCATTATTTACCTTTCTGTTAGCGGAAACAATTGACAATACCAAGCAGACGGCAGTATGACCAACAGGGAGCAAAGTCCAGGTAAATAACAAACATGCTGAAATGCAAGGCAGTCCTCATGAAAAGACTTCTTCACCAGCGCACAAAGAAAGCCAAAATCAAGGTTGAAGCAGAATCAAGATCAATGAGCATTCTACAGGATCATTCAAGGATTCCAGCGATCAAACCATGAGACACCATTACTTCCACCATGCCGTCTCACCAGAACCCAGGTGGTCAACAATATAGGGTCCGGCTGATGGGCTGATCCAACCCACCCGGCCAATCTCCCATGACTAACCTCCAGGACAGGACAACAATGGACCAGTGGTCAGAAGGGCACACCAGCCCCAGGCCTGGAAGACAGGATTAGATGTGCTCCATCGAATTTCTCTAATGCAAGAACATCCTTGTGCGTCTCCATAAAAACACTGCAACTCTTGAAATTAGGCCCTGATGGCCTGAACCGCAGAGTCGAGACCCAGTCAGAACAGTATCTTCATTGGCAGCCATAGACATAGTCATAAAATTTATAGTGCAGAGGGAGTCCATTCGGCCCATCGGGTCTGCACCAGCCCTTGGAAAGAGCACCCCACACCTCCGCCCCATACTCGTAACCCAGCAACTCCATCTACCTCTTTGGGCACTAAGCGCAATTTAGCATGGCCAATCCACCTAACCTGCACATCTTTGGACTGTGGGAGGAAACCGGAGCACCCGGAGGAAACCCACGCAGACACAGGGAGAACGTACAGACTCCTCACAGACAGTGTCCCAAGCCGGGAATCAAACCTGGGACCCTGGAGCTGTGAAGCGACAGTGCTAACCACTGTGCTACCGTGCCACCCATAATCCATCAATGTGCACAGCACCATCACGGCTGGAGCCCACTTCACAGCAACTGCGCTATGAAAGGCAGCACCCCACCCCTACCCCTTCCAGCCGCAGTGAACAAGCGAGGATTTACACATTCCACCTCGACTCAATCAGGAAAAAGGACATGTGCACAGGAGCCAGAGCTCGGGAAAACGCAACTCCTCCCGTGCTTGCATCATATGATCCCCCATGTGTCAGATGCACATATATTCAGCTTGATAATGACTCCCATGATGTTCACAAAATCATTACATTTTCAGTTCACTTTTCAGTCAGATTAATTTCCGTAAACTCATTTCCAGAAGTTAACCTTATAAATAATGTTAAATAGTAATGTAAATGTTAAATAGTAACGATAATGTTAAATAGTTATTGCAAGTCAAGTTTTTCCCTGCATCCATAAAAAGCTCCCACAATGTAATTAACTTTTTATTATATTCGAAACACAGCAGTCCACACTAGTAAGCATGAGGGAATACGACAGGCTTTGCATACAATCATGGTGCGCAGTTGCAGAACTTCTGGACTTTTTGGTAGATTTATGTCATTCTGCCATTTGCATTACACAAATGGCATCCCAGCCTTAGTCCCCCTTTTATGTTCAAGGAGTTGCTGCATTTGAATGTTAATTTCTCACTGAACTCACTGCATCAACTTAGGTCTTGTAATTAATGACATAAGTACCCATTTAGGGACATGGTAATTGATAATGACTGGCAATCCCCTGTCTCATTACCTCAGGCAATGAATTCTCATTAAGGATTAAGTCAAATTTGAAAATTTTAACATTCGTTTTCTTGCTTTTCCTTCCTGTCCCATTTCTCCTCTTCGTCCAATTTCCTTTGGTTCTATTTCTCTTACTGTAGTGATTTGACTCTAATTCCCCTTCTTTTCCTCTCTGTTATTTAGCCACCCTCTCAATCACATTCTTTCGGATATAGACTGTTGGTCTCACTGGTCAATCAGGCCCGGATGCCTCGTCTTTGTTTCTGTACTAGGTTACACCGCCAGCCTATTCTGGTGCAGAAGAGCTGGTGCAGAAGAAAGTTTAACAAATGAGCTGACCCATTTCGGCCTGTCCTGGCCCCAGATCAGGAGAACCATGAATGCTTCATCTGTAACATTAGACAGGTTAGAGCTAGATTTTTGAACAGGTTGTATTTATAATATCAAATGCACAGTATGTGTGATATAGATGTGTGGCATTTGTAATATGGGATGGTGTGTCTGTAATATTAGATTGGCTATGTTGTATTACTGGTCAGGTTGTATCTGTAATATCTGATGGGCATATTTTTTATGTCGGAATTGTCACTTTAACAAAAGTCATCTGTCAATATCTCTGATATTGTGCGGGTTGTATCTTTAATCTCATGTGTTACTCTTTAGTATCAGATCCACATTTATTCAACCTGATAACGGCTCCGACAATTTTCACAAGATGATTAAAATTTTAAGATCACTTTTCAGGCAGGCTCATTGTTTTCACCATCCATGGCTTATAGGATCACAGTAACTGGAGTTGGTCACTAAGCTGTGTATCCTTTGATACATTTATCATTACAGAATTCCAGATTTGTTACAGCACAGAAGGAGGCCAGTCAGCCCATCGCAAATGCACAGGCCCTCTGTGCCTGTTCACCCCTTGCCAATTCCCTGCACATTCTTCCTTTTCAGATTATCATGGAGTTCCCTATTGAATGCCTCAACTGAACCTGCCTCCACTACACTCTCAGGCTGTTCCACCTAACCACCTGCTGTGAAAAATGGCACCCTTGCTTTTTTGGCCAATTACTTTAAATCTGTGCCCCTCGTTCTTGATCCTTTCACGAGTGGAAACCGATTCTCCAAACATACTCTGGCCAGGCCCCCCATGATTTTGAACACCTCTACTAAATCTCCTCTCAGCCTTCTGTTCTCCAAGCAAAACAGACCTAATAGCTGGAATTCTCCAGTCGCTGCGATTCACATTTTATGCCAGCAACGCACCCATGCCCATGGTGTTCCCACGGTGTTGGGTGGTTATAATGGGAAATCCCACCGACAAGCAGCGGGAAGATAGAATCCCACCACCAGTGAATGGCACGCAGTCGAGAAACATGCAGCTGGAGAACCGGAAAATCCAGCCCAATTTCTCCAATCTAGCTTCAAAACTGAAGTTCCTTACCCGTGAACCTGTTCATGTGAATCTTTTCCGTACTCTGTCCAATCCCTCCTACAGGTCGGCACCCACAGCTGGACTCAATACTATAGCTGAGACCAAACTAGAGTCTTATACAAGTTCAACACAACCTCCTTACTCTTGTAATCTATGCCCCTATTAATAAAGCCATGATGTAGAGATACCAGCATTGGACTGGGGTGGGCACAGTAAGAAGTCTTACAACATCAGGTTAATGTCCTACAGGTTTGTTTTGAATCACCAGCTTTCAGAGCACAGCTCCTTCATCACTCACCTGATGAAGGCGCTGCGCTCCACCACGAATCTTCCATACTGCTGTTCCTGACCACACCCATACTGAGCTATAACTTTGCTCGCAGGTCTGTTGTGTGGCACTGTGTCAAATGTCTATTGTAAGTTCACATACACCACATCAACATCGACCACCTTTGTTACCTCCTCAAAAGACTCAAGTAAGTTCGTTAAACATGATTATCCCTCAACAAATAAGTGCTGGCTTTCCTTAAATCACTTGCATTTGTCAATGTGACTATTAATTTTGTCTTCAAGTATTGGCCGGGATTTACTGACCACCCTGCCGCATACTTTTCAGCAGCGGAGGCAGTACAACCACTCCCGCTGTTGTCAACGGGATTTCCCGTGTACAAGGAAGTCGTCCTCCCAACTCTTAAATATGGCTCAGAAACTTGGACTAAGCACAGACGCCCCCTCAAGGCTTGAACCATCAGCGCTGTCTGAGGTGGATTCTCCGCATCAGCTGGCAGGACAGGTGTACGAACATCAGCGTCCTTGAAGGAGCCAAGATCAAAGCAATGATCGTCTGAAACCAACTCCGCTGGGTTGGCCATGTGCTTGGGTTGCCAGAGTCCTTACTGCCAAAGCAATTCTTCTTCACCCAGCTCAAGGAAGGTTTCTGACAAGAGAGGACAAAGGAAGCACTTCAAAGAGGCTTACCTCAAGAAATGCAACATAGACATCAATGCCTGGGGCACCCTTGCTCAGAAGAGACCTACTTGGAGGAACCTCCTGATTGAATGGACACAATTCTTTGAGGACATCTGATGGCAAAAGGAGGCCCAAAAAAGGAACCTTAGAAAAGAATACCAGCGGTCTAGAGTGCACAGATCGATCCCACCTCCTGTAAACACCTGTCAGGTGTCAGGTTGAAGATGCGGTTCCAGGATCGGGCTTATCGGCCATGCAAGTGCCATAAGACCCATAACCAGTAACACGGAATTTCTTAGGTAGACAACCATACTCGTTAGCAAGTGATCACCGATGAAGAAGAAGAATCCAAAGTCCCAGAGGAATGCTCTAGGGACCTGGGTTCAAATCTCACTCTGGCAAATGGTGAAATTTGAACCCAATAAAAATCTGGAATCAAAAGTCTATTGATGACTGTGAAACCATGGTCGCTCATCATAAAAACCCATCTGATTCACTAATGTCCTTTAGGGAAGGAAATCTCCCATACTATCCTGGCCTGGCCAACTTGTGACTACAGATCCACAGCAATGCCCTCTGAAATGGCCCAGAAATCCACTCGGTTCAAGGGCGATTAGAGTGGGACAATAATTACTGGCCTAGCCAGTGATGCTTATGTCCCACGAATGAATTGAAAAAAAGGTATTCAATCTCTGAACTTCCTGGTGTTATGAGCACCTACATCAGGAACTTATTTTACTTAAGTAAGTATAGCACTCTAGTCATGTAACTTTTATGAAGCCACAGAGAGTCCACACTGAGTTGTATCAGAGAAACTTTGGTTTATTTACAAGGCTACGACACTCAGCTCCCCATAGTCCCCAACTGGGTCTTAACAGGTCGGTGCCGAACTGGCCGACCTTATATACAACATAGATTGAGTTTCCCCAGACCCCTAAGGGGGGAGCTTGTACTCCGCAAGGAACATGGGGAAGACAATCCTTTCCACTCCATGCGTCACATGCGGGTTATGACATCCTTCACCCCCCCCAAAGTCAGAAGGAACCTCTGATGGCCGTGGATGAGGAGGAGGAGGACAATGGAATCTCTTCGATTCTCTCTGCAGTCGGTGAGACCGGTAGGAAAATCCAGTTCAGCACAAACTTCAGGCAGGGTGTGTTGTTTGAAAATCATTTTTAAACTCTCCTCTGGAGAACTCTGGTCTTATCTCAGTGAGTCTGATAGTTAATCTGTTGGAGGTGGCAGGAAGTCAGAATTAAACAGACCTGAGATGGATTTTCGGTGTGAAGGCCCAGGTTAATACAAGTTCAAGTGACTCCCCAGAGGGGATCCCACAGCCTGAAAGTTCTGCCTGAATGTTCCATCCTGAAGAACCTCATTAGCAATCTAACTGGTGGTTTCAACATTCTTTGTCCTGAGAAGATAGCCGGCTACACCGATTTCAATATCAGCAACAAGGGCACTCCTCTCTCTTTCTTACATTTTAAACCCTACCATTTTACCCCTATCCCTTCCCCTTGTGTGTGTTGAGTAGAGGTTGGAACGGTAAAAGGGTGGAGTAATAGATTAGCTGACCAATATTTTATTATAATTATTGCATGTCTTATGTCTCCTGTTGTTATAAATACACAGTTTTTGTGGTTTACTTACAAATCTGGTTCCTGGTAAGTTATTTCAAGAGTCAAGGGCCAAAGATCCCAAAACCTTTATACGAATTATTGGTTAATTCAATTATGTTGGGACTCCGGGATCTGTAGGACTACAATTGATTGCACACTCTCCCAGGGTGTCGTAACACTATACGCAACTGCCCAGCAGTCGCACGGGAGGTGATCACACACAGGGCTAAATCGCTGGCTTCGAAAGCAGACCAAGGCAGGACAGCAGCGTGGGTTCGATTCCCGTACCAGCCTCCCCAAACAGGCGCTGGAATGTGGCGACTAGGGGCTTTTCACAGTAACTTCATTTGAAGCCCACTCGTGACAATAAGCAATTTTCATTTCATTTTGTGAACCTCCAACCGCTTGGAATGGGCGTCTATGAAAAGAAGAAACATTGAGCCCAGGAACGGATCAGCAAAGTCGTCGCACACTCGAGCCCAAGGGTGGGCCAAGGATCTGAGGAATCTAGCAAGCTTCAAACTCAAGGTTGTTTTTTCATCACTGATGATAGGGCAGCACAGTAGCATGGTGGTTAGCATAAATGCTTCACAGCTCCAGGGTCCCAGGTTCGGTTCCCGGCTGGGTCACTGCCTGCGGAGTCTGCACGTCCTCCCTGTGTGTGCGTGGGTTTCCTCCGGGTGCTCCGGTTTCCTCCCACAGTCCAAAGATGTGCGGGTTAGGTGGATTGGCCATGCTAAATTGCCCACAGTGTCCTAAAAAGTAAGGTTGGGGGGGGGGGTTGTTGGGTTACGGGTATAGGGTGGAAAAGTGGGTTTGAGTAGGGTGATCATTGCTCGGCACAACATCGAGGGCCGAAGGGCCTGTTCTGTGCTGTACTGTTCTATGTTCTGACTTGAATGTCTGGACAGCTCAGCCATTCACGTCTGGGTGATAGGGTGCTGTGCACACATATTTTATTTCATTACTTTGCATAAAATGCTGAAACTCTGCTCCTGTAAAAGCAGTGCTGTTATCGGAGAGCAAAAGCTCTGCCAGGGCATGCTTGGCGAAGATTTGTTATAGATTTTCAATTGTTGCGGACATTGTTGTTCTACTTCTCCAACCTCATTTTCCAGTGGTCCAATGTTAATTCTTGCCGCTCTCTTATCTTTTATATATCGAACAAAACTCTTGCAATCTTCTTGTATGTTACTAGCTAGCTTACACTCGTATTTCATCCTTTCCCCACTTATAGCTTTTTTAGTTGTTCACTGCTCGCTTTTAAAGGCTTCCCAATCCTTTGGCTTCCCACTGACCCTCGCCACCTTGTATGCTTTTTCTTTTCCTTTTATGCTCTCCTTGACTTCCCTCGTCAGTCATGGATGTCTCACCCTCCCCTCAGCAAGTTTGAACCTTTAATGGAGTGTGTATCTGGAGGATGAGGGCATCCTGCCAATGCACTGCAGTGCTAGTGAAGCCGGGAGTATCATTTCCAGACCCCAGAAGCGGCCAAAGGCTTTATTAAGGAGCATAAACTGGGGGAGAACTGAGCGGACAATGCATGGGAACTGAGGTGTTGGCACTTGGTAATGGTTGCGAGAATGTTTGAAGAAGGGGTAGGGATTGGGGGATTTTCATCTTTCCTGGGGGGGGGGGGGGAGAAGGGGTTTTGCTGTTTACTGTTGAGATTCTAAAGTGTTGTAGGGGTGAAGAATTTATGTGGGGATGGTTGTTTCCCATTCCCCCCTCCACATTGTTTGTGTTTATCATTTGTTTCTTTGCTTTTGGAGAAGGCTGCCTGGAGTTCAGGAGAAGTCCTTGTTTGGGAGGGGGCAGGTAAGGTCAGCAGGAAGCCTTGCCTGAGCTGAGGAGTGGGGGGAGGAGGGGGGGGGGGGAGGTGGGAGGGAAGCAGAGGTCAAGGGGAGGTGCCTTTGGGCAGGGGCGGCAGCGCTGGCAGGTGATGCTGGTGAACGGAAGTGAGGTGGTGGGGGAGAAGGCCGAGAGGGCTCACTGGGGGGAGGGGAGGAAGGGGGAGCGGGGGGGGAGGGGAGGTTTGCAACATGGCAGGGAGTGAAAGATGACGGTCAGGGGCGGAGAAAGGAGCCATCTGGGTTGGGCTAGGTATAGGCTGGAATTAAGGGGGCGGGAGTTAAATGGGAAAGATGACAGACGGTAGAGGGGATTGTAGGCGCAAGCCTCCGGTAAGGGTGGTAACGTGGAATGTACGGGCACTGATTGGGCCGGTTAAAAGGTTGCAAGTGTTCGCGCAACTCAGGAGCTTGAAAGCGGGGATGGACTTTCAGCAGGAGCCATGCCTCCGTCTGAAGGACCAGGTTATGTTAAGAAAGGGGTGGGTCGGGCAGGTTTTTCACACAGTGTTTGATTTAAAATCGAGGGGAGTGGCGATTTTAATGAGTATAAAAATGGGATTTGTGAGTGCGAAGGAGGTGAGGGATCTGGGTAGGAGATATGTGATTGTGAGTGGGGTATTGGAAGGGGCACCGGTAGTGTTGGTAAATGTGTATGCTCCAAATTGGGATGATGTGGGTTTTATGAGGGGGTTGCTGGCAGCAATCCCAGATTTGGCCACGCACCAGTTGATCATGGGAGGAGATTTTAACTGTGTCCTGGAGCCGAGGGTGGATAGGTCGAGCCCCAGTCGATGGTTAGGGTACGAATGGCAAGGGATCTGGGGGAGGGGTTTATGGGGATTTACTCGGGGTTGTTGGTGGATGAACGTTTTTGTGATAAGGTGCGGGCGCCGATTAAGGAGTATGTGAAGTTGAATCAGAATGGGGAGGTGTCGCTGGCCATTTTTT
The DNA here is from genome assembly GCF_902713615.1 of Scyliorhinus canicula. Classification (NCBI taxonomy): domain Eukaryota; kingdom Metazoa; phylum Chordata; class Chondrichthyes; order Carcharhiniformes; family Scyliorhinidae; genus Scyliorhinus; species Scyliorhinus canicula. The sequence continues at coordinate 71,347,855 of NC_052165.1, forward strand.
GGGAAGCACTGAAGGCAGTGGTCCGGGGGGAAGTAATTTTGTTTAAGGCTCGTGCGGTGAGGGAAAGGAGGGAGGAACATGACTATCTATTGAGAGAGATAGTGGAGGTGGACAAGGAATACTCGAGGGTGCCCACCGTGAAGGGATTGGCGAAGAGGAAAATGTTGCAGGGGCAGTTTGACAGGCTGACAAAGGGAGGGCAGTAGTGCAACTGCGTAGGGCAAGAGGGGTGCAATGTGAGTATGGGGAGGAGGCGAGCTGCATGCTGGCGCATCAACTGTGGAAGCAGGCTGCGTTCAGGGAAATATTGAAGATGCAGATTGGGGCTGGGGATGTCGTGTCGAAGCCAGGGAAGATAAATGAGGCATTTAGGGAGTACTACCAGGGACTTTACAAAGCGGACTTTACAAGGGAGAAGAGGGGGACATGGGGCGGTTTCTAGACGAGCTGGAATTTCTCCAGGTGGAGGAAGCAAAAAGGCAGGCGTTGGAGGAGCCACCTAGGCTGAGGGAACTGCTGGATAGCATCAGTGGTATGAAGTCAGGGAAGGCCCCTGGGCCGGATGGGTACCCGGTGGAATTATATAAGGAACTTGCAACGTACCTGGCAGCACATCTGTTGGGGACGTTTAATGGAGCACTGGAGCAGGGGGCGTTGCCGGAGACAATGACGCAAGTAGTAACCACACTAATCCTGAAAAAGAGAAGGACCCGGTGGAATGTGGGTCATATAGACTCATATCACTATTGAACACGGATGTGAAAGTATTGGCTAAATTGTTGGCGGGGAGGATGGAGGACTGTGTCCCGGGGGTGGTTGCAGAAGATCAAACAGGCCTTGTGAAGGGCAGGCAGCTCGCGATTAATATAAGACGGCTGTTAATGTGGTGATGTACCCGTCAAGGGCTTTGGTACCGGAGGTGGTGGTGTCCATGGACGGAGAGAAAGCATTTGATTGGGTGGAGTGGCGGTACTTGTTCGTGGTTTTGGGACATGGATGTGGTTGCTGTATGTGACACCAAGGGCGAGGGTGAGGATGAATGATATGAGCTCATGAAGCTTTGACTTACACAGGGGTATGAGGCAGGGTTGCTCGCTGTCGCCGTTGCTGTTTGCGCTGGCCATAGAGCCATTGGCGATGGCTCTCCGGGGTTCAGCAGAGTGGCGGGCATTATGAGGGGACAGAGGGAGCATCGGGTGTCGCTATATGTTGATGACTCTTGCTGTATGTTTCGGATCTTGAGGATTATGGGCCTGCTGGGGAGGTTTGGAGGGTTCTCAGGGAACAAACTGGAAGTAGGGAAAAGTGACGTATTCCCGGTGAATGTGCTGGAACAGTGGGCTAATTTAAAGGGGATGCCATTTACCAGTGAAAAGTATTTTTCTGCAAGAAGCTCAACAGATCATTAAATACATGAAAATAAAAGAAAATAAAAGATAATAAGAAAATACAAGGTACACAATGGTACTACACGGCATCGGGTGAAGCATACAGGGCTGTAGTGTTAATGAGGTCAGTCCATAAGAGAGTCATTTAGGAATCTGGTAACAGCGGGGAGAAGCTGTTTTAGAGTCTGTGCGTGTTTTCAGACTTCTGTATTTCCTGCCCGATGGAAGAAGTTGAAATAATAAGTAAGCCGGGTGGGAGAGGTGTTTAATTATGCTGCCCACTTTCGCCAGGCAGCAGGAGGTATAGATGGAGGCAATGGATGGGAGGCAAGGTCGTGTGATGGACTGGGCTGTGTTTATGACTCTCTGAAGTTTCTTGCGGGCTTGGGCCGAGCAGTTGCCATCCCAGGCTGGGATGCAGCCCGATAGGATGCTTTCTATGGTGCATCTGTAAAAGTTGCCAGCGTGGGTATATAGTACCAATAACGGAGAACCCAGCCCATGGAATCAGTTCAGGAGGCATTGTAGGGTGTAAGGGATGTAGCTGCCAGGAGGTGGAGGGATGTGGAGTTGGCCAAGGTGAGGGATCTGTATTTGGAGGAAGGGTTCACCAGTCTGGAGCAGCTAAGGGTAGCTCTAAGATAGAGCTGCTGAGGGGGAATGAGTTTAGTTATCTGCAGGTTTGGGATTTTGCACGAAAGGTCTGGAGGGGGGTTCCCTAGGTTGCTGGGATACACCCTGCTGGAAGGACTATTGCTTCCGGATGTGGAAGGGGAGGGAAGAATTGGGGATATATACAAGCGGCTGGGTGAGCAGGGAGGCAGTCGGATGGTGAAGATCAAAGAGAAATGGGAAGCGGAATTGCGACGGGAGATCAATTGGGGAGTATGGAGTGAGGCACTGCGAAGGTTAAACGGGACCACTTCTTGTGCAAGGATAAGCCTGATACAGTTTAAGGTGGTGCACAGGGGGCATATGACTCGGGCGAGAATGAGTGGGTTCTTTCGGTGGGGGTAGCAGATGAGTGTGAGAGGTATGGGCGGGGGCCAGCAAATCACGCGCACATGTTTTGGAGTTGTGAAAAATTGGGAAGATTCTGGGTAGTAGCCGTTGCGGTCTTAGCTGGGATAGTGGAGGAGGAGGTGGCAATATTTGGGGTTTCAGAGAAGCCGGAGCTCATGGAGAGGAGGAAGGCCGATGTCGTGGCCTTCGCCTCTCTGATTGCACGGCGGCCAATTTTGCTGGAGAGGGGTCTGATTGGCATCGCCACTGGGCATAGCAGCATGGTTGGGTGACCTGTACAACTTCCTACAGTTAGAGAAGATAAAGTATGAGTTAAGAAACTCAGCAGGTGCGTTTGAGAAAAGGTGGGGGATGTTTGTGACCTTGGCCGGGATTCTTCCCTACCCGGCGGGGCGGGGGGGTCCCAGCGTCGCGGAGTGGCGCCAACCACTCCGGCGTCGGGCCTCCCCAAAGGTGCGGAATTTTCTGCACCTTTGGGGGCTAGGCACGCGCCGGAGTGGTTGGCACCACGCCGACTGGTGCCAAAACCGGCGCCATCAGCCTTTGACGCCTGGCGCCGGGGCTCGCCGAAAGGCCTTCACCAATTCACGCATGCGCCGGTGCGTCAGCTGCCGCTGACGTCACCACCGGCGCATGCGCGCTGGGGGATTCTCTTCCGCCATGGTGGAGGCCATGGCGGTGGCAGAAGGAAAAGAGTGCCCCCACGGCACTGGCCCGCCCGCTGATTGGTGGGCCCCGATCGTGGGCCTGGCCACCGTGGGGGCACTCCCCGTCGTCTGATCGCCCCGCGACCCCCCCAGGACCCCGGGGGCCCGCTCGCGCCACCAATCCCGCCGCAACCAGAGACAGTTGAAACCATGGCGGCGGGAGAGGCCTCTCAGCGGCGGGACTTCGGCTCATCGCGGGCCGGAGAATCGCCGCAGGGGGCACGCCGATCGGCACGGCACGATTCCCAACCCCGCCAATTCCCGGGTGGCGGAGAATTCCGGGGATGATGTGACGCCATTGGGTCGGCCGTTTGCACAGGCAATGCAGTGTAACATAGCAAATCATATTGTTAACATCCTCTCAATAAAGCTCATCATTTGTTTGAGCCTCTGATGCCTGCAGACCTGGTTTTAAAACTGCCACATATGAACTGGTGACGAAGTAGGCGAACAGCGTTTGTAGGTACCTGTAAGAAAAGTTGAATAGTGTTTGTAGGCACCTGAAAAGAGAAAAAAAAATTAAAATCACCGCTACATGAAATCTGGTGATGGGGAAGGGGTGGGAGGGCAAACAACAGTTACAGCCACTGGAGCAACTGAAAAGTCATCAAGGAATCCGAAGAAAACAACTTTGGAAAGAGGTTCTCCGTATGCTCTGCCCGAAACGATCCATAACAGTCCCGGGAGCACCGGGAGCAGTAAGTATCCTGCAACAACACGTTTAGAGCTGGGGGATGGTGCAAAACACATAAGGAAAACAGGCTAAGCTTAGGTTTGCCTTGTTTGGGGAGAAAGGAAGCAAGGTAGTGCAACAGGTTCGTGGCACATCGTGCACACACCGGTCCTTCTATAATGAAAAATGGTAGCAGCTTTTGCCGCCGTGAGAATGTTTGATGAGATTACAGAGCCAATGGAACTCATATACAGCAAATGTTGACTATTTCATACAAGTGAACAAGATAGCAGCAGATATAAAAGTTCCAACATTCTTAAGCATAATAGGGGGGGGGGGGGGGGGGGCAACATTTAACCTCCTTAGGAGTCTGGTACAGTCAGAAAAGCCAGGCACGAAAACCTACGATGAAACAGTGGAAATATTGCAGAGTCAATGTTTACCAAAACCTTTAGTCATTGCAGAAAGGTTTAGCTTTCATAAGCGCAACCAAGAAGAAGGCAAATTGATTTCATAGTTTGTAGCTACCCTGAAAAGACTTGCCGACACTGTAAATTTGGGGATGTATTAAATGATACCATCAGAGATAGATTAGTCTGTGGTTTAAGGAGCGAAGCCATTCAAAGGTGGTTGTTAACCGAGAGCAACCTGACCATAAAGAAAGCTTTGGAATTTGTTGGGTCCATGGAATTAGCAGCCAACGAGGCTCAACGGTTAAGTTCAAGCAAATAATTCACAAGATGTCGGCTGAAACCCGAACGCAAACACAGTCTCACCTTTGTCATAGGTGTGCAAAACCCCAGCACTTAACTGCAGATTGTTTGTGGAAAGACATGTGCAGAAATTGTGGCAGAAAGGACTGCATCATAACACTGTTGGAAAAAGAAACCAGGTTCCGGCGAAAGCTGCAGGAAGCAAGAATAAAACAAAAGGCAAAATTGACCATATGATACAAAAAGGTCATGAGAAGGAACTCAATTCGCAGTCTGAAGGCGAACTGTCATTAAATACAACAGCTATTGCTGGTGCAACAAACCGATACTGGCTCACTCCATTACTGGACGGTCAACTGGTGAAGATGGAGGTGAACACTGGGGCAGCAGTCTCGCTGGTGCCAGAGACTGTTTATCAAGAAATGATCTTGTGTGTTGCCCTGCAATCCTCGAAGGTGGTGTTAAAAACCTACGCTGGAGAAGTGGTCCGGCTGAGGAGCCATATTAATGTGATGGTCTAATTAAATGGGCAGATGGCAGATTTGTCCCCGCACATAGTCAAAGGAAATTATCCGACACTAACAGGAGGAACATGGCTGGAAAAGATCAGATTAAAATGGGATAAGGTAAATTTTCTGACAGATTCCAAATTAGGTGATGCAAAATCTGGAAGAAACATGCCATTGTCTTCAACGATGAGCTGGGAAGCGTGAAGGATATCTCAGTACAGCTGAAGATCAAGGAAGGAAGTCAGGTGAGATATTTAATAGCTAGGTCAGTGCCATACCCAATCAAATCCAAGGTAGAAGCAAAATTAGAATGGCTGGTCAGAACAGGAGTCTTTGAACCTGTTACCGTGAGTGATTGGGCCATGCCTATCGTACCCGTGATGAAAAAAGATGGATTTGTGAGTAGTTGTGGTGATTTTAAAGTTGCCATTAGTCCTGTACTGTATGCAGCACATTAGCCTCTGCCCTTGATTGATGACTTATTCACTGGGTTGGCTGGAGACCAACGCTTCAGTTAATGGAGTGGCACGGTGGCACAGTGGCTAGCCTGCTGCCGATGGCACTGAGGACCCAGGTTTGATCCTGGCCATAGATCACTGTCCATGTAGAGTTTGCACATTCTCCCTTGTCTGCGTGGGTTTAGCTCCCGCAATCCAAAGATGTGCAGGGTAGGTGGATTGGTCACGCTACATTACCCTTAATTGGAAAAAAATTGGGTACTCCAAATTTTCAAAAAACACAATACTTCTGTAAAGTTGACCCCAGTCAAGTAGATCTTCAAATGAACATGGATCCAGATTCACAACATTTCCTGATGATTGCGAGACACAAAGAGTTATTTCGATATAAAAGACAATCATTTGGCATCCCTTCTGCACCAGCATTATCACAACGAACTAGGGACCAACTTTTAACCAGATTAACGGAGTCCAGTGTTACCTAGATGATATCTTGGTTACTGGAAAGAATGAAGAACGTCTCCGCAGCCGAGATGCCACACTTCAAAGATTAAATGATTATCACTTAAGGAACCCAGAAGACAAATGTGAATTTTTCCAATCTTCAGTTGAATATCTGGGACATATCATTCATGCTAAGGGACTGCATAAGCTTTTGAAAGTCAAAGTCATTACCGAGGCACCTGCACCTCAAAATGTGAACCAACTTCGATTTTTATTCGACTTTCTCATTTCTTATGGAATATTTGTCCCTAATCTGGCCACTGTTCCAAAACCTTTTGTGCAATTTGCTGTGTCAAAATAAAAAGTGGACATGGATGGCTCTATGTGAGAGAGGATTCTTGCAAGTCAAAGAGGTGGTACTCAAGTCAGAAATCCTGACACATTTTGATCCAAATTTACTCCTCCAACTGACATGTGATGTATCATCCGATGGAGTTGAGTGGTGGTTTCTCACATAATGCCTTAGGTGAAGAGAAATCTTTGCGTCCTGGACCTTGAATAAGGCAAGAAAACAATTACGTGTAGTTAGAGAAAGAAGCCCTCGGAATCACTTTGGTAGAAATCAGGCTGTGATGAATGTAGATATATTATATTAAATGTATTTGGTGAAGGGTTAAAAGCCTGGGTTATAGTGTGCTTGACTGCAGCAGTCATGTTTTAAAAGAAATTCTAGTTTGGAAAGTAAGTACATTTTGGGAGCCAGAGGTGCAATTAACCATCGTAAAAAGCTTAGGCTAATGCAATTTTGTTTTGATTTGGGGGAATTCCTTGGGGAGTTCATTTGTTTTCAGCTTGGTGAGATGATGTCATTGCTGGGTGGAGCTGAGGCATTTTGAGAAAGCATTTTTTGTTCAGTTCTGTTCTGCACGAAGCTGGGACCACCAGTCAGGTTTTTCTCTCTGCAGTTCAGTTGAAGATTAATAATCTTTAAAGCAGTGTAGATTCGTCTGTGGACAAAGGGGAGCTGAAACAAGCCAGTTGAAAATAACTTTTGAAGTAATACAGCCAGAGTTTCTGCATGGGTCTGACAGGAGTCAGATCTTATCTGCAAAGCAGTATCAAAAGATCTCTTTCTCAAAGAATAACGCAAGTATTCCACTGTGCCATTGGTATTTCAGGTGGATTGAGAGCTGAGATGGTGTATTTTCTTGATGTTTAAGTGGGAACAAAGATAGCAATTGCATTGACTGCATTGATAGCATGATTTAAGGGGTAATTGTAAGCCATTCTGCTGTGATGTTAAATATGTTTTAATACTGTTCGTAAGAAAGTATGATTTAATATACCATATCCCTATTTATTTGTGCAATCACCCCTGCAGCAAGGTATCCTTTCCTCACAGTCTTACAAAATTAAAATAAAACCTTGGGGTTTCTGTCCAGTATCCTAGCCATTGTTGGGGGTCTGGTCTGGGATCATTATATCGGCACACACATACATGATCAAGTATCATCAGTCAAGCCTTCATGGGTATATATATGGACACTCCCAACTACCCTGACCAAATAATGTGTCGATAAACAATTCATGTAGAAATATTTTCTCTGACCTCAGAACAAGTTAAGAAGCAGAACAGAAATTATCCAGTACTGTGAGAAGTCATGGATACGGTGCTTCGAGGAAAGACTTTAAGACAAATCCCTGAGTTAAAGCCACCTCCAATTGAAGACTCGAATTATATGTATTAGGAGGTTGTTTCCTCTGGGTGAATGAGAGTCAAAATTCCACCACTACTAAGAAAACATGTATTAAATCTATTACACAAAGGCCATTACAGTATAGTAAGGATGAAGGAGATGGCCGGGGCTACATGTCAAAGTTGTGGAGAAGGCAGGATTGTGTTTTTCTTGTACAAAAATGAGGAACCTGCCGCCATAAGTCCCGTTACACCCTGTAGTAATGGCCAGAAGAGGCCTAGCCGGCAGCACGATGGCACAGTGGTTAGCATTGCTGCCTCACGGCGCCGAGGTCCCAGGTTCAATTCCGGCTCTGGGTCACTGCCTGTGTGGAGTTTGCACATTCTCCCCGTGTTTGCGTGGGTCTCATCCCCACAAGTCAAAGATGTGCAGGATAGATGGATTGGCCACGCTAAATTGCCCCTTAATTGGAAAAAATGAATTGGGTACTCTAAATTTAAAAAAAAAAGAAGAGGCCTAGCCACGAGTACATGTTAACTATGCCAGACCGTCTGAAGGGTATATGTTTCTCAATCTAGTCGTGCTCACTCGACATGGTCTGAAGTTGCCATCAGGATGTCAATGTCATCGGAGCAAACAATTGAAAGATTGGGTGAAATCCTCCGCAGATTTGAGCAACTTGTGGGCAATAGTGTGCCGCAGTTCAATTTGCAAGAGTGTGTACACTTTTTGAAAGAGAGCAGAATTCAACACATCCGGTCAGCTCCTTATCACCCTGCCACAAGTGGGCTGGCAGAATGTTTTGTACAGATGATGAAACATTTGTTGACGGTAGCCAGAGAACAAGGTTCACGGCCTAAATGCTTGAGCCAATTCCTGCTCACGTACAGGAATACTGCACACTCGTCAAGCTACGTTTCTCCAGCGATGCTAATGCGAATTGTCGAAAAACTGGCATCTGTGATGCTGGCAACATCTGGAGGAGGCCGCGATGGATCATCCACTTGACACCTCTGGCTGAAGATTGTAGCAAATGCTACAAATGCCTTACTTTTTGCACTGATGTGCTGGGCTCCCCCATCATTGAGGATGGGGATATTGCCACCTCATTTGTAGGTATGCCTGGGCTGCTCCAGGCATGCCCCTCTGCACACTTCATTGAACTAGGGTTAATCGCCTGATTGGAGGATATGCCAGGTCATGAGGTGAGATTATGGCTGAGTACAATTCTGCTGCTGCTGATAGCCCACAGTGCCTCATGGATACCCAGTCTTAAGTTGTTAGATCTCTTCTGAATCTATCTCATTTAGCATGATGGTAGTGCCACATAACTCATAGAGGATATCCTCAGTGGGAAGGTAGGACTTCATCTCCACAAGGACAGTGCAATGGTCACCGGCCTAACATTACTGTCATTGAGTAGATGCATCTGCAGCAGGCAGATTGATGAGGATCAGGTCAAGTATGTTCTTCCCTCTTGATGGTTCCCTCATTCCTGTTGCAGATCCAGCCTAGCAGCTGTCCTTTAGGAATCAGCCAGCTTCATCAGTAGTGGTGCTGCTAAACTGCACTTGGTGATGGGCATTGAAGTCCCTCACCCAGAGTACATTCTGAACCCTCACCACACTCAGTGCTTCCTCCAAGTGGTGTTCAGGATGGAGGAGTGCTGATTCATCAGCTGACAGTGGACGCTACGCGGGAATCAACAGGTGGTTTCCTTGTCCATGTTTAACCTGAAGCCATAAGACTTCAACAGCCCTTCAAACTGTATACAACTGTGCCACCACCTCTTGCTGGTGGGACATTATGGTGATGGTGGTGTCTGGGACATGGTATGATTCCGTCAGTCTGCTGCTATTGTGAGGCAGTATTCCCAATATTGGCACAAGTCAGTAAAGAGGACTTTACAGGGTCAACAGGGCTGGGTTTGCTGGCGTCCTTTCTGGTGCCTCCGTTAATGCCGGGTGGTCTGTCTGGTTGGGTTCCTTATTGTTGATTTCAGAGTCAACCACATTTCTGATGGCTTGGAGTCACATGTCGGCCAGACTAGGTCAGGACTGCAGGCTCCCTTCCTAAAGGACATGACTGAACCAGGTGGGTTTTCACGTGATCATCATTAGACTTTTAATTCCAGATTTTTAAAAATTGCAATCAAATTGCAAACCGCCTGCCATGGTAAAATTTGAACCTGTGTCCCAGAGTATTAAACTGGGTCTCTGAATTTCAAGTCCAGCGACAATATCAATCTGCCACCACCTCCCTGAACCTATTTGCACTTCCCCAAATCTAGTGGTACCTTCCTCAAATCCAGGCAATTTTACAAAATTAAAAGAACACATCAACTTTCTCAACCGCCACTTATTTTACGACCCTTGCCCATGCTAAATTGCCCTTAGTGTCCAAAAAATGTTGTGGGGGTTACTGGGTTACGGGGATAGGGTAGATGCGTGGGCTTCAGTAGGGCGCTCTTTGTAAGGGCTGGTGCAGACTCGATGGGCCAAATGGCCTCCTTCTGCACTGTATGTTCTATACCCTAGGATGAAGTCCATCAGGTCCCAGGGATTTCACGGCCTGCAGCTCCAACAGTTTACTAAGTTTGCTGAGTACCACTTCCCTGGGAAGTTTCCAGGGTTCCTCCCTCCCTACCCTCTATAGTGAAGACCAATGCAAATTCTATGTTGAATTCATCTGCCATCTCTTTACTTTCCATTATTAATTCCTCAGACACAATTTCTTTGTTAACTCTTTCCTTATTTAAATATAAATAGGAACACGTGATCCATCTTGTTATTTCCAGCAAACTTTCTCTCATATTCTAATTTTTTGCTCCTCATTAATCTTTTTGCCATTCTTTGCTGATCTTTCAATTTTGACCAATTTTCTTACCTCCCACAGTCTTTGTACAATATATGCTTTGTCTTTAAGTTTGATTCTATCTTTAATTTTGTTTGGCTAATCATGGATGATGGGTCTTCTCCTTGGAAATTTCATTTCTCATTAGAATGTATCTATTCTATCCATGCTGAAATATCCCTTTAAATATCTACCACTACATCTCTACTGTCCTATCCCTTCGCCTAATTTTTCAGTTTAGCTAGTTCTGTTTCATTCCCACATAATTGCCCTTATTTAAGTTTAAAATACTAGTCTTGGATCCACTCTTCTCTCCCTCAAACTGCATATAAAATTCAACCATGTTATAATCACTGCTACCCAGTAGTGCCTCACTATGAAGTTATCAATTAATCCTATCTCATTGCACAATACCAAGTCTAATGTAGCCTGCTACCTGGTTGGCTCCAGAATGTGTTATTCTAAGAAATTATCCCCAAAACATTCTATGAACTCCTCGTCTAGGCTATCTATTCTCATCTGATTTGTCCAGTCGACATGTAGATTAAAATGCCCTTGATTATCGCCTGGTATTTGGTCTACCATAGAAACCATCGAATTACTGCAGCGCAGAAGGAGGCTATTCGGCCCATCAGGTCTGCACTGGCCCTCTGAAAGAGCATCTGACTTAAATCCAATCCCCTACCCTATCCCCATAACCCCGCATAGGGGCAATTAAGCATTATCAAACCCCCTAAAAAGCACATCTTTGGACTGTGGGAGGCAACAGGAACACCTGGAGGAAACTGACATGGGAAGATTGTGCAGATCCCTGAGGTCGGAATTGAATTCGGGTCTCTGGTGCTTAGAGGCAGCAGTGCTAACCATTGTGCCACTGTGCCCACCCTATCCCTGTAACTCTCCCTACCTCTGTAACACTCCCTAGCTCTGTAACCCACCCTCTCCCTGTAACCCCCGATCCCTGTAACTGTAACCCTCCCCATCTCTGTAAACCTCCCTCTGTCTGTTTTCTCCCTCCAGCCAAGAGGTGGATTGGAAAACATTGGGCTGTATTCTCCGATTTGAAGACTAAGTGCTGACGCCGGTGTGGGAACAGTGCCGTTTTACGCCCGAAAAAGCGACGGGAAAGCTGCACCGATCCTCTGTCTGGTGGAGGGGGGGGGGGGGGGGGGGGGGGGGCTAGCAGCCGCGCAGCGCAAAGCCCCCGGCTTTAACTGCAGATAGGCCCGAGAATTGGCGGGTCCGTGGCTGCGCATGCGCAGAGCGGTGGCCTGCAGTGGCCGCACCGGCCTGCCAAATAATGCTCCCCCTTTGGCCAGGCGCGCCACCTCCAGATCATCCTCCACCAGTGCCTTCAGCCCCCGCCAATGGCTCCCACCCGACTGTGGCAGCTCCGGAGTCAGTCAGCAGCCGCCAAGCCGGGTTCACGAAAATAAATAGCGTGAGTGACCCACGCTGTCGGGAACTCGGCCCATCAGGGATGGAGCATCGAGGGAGGGCCTCAGCTGATGTCCTGAGCCCGTCCATACAGCATCTGGCGTACTCTATGAGTACTCAGTTTTGGAGGGAGCGAAGGAGCACAAAAGCAGCTCCCCCCCCCCCCAGATTTTGGCGCAAGCGGGGATTCTCTAGCCGATCGCCGAACGCGATTTCGGCATCGAAGAATCCCTCCCATTGTGCCCAGGGCCCCGAACGACAAGGGGCCCCATGTAACTATAATTAGAGGGCCTGTACAGCATTCCCACAAGTGGCTTCTGCCTTTTATCATTCCTCACCTTGACCCCCACTGCTTCTACATCCTGATTTCCTAAACTTTGGACATGTCTGTCTGATGTGCTAATATCAATATTAATTGTCAGAGCCACTCCTCCACCTTTTCAGAGTTCGCTTCCCTCCCTAAATGTCATGTCCTGTACAATATTCAGGACCCACTCTATGTCATCCTGTAATGGCTATTTCTATTACATTTTGTGCTATCAGTTCATTTGTTTTGTTTCAACTGCTGCGTGTATTCATGCACAGAGACTTCAGTTCTATCCTTTTATTACTTTTGTCGGGTAATTGAGCTTAGTCAGGTTATGTGGGGGGGGGGGGGGTGAGTTTAATTGGATGGTCGAGGGGTAGTCAAGGATTGGGTCCAGGGAAATTAGGGTTGGATTGGAAGATGGTCAAAGTGGGTCGTTGGTTCGGGTTGTGGGTGTAGTTGAGCAGTCTGGCCGGGGGTAGTTGGGTCTTGTCAGTGGCATTGGAGATTAATTGGTGAGGGGATTTGTGGGGTAGTCGGGTCCAGTTGATAGCGTTGTCAGATCAGGGGATAGTTGGAAATGGTTGGTTATGTAGCCAGGTCAGGGAGGCTAGTCAAGGAGTCGGTGGGTAGTCGAATGAGGGTGGGGGGGGGGGGGGGGGGGGGGGGGGGGGGAGGTGGGCATGGGGCCTAGTCATGTTGGGTCAAGTGGGTTGGTTGTGTAGTGATGGGATGTAGTGGGGTCATGGAGGTTATCAGATGGTAAGGGGTGTAGTTGTATCGGGTTGGAGGTAGTTGTGCTGGGCTGGCAGGTAGTTGGGTGTACTGGGCCATCAAGCTGGGGTGGAAGGGTGGTTTCTGGGTGGTCAGAAAGATAGTCAGGTTGGGGTTAGTTGAGATGGGGAGTGATCGGGTAGGTCAGGGGCATAGTCGGGTTGGTGGATGGTCGTGATTGGTCAGAGGGTATAGTCGGGTCTGGTCAATGTGTAGTCAAAGGTTAGGTGTCATTGAGGGTGGAGCAGGGTCTGTGTAGTTATCGATGTGACAGATTAGGTTCCACATTTCCTGGGTAACTATCTGGGTTGGTACTGTGGAACTGTCTGAAGTCTCTGATTCTAGCTCAGAAGCTTAAACTTCCCAGGAATTTCCATGTAGCTCCATGTGCCAGGTTCCTGATAGGCATCTTCAGTCATACGTCCAGTTTCTGACGACCTGGAGACCGGAGATTCAGGCCAATATCTGGTCATTGCTGTTTGTAGTACTCTGCTATGTGCAAATTCATTGCTGCTTTCCCCAACATTAGAAGAGTGACTACACTTATAAAACATTACTGGAAAATATGTTTGGCACAACCAGGGGTCATGAAATATATATTACAATGACAAAATCTGCAGCGTTCCTTTTCTAGTCTAACATACTTCATTTGGCTGTTGGAGAAATGAACATGGGGCTGGTATGCTGTTTACTAAATAAAGAAAATTCAAAACAGGACAAGGGGAGGCCAATCGATCACCTTTCCTTCATGTTCCACCATTTAAAAGGCTACAAAGTGAAGGTCCTTTCCTAGATTATGAAATTTAATACTTAATATTTGCTTCTTTTGGTGGGGGAATTCCTAAAGGTTATCGCCTGGCACTTATCTGATAAGTGCTGCTTGCTTAAGCTCACACATATTTGAAAGATAGTGACTAGTATCAGTTTGACATTTCTGTCAGGACTGGGATTTTAACACCACATGAATCTGACAAATGCCACTGCTGTCATCTGCTCAGTTTTAATTATACCTGTTTGAGGCTCCCAACAGCTGCAAGCCGGCGACTTAATTAGCTGGCGTTAAGGCTGATACCTAAAACCTTCGTCAAACTGCATAATCCCTAAAAGCTTGATAGCATTTAATTGACATTTCCACCCGGACTATATACTGATAATGAGAATTAACAGATGAGTTTCTGGGAATCTACATGTTGGGTCAACTTTTATCTGCAATGTCTGGGTGCACACAAAGGCACATTTAGACACTGAAGTGCTTTATTTGGGAAAATAATTTTTTTTTCTGTATAGAAGGCCACGGTGAAAATATAGAGATTTATTATACATTATTTCTTAATGCAAGTGAAATCACTTGAGTGTTTGACAATTAGAATGTGAGTCGCGCTTATGCAGGATATGTGAAGTTCACACAGGATAAATGTCGTTGCTATTATCTGCATCAAAGTTTTAATACACGTCAGACTAATGAATGACGTTGCCTACTCGATGTTTCCTCTTGCTAATTTGCTCAATTACTCCAGTTTAATCCTGATTTCAACTCAAACTGCTGCTAGATTATACGCCCACAAGGGATGAAAGGACTTTCTGGAAGCCCCTCAACAATAGCATTTTTAGTACTGGAGTGTTCATCATCGGCAGCCTCATTAATTATCTTCTCTCCTTCTAAACTGCCTATTCTTCGGGCGGCACGGCAACACAGTGGTTAGCACTGCTGCCTCACGGCGCCAGGGACCTGGGTTTAATTCCAGCCTTGGGTGACTATCTGTGGGGTTTGCACCTTCTCCACAGTCCTGGATGGGTTTCCTCCCACAGTCCAAAGATGCACAGGCTAGGTGGATTGGCTATACTAAAATGGCACTTAGTGTCCAAGGATGTACAGGTCAAGTGGGGTTACAGGGATAGGGCGGGGAGTGGGCCTACGTAGGGTACTCTTTCGGAGCGTCGGTGCAGACCCGATGGGCCGAATGGCCTCCTTCTGCACTGTAATGGTTCTATGGTTTTCCTCTCTGCAGAAAGTGTTGTCTCTTCATTGGAGGCTAGTTCCATGGCCAGTAGTAAACTCCAGTCTCTTGTACAAATGACCATTCATCACGAGTCACCATCAGTAACACTATTGCTGATTACGGTGAGACCAAACCTGATCCTGCCACAACCTTTATACGCCCACTTTGTGTCCAGAACAAGCCAGGTTGATTGTTCCTTCCCTAACCAAAGACAGTAAAGGCCAATTACAATGCTTCTGCTGTCAGCAACATGGACCAAAATATTTATTGTATTTGGTCTATGTTGCTTGGTTACTTGATGAAAACCCTAAATTACGGTTGGATTCCTTGAAATTACATATATTACTGTCTTGGTTTTTTGGCTAAGATCAAGTGGCAGATTAAACCCAAAATGAGGTGCAATGCTTTTTCATGTCAGTTTGTATCTTGTGTCTCTTTTGTGGAGATCGTGAATTGGATTCAATTCGAATTGGTTTTTCGAGCAAGCGATGAGATGGATTAAAGTTTTCCTGTTCACTCTGCACATTGGCTTTGTAACTCAAGAATGGAATAATTTTTTAAAAAACTTTCAATTCGTAAAATTGTGTTTTCTGCACAAAATCATGTGTAAGTTATGTTCAGCACCCAGCGGCAAGGTGGCACTGTGGTTAGCACTGTTGCCTCACAGCGGCAGGGATCCGGGTTCGATTCTAGCCTTGGGTGACTCTGTGTGGAGTTTGCACATTCTCCCCGTGTCTGCGCTGGGTTACCTCCCACAGCCCAAAGATGTCAGGTTCGGTGGATTGGTCATTCTAAATTGCCCTTTAGTGTCCAAGAATGTGCATGGCGGGTGTGGGAGTACAGTGGGCACAGTGCTCTTTCGGAGGGTTAGTGCAGACTCAAGAGGGAGAATGGCCTCCTCCTGTACTCAGGATTCTATGAAAATTAATGGATTATTGCAGCTAACTGCTGAATGGATTGACCGCGTGGGGTACTATTAGAGTACATTCAATTAGTGCACAGGAAGGGGCCACAACAGGTAATTTTTGAGGAGTAAATGCACTCAGATCTGCCAAAATGCCTTCAGATAAAGTTCTCCAATTTCTCTTCTGGCCACCTTGTCCTCTGACTTGTAATTCCCACCCTTGCTACCCCCCCCCCCCCCCCTCCCACCCCCCAACCCACCGCATTATTGCAGCTGTGCATTCAGCTGCACAGACCCCAGGCTGCAAAGTTTTCCTGGATTTGTTCATGCGATGTGGGTGTCACTGGCTGGGCCAGAGTTTCTTGCCCATCCCTAATTGCCCTTGAGAAGGTGGTGGCGTGAGGAACCTTCTTGAACCGCTACAGTCCATGTGGTGGAGGTACATCCACAGTGCTGTTAGGAAGGGATTACCTATATTTTGACCTAGTGAAGGTGAGGGAAGCAAAACAGGTAAAAAAGTAGAAAGCAGAAAAAAAGGATTATGCTCACTTTGAATTCATTATTTGAATTAAAAAAGATTTAAACAGGAGTGAATTCGAAAAGAAAAGTATGTGAACCAAATCTCTAATTGCTGAATTGGCATCACCCCGAGCACCTGATTGAAGATTCTGATATTTGTCCAATTGATTGTGGATAATAATATTCACAAAAGGTTTGATATTCTTCACAAGCAGCACGGTAGCATAGTGGGTAGCAGTGTTGCTTCACAGAACCAGGATACCAGGTTCGATTTCTGGCTTGGCTCACTGTCTGTGTGGAATCTGCACATTCTCCCCGTTGCTGTGTGGGTTTCCTCCGGGCGCTCTGGTTTCCTCCCACAAGTCCTGAAAGACGGGCTGTTAGGTAATTTGGACATTCTGAATTCTCCCTCAGTCGCCGGATTGTGGCGACTAGGGGATTTTCACAGGAACGTCATTGCATTTTTAATGTAAGCCTACTTGTGACAATAATGAAGATTATTACAAGCTGCAGTTTCCTGACCTCCGGGTGGGATGGGACACGAAGGGGCCTGGAAGCAGAATGATGCCTCATGGCCAGCACAAAGCAATCGCCCCCCAGCTCTTACAACTAATAGGCCAGTGAGTTTATGCTGCCCAGTGTGTTAATGGAAAAGGCATTGGAAACATGTGACTTCAACTGTGTAAATTGTGCTAATCAATACAATAAAGACATGGAATTATTAAAAAATAAATAAACTTGAATTTCCAAACCTTGGTGAATTATTTGAGCATAATTACTACCAGAACATTGCATATCAATCTGAACAGCAGCTTTAATAGTCTGTTCAAATCTTCAGGATTCTGAGATTAAAGATTTACATTAATATCAATAGAAACAAAGTTCAATGCAGAAGAGAAACATTAGATGCCAGAATACATCACTACTTTGATCAATAGAACAAGAGTTCAAAAAGCTATTTAATGATGAAACATCCATACTGAAGAGTGAAGCAGAGCAGCTTTTATGCAAGATGCCAATGTCGAATTTCTGACATGATACAGGATCTCGTTGTTTGACATCATTGAAAATTAAGTGGAGAGAAAGGCTGTCAATGCAAGAGCAAAATGTCAACTTTCACTTCATCTATAATCAAATGGTAACTCGGGTGGCTTGGGATTTAGAAACAGCTTCTGTTTCATTAGAACGTGCGTGCATAGCCTCAAAACGTAAAGCGCTGCATCCACTCTCAACAAAGTCGGTCGGTGGCAGTCTCCTGGGAGCTTCGGTTAAACTCTTCAGTAAATTGATTGTGATAATGAAGCAGTCTGATTCTGTTATTAACATGTAGTTAAAGACAGTGAGAGTTTATCAGATTGCAATCGTGTGAGAAAGCTCTAAAGGCACTTTTGTGCTGATGGTCTGTCACTGGCAGCAGGCAAATGATAGTCAGCCAACAGCCTGAGATCCCCCACCCCCTTTTCACGCTTTCGACCTACACGTTATTGATGGTGTGCATCCCAGACTGCAAGTTTAGTATCAGTGCAGAGAGCTTTCTTGTTTAAACTGGGTCACTGACTTAAAGGAGTCAGAAGTAAGGCAAGTGAGGTTCTTTTCTCCAGCAGCCTCCTCACTCAGGTTGTATTTTCACTATCATAGAATTTACAGTGCAGAAGGAGGCCATTTGGCCCATCGAGTCTGCACTGGCCCTTGGAAAGAGCACCCTACCTAAGCCCATACCTCCGCCCTATTGTCTTATTGTTGCACCAGAGCATTTACTACTGTGAATTCATTCGATACACGTGGGGTAAACGCCAAGCTTCAGCTTTCACCCGATTGATGACTTACTGTCAGTCCTGGCAATGATGATGGGAAGTGTGGGAAATTGGAAACTCTCCCTCTGTTGTCCCTCCAGTGTTACAGAAAGGTGTAGCAAAAATAGAGCAGTGATATTCAGTGGCTGCAGGCTTCCGCTTAATGGCCAGTCTCCCAGGAGTGAAACACCAATGTGTAAATGTCTTTCAACTGGCCATTAGTTTGTACTAATGTAGTCCTGCTCAATGTAGTCCTGCTCAATCTATATTAAAACATTTGTAGAGTATATAGTGCTTTATGCCCTACCATGTCCAATATTGGGACTATTGATTAGTAAAACTAGGATGCAAAAATGCCATTTGTCCTTGTTTAAATTCAGAAAGCTCTCATTCTCTCTGAGATTGTAATGGTAATATCTTTACTCACTCCACAGCTGGATTCTCCCCCACCCCCACAACGCTCACTGTAGCAATAAATCATTTTGAAGGAAAGGCATTAATAAGTATTTCCTGTACAATGCTTTCCACTGTGCCCATTAAAAAAAGGAATGACCAGTCTGATGCCCTTTTGCTTAAACTCTAATTAAAGGGTTGGTGTGGTTCCGAGACAAGAACAAAATATTATTGGACAAACCCAACAGAATGCAGTTTGCTGCAAGGTGGTTTGTGAATTGAACCTGGTCCTTTACGATGGTTTGTAGTGAGCACTGATTTGCGTTTGAAATAAGAGGATATTCTACCGGTGGACCTGCAAACATTTCCCATCAATCTCTTCTCCCTCCCATCGCCTTTCTCCATCACGCTCCCCTCTCTCCCTGCCTTCCCCCTCTCCTGCCCCTCCTCCCCGTCTCCCCCCCCACTTCCCCCTCCCCCCCCACCCCGCCCCCTCCCAACCATGCCCTGTTTCCCTACCCTCCACCACTGTCCCTCCCCCATCCGCTTGCCCCCCCCCCCCCCCATTCCATCTCCCTCTGCTATCCCCCGCCCCTCTCCCATGGTGGAACAGTGGTTAGCACTGCCGCCTCAGAGCTCCGGGGACCCGGGTTCAATTCCGGCCCTGGATGACTGTGCGGAGTTTGCACATTCTGCCCGTGTCTGCAGGGATTTCCTCCGGCTGCTCTGGTTTCCTCACACAGTCCAAAGACATGCAGGTTAGGTGGATTGGCCATGCTAAATTGCCCCTTAGTGCTCAAAAAAAGTGAGGTGGGGTTACTGGGTTACGGAGATAGGGTGGAGGAGTGGGTACAAGAAGCGTGCATTTTCCAAGGGCTGGTGCACACTCGATGGGCTGAATGGCCTCCTTCTGCACTGTAAATCCCATCTCCCAACCCATGCCCCCCCCTCTCCTTCCCCTCACCACCCTCCCTCAGCGACTAAAATGCTGGGAGAAGCTGAGAAAAGCAATGTGAAGCGCAGTAATGAGCATCAATGGGCTGTTCTCCCGTGAAGGGAGATCAACCTACATCCTGACCTCATTTAGGCTGACCAACAGCATTGCCCAGCAGGAATCGGTGCTAGCTGGGAGGATGAGTTTGGGAATATCAAGCCAGTTTTGGTCTCCTGTCTGCTGACCCCGGCAATGTGCATCTTGAATAGAAAACAAATTTAATTCATTAAACCAACGTGTAATATAGTGAAGCAACTTAGTTATTTGCATTAAACAGAATGGACCACAGTTTATTTGTCCAATCGTGCTGAAATGCACACCAGCTAAAATCTATAAAACCTAATATTAAACTAAGCCAGTCGGGTACCTGCATAGTATATCCCAAAAGATTAAGTTGGTGCTTTAATCTAACACCAGAGTGTTAATATCAACGCTCTGCAACTAACATTAGACCCATGACAAAGCGCACAGTTTGAACAGGAGGCAAGGAAGTTATGCTAAGCCTCAATAAAGTACAACAGAGCCTATAATTCCTCAGGAAACTAAGGAATTTCAACATAGACTCTGACCAACTTTTACAGGTGCACCATAGAAAGCATCCTCGCTGGCTGTATCACAGTCTGGTATGGCAACTGTTCGGCCCAAAACCGCAAGAAACTACAGAGACTTGTCCCATCCATTGACTCCCCTTTGGGTCTACACCTCCCGCTGCCTTGGCAAGCGGGCAGCATAATCAAAGACACTCCCACCTGGCTTACTCACTCTTCCAGCTTCTTCCATCAGGCAGGAGATACAAACGACTGAGAACACGCACTAACAGATTCAAAAACAGCCTCTTCTCCGCTTACCGACTCCTGAATGACCCTCTTATGGATTAATGGACTGATCTGATCTCTTCTCACATCTTCTCCACTGAATAGTACTATACTCCTGTATGCTTCACCCGATGCCTGTGTCTATGTATTTACATTGTGTATTTTATGTTTGCCCTATTATGTATTTTCTTTTCATGTACGGAATGATCTGTTTGAGCTGCACGCAGAACAATACTTTTCACTGTACCTCTTCACGTGACAATAAACCAATCCAAAATCACTGCCGGCCATTATTCTTTAGGAGGAATATCAAGACCTCAGAGAGCTGGCAGATGAGAATTGTTAAAATGGTAGGTTGCAGGATGCAGGACTTCAGTAACAAGAGGAAGTGACTTTGTAAAGCTGGGGTTGTTCCTGGTGAGGTTAAGGGGAGCATGAGTTGTGCTAAGGGTGTGAATAAGGGGAAATAGTTCTTGTGGCAGAAAGGTGGATAACCAGGCAATACAGATGTAAGTTTATTGGCAAAAAAAGAAGTGGAGGAAGAAGAGAATCGTTTTCACGCAACAAATTATTGTGGTCAGGAATTCACCTCTGGAATGGAAGGTGGATGCAGTTTCAAGAGGGAACTTCAACAAGAGAATTGAACAAATCCTTGAAGGGAAATATTTGTAGGGTCATAGTGAAAGGTCAGGGGAGTGGAACTAATTAAAGCCAGCACAGTCAAGATTATCAGTTCTTCACCAAGAAATCCTTAAAATTGCCCAGATGAATGCCGCAAGGCTTCCACTTGTCACGTGCCTTCTCTCAACTCAAATCGAGGCAAATCTACCCTTGTAGCATGCTCCAAAGGCAGCTGCTCAAACCTTACTCATAAGGATGCTAAAGACAATTGCTTCGATCCATATCCAAATTCTCTGAGCTAGTGTGCTGGGATTGCATCCCACCAGATGTTCGGAAGTTTCTTGCATTGCAGGCCGTTGTCATCTGCACTTGGCCGCAAATCGTTCCACTTGAAGAAACACGCTGCCGTGCCTGCCAGCAACCACTTTGTTAGAGATTAGATTTGCGGAGCTTGTTTCTGATCTGGCCCAGTCAAAACACCTGACCTTCAGGATGGATGGCTTGCTTCCATGTGCGATGATAATGCATTTCCTGCCCTGCTTAAAATATCTATTATACACACTGGCTTCATTCTAACATCACAGAATATGTGATTGACTGGTAATTAAAACCCACCACACAGAGATTAGCAAAGATGCCTCTGGAAAATGCAGTTGCTAAAAATGTAATAGAACTACTATTGATTGCATACTGTAGTCTTTAAAGTAACAGTTCTCCGGAGGCCAGTTAAGCCTGTTCAACGTCAACAGAAAGATATTTGATAATGAGTGCAGGAAAAGATTTTACAATAACATTTACTCCGCAATCTGCGTTTCTTCAAATATAAGCAATAATTTATTTTTTTTCATCTTCACAATAACCACATATTTAGCTGACTACTGCATCGATTCCACTAGAGTACGACGAGTCACTCATCCATCTACACTTTACTTGGACAATACACTTTTAATTTACAGTCTAATTATACAATACATGGCTGAACAAATGTGAAAGTTAAATGCTTGGATGTTAATAGCTTATGCTCCATTTGGCAGCAGAGAAAGTAAAGTTATGTAAAAGCTAGCACCGCAATGCATGTGGGCAAGTATGCAAAGCTATCGGGATTTGGCATTATAATTATAGTTTTAATAACATAAACATACATTACAAAAGAAACCTGTGTAATGATTAATGGACTTGCAATAAAGTCAGATTCTTAAGTTACAGGGACATAGTGTCATGTGAAATATGGCTCCTTTTTGTTTTACAAATAACAGGATTGAAGATCATGGTTTGGATGGCGGGGAGTTGAAACCTACAGACAATGTTGGTACCACAAATTGTAAATTCATTTTGTAAAAGTGATGGGCAACTGCTTGTAAAAACCATCATTAGATTAGAAGCAGTTCTCAGATAGAAAAAAAGTGACATGCCACATTTAACGAGGCAATTTGTATTCTACCTCAAATCGGTAGTGTCCTTATATATATATAAAATAAAAAAAGGTCCATTTCACACAGTAGTAACCGACAGGAAGGAATTGTAGATCCTTGTGCCATCCGGAGACTTGGCACCATGTGTCATGAGTTCTTGGATGGTCATCCAGTTGTCAAAGATTTTCTTGTTGCGCTTCCTCATCATTTTCCTATGGCTCAGTTCGATAATATTCACCTCCTTCCTGCCCTCGCCACCGCTCTGGGGGCTCTCCCGCAGGCACTCCAGGCGGCTGCGCATCATCAGCTCCCGGCGCCTCCGCTGCTCCTTGGCCCGCACCACATGCTGCTTCCGCTCCTCCTTGCTCCAGTATCGGCCCGTCTTCATCTCGCTCATGGCGTCATCGTCCGTGGTCATGCCGCAGCGTTCCTCGCGGATCCTCAGGGCACGCTCCTTGAGCAGCCTGTCCCGCACCGGCCGCTTGGCGATATAGCGGCTGCCATCGCTGCGTATCTTCACCTTCCACTCCATCTTGGCCTCGGCTGTGCCCTTCTGCGGCTCCTTGCACATGCCGACCAGGCTGAGCTGGCTGTTGGCATACTCGACAGCCGACCTCTGCTGGATGAGGTGCATATAGCTCTGATAGTGGCGGGCGTGCGCGGGTATGTTGACGTGCCGGTACCGGGAGCTGTGATAGGGGGACAGGTAGGGGATGTGCTGCCCTCCACCTCCGTCTTCTCTCTCCTGCTCTCCCGACTTGCTGCTGCCCTCCGTCACATTCTCCGTCTCTTCCCCCGGCACGGCTGTCTCCGGGGTCTCCGAGGAGCTGCTGCTCACGGCGGTGCTGGCCTCCCGGCTGGCCGGCCTGGCTGAAGCCTGGGCCACTTCCATGGAGCTCCGCAGGTTCTTCTGGTTGGCGAGGCTGACCATCCGTTGGAGCGAGTTGTCTGGCGACCTGTCTACCGTCAGCGGCGTGCTGCGGCAGCTCTCCGCCGTGTTGTAGGCACTGGAACTGTCTTTGTCCGACTTCTCAGGGTGCTCCATGATGTCGGCCAGCTTTCCCCTTTGGGTGTCCACGCTGGTGTTGTAGTTCCTGAAGCCACTGTCATGGATTGACCACGCATCTCCATAATCCTCCCTTACTGTCTGCAGCTGATGTGCCTGCATGATATTCTGACACTCCAGTTCAATGTTCCTCAGTTCCTCATTGAGCATCTCCAGCTCCCGATCCACCACCTCCTGCTGCCTCCTGCCACATTCTATTGTGCTTGTGGAATAGTAAAGGTCAAACTGGCTTCGGTTGCTCATCTTGCACTTCAGCTCCAGAAGCTCCTTGAACCTCTCACATTCTTCATCCTGCGTGCCCACAAAATCAGAGTCATTATATTCTCCAGATACAAAGCTCTCATTGCACTGGAGTTCGCTGCTGCCCAGAGTGTCCTGGCTGTAGCCCAGATCTCGCTGACTTTGCAGTGAGGTGCTGTTCTGCTCCTCTCCCAGTATCTCCTGCTCTGAACTCTCGTCGTTCCTCACACTCTCGTCTGTGCGGCCGAGCCCACTATCCTTCTCATGGTTATTCGAAGAGGTGGTGGCAGTATCTGTTGTTCCACCATCTTCTTCATGTTTTTTCTGCATTGATTTAAAAAGAATACATTTAGATGCAGTAAGTAAATGACCAGTACTGCCGTATTTGCCGCTCTATAACACCCCTTTGTTCATAACATCGCAAACCATTCCCAATAAAAAAAAACAACACTGCGCTAAAGAAAAAAAGTATGAGGAGGAGTAATCAACAGCGTTGAACAAGGAATTTGGTTTTAAGGAGATTTCTAAAGGAAGATGAAAAATATCGGGATAAATGCTTGCTAAGTGCGGCAGATTTGCTAGTGCTGCAAGGGAGGATTTCATAGAACACACAGTGCAGAAGGAGGCCACTCGGCCTATCGAGTCTGCACCGACCCACTTAAGCCCTCACTTCCACTCTATCCCAGTAACTCAATAACCCCTCCTAACCTTTTTGATCACTAAGGGCAATTTATCATGGCCAATCCACCTAACCTACACATCTTTGGACTGTGGGAGGAAACCGGAGCACTCGGAGGAAACCCACGCAGACATGGGGAGAACGTGCAGACCCAGTGGGGAATCGAACCTGGGACCCTGGTGCTGTGAAGCCACAGTGCTATCCACCTGTGCTACCATGCTGCTCAGTTAAGCTAGATTGGTAGGGGAGTGGGACTCTCAGCAACAGGGAAGCAAGTGAACGGCTGATAGGGAGATGCAGTGCTCAGCAACGGCGAGCTGAATAGACATGATAGACAGGAGCCCAGCAGGGAGCGGGGAAAACATGTTGGATTAAATTGCATCTATTTCAGTGCAAGTGCAAGTGAAATAACCCAGGGATCATCCAGCGAGGCTTTGTGGGTGGAACTAAGAAATAAGAAGTGGATTGTGACCTTATTGGGGTTGTACGAGAGGTCCCCAAATAGTCAACGGGATTTAGAAGAATAGGCAGATTAGAAGATTTGCAGGAATAATAGGGTTGTCATAGTCTGGGATTTTCCTAACATTAACTGGGACTGCCATAGTGTGGCTTAGATGGGGTGGAATTTGTTAAGTGTGTTCGGGAAAGTTTCCTCAGGCAGTATGTGGAGGGTTCTATTCGGCAAAGGGGCAAAACTTGACCTACTCTTGGAAATAGGGCAGGGCAAGTGACTGAGGTGATGGTGGGGGACCACTTTGGGACCAGTGACCATAGTTCTATTAATTTATGGAAAGGGGCAAAACAAGTGCAAGTTCTAAATTGGGGCAAGGCGAATTTTGATTATGTGGAATGAGTTACTGGAAGAAGTGTTTGAGGCAGGAACATTGACAACATTTAAAAGGCATTTGGATCGGAAAGGTTTAGAGGGATATGGGTCAAATGCAGGCAAATGGGGTTAGCTTAGATGGTCTTTTTGGTTGGCATGGACCAGTTTGAGCCAAAGGGCCTGTCTCCCTACTGTACATTCTATGATTCTGAGCGCTCCAGCTTTTGGTAGATTTATTAGGTTTGAACATAATCCTTGCACACTACATTTCCTTGAAGCACGAACTTCAATTTACAAAGGATTTGCATTCACACAGTGGTGTATCATGTCACAGATACACCACAATCAAATGCTGAATAGCCTATTGCACCATTCTTGGATCGGGATGGGAATCCTTTCAATAGAATTTAGGGTGGCACAGTGATTAGCACTGCTGCCTCACAACACCAGTGTCCTGGATTCAATTCCAACCTTTGGTGACACTCTGTGTCAAGTTTGCACATTCTCACCGTGTCTGCGAGGATTTCCTCCAGTTTCCTCCCACAGTCCAAAGATGTGAAGGTTAGGTGGATTAGCCATGCTAAACTGCCCTTTTGTGTCTAAACGTTAGGTGGGCCTAGATAGGGTGCTCTTTCAGAGGACAGGTGCAGACACATAATAATAATAATCGCTTGCTGTCATAAGTAGGCGTCAATTAAGTTACTGTGAAAAGCCCCTAGTCGCCACATTCCGGCGCCTGTTCGGGGAGGCTGGAATGGGAATTGAACCCGCGTTGCTGGTCTTGTTCTGCATTACAAGCCAGCTGTCTTAGCCCACTGTGCTGAACCAGCCCCATGCCACACAATTGACTGAATGACCTCCTTCTGCACAGTAGGGATCCTATGATTCTATTAATTAATATATTTTAAGTATCTTTATTCAAATTTAACATTTTAACATTGACAGCACATAGCAGTTCAAAGTTGCCCTCTCTGAAGTACCGTCCTCTTAATCCTTGCCACTTTACTTGCTCGCACAAACCACAAGACCAACTTGTCCACTCCCATAAAAACGATTTTGACAAAAAGACCGGTAGGTACTGAAATAAAAATAAAGCACGCGGCAAAATGTTCATCTTAACCGCCTGTGACCAGCCTGCCAATGATAGGGGAAGGCTATCCCTCCTCAGTAAATCCATGTTAACCCTACCCACCAGACTTGTAAAGTTCAAATTACCGAGCCGAGCCCAGTCCCGATCCATCTGTACTCCCAGATATCTAAAATGGGTCGTTGCCACCCAAAATGGATTCTATGAAATTATAATGGTACGGACTACATTAATGACCTGGACTTGGGTGCACAGGTAATGTTTTTCAAGTTTGAAGATAACACAATTTGAATCGTAAATAATTAGGAAGACAGTAGCAGACTCCAAGAGGACAAAGACAAAAGGAAAGACAAAGGTGAAAGAAGTAGACACATAGATACAATTTTACACAAACAGGTGTGAAGCATGCATTTCAGGTAAAAAAAAATGGGAAGAGGCATTTTAACTAAAAGGGCTGCAGCCCAAATGAAGGGGTGCCTGCACAGGAATCTTTGACAGATGCAAGAGATATAGATAAAAGGGTTAAAAAACATAAAGGTAGCCGTATGAAGACAGGCACAGAACAAGAAAGTTATACCAGATAACATAGGAGCAGCATGAGGGTATCGACCCAAATGCTTCTAGATCACAGATTAGTTATTCTGGGCACTACAGAATGTGGGTGCAGCAGAGATTTACTAGAATGATATCAACGATGAGTGGCTTCAATTAGGTGGTGAGACTAGGGAAATTGAGATTGTTCTCTTAGAGCACTGAAAGTTAAGAGGAGATTTATTGGAGGCAAAAGGTTTTGAGGGAGTAAATAAGGAAAATTATTTCCATAGCAGAGAGATTAGTAACTGATTTGAAATAATTGCGAAAAGAGCCAGACGTGGGGTGAAGAGATTTATTTTTCAATGCAGCAAGTTATTATAATTTGGAGTGAGGTGCCTGAAAGGGTAGTGCGAGCAGGTTCAAGAATAACTTTCAAAGAGGACTGGGTAAATAGTTAAAGGGGAAAATATTGCAGGGCTTTGGCAATGGTGCAGGAGAGTTGGGCTTATTGGACAGCTTTATCCAGCAGAATTAACAGGGGATGAATAGCCTCTTTGGATGCTGGAAGATTCTATGATTGACAGCACTCAAGCGGTGTTAGATTTGACAATCTTCCTTTCGGTCTTGTAGGATGTGTACGTATGTGCATGTGTGCGTCACATTTGCTACGATTTATGTGTGCGATAACCAGGTCTTTTGTACCCGACATGGTATATAACCTCTAAGTTCCATGTAATCCTCATCTGAAAAATGCTCCATGTTTTAATTAATACCATAGTCAGTGCACTGGCATGTTGCGTGTCCTTGGTTGATATGGTGGGATAGCGTGTTCATTTGAAATGAAATGAATGAAAATCGCTTATTGTCACGAGTAGGCTTCAATGAAGTTACTGTGAAAAGCCCCTAGTCGCCACATTCCGGCGCCTGTCCGGGGAGGCTGGTACGGGAATCGAACCGTGCTGCTGGCCTGCTTGGTCTGCTTTAAAAGCCAGCGATTTAGCCTTGTGAGCTAAACCATTTCAATGAATAGCATCATTAACTTTTGTCCTGCAGCTGCCACGGGGCACCTTAAATGCGATCTATGCAGCACCCTCTGGGTTGCTGCATATCAATGCACGTGTGCATCTTAGATGGCATGGTGCACCTGCCACTGTTCAGCAATCTGCTTGGTATGAACCCAGGTCAAGCCTGAATCTTTTGAAGAGCAGGTTGAATGCCAGTCTAATGTTAACAACTCGATGTTTGAGAATGATCCAGTTGGCACGATCATACTGGCAACCCTCACCGTTGGTGTTCCTTTCAAGACTACAGGAAATGACTGCTTGGATGCAGATCAAAGGATAATCATACAAGTAAATTGGATTCGAGTGATCAGGGGAGTCTTATCAGTGCTGGGTTTTATTCGGCATTATTTCCAGTTAGAGAGTAAATCCAATGCCAGTTGGAAGTGAGACCATTAGAAACTGCAATGGGAGACCCGAACAGTTATGGGCATCTGTTTTCTGGATTCCTGGTTGATTCTCATTGTGGCAAGGTAAAGCACCAATCAGAGGAACAGGACGTTGAGGGGGTAGATAGTCAAATCCTGTCAATGTTAGTTGACATTCAGGAGAAAATCAACAACAGATGGTGGCTGGTAATCTGTTGCCTAAAAGGACCATTTTCTCCTCGAGGAGTGCTTTCGTCTGTTAGGCATCGAAAACCTTAATACAAAATCTTGCTCGTGATATGTTGCTAATTCCTGTTTGGAATAGAGTAGAGAACTGGGAAAATGACGTGGAAATATGCAAGCGAGCTCCTTAGCAAAGTGAGCCTGGCTGTCACAATTTTGTTAATAGAAGTGAAGTACACATTCCAAACACTGATACACTGTCGCATTCAAGAATAGCTGTCATTTGAATGAAAATGTCACACTGATGCAGCAAGGATTATTTTTCCGAGCTGGGGTTGAAGTACGTTATTGGTATAGGACCGAGAGACTGCTTTGTAGCTAACCTATAGGGAAAGGGTGGAGAGAGGTGAGAGCTTGAGTGGGATGCACAGAGCCGGCATAGCCACAATGGGTCAATATGTCCCCTTTTGTGTTCATAGAAAGGTTACAGTACTGAAGGGGACCATTCAGCCCATCTTGCTCATTCCAGCTCGCGGACACCTAGGTGCCCTTTCTAACCCCACCTTCCTGCACCCGCTCCTAGTCCTGTAGCTTAGAGCATTTAAGGTGCAGATCCAGGTGTTGTAACCACTC
This sequence comes from Scyliorhinus canicula, assembly GCF_902713615.1. Lineage (NCBI taxonomy): Eukaryota > Metazoa > Chordata > Chondrichthyes > Carcharhiniformes > Scyliorhinidae > Scyliorhinus > Scyliorhinus canicula. Next base: position 71,376,966 of record NC_052165.1, read on the forward strand.
TATGATTCTATAACCTGTGGTATTGCACAGGTATTTTGTGTCGGTCTTCACAGGGGAAGACACACATAACATGTCGATAATTTTGGCAAAGAGGCAGGTGAGGACCTAGAAACGATCGTTATCATTAAGGAGGTAGTGTTGGGCAAGCTAATGGGCTAAATATAGATAAGTCTCCAGTCCCTGATGGAATGCATCCCAGGGTTCTGAAAGAGACGGTGAAGGAAATAGCAAATTAACTCCTAGCAAATTCACTGGATTCTGGGGCAGTTCCGGCAGATTGGGAAACATTAAATGTAACACAACTATTTAAAAAGGAAGTAGACAAAAGGTGGGAAACTCTAGGGTGGTTATCTTAACACATCAAGTGGGGAAAATACTTGAATAAGTAGCAAGACACCTGGATAGGAATTTTCTCATTGGGCAGATGCAACAGGGGTCCGTGAAAGGCAGGTAATAGACATAGACATAGAACAGTACAGCACAGAACAGGCCCTTCGGCCCTCGATGTTGTGCCGAGCAATGATCACCCCACTCAAACCCACGTATCCACCCTATACCAGTAACCCAACAACCCCCCCCCCCCCCCCCCCTTAACCTTACGTTTTAGGACACAACGGGCAATTTAGCATGGCCAATCCACCTAACCCGCACATCTTTGGACTGTGGGAGGAAACCGGAGCACCCGGAGGAAACCCACGCACACAGGGGGAGGACGTGCAGACTCCGCACAGACAGTGACCCAGCCGGGAATCGAACCTGGGACCCTGGAGCTGTGAAGCATTTATGCTAACCACCATGCTACCCTGTAATGTTTAACTAATTTACTCGAATTCTTTAAGGGTATTAAGAGCACGGTGGACAATGGGGAACCAGTGGATGTGGTGTATCTGGATTTCCAGAAGGCATTCGGCAAGGTGCCACACCAAAGGCTGCTGCATGGGCGGCACAGTGGCGCAGTGGTTGGCACTGATGCCTACAGCTCGGAGGACTTGGGTTCAATCCCTGCCCCCGGTCACTGTCTGTGTGGAGTTTGCACATTCTCCCAGTGTCTGCGTGGGTCTGACCCCCACAACCCAAAGATGTGCAGGAATTAATTGCCTTTAATTGGGAAAAAAATAATAGGGTACTCTAAATTTATTTAAAATAACAAAAGGCTGCTGCATAAGATAAAGGTATATGGCGTTACGGGCAATGTGTTAGCATGGATAGAGGATTGGTAACTCACAGAAAGCAAAGAGTGGGTATAAATGGGTGTTTTTCTGGTTGGCGATCAGTGGCTTGTGGTGTGCCTCAGGGATCAGTGTTGACACCGCAATTGTTTACAATTTACAGATGATTTGGAGTTGGGGACCAAGTTAAATATGTCAATGTTCGCAAATGACACTAAGATGAGTGGTAGAGCAAAGTGTGCAGAAAGTCTATAGAGGGATGAAGATAGTTTAAGTGAGTGTGCAAAGGTCTGGCAGATGGAGTACTATGTTGGTAAATGTGAGGTCATCCAATTTGGTAGGAATAACAGCAAAATGGAGTATTATTTAAATGGTAAAAAAATTGCAGCATGCTGCCATGCAGAGGGACCTGGGTGTCCTTGTGCCGGAATCGTAAAAAGTTGGTTTGCAGATTCAGCAAGTAATTAAGAAGGCAGATGGAATTTTGTCCTTCATTGCGAGTGGGATGGAGCTTAAAAACAGGGATGTTATGTTACATCTGTACAGGGTGCTGGTGAGGCCGCACCTGGAGTACTATGTACAATTTTGGTGTCCTTACTTGAGAAAGGGTGAACTGGCACTGGAGGTGGTGCAGAGGAGATTCACTAGGTTGATTCTGGAGTTGAGAGGATTAGTTCTTAAGTAGAGACTGAGCAGCCTGGGACTGTACTCAATGGAATTTAGAAGAATGAGGGGGGATCTTATAGAAACATAAAACTATGAAGTCAATAGATAAGATAGAAGCAGGGTGAAACTGGAACTAGGGGGCATAGTCTCAAAATAAGGGGGGGGGGCAGATTTAGGACTGAGTTTAGGAGGAACATCTTCACCCAAAGAGTTGTGAATCTGTGGAATTTCCTGCCCAGTGAAGCAGTTGAGGCTACCTCATTGAATGTTTTTAAGGCAGAGATAGATAGATGTTTAAACAGTAAAGGAATAACACATTATGGTGAGCGGGCGGGCAAGTGGAGCTGAGTCCACAAAGAGATCAGCCATGATTTTATTAAATGGCGGAGCAGGCTCGAGGGGCCAGATGGCCTACTGCTGCTTATAGTTCTTCTGTTATGTTCTTATTCGACTCATACTTGGGGCTCTGAAATAACAAAAGTGTTCCATTCCACAGCGTTATGTTGAGGAAGAAGTTTTACCAAAAAGGAAGAATGATAGGCAATTTCCAACAAAAATCATGACCATGGCAAGAGTATGTTGACTATTTGCTCTGTTTAGAATGATTCAGATGGTTGATATAAGGGGACTGTCAAGAGCATATTGGTCTGAAGGACAGAAATGCTTGTTAAAATTAATATCAAATATCACCTAGGGCAAGGTTGGGAGCTGTTTTACTATAAATCTGTCTACCGTTGGGACTTAAATGCAAGCATAAATATCATACAATATCATTGATGACAAATAGCAGATGCCTGTCTGTTCATAGGCTGTCGTGATTGTTACCTGCTCAAGGCCAGTCGCTGTGAACTGCATCGCCTGATTGTGTTGCTCCTCCAACATATCCATGTGTAGCTCATCGAGAAAATCATTCCGGTCATCATCAAGCCATCCCTCATCCAACTAATAGAAATATAGAGAAGTAAAAAGTGTTGCAAGACAATCACTGAACAGTACAAGTGCTCACTAAAGAACAAGAAAATCTAAACAATGAACACCTGTGCCGTATGGGCACCTGCAAGGTTCAGAATATGGGTTGTTTCCAGGAAAACTGTGTTACATTTATCATGTTCAGGACCTTATTGTGGAGTTGCATCTATGCCCATCAGAGGGCGCTATTCATAGTTGTAACATGGTCAGTCATTAGGTCAATACTTGACTCAGGCATTAAGCCCACAAGGCAGAGGATGAGGTCGAAGAGGCAGCCCTTTTATAAAGGAGTGATTTTCTTCCAATTTTATTGAAAATGAATATCATCAGTAAAAGCAACTGAGGTAGTAGTGGTGGGTAATGGATTTTCAAAACGTGCATTTCAGAAGAGGCGGGTTAGATTAGCACGAGGGGAAATGTAGGAGAATGAATAGGAAGCCTGTTGACAGACAGGAGACCTAGAATTTGGGTGAATGGGCTTTGTTCAGATTGAAGTCGAGTTGGCGTATCCCTGGGATCAGGGCTGGAACTATTTTTCAGAATAACATTGTGACTGTGTTGGGATCAGGGCTCTTGAGAAATCCTAAACAGGATGGTCAGAAAGACCACAAACTAGTGATGAGTAAATGGCAAAGGGGGAGGGAGGCAAAGTCAAATAGAAACGGGAGCAAATATAATAGTTCAAAAGCAAATAAAAAAGGAGAACAACAATAAGAAATTCTTCTTTAAACATTACAGCTGCAGAGGAAACTAAAAGATGCTAAACCAGGATGAAACATGAGAGCTGAAGGACAGATTAGGTAGGTATGTGGCACAACTAAGTTCTTCATATCAATGCACAGAGTATGAGGAATTAACCGAATGCACCGTTGCTGCAAATTCAACTTGGGCTACGACTTGGTAGACATTCCTTAGACGTGGCTGCAAGTCACGAAGACCAGGAACAATATACCAGGAATCTGGTTGTGATTAGCAATGTGCATAGGCCCCCCGGTAGCAGCTGTAAAGTTGTGGAATTGCATTAATGCAGAGGTCAGCAAGCATGTGGCTACGGCAGAGTGGCTTTAATGGGAGATTTTAACACCCATATAGATTGAAATAAGTAGGCTCGTTTAAGATGCAACATTTCAATAAGATGAGACAGACACTGTCCATAGCAAAGTGGGTAAGCCTGTTCATGACTATCAGATAATAAGAATAAACAGAATGTCAGATTATAAGGAGCCGTTCTACCAAAAAAAATTAACATGATACAGAGCTAATTTATTAAGTGGCAAAAGCTCCACATGTCAGAAAACGGCCACAGACAACTAAAGAGTTAAAGAACAACATAAAACTAAAATTAAAATAATACAAAGATTTTTTTTTTAAATCATGGCGAACGGAAGAGATACAAAGAACAGTAAAGGGTGACAGAATATATGGTAAACTCTCCAAAAGACAACACAAAAAGAAACTTACAAGGGATATAAAAGTCAGTGCAAATAACGTTTTCAATCAGGTTAGAAAAAAGCCAGTGGTTAACAGCAAAATGAATAAATGTTACTATGAAAATAAGAAATTGGCACACAAATAATTAGCTTGCATCAATATTCAGAGTAGAGGGAAGAGGCTATCATGCTGGACGTCCCAAGGAAACTAATAGTGAATCATGGACAGGATTTAAGAAAATTACCTCAAGCAAATTAACATTGATAAATAAAATAATGGCACAAAAGAGTGAGAAATCCTCAGGGCCGGTTGGATTTCATCCCAGTATTGTCATGAAGTAAAAACATTGATGATGTCCTATGATTTGCCAAAGTTCTCTCAATTCAGGAACGGTTCTTTTGGAGAGGTAGGTTTCGGTGCGATTTAAGAAAGGTGAGAGAGGGAAAGCATGGACTTTTAGACCAGATAACCGACTATCTGTTATTGGGAAATTTACTCGAGTCTATAAGTAAGGATGAATTGATTGAATACCTTTTTCATCAGGGTATGGATTGTAAAGGATAGGTCATGCCCGCCAAACCTGATGAAATTTCTTTGCGGAGGTGACTAATGTAAGCAGCAGGAGAATGCCTAGGGATATAATTTATCTGGACTTCCAGACTGCATTTAATAAAGTCCCTGATAAGAGACTGTTAAGTGAAGTTGACGTTCAAGGAATTGAATGCAAATTGTTGACCTGGTGAGAAATTAGCTGTGTGGCAGGAGACTGACAGCAGGGGTAATGGGCAGGTACTCACATTGGAGAGCACAGTAAGAAGTCTTATAACATCAGGTTAAAGTCCAACAGATTTGTTTCAAATCACTAGCTATCGGAGCGCAGCTCCTTCCTCAGGCGAATCACCTCAGGAAGGAGCTTGCTCCGAAAGCTAGTGATCTGAAACAAACCTGTTGGACTTTAAAGTGGCATTGTAAGACTTCTTACTGTGCTCACCCCAGTCCAACGCCGGCATCTCCACATCATCACATTGGAGAGATGTGACAAATGGCATCCTGCAATGATCTGTGTTGTGGTCACAAACTCACAGTACTTATTAATGACTTAGCCAGAGAGTCACTTATCCAGATATAAAATGACACAGAGGTAGTGGCATTGTAAGCGGTGTGGCTCGAGGTATAAAACTGAAGAGATATTAACAGATTAGGAATTCGGAGCAGAGATAGGCATTCAACCCTTCAAGTCTGTTCCGCCATTCAATCAGATCATGGTTGATCGCTTCCTGGTCTCAAATCCACCTCCCCACCTGTTTCCCATATTGTTTAAACCTATTTTTAAAATCAGAAATGTATCTATCTCCTTCTTGAAAACATTTAATGACTCAGCTTCAACCACACTATGGGCAGCGAGTTCCACAACTTCACCAGCCTCTGCGAGAAGTAGTTCCTCCTAATCTCAGTTCTAAATCTACCACCTCTCGATCTGTATTGTCCCACAAGGGGGAACATTTAGTCTACGTTTACTTTATCAATCACTTTTATGATTTTATATACCTTGATCAGATCCCCTCTCATCCTTCGAAACTCCAGCGAGTATAAACCCAAACTGTTAAATCTCTCCTCATACTTCCACCATTTCATCCCCAGAATCAATCTGGTGAACCTCCTCAGAACTACCTCCAGTGCCTCAAATAAAGAGACCAAAATTGAATACAGATGTGGTCTCGTCAACACCCTCTACAATTGCAACCATACTTCTTTACTTTTATACTCCAATCCAGATTAAGTGAATAGACAAAACTATGGTAAATGGATTTCAAACAGGCAAGTTACGAGTCCACTTTGGACCAAAAAGGGATTGATACTTTCTAAGTGGCAAAATCAGGAACACAATTTCCAGATTTGCGGATGACACCAAATTGAGGGAACGGGTGGGATAGTCAATACTGAGGAGAACTCCAACAAACTACAGGAAGATATTAATAAACTTGCAGAATTGGCAAATAATTAGAAAATTAAATTCAACACAGTATGAGGTAGTGCATTTCGGTAAGTGCCATTTCGGGTGGGGTTGGTGAACAAAGGGATATCAGAGTGCAAACGCACCAACCATTAAAAGCTGTGCCACAGGTTTGCATGGCTGTAAAACAAAAATACTCGGCATTATTTCTCGTGGAATGGAATTGAAAAGAAGGGACATTATATTAAACCTGTATTGAATCTTGGTTCACGCACAATGGCTGTAGTTCTGGTCGCCATATTATAAAAAGGATAGTGAGGCACTGGAGAGGGTGCAAACAAGATTTAGAAGGGACAACAGCAGAAACATTTTTTTTTAAAATAATTTTTATTGAATTTTTCAAAATACAAACATTTTAACCCCCCCTACATTTACATTTAAATTATAACTAAACAAAGTCAAACCCCCCTACTTAACAAGAAAAAGAAAAGAATCCCCCCCCCCCTACCCGCGCGTCCCCCCCCCCCCCCCCCCCCCCCCGCCGGCGAACCGACAGTCAGACCAACTTATCATTTCTAGCAGCGTCCTCGGGCAGGCCTTGCCCGTGCCACCGCCGCTACCGTACTTCCTTCGTCGTTGTCCCCCCTCCCCCCCCCCCTCCCCCCCCTCCCGCCCTCCCCTCCCCTCCCGGGTTGCTGCTGTCATGGCCTCAGTTTCTATCTCTGATCCAAGAGGTCTAGGAAGGGTTGCCATCGCCTGGAAAACCCCTGCACCGACCCTCTCAGGGCGAATTTGATCCTTTCCAATTGGATGAAGTTTGCCATGTCGTTTAACCAGGTGTTAACACTCGGAGGCCTTTCGTCCCTCCACTGAATCAGGATCCTCCTCCGAGCCACCAAGGACGCAAAGGCTAATATTCCAGCCTCCCTCGCCTCCTGTACCCCCGGTTCCACCCCAACCCCGAAGATCGCAAGTCCCCATCCTGGCTTGACCCTGGACCCCACCACTCTCGACACCGTCCCTGCCACCCCCTTCCAGAACTCCTCCAGTGCCGGACATGCCCAAAACATATGTGCATGATTCGCAGGGCTTCCCGAACATCTAATACACCTGTCTTCACCCCCGAAAAACCGACTCATCCTTGTCCCCGTCATGTGGGCTCTATGCAGTACCTTAAATTGAATGAGACTTAGTCTCGCACATGACGACGACGAGTTAACCCTCTCCAGGGCGTCTGCCCATGTCCCGTCCTCTATCTGTTCCCCCAGCTCTAACTCCCACTTATCTTTCAGCTCCTCTACTGGTACCTCCTCCACCTCCTGCATAATCTTATAGATGTCCGAGATCTTCCCCTCCCCGACCCAGACCCCTGATAGCACCCTATCACTCACCCCCCTGTCGGGGAGCGCGGGGAACCCCGCTACCTGTCGTCTGGCAAATGCCTTCACTTGGAGGTACCTGAACGTGTTCCCCGGGGGGAGCCCAAATTTCTCCTCCAGCTCTCCCAGGCTCGCAAACCTCCCCTCTATAAACAAGTCCCTCAGTTGTCTAATACCCGCCCTCTGCCAGCTCTGGAATCCCCCTCCTGTGTTTCCCGGCGCAAATCTGTGGTTCCCTCTTAGTGGTGCCCCTATCAGACCTCCCACTTCCCCCCTGTGTCGCCTCCACTGCCCCCAGATCTTGAGGGTGGCCGCCACCACCGGGCTCGTGGTATACCTCGTGGGAGGGAGCGGCCATGGTGCCGTTACCAGTGCCCCTAAGCTTATGTTGCCGCAGGACGCCCTCTCCATGCGCTTCCAGGCTGCCCCCTCCCCTTCCATCATCCACTTTCGTACCATCGATGTATTTGCCGCCCAGTAATATCCTGAAAGGTTGGGTAACGCCAGCCCTCCACTATCCCTACTCCGCTCCAAAAAGACCCTTCTAACTCTCGGGGTGCCATGTGCCCACACATACCCCATGATACTACTCGTTACCTTCTTGAAAAAGGCCCTGGGGAGGAAGATGGGCAGACACTGGAACAAAAACAAGAACCTCGGGAGGACCGTCATTTTAACTGACTGCACCCTCCCTGCTAGCGACAGCGGCACCATGTCCCACCTCTTAAACTCCTCCTCCATCTGCTCCACCAGTCTGGAAAAGTTCAACTTGTGTAGGGTCCCCCAGTTCTTTGCCACCTGCACCCCCAAATACCTAAAACTTTTAACTGCTCTTTTGAAGGGGAGCCTCCCAATTCCCTCCCCTTGGTCTCCCGGGTGTATTACAAAGACCTCACTTTTCCCCAGATTTAATTTATATCCCGAAAAGTCCCCGAACTCCGCTAGTATCCCCATTACCTCCGGCATTCCCCCCTCCGGGTCTGCCACATACAACAACAAATCATCCGCATAGAGCGAGACCCGATGTTCCTCCCCTCCCCTTGTCAGTCCTCTCCACCCCCCTGAACCCCTCAGTGCCATCGCCAACGGCTCAATCGCTAATGCAAAGAGTAAGGGAGATAGGGGACATCCCTGCCTAGTACCTCGATGGAGCCCAAAATATTCTGACCTCCTCCCGTTTGTTACCACACTTGCCATCGGAGCTGAATAGAGCAGTTTTACCCACTTGATAAATCCCTCCCCAAACCCAAACCTTTCCAACGTCTCCCACAAGTATTCCCACTCCACCCTGTCAAATGCCTTCTCCGCGTCCAGCGCTACCACTATCTCCGCCTCCCCTTCCACTGCTGGCATCATAATCACATTTAACAATCTCCGGACATTTGTGTTAAGTTGGCGTCCCTTCACGAACCCCGTCTGGTCTTCATGGACTACCCCTGGCACACAGTCCTCTATCCTGGTTGCCAGGACCTTTGCTAACAGCTTGGCATCTACATTTAAGAGGGAGATAGGCCTGTAGGACCCGCACTGGACCGGGTCCTTGTCCCGTTTCAAAATCAAGGAGATCAGGGCCTGCGACATTGTTGGAGGCAGAACCCCCCCCTCGCGCGCCTCATTGAAGGCTCGCACCAGCACTGGACCCACCAAGTCCACAAATTTCCTGTAAAACTCCACCGGGAACCCATCCGGCCCCGGCGCCTTCCCCGCCTGCATCTGGCCTATCCCTTTAATTAGCTCCTGCAGCTCTATCGGCGCCCCCAACCCTTCCACCAGCTCCTCCTGTACCTTTGGGAACCCCAATTTGTCGAGAAAGTTCTTCATTCCCCCTCTCCTCTTCGGCGGTTCAGACCTATACAATTCCCTATAGAAGTCCCTAAAGACCCTATTCACCTCTTGCCCCTTCTGCACTACATCCCCACCCCTCTCTCTCACTCCCCCAATCTCTCTGGCTGCATCTCGCTTACGAAGCTGGTGTGCCAGCATCCTGCTCGCCTTTTCCCCGTACTCATACGCCGCACCCTGCGCCCTTCTCCACTGCATTTCCGCCTTCCTAGTGGTCAGTAGGTCGAACCTGGCCTGCAAGCTACGCCGCTCCCTTAATAGCCCCTCCTCTGGCGCCGCCGCATATTTCCTATCTACTTCTAGGAGCTCCCCCACCAGCCTCTCCCTTTCCTGCCTCTCCTTCCTCTCTCTGTGTGCCCTTATGGAGATCAGCTCTCCTCTAATCACTGCTTTCAAGGCCTCCCAGACCGTCCCCACCTGCACCTCACCTGTGTCATTCGTACCCAGATAGTTCTCAATGCCCGTTCTCACCCTTCTGCACACCTCTTCGTCCGCCAACAGCCCTACATCCAGGCGCCACAACGGGCGTTGGTCCCGCGCCTCCCCCATGTCCACGTCCACCCAATGTGGTGCATGGTCCGATATCGCAATGGCCGAGTACTCCGTGTCCTGCACTCTCGGTATCAGCCCCCTGTTCAATACGAAAAAATCGATCCTAGAGTACACTCTGTGGACGTGGGAGAAAAAAGAATACTCCCTCGCCCTAGGCCTACCAAATCTCCATGGGTCTACCCCTCCCATCTGCTCCATGAACCCCCTTAACACCTCTGCCGCTGCCGGCCTCCTATTCGTCCTGGAACTCGATCTATCCAGCCCAGGGTCTAACACCGTATTAAAGTCCCCTCCCATGATCAGGCCCCCTGCCTCCAGTCCCGGGATGAGGCCCAGCAGGCGCCTCATAAAACCCGCGTCGTCCCAGTTCGGGGCATACACATTTACCAGTACCACACTCTCTCCCTGCAGCCTACCCCTCACCATCACGTACCTGCCCTCCTTGTCTGCCACCACCTCTGCCGCCACAAACGACACTCTCTTTCCCACCAAAATCGCCACCCCCCCGGTTCTTGATATCCAAGCCTGAGTGGAACACCTGTCCCACCCACCCCCTTCTCAGGCGGACCTGATCTGCTACCCTCAAATGAGTCTCCTGCAGCATTGCTACATCAGCCTTCAGTCCCTTCAGGTGTGAGAAGACCCTTGATCTTTTGACCGGCCCATTCAGCCCCCTTACGTTCCACGTGATCAATCGGGTCGCAGAGCGACCCGTCCCTACTCCCTGTCGATTAGCCATGTCTTGTCCCTTTCTCGCCCCGGGTCATCCCTTCTTTTCTGACCCGCTTCCCATAGCGATGGCCCCCCCCCCCCACCCCCCCCGGCTCTCCCCTTCTCGTCCCTGGTCTTTCTAGCAGCAACCCGGTGTCCCCCCCCAGTCCCCCCCCCCCTTCCCCCCCCCCCCCCCCCCCCCCTGGCTAGGACCCCTCCTAGCCGCGATGTACCCCACATCGTACTCCCGAGAGTCAGCTGGTCTCCGCTGACCCGGCTGCTCCTGCCACATTCCGACTCCTCCCGGTTCACCCCATCTGCGCCCGTGAAAGATCCCCTTAAAACCCCCGAGAAAGACCCGCATAATCAACCCGCTCCCCCCCGTCCCGTCTCCCCAACTTAACGATATAAATACAAATACCCAATGGCAACTAAATACATAAATACTTAACTACATACTTAAATAACAAAATAATTAACTATCAACTAACAGTGTGCCCAACCATCACCCTCCATCAAACAGTATAAATAACCGCAGATAACCATAACCCGAAAAGAAAAAAAAGAACCAAAAAACCCCCCCAAGCACCCAAAGAAAAAGGGTAAGAGGGGTAAATAACTAAGGGAAATTGGAAACGGGAAAAAACACCCCATAAGAAGCCAACGACCCACAATAGAGATTTCAACAGTACAAATATACAGAAACACCCAACAACTCGAAACCTTCAAAATATTCAGAAAAGTCAACCGTTCGAGAAAAAACACCCCAAACACTCCACGAAACTGTTACCCAGTTCCGACCTGGCCTGAAAAAGAAAAGGGCCACTTGCACAATCAAGAGTCCCCCGGCGGCTACGACCGCCGGTGCTCCCAGGTTTTAGTTCGTGTCCAACTTTTCCTCTTGTACAAAGGTCCAGGCCTCCTCTGGGGACTCGAAATAATGATGTTGGTCCTTGTAGGTGACCCACAAGCGCGCCGGTTGCAACATTCCAAATTTGATCTTTTTCGCGTGTAGCACCGCCTTTGTCCGGTTGTACCGGGCCCGCCGCTTTGCCACCTCCGCACTCCAGTCCTGGTACACCCTTACCGTCGAGTTCTGCCACTTGCTGCTTTTCTCCCTTTTAGCCCACCTCAGGACTTTCTCTCGATCACTTAGCCGCTGGAACCGCACCAGCACCGCCCTCGGGGGCTCGTTTGCCCTAGGCCTCCTGGCCATGACCCGGTATGCCTCTTCCAATTCCAGGGGCGCCGGACCGGCCCCTTCCCCCATCAGGGAGCTCAACATCTCCGCCACATATCCCGGGAGATCCGACCCCTCCAGGCCTTCTTCCAGGCCCAGGATCCTCAAATTTTTCCTCCTCATCCGAGTGTCCAGCTCCTCGAAGCGGCTCTGCCACTTCATGTGGAGTGCCTCGTGCACCTCCACCTTTGCCCCGATGACTGTGGCCTCCTCCTCCCTCGCGGCCATCTCCTGCTGCAGATCTTTAATCGACGCCTCTTGGATCGCCTGGGCTCCCACCAACCTGGTGGCCGTCGCGTTCATGGACTCTAAGAGTTCCACTTTCATCTCCGTGAAAAAACGGAGGAGAGCGGCCTGCTGCTCCTCCGCCCATTTCTTCCACTCCTCCGGTGCACCGCCGGCCGCCATTTTGATTTTCTTCCCCCGCTTTTTTTGGGGAGCTGCTGCCGTTTTTCTTGCCGCTCCACTCCGGGTACCGACCATAAAATCGGTCTAGTTCTCCTCAGGGGACCTTCCCCCACCGGGATTCGTTTTTTCAGCGCCGTTGGGGCCCTCCAATTGGCCCAAAAACACCTTTGTTGCAGGAGCTTCCAAATGTGCGGCTTAGCTAGTCATAGCCGCAACCGGAAGTCGCCAACAGCAGAAACATTTACATATCAGGAAAGGACTTGATCTTGAAAGGAGGTGGCTAGGGGAGGGTGACATTATAAGTCTTCACATTTTTATGTAAGATTTTGATAGACTGGATAGAGAGAGGATGCTTCCTCCTATGAGCATAACTAAAGGGCATCAATACAAAGACAGCCACCAAAAAATCCAATGGGAAATTCAGAACTTTTCACCCAAAGAGCAGTAAGCATGTGGAGCTCAGTATGTTGAATGTGGGAGTGGTCCAGGTAAAGAGTAGGGATGCGTTTCTAGAGAAACAAGGCAAACATATGAGGGAGAAGGGATCATCGATTTAGGTGAGAAAAGATGAGAAGTGGCTCGATGGAGCATAAAGACTGGCTTGGGCTGGCTGGACCGAATAGCTTGTTTCTGCGCTATGTGCCTTAAAAAAGACGAGTGGAGCTCCAAAGATTTGGCTGGGTTGGGGGCTCCTTGTACATGGATCATTGAAATGTCGAAGGCAGCAAGGTTCCCTCCTTTTTGTTCTGTTGTGCATGACCTTTTCATTTCAGTGTATGGGCTTCGAGTATTTTTTACGTGGCATAAACACGCAGGAACTTAAAGCTACCAACTTGCGCTCAGCTTGCATGGAAATGTATCGGTTTCTGCCTGGCTGTGCAGCCAATGGGAGCATGCTGGACAGGTACACAATATAATCCAAAACTGCAAATGGATTGTTGCCCTTCATATCTCGAGGATTAGAATACAACATGCTGGATATCGGCCTACAGCCATACAAAGCCCTCGTTAGACCAGTATACCAGGAGCAGTTCAGGTACCCTCACCTGAGGAAGGATTGGAGGGAATGCAGGGAGGATTTAAATGAAATATACCTCGACTCCAAGCCACTGGTTCGGGCAAACAGGCGTGCATCAGTGCTGACGCCCAGCCCGGTTCAGTGGGGAAGAGTTAATAGCAGGAAAGACATCCAGCTGTAAAATCACCCAAATGCAAAAGAAACGGATGGTTGATCTGAAGGATGATTAATTAGCATTGTGGGGAACCTATGGATCATGGGAAAAGAGGAGGGCAGGGACAAACAGTCATCTCAAATGTCCGATTATGAGGAGAGATTACGCAAACGAAGGTTGCATTCTGCAGAATTTAGAAGGTTAAGAGGTGATTTGATCAAAGTCTTCAAGGTAATAATAGAGAATTGTTTTATTCTGCTGCCTAGGGCATCTAGGATGTGGGGCATAGTGCACATATTTATGACCGGGGATGGATTCTCCGATTTTGAGGCTATGTCCCCACGTTGGCGTTTTACGACCGAACATTCGGTGCAAAACGGCCACCGATCCTCCGTTTGGCTGGGTGCTAGCAGCCGAGCAACATAAAGCACCTGGCTCTAGCTGCCGATAAGGCCTAGAGAAATGCCAGTTCCGTGGCCCCACATGTGCATGGCGGCGGCCTGCAGTGGCCGTGCCGTGTAACATGGCGCCAGCCACCCGTGGACCCGGCCTGCGAAATAGTGCCTCTCCCTTTGGCCGGCTCGCCCTTGACAAAGTTCCCCATGCCCGTGGATTGGCCCGCCCCTGACTGTGGCGGCACTGGACTGAGTCCGTGGCCTCCACGCCGAGTTCCGAATGGATGATACCAGACGCGACCGACGCCGTCTGGGACTCGACTGGTCGGGGGCAGAGCATCGGGGGGGGGGGGGGGCTGAGGCCCTCGATACGATCGATTTGGAGGGGGCGGAGCATCGCAAAAGTGGCGCCACCCTCGATTTGGTCATAAACGGGTATACTCCAGCCGATCACAGAATACGATTTCCGTGATGGAGACCGGAGAATCCCGTCCGAGATCTTTCAGGAGTTAAGGTTGGAAACACTTTTGTACACAAAGAGTGATGGAAGTTTGGAACTCTCTTCAACAATGGCAGCTGGATCAATGATCAATTTTAAATCAGAGGCTGACAGATTCATACCAACCAAAGGAAGAAGGGGCAAAGGCAAAGAGAAGCAGAGGTGGGGCACAGATCAGCTATGATCTAATTGAATGGTTGGAACAGGCTCGAAGGGCCAATCGGGCTACTCCTGTTCCAAAGCATAGAGAGATTGGTCTTAAATGGGGAGCATAACTCTGAAATTTCCCAAAGACTAAAGTATGGGTTGTTCGGTAAATAGGCCATATAAGAGCTCAGATTGAAGGAACAGGCAGATTTGATTGCAGATAGAATTTACAGAAGGAGGCCATGCGGCCCATCGAGTCTGCACCAGCTCTTGGAAAGAGCACCCTACCCAAGGTCAACACCTCCCCCTATCCCAATAACCTAGTAACCCCACTCAACACTAAGGGCAATTTTGGACACTAAGGGCAATTTATCATGGCCAATCCACCTAACCTGCACATCTTTGGACTGTGGGAGGAAACCGGAGTACCCGGAGGAAACCCACGCACACACGGGATGTGCAGACTCCGCACAGACAGTGACTCAAGCCGGAATCGAACCTGGGACCCTGGAGCTGTGAAGCCATTGTGCTATCCACAATGCTACTGTGCTGCCCACGGCTGTGGTAATAAAAAGGAGTATACGCTAAACAATGAACAGAGACAATGGCCTCAAATGTATAACTCCTCGAAAGTCCGAGTGCAGGTAGCTGAAGGCCGAAGAAAGGCCGAGAGCATTTTTTGTTCATTAGAATGGAATTGACAGTACAGACGAGATGATGAATTTGCATTTGGTTGCATTTTGAGTTTTGGGCAAACTAGGGACGATAGTAAAAGGCAGAGAGTACATCAATGGAAAAACATCAGGATGGGAAATTATAATTACGAGGAGAGGCTTAAAATATGAGGACTAGGGGCAGCACGGTGGCACAATTATTAGCATTGCTGCCTACGGCGCTGAGGACCCGGGTTCGAATCCCGGCCCTGGGTCACTGTCCGTGTGGAGTTTGCACATTCTCCCCGTGTCTGCGTGGGTTTCACCCCCACAACCCAAAGATGTGCAGGTTAGTTGGATTGGCCATTCTAAATTGCCCCTTAATTGGAAAAAATAATTGGGTACTCTAAACTTATAAAAAAAAATATGAGGACTATTTCTACTGGAGCAAGTGGAATGGAGATTTTTCAAGCTGCACGGGGCTTCAATAGAGTGAATGGGGAAAGAATATTTCTTCTGGTTGGAGAGGCAGTGACAAGGGATCATCAATTTAAAACTGTCACCGAGATAGGTTTGTAGAAATTTCTGTATTTTGAGAGCAGTTGAAGCGTGCAGTTATTTGCCGCAGGAATGTGAGCACTGATTCTGAAGAGAAAATTGGATAAATATTTGAAGCAGAGAATAAAGACAGAAGCATGTGGGGAGAGAGCAGGACAAGTGGGATTCCAGCTTATTCCAGCAGAGAGCCAAGGGACACAATGGGCTGAATGGCTTCCCCCAATGCTGTACACTCTGCAGGATAAAGGCGGAAACATTGCACAAAGAGCCAGCTCAGAAATTGCTTGAATATTTATCAGAGGGCTTTACCACAACCAACGCCACCTTTATTCAGCTCTGACCTTTCCTCAGTTTCGATTTATTGGTCAAAGAGTTTCAAAAGGAGAGGGATTCAGAAATACTGAATGGACTGCAAAATGATTGTTGCACCGCGCAAGGAATAAAGTCAAAGATGGCAGTTCTGCTTTATTCCAGTCAGGAATCACTTTGAGAGCTTCTGGTGCAAGCTGGGAAGTCCCCTTGGGTGGACAGTTGAATGGGTTACTGCCTAGAGCATAAACAGTGTCTGCTGAAAGGGACAGTTAAAATCACAAGGAAAGGGTTTTGATGCCAGGGCTTTCTAAAAACTGTAAGCATCGGCATCTGAGACGTGGGTGGGGTTTTCTGGCCCTTCCCGCCGATCGGATCTTCCACTCCCTTTGGAGGGGACCAACACCCCCCCCCCTCCCCCTCCCCCCTCCTCCTGCCCCCACCCAACATGCTATAGACATCGCCGGGACCTGCTCTCCGGCCAATGGCGAGACGTCTCCGCTGCCGGAAAATCCCACCCATGTGGAGGGGAGGTGAAACAGCGAATGGAGGAATGGGAAGGGCTAACTGGGAGAGGGGGTGGAATAAAGGATGATACGGGAAGGAGGGGGGTTATGGGCGGGAGAGGAATGAATGAGGGAAGGACAAGTGAAGTGAAGGCGGAGGAAAATTTTTTAAATGTGGGGAACGTATGGAGCGAAACAGAAATTGATAAATACCATATATTATTGACTGATGATGCTGATGTATCTTGAAAATCTACAAATACTTCTATGACTAAAGCTGAATTCATACAAAGAAGCATACATAGAGAATAGAAGCAGGGGGAGGCCATTCAGCCCTTTGAGCCTGCTTTGCCATTCAATGAGATCATGGCTGATCATCAAGTTCAATACCCTAATAACGCCTTCCCCCCATATCCCTTGATTCCTTCAGCCTAAGAACTATATCTAATTCGTTCTTTAAATTACACAATGTTTTGCCCTCAACTACTTTCTCTGGGAGTGAATTCCATAGATTCACCACTCTCTGGGTGAAGACATTTCTTCTCACCTCAGTCCTAAAAGATTTACTCCTTATCCTCAAACTATGACCTCTAGTTTTGAACTCGCCCACCATAGGGAACATTCTTTCTGAATCTATCCTGTATAATCCTGTTAGAATTTCTATGAGTCCTACTCTCACTCTTCTGAACGCCAATGAATAAAATCCTAACCGGCTTAGTCTCTTCTCATATGACAGTCCTGTCATCCCAGGAATCAGCCTGGTAAACCTTTGCTGCACTCCCTCCATACCAATAACATCCTTCCTCAGATAAGGACACCAAAACTGCACACAACACTCCAGGTGCAGCCTCACCAATGTCCTATATAATTGCAGTAAAACAGCCCTATTCCTAACTCCTCACTCTATGAAGGCCAACATATCATTTGCCTTCTTTACTGCCTGCTGTACCTGCACCGTTCGAATAATCTGCCTTCCTATTTTTGCTATTGAAGCGGATAACCACACATTTAGCCACATAATACTGCATCTGTCATGCATATGCCTACTCACTCAGCCTGTCCAAATCCCGCTGAAGCATCACTCCATCCTCCTCATAGCTCACCCTGCCACCTAAATTTGTACCATCTGCAAATATGGAGATTAGTTCCCTCATCCAAATAATTAATACATAATGTGAACAGTTGGGGTCCTGGCACAGATCCCTGGGGTACACCACTAGCCACTGCCTGCAAATCGGAAAAAGACCCATTTATTCCAACATTTTGCCTTCTGTCTGATAACCAGCTTTCTATCCATCTCAAGACACTACCCACAATCCCATACGCTTTACCTTTACATAGTAATCTGTTACGTGAGACCTTGCCAAAAGCCTTCTGAAAGTCTAAATAAACCACATCCACCAGTTCTCTTGGTCAATTCTACTAGTTACATCTTCAAAGAATTCTAGTAGGTTTGTCAAGCATGATTTCCCTCTTATAAAACCATGCTAACTTTGTCTGATTATACCACTGCTTTCCAAATTCGTCTCTCGCAGTCTTTGCTCTGAGCAAAACTATCATGCTCAAGCATTTTGGATAATTTGTGAGATGAGAATAATAAAGCACCAACTAGTGACGTGACAGGTGTGTTTGACATCTTAACATTGGAATTCCAACAGGAAACATTTTTGCGGAACTTTACAACAAACACGCAATGCATGTACAAAATTGCATTGATTAATTCCCGACATTACTTTGTGCATTTCTTTGAATTTCTCCAGTTTACATAAGATTAATGGGTGTCAAAATGCAACAAACAGATTAAAACAAATCCAGGACGCAAGATGCTGAGACGACAGGATGCCTATGTAAATTAACATGTGTTTGAGCAAAAAGTTCTATTAGGGAGGCCATTCACAAAATAGATTACCAGCTCTTTTCCTGCCTCCACTGATTAATGCATCGGGGAGTTTTTTTGTGGAAGTCCAAAAATGCTGGGTGCCAAAGAAGCCCTAGTGCTCCCGAAGCATGTCATGTTGACTTTGCATCATTGAGCAATGCTAGTTCGGAATCCCAGGATTGTAACCAGTACCGCACCTTGTACCACCTAACCAAGGGCTGGTTTAGCTCACTTGGCTAAATCACTGGCTTTTAAAGCAGACCAAGCAGGCCAGCAGCACGGTTCGATTCCCATACCAGCCTCCCCGGACAGGCGCCGGAATGTGGCGACTAGGGGCTTTTCACAGTAACTTCATTGAAGCCTACTCGTGACAATAAGCGATTTTCATTTTCAAGGCAGTAGACTGCTGCAAAAAGAAGCCTCAGACTTCCCTTTAACAACAGTTTCCACAACTCAGGAAAAATACAAAGTTGGGCAGCACGGTGGCTCAGTGGGTTAGCAGTGCAGTCTCACGGCGCTGAGATCCCAGGTTCGATCCCGGCTCTGGGTCACTGTCCGTGTGGAGTTTGCACATTCTCCCCACGTTTGCGTGGGTTTCGCCCCCACAACTCAAAGATGTGCAAGGTAGGTGGACTGAACACGCTAAATTGCCCCACAATTGGAAAAAATTAATTGGGTACTCTAAATTAAAAAAAAAGAAAAATACAAAGCAAGAAATTCCAAATGAGCGAGTGCAGAGTTTTCCAACTAAATGTGCTTTCACGTCACAAATCCTACCCAGTCAGTCAAAACGAGTGTTAGTTTGGCCTTGACCTCTCAGCATTGGGTTTCCAGCATTGAGAAACACGAGGGGGTTAGTCTGTGGGAATGATATCCTCAATTATAAAATTTGGTGAAGCTTTGAGATTAATCTGATGTTCCCATTCCCAATGAGGATGTCTTATTATCTATTTTATTCTGACACAATTGCATTTCATAATTACTGCAAATTTAATTTGGCTTAATTCCACCTGCTTTTAAAGTGCTGATGGATTGCTCATTCCCGTACAAAGGGGAGAAATGTGCGACAAAAATAAAATTTCTCTCAAGGAATTAAAATAAAAGTTCAAGACGCTTGGGGTAGGCTTAATTCCAAGTGTCTGTGAGAGGTTTGAAATTCCCTCTGTACACCACTACTGCTCGCCACTTGCCATGGAGGGTGAGATAATTCTCATTCTGATCGGCACCTGCGTTTTCTGATTGGTAAAGCTCGTCGCGCTGAGGCAGGTCATGGGTTCACTCTGGAGACTTGAGCACATAATCTAGATTGACATTTGAATGTAGTATAAAGCAAGGTTTACCTGTTAGGGGTGGGCTTGTAAAGTTTTCTTGGCTAATACCTACCCCATAACTGCTGAAACCATGCTATTTTGGTCATTTATCTCAATGCTGTTCCTGACATCTTAAAAATGGGTTGCGAGGTTTAGCTGGATTTCAAATAGGAAGTATTTCTTTCATCATTAAGCTCTTGCAGAGTGCTTGAGAATGCAAATGATGCAACTGAAATAGAAACGTAATTGTCACTGTTTCAAAATCAGTATTTACCTGGATCTCTGGCCTGGCAACTAGCAGCAGAATATTCCTGCTTTCCTCACTAGAAAGTAATGCCACTGCCTCCTCCCGGTCCTGGACATCCTTGCCATTTATCTGCAAAAGGAATGGATCAAAAAAATAAGCAGACCATTTATTTTCACAGCGTCAACACTTGAATATTGTAAAACGAAATTGCAGCTCATTGTGTTAAAATTGACGTGGCTTTTCACACAAAAGACTCCACTTTGTGATCACAGCAGTAAGTGCCGCCACTCGATTAGGTGCTCACTGCACAAGTTGCTATCGATTGGTGAATAAAGCTGGACATCAGAGGAGGCCGTAATGTTCATAAATGTCCAACATGTGCCACAGCGACATACATCCAGCAACACAATTAACTGGCAGATGACAGGTGACGTTCATCTTTTTCCCCCTCGGAGTAATGGAAGTGTCAGTCAGAGATAATAGTGCTGGAGCTGGGATCAGTCAACCTCCACATTTATGGGGGATCTAATTAGAAAGAATGCACCATTATCTCACAGCACGAGGTGGAGTTGCATTGCTTATAGGCCCAGCGCTGGTCTCCCTTTCACCGAAACACTTCAGACTAATGTGGAACTTGGGACTGAATTTCAAATTTCCTCCTTTGGGTTGAGATAGATAAACATAGCGTGGACAACGTCGCACATATCCACAGTTATTATGCAGGTGAATAAAAAACCTGTAAATAAATATTTGAAAAGCATGGACCTCTGAAAGGATTTCTGTAACACAGCTTTGGTTCAAAGAAAAGTGAATGCTAAATGCTAAGTGAATGCTAAAGTTCCAGCATTTGGAGAAATTGTGGCAACAGGAAGAATATGAATAAAGCACATTATGAATACACAGCACATTCAGTCTCCTATCCTGTTGACCCCACCAGAACTGGTAACTGACTGACACCCCCCCCCCCCCCCCCCCCCCCCCACCCCCTCGCCATTCTCCCACCTGGCAAAAAAGAGAAACCTCATGACACTCTACCAGTTCCATTAAAGTCAGAAACCCCTGCCATAGTCAATGAAAGAGCATGCCCCACATTCAAAGAAATTCTATTAAGGATCACTGTTCCATAGTTGAAGCTCACACTGCACCCCATTCTCCCATCTCTCAATTCCACAATATTCAGAGCTGTACATCACCGGTATCTGGGAGATCTTCACCGGTGAAATTTACATTTGCGCGTCAATCCTCAATTATAAAATTACAAAAATACTGATGTCCATGAACTTCACTTTGCCTGAACCCTTTAGTTGTACAGGTTATTTTTTAAATGCACCTTGAACCAGCTGCATTATAATTTTTAGTATATGTACAGACACTCAGTCATGACTTTGATTACTGATGTGCCTTGCATTAACGGACCAAACAAAATGTCAATGACGAAGCTTCAGGCAATTTAAATCAGCCCGTTGAATCTCCAGTAACTCTTGCTGCATGTCACACGATAGGAACTTGTCGGAGTCTTTACTCTCATCCAATTTCCCTCAGACTGGCGGTCTAGCTGTGTCACTGCTTTATAACTATTGCTCTTCACATTTAATCAGCAGGAAGCAACTGCTACACTTACCCTGTGGAAAAGAAAGCTATAGTCTCACTTGGTGCTTTTCAAAGCCTGGAACCTCTTTATTTCTCCTAGCAGATCAAGTACTGCATATAAAGGCAAACGATTTATTTCATGGAATAAAAATAATCTTTATTGTCACAAGTAGGCTTACATTAAGTAGGCTTACATTAACACTGCAATGAAGTTACTGTGAAAAGCCCTGAGTCGCCACATTCCGGCGCCTCTTCGGGTACACCAAGGAAGAATTCAGAATGTCTAATTGACCTACAGCACGTCTTTCAGGACTTGTGGGAGGAAAGGAGCACCCGGAGGAAACCCACGCAGACACGGAGAGAAACGTGCAGACTCCGCACAGACAGTGACCCAAGCCGGGAATCGAAGCTGGGACCACTGACGTTGTGAAGCAACAGTGCTGACCACTGTGCTACCGTGCCATCCATTTTGTTTAGTTGTATTTTCTTCATTCTTAACAGTTGCGGTCACCAAGTTATTGATTTGCAGGATAGCCTCCCTCTAATGGATTACAGACACAATTATAAGCCGTAGTCAAACACAGTGCGAACTATCCTTTAACATCCAAGCTCAGGAGTAGATGTTTTATACACAAACTCTTGTCAAACTGCTGTGTGAGATTACCCAATCCCATCTGATTAACAAATACCGCAGCGATCAACAAAGGAATCAAATGGTTAACCTAGCAGCACAGGCTGAAGGCAAACTCAGCTCTGTCCTTCCAATGAGATCGGACGAATCCACTCAGATATGAAGACATTTGCAGGGCAAACAAACAAAGGTGCAAAGAACTGGTCAACAGTTCGTAGATTTTCAAAAAAACATGTCATCCTGGTTTTTAAAAACACACCATTGCAAGTTTAGGATTTCTATAAGAGCCTGCCCAGTGTCACGGTTTCAAATATCGTAACACACTGCGTAAATGAAAATCTGACTCACATTTATGAAGTACCTTTGATTTTTTTTTTTTTTTTTTATAAATTTAGATTACCCAATTATTTTTTCCAATTAAGGGGCAATTTAGCGTGGCCAATCCACCTACTCTGCACATTTTTGGGTTGTGGGGGCGAAACCCACGCAGACACGGGGAGAATGTGCAAACTCCACACAGACAGTGACCCAGAGCCGGGATCGAACCTGGGACCTCAGCGCCGTGAGGCGGTTATGCTAACCACTTGGCCACCGTGCTGCCCTATGAAGTACCTTTGATGTAGTGAAACATCCCAAGACAATTGACAGGAGCATTATCAAATAACATTTGACAGTGAGCAATAGGAAGAGGGCGCGATTCAGCCAACTTGAATTAACGACAGCTGAAAGGCATGTTCAGTGGGGCTTGCAGCACAGGGAAAGACCCCGCTATTCAACGGCACTTTGCCGTTCCTTTTTGCCTCGGCGAGGAACTCCCCGTTGAGGCCATTCTAAGACATTTTGTGCAGTTCAGGAAGACTACTTGCAGTTCGGGGCACTGTTTTGAAAGGCAGGCAAGATCATTCGACCCCTGCACAGCACCCCCACCGAGGCCTTTGGACCCCCCCAACTTCACCCAATTTACTTCTTCTGGGGTGCTCCACCCCTCCCCCTCATCCCAGCTCTTATAGGCATGCCTCCCCCAGCCCCAGCCCCTGGCACAGGAAACCTGGCACCTGGGCAGCATGGCACCCTGAATGTGCCTCCATCAGTCTGGCTGTGCTACCTGGGCACCCTGGCAGAGGCAGGTTGGCACCTCCAGGATGCCTGGGTGGCAGTACCAAGATGCCAGGCTGGCAGTGCCAAGGTGCCAGGGGAGCACCAGTGTACCACCCTACCCAGTGCCTGATCTCAACTTTCCAACGAGACACCACCCCGAGGTGCCATCACGGCTACTTCACGACTTTTTGAGGTGAGGCTGGTGAATCCATGGCCCTGGGAGAATTTGGCGGGCACATATTTAAATTAGCCTAATGGTTCATTTAAATATGCGTGCCTGAATCTTGCCCAGTGAGATCCAGGTCGTTTCCTCACCAGATTCCATTGAATCTCAAGAGACGTTTTAAGTGAAGCAATTCCGGATGGAGGCCTTCTGTGAGATTCAATCGCCTCGTCCCGACACCAAATCGGGTGTGTAGAGGCAACTGAATCCCACCCCAGGGCAGGTGACTGATTCATCCAAGATGGGATTTTGGAAATCTCTTGTCGGAGAAGAGATAAAGAGACTTATGGAAGGAATTTCAGAGTTTAAGGCTTAAGCAGCTGAAGGTACGGCCGCCAATGGTGGACTGATCAAAAGCGGGGATGCACAGCAGCTAGAATGGAGGATTGTGGATATCTCTGAAGGTTGAAGTGCTGAAGAAGGTTTCAAAGATGGCGGGGGAATGGTGGCTGATTGGGTGGTGGCGGTGAGGCCTCAGAAGGATTTGAAACCAAAGTCGAGCCGCTATCAGAGAGACCATTAAGGTTAGCGCGCACAGTGGCAAGGGGTGAACAGGATTTGGTGTGAGCTCAGATATAGACAGCAGACAAATGTGAATAAAGCTGGAAAGAGTCACAGCACGGGAGCAGTGGTTAGGATAGTTGCTTCATAGCTCCAGGGTCCCAGGTTCGATTCCCGGTATCTGCACGTTCTCCATGTGTGTGCGTGGGTTTCCTTCGGGTGCTCCAGTTTCCTCCCACAGTCCAAAGATGTGCAGGTTAGGTGGATTGACCACACTAAATTGCCCTTAGTCCCCAAAAAGGTTAAGTGGGGTGGCTGGGTTACGGGGATAGGGTGGAGACATGGGCTTGAGTAGTGTTCTCTTTCCAAGGGTCGGTGCAGACTCGATGGGCTGAATGGCCTCCTTCTGCACTGTAAATTCTATGATTCTAGCTGCCCAACTCCAGCATCAAGAACAACTTCACTCACATGCCTGTTGAAAAGTCACTTGTGGTTAACCAGTTAGCAGATAAACGTCACCATACCAGAGAGGGCTGGATACTGAGCCTCTATTGTGAAGCTGACACAATTCAGAGTTCCAGACACCTTCTAAACCTGTGACACCAGGCTCCAAAATACTCTTCAACTTGGAAAATTCTTTGCATGTACCCCACCACTCCTCCACCATAACAATTGGTGCAGATAGAAATAGGAAAGACTCGTTAATTCAAATGAAGCAACAATTCCGTACCCAAATTCCAATTATCTGCAACATTGGGAAATCATTAGAGATTATGCAGGTATAATTAGAAACTCAAATTGGATTATTCAGCCTTCAAACCAATTCTAGCATTCTGTTAGATTATCATAGAATTAGATTATCATAGAATTTACAGTTCAGAAGGAGGCCATTCGGCCCATCGAGTCTGCACTGGCTCTTGGAAAGAGCACCCTACCCAAGGTAAACACCTCCACCCTATCCCCATAACCCAGTAACCCACCCAACACTAAGGGCAATTTTGAACACGAAGAGCAATTTATCATGGCCAATCCACCTAACCTACACATCTTTGGACTGTGGGAGGAAACCGGAGCACAAGGAGGAGACCCACGCACACACGGGGAGGATGTGCAGACTCCGCACAGACAGTGACCCAAGCCGGAATCGAACCTGGGACCCTGGAACTGTGAAGCAATTGTGCTATCCACAATGCTACCGTGCTGCCCTTAAATGAGCTAATGAGCATTGGCTAATGAGTCTCTCGACTTGATTTTGCTGCCTTTGATCCATATTCTTTGCCAATAATCTTTTAGAAACCATGAATCTCAGTCTTTATTCTCCAGCATGCACAGTGTTTTCCTTTGGAGCTGAAGATCCTGGTCTCCACTACCGTTCCTGAATGCTTTAACTCGAATCTTACGATTGTGCCCTTTGTTCTGGATTCCCACACCAGAGGAAATGGTTTCTCTGGTATCTATCCTATCAAAGCCTTTTATTGTTTGATATATCTAGTTTGGTCGCTTCTCAGACTTCTAAACTCAAAGGAATAAGACCCAAGTTCATAGAACTGCGCAGCAGGAAGAGACATTCAGTGCACCATGCTTTCCTGGTTCTTTGAAAGGGCAACTCATTTACTTGCACTCCCTACAGTCCTGCGGCCTTTTTAATTTTCAAATATATATCAAATTTGTTTTTGAAAGTTACTATTGGATCTGCTTTGAATATACAAAGAAGCAGCAGGAGTAGGCCATTCAGCCCCTTGCGCCTGTTTCTAGGTTGTTCATTCCTGATCGTAACGACCCACTGGTTCTTCTGCCAGTTCCTATAATATATCTTCTGATTACTCGCCCCATTGCCAGTGGAAACAGTTTCTATCCATGTAGTCTAATATAACCCGTCAAAAATTTTGAACACCTCCATTAAATCTCTTTCTTTTGTTTTGTTTTCTTAATTTAGAGTACCCAATTATTAATTTTTTTCAATTAAGGGTCAATTTAGAGTGGCCAATCCACCTACACTGCACATCTTAGGGTTGTTGAGGTGAAATCCACGCACACACGGGGAGAATGTGCAAACTCCACACAGACAGGGGCTGGTTTAGCACAGTGGGCTAAATAGCTGGCTTGCAATGCAGAACAGTGCCAGCAGTGCGGGTTCAATTCCTGTACCGGCCTTCCCGAGCAGGCGCCGGAATGTGGCGACTAGGGGCTTTTCACAGTAACTTCATTGAAGCCTACTTGTGACAATAAGTGATTATTATTGTAATGAATTCCAATTGGCTTTATTGGTTGGCCAATTGGAGTATGAGCTCCTTCAATGATAGCTCATTGAGGGGGCCCATATAATCACCTGTGTAGGCTTTGTGAGCCAGTCTTAAGTTGACTGGACTGCTAGCAGCACTGTTTGTAGCTGCTCCTGTAATATCGTTATTGTAAATAAATATTGGTGTGGTGACGGAACTCCTGCCTCCTGTGGATTACTACAGTGGCGACGAGGTAAACTACGAATTTTGCGGAGACCAGCTGCCGCACTCAGAGGGTAAGCCTTGCCATTTTAAAAATGCCGTTTTTTGGGAGGTTAGAGGCATTTGACCCGGCTATTGAGGACTGGTCCCAGTATGTGGAGAGAATGTGTTACTTCTTCCGGGCAAATGAAATACTGACGGACGAAAGGAGACGGCTTATCCTGCTGTCGGCGTGCGGACACTCCGCTTTCGCCATTATACGTAGTCTGACTTATCGCGCCGGACACAAAAACTTTCCAAGAAGTAACGGAATTGGTGAAAGAGCACTACGACCCAAAACCACCCCTCATTTTGCGTTGGTACAGATTCTACACAGCGAAGCAGGAAGACAGGGAGTCAGTCACAAATTTCTTGACCCACCTGAGAAGGCTGGCGGAAAAATGTGAGTTCGGCCCGACACTAAATGAAATGCTTCGGGACCGGTTAGTGTGTGGTTATAAACGACCTCACAATACAGAAACGCCTGTTGGCGGAAACAGAGCTAGACTGCAGGCAGGCGGTACAGCTCGCACTGTCCCTAGAAAAGGCAGCAAGTGGGGCGCAGGAACTACAGGGCACGCCAATGGAGGTAGATACCTGTGAGAGGGACTACCACAACGGGTCCTGCTACCAGATAGCCGCTCTCAGGAAAAACCTGAGGAATAGAGGGAAAAAGGAAAACCCCAGAACTGCCCCCAAGTCTGCCAGGACTAACTGGAGACAGAGGGAAGTACCGGCTGAGGCTCCCCCAACAGAGAAGGACCGTTTCTGGCACCAGACAGAGTGGGGTAACAACGACAGAAACCCTAGAAGGAGGTGGCAAAAGAGGAATAGCAGGTGGGGACGCAGGGAAGTACAGAACCCAGACGCCCCATCCTCCTCCGAAGGGGAACAATTATATAATATTACAACGAAGAAAGCAGAACCCATTAGGATTACCCCACGGGTGAACGGGCGGCCGACAATAATGGAAATAGACATGGGTGCGGCCGTATCAGTAATGGGAGTGGCAGCATTTAGAAAAATCAAAGATGGACTCCAGCCACTAACCCTAACAAAAACATCGACAAAACTTAAAACCTACACGGGGCAACCCCTGGAAGTTCTAGGCACGACCCATGTACCTGTGGAATATGAGAAACAATTGCTCAGATTACCGTTGACGATAGTAGAGGGCTCCGGACTGATCTTAATTGGACGGAACTGGCTGAAAGACCTAAAATTAGATTGGATGAAAATTTTCCAGAGTGGAAGCGGGCAGTTGAGTGGAGTACTCCAAAAATACCCGGAGGTCTTTCAGGAAGGTTTGGGGGAAATCATAGGTGCCAAAGCAACTTTGCACGTGGACCCAGCATTTTGGAAGGCCAGGCCGGTACCTTTTGCATTAAGGAAGAAAGTAGATGACAAAATAGAAAGGTTACGGCGCGACGGCATTATCAGACCAGTACAATTCTCAGAATGGGCAGCGCCGGTGGTACCAATTTTGAAGCCAGACGGCTCGATACGTCTCTATGGAGATTTCAAACAGACAGTAAACAAATACGCACTGCTGGACAAATACCCAATCCCGAAAATAGACGACCTATATGCCAAATTGGCAGGTGGGCTTTTGTTCACGAAACTAGACATGAGCCACGCCTACCTGCAGTTAAAACTGGACAAGGGCTCCCAGAAGTTCGCTACAATCAACACCCTGAAGGGCCTTTTTCGTTATACTAGGCTACCTTTTGGAGTGTCATCAGCCTGCGCTATATTCCAGCGTACAATGGAAAATATTCTGCAGGGACTACCGCAGGTGGCGATTTATTTGGACGATGTCTTAATCACGGGTAGGACAAACAGGGAACACTTAAGGAACCTGGAGGAAGTGCTCAGGCGTTTCGCAAAGGCAGGCATACGGCTAAAAAGGGAAAAATGTGTTTTTCTGGCCCCATAAGTGACGTACCTGGGATATAAAGTAGACGAGTCAGGCTTACATCCATTAGAAGACAGAGTAAGGGCAATAAAAGAAGCCCCAGCTCCCACCACGGTCCAGGAGTTACGATCATTTCCAGGGTTGGTAACCTATTATGGAAAATTTATTGAAAATAGGGCGTCCATCCTAGAACCCCTCCACCAGCTACTAAAAAAGGGGCAAGAATGGAAATGGTCCACCCACCAAAACCGAGCACTTAGGGACATTAAGGAACAGCTGTCATCTGAAAATGTCCTAGAGCATTATGACCCAAGGAAGGAGTTGGTGGTCACGTGATGCATCCCCCAATGGGGTAGGAGCCGTCTTAGCCCATAGAGGCAGGAATGGGGAAGAACGGCCAATAGCCTATGCTTCGAGGACCTTGGCGATGGCTGAGAGGAAGTACGCCCAAATCGAGAAGGAAGGACTGGCGGTGATATTCGCAGTAAAAAAATTTCTCCAGTATCTGTACGGGCGGAAATTCACCATAGTGACGGACCATAAGCCGTTATTAGGGTTATTAAAAGAAGACAAGCCAATACCCCCGATTGCATCAGCTAGACTCTAACGCTGGGCGTTGCTACTGGTGGCATATAGATACGTTCTGGAGCACAGACCGGGAACGCGAGTAGCACATGCAGATGCTTTGAGCAGACTTCCCCTCCCGGACACTCCGTCGCAAGTACCAAAAGTAGAGGAGACAGTAATGACTCTAAATTTTTTGGACACCCTACCAGTAGACGCACAACATATTCGGTTGTGGATGCAAAAAGACCCAGTTTTAGCCAAGATGAAGCATTTACTGCTAACAGGGGAACTGGAAAGACCAGTGGAGCCCCAGATGCACCCATACTGGAGCAGAAGGGACCAAATAACCGTAGAAGACGGTATCCTATTATAGGGAGCCCGGGTAATCATCCCAGCTCAGGGCCGTCAGGCAATCTTAACTGAGTTACATCACGGACACCCAGGGGTATCTAAAATGAAGATGCTAGCTCGAAGCTACGTTTGGTGGCCAGGTTTGGACACAGACATAGCAGCCTTGGTACGTCGGTGCCAGGAGTGCCAACAGGGCAAAGAGTGCCACCAGCGGCGCCATTGCACCCGTGGGAATGGCCAGGCAGACCGTGGACCCGCCTGCATATTGACCACGCCGGCCCTTTCATGGGTTCAATGTTTTTGGTGATAGTGGACGCCCACTCCAAATGGTTGGATGTCCACCGGGTAAACACGGCAAGCACAGCATCGACAATTGAAAAGCTCAGGGCCTCGTTTGCAACACATGGACTTCCGGAGGTATTGGTGTCGGACAACGGAACGGCAATCACAAGTGGGGAATTTGGAAAATTCCTGAAGGGAAACGGAGTCCGTCACATCAAAACGGCCCCTTACCATCCAGCGACCAACGGCCTGGCAGAGAGAGCGGTCCAGACACTTAAAGCGGGACTCAAGAAGCAGCCGGCAGCGTCAATAGACACAAAGCTCTCCCGCTGGCTGTTTGATTACAGGACCACACCGCATTCCACAACGGGCATACCGCCAGCTGAACTCTTAATGGGAAGGCGGCTGCGAACGAGGCTGAGTCTCCTTTTCCCAAATTTAACGGGTAAAGTGGAGAAACAACAGGAGGCCCAACGCAGGGGGCATGATAATAGTCGGCAGCAGACATTTCCAGGTGGGGGCACCGGTTTGGGTCAAGAATTATGGAAATGGACCAACGTGGGTCAAAGGCACGGTGGAGTCCCAAACAGGGCCCATATCCTATGAGGTTTCAATAGGAGGTAAGGTGCTGAAGAAACACCTAGACCAAATAAGGGCAGCGGAACCACACCTGGAGGCAGGCGAAGCAGGACCGCCTCAAGCTGGGTTAGCCCAGACGGAAAGGATACCCACACGCCAGCCCCAAGCAATTTCTCCAGACCCCGTCATCCAGTCATCAGAGTCGGAGATGGACACACTCGACGAGGCCGCCGCGTCACCTTTCCCTGAGGAGGAGGACGAACAACTTCCAAGGAGGTCGTCAAGGAAAAGACGGGCACCTATAAGGTACACCCCGCCCACTTCGGAGAACGACCCGGCGGACGACACAGGTGACAGACCCAGACATGAGGAGCAGGAAGAAGCTCAGAGGAATGCCAGCTGTCAGGAATTCCTCGGACTTTGGTGGGGAGGGGTGTAATGAACTCCAATTGGCTTTATTGGTTGGCCAATTGGAGTATGAGCTCCCTCAATGATAGCTCATTGAGGGGGCCCATATAATCACCTGTGTAGGCTTTGTGAGCCAGTTTTAAGTTGACTGGACTGCTAGCAGCACTGTTTGTAGCTGCTCCAGTAATATCGTTATTGTAAATAAATATTGGTGTGGTGACGGAACTCCTGCCTCCCGTGGATTACTACAATTATTATTATTATTATTACAGTGACCCAGGGCCGGATCGAATCCGGGTCCTCAGTGCCATAGGCAGCAGTGCTAATCATTGTGCCACCGTGCCGCCCCCTTTAATCTTCTCTGCCATATCACAGCTTCGCTTGCTTGAATTTAATCCTTCATCCCTGGTTATCATTTGAGTAAAAGTGCTTTGGGCACTCTCCAAGTCTTGATATCCTTCTGAAAGTGGGGTGCCAAGAATAGGAAACAATAGTCCAACTGAGACCTTCCCAGCCATTTATAAAGTTTTAGTGTAACCTCCTGGATCCTATGCCTCTATTTATAAAGCTCAGACTCTCATATGCATTCTGAACATCTCATCAACTTGTCCTTCCGGCTTCAGAGATTTGTGTAGATGAATTCCCAGGTCTCGGTCCCTGCACTCACTTCCTTTAAAATGGCACCATTTTGTAAATTATACTGTACCACTTTCGTACTCCCAAAGTGCACCGGTTCACACTTCTCCACATAGAATTTCATCTGCCATGTGACACTTCACCAGTCTACCTACATCCTCCGAACGTCTGCAACTGACCTCCTCATTACCTTTTCAAATTTGGTCACCTGAACAATTTGAAATGGTTCCAGTCAATTTCATTAACACCAATCAAAATGAGCAGTGGCGCTAATATTGAATGGTTGTAAATTGGGAGAGGGGAGTGTGCAGCGGGACCTGGGTGTCCTTGTTCACCATTCGCTGAAGGTAAGCATGCAGGTGCAGCAGGTGGTAAAGAAGGCTAATGGTATGTTGGCCTTCATTGCAAGAGGTTTCGACTATAGAAGCAGGGATGTGTTGCTGCAATTGTACAGTGCAATGGTGAGACCACACTTGGAGTATTGTGTGCAGTTTTGGTCTCCTTCTCTGAGGAAGGATGTTCTTTCTCTTGAGGGAGTGCAGTGAAGGTTACCAGACTGATTCCAGGGATGGCGGGACTGTCATATGAAGAGAGATTGCCGAGGTTGGGAATGTTCTCGCTGGAGTTCAGAAGAATGAGGGGGGATCTCATAGAGACTTATAAAATTCTAACAGGACTAGACAGGGTAGATGCAGGGAAGATGTTACCAATGATGGATGTGTCCAGAACCAGGGGTCACAGCCTGAGGATTCAGGGTAAACTATTTCGGACAGAGATAAGGAGTTACTTCTTTGCACAAGGTGTGGTGAGCCTGTGGAATTCATTACCAGAGGAAGTAGTTGATGCTAAAACTTTGAATATATTCAAGAGGCGGCTGGATATAGCATTTGGGGAGAATGGAATCAAAAGCTATGGGGAGAAAGCAGGATTAGGCTATTGAGTTGGAAGATCAGCCATGATCGTGATGAATGGCAGAGCAGGCTTGAAGGGCCAAAAGGCCTCCTCCTGCTCCTATCTTCTATGTATCTATGTCCCTTCACATTCTGTACTTCCCTCCAGTGTGAGACATCTAGTTGTGTTCTGACATCCATTGCAGAGATAAAATAAAGATTATTATATTATTATAAAATCGATGATAAACCAAATGAAACAAACACCAATTACTCAGTACATTATGAAATATGGACTTTCTTCTTTGTACAAATATTATGGTGTCGCTAGCAATCGCACATAGACCGACAAGCAAAGGGTTGTGTCAAAGAATGAACGTAATAATAATGTTTATTAGTGTCACAGTAGGCTTACATTCCCACGGCAATGAAGTTTAGTGGGCAGCATGGCAGTACAGTGGTTAGCACAGCTGTGTCACAGCTCCAGGGTCCCAGGTTCGATTCCTGGCTTGGGTCACTGTCTGTGCGGAGTCCGCTCGTTCTTCCCGTGTCTGCTTGGGGTTCCTCCGAGTGCTCCGGTTTCCTCCCACAGTGCAAAGATGTGCAGGTGATGCACTATCAATTACGACGAGACGAGACCAGAGGGTAATCGAGGCTTTATTAAGCAGAGATGTGTGGCCTCCTGTAGCTGCTACCAGAATGGGAGCAGCTCGCTGTGCAGACACATTTATACTCTGCCTACTGGGCGGAGCTACCCCCGTACCAGTAGTACAGGAGCCTTACCGTATTACCTCTATTATACAATCAGTGGTGGCTACGACATTCACCCCCTGTTAAAAAAATGAGTCCAGCGGGGGTGGTGGAAACATTTTTTACAGGTTTGTGAAAATTTAAAGTTTACAGTCTGGTGAAAATTTACAAATTCAGCCGGTCGGGTGCCTTGATCTTCCACTGTGAGTGCCTCGGTCCAGGTGGTGATGTAGCTGCCGGCTTGGTCGCCTGTGACTCCGGGAACGTGCTGTCCTCATCTTCATTCCCGGGTGGAACCAGTGGGAGGACGGATTGTCCTGGGGCAGGGGCTGTAGTGAGGTGAGCTGGGGGGGCGGGGGGGGGGGGGGGGGTTTGCGCCGGGGCAATCGGAGGGGGGGTTGTTGGTTGGTGGGCCGTGGGTGGGGATCCAGCTGGTGCCAGGTCCCTGAGGGAGACCGTGTCCTGGCACCCGTCGGGGTACACGTAGGCGTACTGCGGGTTCACGTGCAGTAATTGTACCCTTTTGACCAACAGGTCCATCTTGTGGATCCGCACGTGTTTGCAGAGGAGGACGTGTCCAGGAGCTGTCAGCCACGTTTGGAGCGAAACCCCGAGGTGGACTTCCTAGGGAAGGCAAGGAGACGTTCATGGGGGGTTTCATTAGTCGCAGTGCAGAGTAGTGATCGAATGGAGTGGAGTAGGTTGGGGAGGACCTCCTGCCAGTGGGAGACCGGGAGATTTTTGGACCGCAGGGCCAGCAGGACGGCCTTCCAGACCATCCCATTCTCCCTCTCCACCTGCCCGTTTCCCCGGGGGTTGTAGCTGGTCATCCTGCTTGAGGCAATGCCCTTACTGAGCATAAAGGAGGATCCCCGGTCGCTGTGGATGTAAGCGGGACACCGAACAGGGCGAAGATGCTGTTGAGCGCTTTAACGACCGTGGCAGACGTCATATCGGGGAACGGGATGGCGAAGGGGAATTGGGAGTATTCATCGACCATGTTCAGGAAGTACGTGTTTCGGTCGGTGGTGGGGAGGGGCTCTTTGAAATCCATGCTGAGGCGTTCAAAGGGGCGGGAGGCCTTCACCAGGTGCACTCGGTCTGGCTGGTAGAAGTGCAGCTTGCACTCCGCGCAGAGCTGGCAGTCCCTGTTGTCTCCTGACCTCCTCAATGGAGTAGGGCAGGTTGGGGGCCTTTATAAAGTGAAAGAACCGGGTGACTCCTGGGTGACAGAGACCATCGTTTAGGGCCCGGAGTCGGTCCACTTGTGCGCTGGCACATGTACCTTGGGATACGGCATCAGGGGGGCTCGTTGATACAAAATCTCGTAATTGTAGATGGAGAGCTCGATCCTCCACCTTAAGATTTTATCATTTTTGATCTTGCCCCGCTGTGTATTATTAAACATGAAGGCAGCCGACCGTTGGTCAGTGAGGAGAGTGAATCTCTTGGGCCTCCTTTTCGACAGAGGAGTCCCAAAGTTCGGCGGCATGCAGGGTGCGGGAAAAGAATGCCACGGGTCTTCCTGTCTGGTTGAGGGTGGCAGCCAGAGCTACGTCCGATGCATCTCTCGCGACCTGAAAGGGGAGGGTCTCATCGACCGCATGCATCGTGGCCTTGGCGATGTCGGCCTTGATACGGTTGAAGGCCTGGCAGGCCCCAGCCATCAGGAGGAAAACTGTGGAGTGGATGAGTGGGCGGGCCTTGTCCGCATAGTTAGGGATCCACTGGGCATAATAGGAGAAAAACCCCAGGCATCGTTTCAGGGCCTTAGGGCAGTGGGGAAGGGGGAGTTCCATGAGGGGTCGCATGCGGTCAGGGTCGGGCCCTAGAACAATTTCCACAACATAGCCAAGGATGGCTAAGTGGTTGGTGTGGAACATGCACTTCTCCTTATTGTACATGAGGTTAAGGAGTTTGGCGGTGTGGAGAAATTTGAGGAGGTTAGCGTCGTGGTTCTGCTGGTCATGGCCGCAGATGGTAACGTTATTTAGGTACGGGAAGGTGGTCCGCAGCCCGTACTGGTCAACCATTCGGTCTATCTCACGTTGGAAGACCGAGACCCCGTTAGTGATGCCGAAAGGAAACCTAAGGAAATGATAGAGACGTCCATCTGCTTGAAACGCAGTGTATTTGCGGTCCGCCTTGCAGATGGGGAGCTAGTGGTAGGCAGATTTCCCGGTACGGTGCAATCTGATTGACCATACCAGATATGCGTGGAAGGGGGTACGCGTCGAGCTGCGTGGACTGTAGTCAACGACCATCCTGTTTTTCTCCACAGTTTTCACCACTACCACTTGGGCTCTCCAGGGGATGTTGCTGGCCTCAATGATGCCTTCCCGCAGCAGCCGCTCAACCTCCGACCTGATGAAGGTCCAGTTCTGGGCACTGGAGCGTCTGTTCCTGGTGACGACGGGTTTGCAATCCGGGGTGAGATTTGCAAACAGGGAAGGTGGGTCGACCTTAAGGGTCGTGAGGCCGCATACGGTGAGGTGTGGTGCGGGTCCGCCGAATTTTCGAATTAGACTTTGGAGGTTGCACTGGAACTCCAGGAGGCCGAGTAACAGGGCAGTGGATTTCCACAGAATGGGATCCGGAGGCCAGGGAGATTCTCTGGGTAACGGGGTGTACTGCGAGGGAGCAGCGCCTTACCGTAGAGGGGTGGATGAAGCTTTCCGTGCTCCCGGAGTCAAGAAGGCAGGATCTCGTGCCATCAACTTTCACCGTCATCGTCGCGGTTGTGAGGTTGTGCGGCCGGGACTGGTCGAGCGTGATGGAGGCGAGCTGCGGCTGGTGTTGGTAGGCCCCGGTCTGGTCGGCGGCAGTGGCAGGCGATGAACGGCCAGATGAAGCCCCCGACGAGCAAGGGTCCTGAGGCGCCGTCCAAAATGGCACCGAAGATGGCGGCGCCCACGGGGCGCACATGGCGGGTGGTGTTAAAGATGGCACGTGGTCTGCTGGGAGGAAGATGGCGGCGCCCACAGGCCGCACGTGGTCTGCGGGGATGAAAATGGTGGCGCCCACGAGTCGCATGTGGGGGGTGAAGGAACACTGGGCCTATGTACAGCAGCAATTGACCGGGCCTGGCACACAGCAGCGGAATGTCACTTCTTTCCGCAGGCCTTGCAGGTTGCACTCCACGCCGGGCAGCGCTGCCCGGGGTGCTTTGTCTGTCAGCAGAAATAGCATTTGGGCTCCCCAGGGTTGGCTGGCTGCCGTGCGGTGCAGGCTTGTGGTTGGCTGTGGGCGGCCGCTGGTGGGGCCCACAATGTCCATGAGGGCGCCGTGCGGTCAGGGGCGCACGACTGTAAGTTACGGGAGGCTACCGTTAGCGAGTTCGCGAGTTGCCTGGTCGCCACGAGGTCGAGAGTACCCCCTTCTAATAGACGCTGGCGGATGTACGCCGATTCCATGCCCGTAACGAAAACGTCCCTCATTAAACGTTCTGTATGTTCAACAGCCGAAACTGCCTGGCAATCGCAGTTCCTCGCCAAGGTGTACGGGGTATGCCAAAAATCGTCTAATGACTCACCGGGGAGTTGCTGCCTCGTGGACAGGAGGTGCCTGGTGTAGAGTTTGTTGATCGGCCGAATATAGTGTCCTTTCAGAAACTCCATAGCTTCAGGGTAAGTGGGCGCATCTCGGATAAGGGGAAATATCTCGGAGCTCACCCGTGAGTACAGGATCTGGAGCTTCTGTGCGTCCGAGAGTTGTTCAGTTGCTGATCTGAGGTAGCTTTCAAAGCAGGCTAGCCAGTGGTCGAAGGCTGACGTGGCGTTGGCTGCTTGAGGGTGCAGCTGCAGGCGATCTGGCTTGATGTGTAGTTCCATCGCTGTAATAACTCTGCTTAATAAATTCATACACTATCAATTACGACGAGACGAGAGTGGAGGTGGAGGCCTCCTGCAGCTGCTACCAGAATGGCGGCAGCTCGGTGTGCACACACTTTTATACTCCGCCTACTGGGCGGAGCAGCAGGCGGGATCTACCCCGTACCTGTAGTACAGGAGCCTTACCGTATTACCTCTATTATACAATCAGTGGTGACTACCACAGCAGGTTACCTGGATTGGCCATGATAATTTGCCCCGAGTGTCCAAAATGGGTTAGGTAGGGTTACTGGGTACGGGGATAGGGTGGAGGCATGGGCTTCAGTAGGGTGCTCTTTCCAAGGGCCAGTGCAGACTCAATGGGCTGAATGACCTCCTTCTGCACTGTAAATTCTACCATTCAAGTTACTCCAATGGGTCTCACTGTAAAAAAGCAGCTATTTTGTGACAACAGCTTTATTTTTAAAAAATCTCATTTTGGTGCGAGTCCATGCTTCTGCATGGAGAATTCAACAGGGTCCATTGTGATTGTTGCTATGGTGATAAAAGTCTGTGTAGCTGGTCCAGACGTGCGAAGGCACCAGCTGTGGGGCTGCTTTCTTCACATCCAACTGGTAGACAGCCCATTGGAATAAAACCTGCTATCGGCTTATCTCCCAGGTGCAGCTTCGGAGTTAGTTATACATCAGAGGCTTGACCCTCAAAGGCTGCCACCTGCTTGATAATTTCTTTTTGTTTTACACACGTTGCCACAAGCCTTGCGTGTTGGTCTCAGCCACAGGACCGACCGTTTCATTCGCACAAACGCTTCTTATCAACACTCACCTGAACGATCCGATCTCCCTCTCTGATGCGCCCATCTTTGGCGGCAATGCTATTTGGGTCAACCTGCAAATGAAAAAAACGTTTTAATGGTTCAAGGTCTGGCAGAGCAGATGCAAGAGGGTGAATGGCTGACTCCTGTACCTGCACAATGAATAATCCTGGCATTTCAATGCGATTACATTCAATCTTGTATCCCACAGCTGTTGAGTGTGAATTTATAATCCATACATTTTAACCAGTGCTCAATGTTGGGCAAAGGAATTATATGATTCTATATTACCTGAAAATAGGTCCCCTTTGAAACAATGCACCTGCCAGGGGGCCAGGATATCTGGTGAGCGATGACAAGTTTCAGGCGAGGGCCTGACTTTGTATTGTCACTCACCCTTAGCAAGTAGAAAGTTAATGGTTCTCAGTGCCTCTCTTGACCATCTATTTTTAAAACATTTTTCCTAATAATGGGCAATTATAGAGTGGCCAATCCACCTACCCTGCACATCTTTGGGTTGTGGGAGGGCAGCACGGTGCTGCAGTGGGTTATCCCTGTTGCCTCACGGCACCGAGGTCCCAGGTTCGATCCCGGCTCTGGGTTACTGTCCATGTGGAGTTTGCACATTCTCCCCGTGTTTGCGTGGGTTTCATCAAAGATGTGCAAGGTAGGTGAATTGGCCACGCTAAATTGCACCGTAATTGGAAAAAATGAATTGGGTACACTAAATTTTTAAAAAATCTTTGGGTTGTGGGGCTGAGACACACACAGATACAGGGAGAATGTGCAAACCCCACACAGAGTGACCCGAAGCCAGGGTCAAACCCGGGCCCTCAGCAGTGCTAGCCAGTGTGCCACCGTGCCATCCCCTCTTGACCATCTATTAACTGTGCCGTGTTCTGTGGTCAGACTGCAGTCAAAACTCTCCTGGACTTGTACAAATTATTTTGATGGTAAACACTGGTGTCTTGTGGATATGCAGAGTCAGGGCAGCAGCAAATGTCCTCCAAAAGCTACAGCTTCCCGAGTTGATCAAGTCTCATTTAGTGTGGAATAGCTCATTGGCAGGCAGGTCACTGAGGAATGATGTCCATGTATGTAGTCAGATTGAGATGCCCCTAAGTGACACAGACAGACAGAGTTGGGCTTAAGCTCCAAAGGTATAATTTAAACTAACTAAAATAACAGCATGTAATGCCCAGGGCTGCAAATCGATAACATACTTGCACTCTGAAAGGAATGAAGTTTAAATCTGGAGCATTCCCCAACAGGTACATGCGGTTCACGTTGTACTTGGTTAATGCTGAGCAGTGGCATAAGCTTATCCAGTTTGTGTACAATTATATCGCAACATAATTTAGCAGAAAAGTACAATTTTTACACCACTTCATTATCTGTCAGATGCGCTCGGAATAAACAGCAAATAAGGAATTTTAAAGGAAGGGACCGACATTTAGATGATCAGATGAGGTTGTGGCAACCGTGATTCATGGTTGCCCTCATCTGATACTGGTCCTTGTTATTGTGTGTTGCAGAATTTGGGATACAAATTATACTCCATCAAAGTCACCACTGTGCAGAGTTGAATGATGACCCTGCCAACAAGGGGCACTCCTATCTATCACCTTTGGCACAATCACTATCTTCAGCTATTCATTTCTCTCATTTTACTTTTGGATTCCTGTTTAAATGGGCTATTTCTGTGTAATGTTCCCCGTTTTGTTTCTCATCTGTGATTGGCTTTTGATATATTATTGCCAAACACGATTCACAATTTTCCTTTTTAATGATTGCGATCTTTGAATCACTTTGACCGCATCATCGTTGTCCCTTCCTTTGGGATGTCGCGTCTGATCAAATATGTTCCAGGCTTTCAGTTTGCACAATCTCCGTGAATGAAATATTGTCACTGCAGCATTTGAGCTGCATTACAATGAACTATACTGCTGTATTAACAGAATATCAGTTCAAAATAAGATAAACGATATCATACCGTTTCTCCTCGCCTTTTAAAAAAATTATTAATGAGCCACTTCATCTGCTTAATTTAGTCTATATTTTCTCCCCAAACTAAACATCTGGGCAGTGACCTGGAAAATCAAAACTTGGCAGCTTCTACAGCAGGCAAGCTCCGCCTCCCCAGGGTCTACACCAGGCAGCTCCCTCCTCCCCAGGGTCTACACCAGGCAGGGGTAATCCCTTCCCCAGGGTCTACACCAGGCAGGGATAATCCCTTCCCCAGGGTCTACACCAGGCAGGGGGACCTCCCACCCCAGGATCAACATCAGGCAGGGGGACCTCCTCCCCCAGGGTCTACATCAGGCAGTGGTACCCCTTTCCCAGGGTCTTCAGTGGACAGGAACATCCCTCCCCCATGGTCCACCAGACAGGCAATGACCATCTCCTACGAGAGAACATAAGAACTAGGAGCAGGAATAGGCCATCTGGCCCCTCGAGCCTGCTCCGCCATTCAATGAGATCATGGCTGATCTTTTGTGGACTCAGCTCCACTTTCCGGCCCGAACACCATAACCCTTAATCCCTTTATTCTTCAAAAAACTATCTTTATCTTAAAAACATTTAATGAAGGAGCCTCAACTGCTTCACTGGGAAAGGAATTCCATAGATTCACAACCCTTTGGGTGAAGAAGTTCCTCCTAAACTCAGTCCTAAATCTACTTCCCCTTATTTTGAGGCTATGGCCCCTAGTTCTGCTTTCACCCGCCAGTGAAAACAACCTGCCTGCATCTATTCCCTTCATAATTTTATATGTTTCTATAAGATCCCCCCATATCCTTCTAAATTCCAACGAGTACAGTTCCAGTCTACTCAACCTCTCCTCGTAATCCAACCCCTTGAGCTCTGGGTTTAAGGTAATGAATCTCCTCTGCACACCCTCCAGCGCCAGTATGTCCTTTCTCAGGTAAGGAGACCAAAACTGAACACAATACTCCAGGTGTGGCCTCACTAACACCTTATACAATTGCAGCATAACCTCCCTAGTCTTAAACTCAATCCCTCTAGCAATGAAGGACAAAATTCCATTCGCCTTCTTAATCACCTGTTGCACCTGTAAACCAACTTTTTGCGACTCATGCATTAGCACACCCAGGTCTCTCTGCACGGCAGCATGTTTTAATATTTTATCATTTAAATAATCCCTTTTGCTGTTATTCCTACCAAAATGGATAACCTCACATTTCTCAACATTGTATTCCATCTGCCCATTCACTTAACCTACCCAAATCCCTCTGCAGACTTCCAGTATCCTCTGCACTTTCTGCAAATTTGGACACATTGCCCTTGGTCCCCAACTCCAAATCATCTATGTAAATTGTGAACAATTGTGGGCCCAACACTGATCCCTGAAGGACACCACTAGCTACTGATTGACAACCAGAGAAACACCCATTAATCCCCACTCTTTGCTTTCTATTAATTAATCAGTCCTCTATCCATGCAACTACTTTATGCCATGCATCTTTATCTTATGCAGCAACCTTTTGTGGGGCACCTTGTCAAAGGCTTTCTGGAAATCCAGATATATCACATCGATTGGCTCCCTGTTATCTACCGCACTAGTAATGTCCTCAAAAAATTCTACTAAATTAGTTAGGCACGACCTGCCCTCTCTGAACCCATGCTGCTTCTGCCCAATGGGACAATTTCCATCCAGATGCCTCGCTATTTCTTCCTTGATGATAGGTTCCAGCATCCTCCCTACTACCGAAGATTCCAGCATCCTCCCTACTACCGAAGTTAAGCTCACTGGTCTATAATTACCTGCTTTCTGCCTACCTCCTTTTTTAAACAGTGGTGTCACGTTTGCTCATTTCCAATCCACCGGGACCACCCCAGAGTCTAGTGAATTTTGGTAAATTATCACTAGTGCATTTGCAATTTCTCTAGCCATCTCGTTTAGCTCTCTGGAGTGCATTCCATCAGGGCCAGGAGACGTCTACCTTTAGCCCCATTAGCTTGCCCATCACTACCTCTTTAGTGATATCGAGGTCCTCACCTGTCATAGCCTCATTTCTATCAGTCACTGGCATGTTACTAGTGTCTTCCACTGTGAAGACCAACCCAAAAAAACCTGTTCAGTTCCTCAGCCAGTTCCTCATCTCCCATTAGTAAAACTCCCTTCTCATCCTCTCTTTTTTGTTTTATATATTTGTAGAAACTTTTACTATCTGTTTTTATATTCTGAGCAAGTTTACTCTCATAATCTATCTTACTCTTCTTTACAGCTTTTTTAGTAGCTTTCTGTTGCCCCCTAAATATTTATCAGTCCTCTAGTCTCCCACTAATCTTTGCCACTTTGTGTGCTGAGAGAGGATCTAACCATCGCCCCTTGACATTCAATGCCTTTACCATGGCTGAATCGCTCACTATCAGCATCCTGGGGTTATCATTGACCAGATACTGAACTGGACTAGCCATATAAATCCTGTGGCTACAGAGCAGGTCAGAAGGAGCTGAAGGAGGCCATTTAGCCAATTGGGTCTGTACCGACAATTGGAAAGAGCACCCTACCAAGGCTTTTGCCTGTAACCCTGCCTAACCATTGAACATTAAGAGGAAATTTACCACAGCCAATTACCTAGCCTGCACATCTTTGGACTGTGGGAGAAAACCAGAGCACCCAGAGTAAACCCACACAGACACGGGGAGAAGGTGCAGACACTACACAGACCGTCACCGAAAGCTGGAATCTAATCCGGGTCCGAAGCAGCAATGCTAACAACTATGCCACCACTCCTGTGGTGAATAACTCACATCCTGGCTCCACAAAGCCTGTCCACCATCCCATAAGGCACAAAGCAGGAGTGTAATGGAATAGTCTCCACTTGCCTGGATGAGTGCAGTTCCAACAACACAAGAAATTTGGCATCCATCCAGGTCAAAGCAGCCCCTCTTAATTCACACCTCTTCCACAAATATTCATTCCCTCCACCATTGATGCACATGAGCATCAGTGTGTACCATCTACAAGTTGCCCTGCAGCAACTCACCAAAGCACCTTCCTAACCCATGACCACTGTCATCTAGAAAGATAAGGGCAGCAACATCTGGAACTTTCCTTTGATTCCACTCATCTTCCTGATTTGGGAATATATTGCTGTTCCTTCACCACTCCCAGCGTCTACACCAGGCAAGGGGACTCCTTCTTCAGGCTCTACATGAGGCACAGGGACCCCACCCTCAGGATCTATACCAGGTAGGGAGATCCCTCTCCCAGTTTGCACCAGGCATGGAGACCCATTTTCTCAGAGTCTAAACCATGCAGGGGGAATCCTCCCCCCAGTGTTTAAACCTGGCATGGGGACTCCTTCCCCAGGGTCAACACCAGTCAAGGGGACCCCTCCCCCAAGGACAGGTACCCCTCCCCCAGGGTCTCCACCAGGCAGGAGGATCATCCCACCCCTAGATCAGCACCAGACGTGTCCCTCTGTCAGGCTACTGCCCAGATTCCAAGGTGTAAAACTCATTTGCGTATCTGGACTTTTCTCTCCCTTGCTGTCCCATTTGCCAAGTCTGGGTAAGCTTTAGAAGTGAGCCTTTTACTTCCTTTCGAGTGTGATTGTTTTTGCCCACTTGAAGGATTGACTCGATTCATCTGTGATGTGCACAAATGCGATTGTCAAACAAGTAAACCCAATACTGCCCTTCGAACTAAACAGAGTCTGGATGAGTATATTTACCCACAGCAGCAAAGGTGTTAAACTGCAGCTGTTCCCTTGGTGCATAAACGGTTAACAGTAGGAGAGTAGGCCCACATCTAGAATCATGGAATTTACAGCACAGAAAATGGGATACATGCCCGGGTTAGCTCTCCATCCGCACCCTCACCCACCGTAACCTTTTATACACTCCCTCCATCCCATTCCTCTTTAAAGGCCTAATGTAAGGTAAATCTGGTCACAGGTGTATAGCTGCAGTCGGGTACAGGTGATAAGAAACAAGCTGAACTGAGGAGAGTGCCTGAATTTCCCCTGCATCAGAGCCTAAGGAATAAGGTGCTGAAGCTACAGGATTTGAGTAGGTGGGGCAGGCATGGCCAGTACAGATTCAGCTGCGGAACTCCGCATTTCTTGTTAACAGAGAAACCATACCAGAAACCATACCCCGTGGTGATTTGCCTTTGCACAGTCCTGTAGACAGTTAGTAATGAGACCTCAAACCAGCTGGTGGCATCAGACATACATCACGTGTCTTGCAATACCGCCCCGTTGGTAGTAAGACGTACAAGAGGATAATCGCACTTTGAGTAGCTCCAGGAGAATTCACAGAATTCATTTGGTAGCCTTTGTCTGTATAGTAATCTGTTAGTCATCTTTCCACGTATTTGTTAATAAATCATCTTTCTAGTTAAACAACTAAATGTTCTGTGTTCATCACTGGAACGGCATAGCACAGAACACAACACCCTCCCCATCCCTATAACTTTATCCCACAAAGTGGCTTTATTGGAATGGCAAAGAGTATATCACAAAGAGCGATCTCGACAATTATGGCCTGCCACAATGTGTACATTTTAATTATTAATGTTACATTCAACGGTGAATCTCCTGACTGTGCTGGTGTAACATTTTCTTTACATAGGCAATCTAGTCACTCCCCCCTCCCCCTCCTGCCCGCCCCAGCACCCTTCCATTAGTCCTCTGAATCTGGAGCTTTGGTTGTTGGATGGAAGCTTTGTGTAAAAGCAGAGCGTGAGCATGTAGTCAACTCGATTTCTGCCATTTGTTTTTTTTTGCTCTGGCAATGTTCAGTAATTAAGATCTCCCATTAAAACATTTGCTTAAAATAAATAGGCTGTAATAATCATATTACCCAGGCAATGCAATTTACCACAGCAATTAGGAGTGACAACACTTGGCCCTGTGCCAGCCCTCAACAGTCAGGTCTATTAAAGACCATTGCTTGCTCAGTTCCTTCCACAGCGGCTTACCTCGCTGACATAGATCCCGCTATCGTCCTCGTCGTCATCTGTCCTGTAGCAGACAGTCAGGCCCAGCTTCTCCTGGCTACTGATGCGGCAAAGTTCAACCTCCTGAAAGAAAACACAGCACCAAAGCCGTGAGTTACGTTTCTTTGTTTCCCTCCTGCTCTTACGCTGTTCCACAACTCGTTTTCTTCCCAGCAAAGGCATATTTAGCTGGCCTGGCAAGTGAAAAAAATAAATAAAGTGGATATGTAATCATTGCAAACATTTTAGTATAAAATCCTCCGTCTCACATGTCGTTGATGTTTGC
The DNA here is from genome assembly GCF_902713615.1 of Scyliorhinus canicula. Lineage (NCBI taxonomy): Eukaryota > Metazoa > Chordata > Chondrichthyes > Carcharhiniformes > Scyliorhinidae > Scyliorhinus > Scyliorhinus canicula. The sequence continues at coordinate 71,421,766 of NC_052165.1, forward strand.
AGTAACTGCAGGTGTGAACTGGTTCTAGTGATGCACCTTTATTTGAGCCTGACATATTTATGATAGCTTTAAACACAGATGTTTTAGTACAATGTTGGTAAAATGTTCGTACAGCTTGAGAGCGGAACTTTGATTTAACGCACAACTGTATCTTTGCATGGCCGTAGTTAGGTCAATATCTTCAAACTGGAAAAGTTTAATTCAGGTATGGTACCCATTTAAGAAAGATGGGATATTGGCCATTTTAAAGCAAAAAATATCACTTTTCTCTATGATGAAGGTTTCTCTCTAAGCTTATGCCAAGATCTAAATAGACAGCTAGCTCAATTGGCTGGACGGCTGATTCGTGATGCGGAGCGTCGCCAACAGCGCGGGTTCAATTGCCGTACTGACTGAGGTTACCCATGAAGGCCCTCTCAACCTTGCCCCTTGCCTGAGGTGTGGTAACCCTCAGGTTAATCACCACCAGTCAGCTCTTCCCCTCAAAGGGGAACGCAGCCTATGGTCCTCAGAGACTAGAGCGACTTTCATTACATTTCACAAATGGCCTTTATTATGACACATATTTGTAATAGGGTTGACAGAAAGTGCGTTGGAATTTGTTAGTTCACCTGTTCCATCAACAGATTCTAATCAGCAACATACTTGTTGGAAAGCATAACGGTATTCTTTAAAAAATAACCTTTTCTTGTTCTTCCATTCTTCATGCATTATTGGGAGGAAATTGATGGGGTGGCACATTTCTTCTGGACACCATGCCCAAAGATTCTTTGTCGGGCAAGTACGGATTCTACCAACATTTCACAGTTACATAGATAGAATTTACAGTGCAGAAGGAGGCCATTCAGCCTATCGAGTCTGCACCGGCTCTTGGAAAGGGCACCCTACCCAAGGTCAACACCTCCACCCCATCCCCATAACCCAGTAACCCCACCCAACACTAAGGGCAATCTTGGACACTAAGTGCAATTTATCATGGCCAATCCACCTAACCTGCACATCTTTGGACTGTGGGAAGAAACCGGAGCACCCGGAGGAAACCCACACACACACACGGGGAGGATGTGCAGACTCCGCACAGACAGTGACCCAAGCCGGAATTGAACCTGGGACCCTGGAGCTGTGAAGCGATTGTGCTATCCATAATGCTACCGTGCTGCCCTTGCATGTTCACTTGCATGGAGTAGTGCAGCTCCAATAACACTCAAGGAGTTTGCCATTATACAGTCCAAAGCAAGCTGCTTGATTGGCACACCATCCACCACCCACCTGCAAACATTCACTCCTTCAATCAACGACATGCAGTGTGTACCATCTGCAAGATGCAACATCCGAACCCGCAATCTCCTTCGCCTAGAAGGACAAGGGCAGCAGACACATAATTTGCATATCTCTCCGAGCCACACATCCTGACTTGGAAATATATTGTCTTGCCTTCACTAACACAGGATCAAAATCCTGGAACTCCCTTCCTAACAGCATTATGGGTATTCCTCTGTTACGTGGGCTGCAGTGGCTCAAGAAGCCGGCTGACCACCACCTGCTGAAGGGAAACTGGGGTATGGGCAATAAATGCTGGCCTAACTAGTAACGCCCATATCCGCCGAGCGACATGGTAGCACAGTGGTTAGCACTGTTGCTTCACAACACCAGGGAACCGGTTCGATTCCCGGCTTGGGTCACTGTCTGTGCGGAGTCTGCGCGTTCTACCTGTGTCTGCGTAGGTTTCCTTTGGGTGCTCCGGTTTCCTCCCACAGTCCCGAGAGAGGTGCTGTTGGGTGAATTGGACATTGAATTCTCCCTCAGTGTACCCGAACAGGCGCCGGAGAGTGGCGACCTGGGGATTTTCACAGTAACTTCATTGCAGTGTTAATGAAGCCTACTTGTGACTCTAATAAAGATCAGAAGATTATCAGATGAAAGAATGAAAAACATATTCTGCCCTATCGCCATATCCAAGAATGTAGAGCTGCGCTTTCGAGTCCTTTGTGCAGAAATGTTTCCTTCAGTGACCCAGATCACACAAAGAGGGGGAGGAATGGTAAAGAGTTAAAGAGACAGGGAAAGTAAAATCAAAGACAGAGTGAAAATGAGAAATTCATCTTGAGATCCAAAGCAAAACAAAAACATATTAATCTTGTGATTAAAACCAGAAATAGAAGCAGCAGAACTCACAATTACTAAATCAGAAGGTTCCTTTTTGATATTCTCGATGGCATAGATTAACCAACACTGACCACATGGAATCCAGCACTGTTACTGAAAATATTACTGTATTATCCAATAAAACTGGATTTAAATAAAAATGACTAAAAATGGGATCACATTAAATCTCCTTTCACAAGCTTCCGATGGCTATAATTATTGTTCAATAGCCACTTTGCTGCAAATTCCTTCTCAACTTTAAGCCAAGATATTTGACCAAATAAATGACTGCATTACCTCACGTTCTTGACTCCCCTACTGGATATATAATGCAAACACAGGTCATAGTCTTAAACACAGCGGCCAGCACTGGGAAACCCAGCAGATAGCAGGAGAGGTGGCGGGTGAGTTGAGCCAATGGCATATTGAACGCTAGCGAGACAAGTTAATAGTTCATGTCAACAGGCACCCCGTTCTATTCCAGTGGTGTAGTGGAGATTTCACAAGCAGTTCCACACAAGCTTTACTGCTCCTCTCTCCATCGGTTCAGTGCAGTTCATTTTTTTTTGATAACAAGAGAAATCTATCAGAGAACGAACTGGACTATAAATAACATGGAAGTTTACGTTCAATCGAATTGGCCTAAACTACTTTTGAGATTAATACCTCAGCCACTCTTCCACATTGTGACCAGTCACATGCAGGTTGTGTGATACATAAAATTGTACGGCATGGAAGGAAGCCATTTGGGCCTTCATTCTGTGCTGGCTCTCTGCAAGAACGAAACAGATGGTCTCACTCACTGCCTTTCCGCCCAGCCCTCCAAATCTTTCCTCTTCCATTGCTTATCCAATTCTCTTTTGCAAACTACAGTTCAATCCATTTCCACCACACCCTCAAGCCGCGCATTCCAGACCCTAACCACATGCTGCATAAAAATGATTTTCCTCACATTGTCTCTCCCTACTTGCAGAAGTTTATTTCTCTTTCCCCACACATAAAGGTTTTGGAAATTTGGTTCTTAGTTTAAACAAATCAGACTTCTCCTTGCACAGTGCTGTGTTTGGCCACAACGCCGTTTTAAACTAGCTGACCTCAGCTTGGGTTGTGGCTCGTGGGGAGAGAGGCAGGATAGTGGGATTTTACAACAAGTGGTCTCAGCTGTAAAACTCTTGCTCTGCGGGCTGCGATGATTCCTACTGGTTAATCCAGTGACCTCTGCTGGAGAGGAGAGTTTGGATTGGCTGAAAGAATATTTCACATGTGCTTCCTATCACTAGTTTCAATCAATTCTTTTCCCTTTTCTCCTTGTCCAATTGTGGTGACTCATGCTGTAATGACCCTCATGCGACCCCTGGGGACACCCCAATTGATCTCCCCATGGGACTCGTTGAATTCGAGTTCCGTTAGTAGGTGGAGGCCCATCAGCTGGGGCTCATTGAAATTGCCTCGTGAAAGCAGGCCCGGACTGGGTCCAGCTAGAACGGTAGTCCCATTTGGGACCTTGGGGCTTTAAGCCACATTGCAGCCTTTACTTTTGCTGTCAAACTAAATCTCTTTTGGATTTCCCTTCTTGGGCCTCCTGAGCTTTTATACACATCAAGGTGCAGATCCAGAAACATCAAAACCCTTTCAGTGCCCTGTCCAAGTCGTCCATTCCTCACATGTTAGCCTCGGCCGTGTGCTTGTATATGCATGTGTATTTGTGTTAGCTAGTACATGATATGATTAAGTTATGAATTGCATCCGCTGAAGGTCAGAAGAGTAAAAGGCTACTTGATTGAACCATATAAGATTCTTAGGGGTCTTGACAGAGTGAATATAGAAAGCATCTTCCCTCTTTTGGGAGGATCCAGAATTATATGTCACCATTTAAAATAAGGGCTTGTCCATTTAAGACAGACGTGAGGAAAATTTATTTTCTCCAAGGGCCATGGGTCTTTGGAACTCTCTTCCTATGAAGGTGATGGAGGCAGAGTCTTTGAATATATTTAAGAAGTCTTACAACACCAGGTTAAAGTCCAACAGGTTTGTTTCAAGTCATTTGCTGATTCGCCTGAGGAAGGAGCAGTGCTCTGAAAGCTAGTGATTTGAAACAAACCTGTTGGACTTTAACCTGGTGTTGTAAGACTTCTTACTGTGCTAGCCCCAGTCCAACACCGGCATCTCCACATCAGGAATGTTTTTAAGGCAGCGGTGGATAGGTTCTTGATAAGCAAAGGGATGAAAGGTTACTGTGGGTAGGCAGCAATGTGGGGTTGAGGTTACAATCAAATCAGCCATGACCTTATTGAATGGCGGGACAGCCTAGAGGGGCAGAGTGGCCCCCTCCTGCATCAAATCCATACGTTCACATGGTGCTGCCTCGGGCGAATAGGCTGAAGGTGCTTCCTGTCGGAGTTCACCCAAGGGAAAAAAACAACAAGCTTGCATTTCAACATCCTCTTTGACTCCTCAACAGGCTCCAAAGGGTTTTTACAGACAATGACCTATTTTTTAAGCATAGTCACTGTTGTAATTGGGTAAATAAAATTGGCGTCCTGTATAGGGACAGGTATTGAGTTCTGTGGAACTATTGAAGCTGAATGCACCTTCAAGAGCAAAGTGGGGGGGGGGTGCCAGGTTAAAAGCAAAACCCGTTTTTCAACCCAACACAACCTGCTCTTTCCCACGATTACTATTTCAATGCAATTTTATTTGGCTAAAACTCTTGGAAATGGATTTTTGCTCAGTCAGTTTAGAGGTTGGGGTTGACCAACAAGCCACCACACATGACAGTCTCTCGACCCATTCTCTGTCTCATTGCCTGCACTTCAAGCAGATGAGGAGTTTTGGACAGCTCTTTCACTCATATACGAGCTGGCCCACATCACAGGACTTTTGATGGATGTATCTAGAATCATAATTAAAACTGAGTTTCCCCAGTCTATTAGGCAGGGTGTGATATGACAGAAACGTTATCCTAGCAATCACAAAGCCATTACAACCCAGACTCTGTCTATAGAGTGACAAAAACAAATTTGAATATAAATCAGCCATAAGCAGATGTATTCATTTAATTTGACATGTTGAAGATTGTGTCGACGTGTAACAAAAGCAAAGTGTAAAACTGCACGCCACTGCTGAATTGTTCCATCCAGGGATAGGCAGTGTAGAAGATGGAGAGAAAGCTCCCGCTTTATAATGTCACTGCACATCATGCAGGGAACATCATTTCCTGTAATTAGTCCAGAGCAAAGGGAAGGGAATGAATGAGAAAAGGACAAAGACCAGAGGCTAAGAAAGGAACTGGGAGACAAAGAGGGAGAGCAGAAAGGAGGTAAATAAAAAAAGGGAAAGGAAAGGAGCGAGGAGAGGAAAGAGAGCTAAAAAAAAAGGAGACGGAAAGGGGGACGGAATGGCATGCAGGGGAGGGGAAAAAGGGGAGTAAAGAAAAAATAAAGGACGAAAGGAAAAGGGAACGGAAAGAGAGGTTGAAGGAGGGGAAGAGCGAAAGAAACTGATGAAAGAGTCAGGATATAAAGAAGAAGAATGGGAATGGAGAGGCTAAGGGAGGAAGGGGAAAGAGAAAGTGACTGCACTTCCACTGGGATAGGAAGCACAACGCCAAACGTCTCGAAACGGCACACGCATCATGCTGTCAAGCAGACAGAGCCCCCTGACGAGTGATGGAATGCTGTTGTTAACTCAAACATGCTCGGGAGTTTTAATTTTCTGCCCTCGCCGGGAAAGACAAAGCGAACCACAGAGGAAATCCTGCAGACCCGTCCGGCAATCTCACTCCATCCTCGTTTCCCGGTGAACAGCGCAAAACAGAAAACCCACACACGCGCTGGGAATTTCCGACTCTTAAATCTCTCCTTAACAAGTCCTGAAAAGAAATATATTTGGAGCACTCTGGCATATTTGTTCATGCGGCCTGCCTGTCACTTGCCTCCTTCCACCCCCCAACCCTCCCCCAGCTGGTGACACATACCAGGGGGTGAGAAGCAGGGAAGTAAATTGGGAAATTCATTACCGGTGACAGCTATGGATGACAACTGTCACAGGTGCCTTGAATGTCAGCATTATACCGAGAGCGACTGTAAACACAGGCATAATTTACAGAACATAAACATTCCAGCAACACAATGCAACCCTTTATCCAGCCACTTTGTACAATTAACCAGTGGGTGGGCTGCTTTTCTTTGCGGCCCTGAGTCACCGGGCCCTGCAAATTAACGGGCTTTTCTATTTCCTTTGGCTTTAAATTGCTCCTTTTATTTGGGCAAAGCAGATCATTGACGATTAATTCGACTGATTCGTCTTAATCTCCACGTTGCGCCAGGTATCATCCTGATAACGATCCAAGGCTATTCATGAAGGATGGCTTACCTCTTCTGTGAACAAACACAAAAGGCTCAAAAAATAAATTAAAACTATTTTTTAAAAAGAGCCTGGTTTCACTTCGAACTTCAGAAAATCAAAGCACACGACAGTGTTCGTCGCGGAGGACAAAGGCAAGATTCATTCTGACAAATGTTCAAGACGCCTGCTCGCTTAAGGGTAGAAGCTAGAGCTCGCTGTGCACCCTGCAATCCTAGTCCCACCTTTAGCTTCTGACCTGCCTTTCCCTCTATCCAATCGTTCCAATGTCTCTCTAATTTATTGATCCTTCTATGTGCAGTGTCTCTCTGTGCATTGTTATCCCAAAGCCTCCACCCACTCTCTTACATGCTATTCTTAAATCCTTAAATTAAGGGACAGGCAATTTAAGACTAAGGTGAGGAGGAATTTCTTCTACTGCGACGGTAGTGGTGAATCTTTGGGAATCTCTACCCCAGAGGGCTGTGCAAGGTCAGTCATTGAGCATGCTCAAGATGGCAACTGATAAATTTCTAGAGACTATTGATATCAAGGGATATGCTGATAGCGCAGGAAAGTGGCTTTGGGGAAGACAGTCAGCCATGATCTAAATGCAGTAAGAAGTCTTACAACACCAGGTGAAAGTCCAACAGGTTTGTTTCAAACACGAGCTTTCGGAGCGCAGCTCCTTCTTCAGGTGACTGGAGAGGTATACCCCAGTCCAATGCCGGCATCTCCACATCATGATCTAATTGAATGGTGGACGGGTTAAATGGCCTACTCCTGCTCCTATGTTCCTAACCTCACTGTGTTGAACCCAAGTCTTAGAATCGTAGGGCGGGATCTACCGGCCTCGTTGAGCCCGAAATGCAGCGCAGCACAACGCAACCGGCAGGAGATCCCACTTTCCAAATCTACTCGGCTCACCATGCCTCGTGAGATCTAACGCGGTCTCATGAGACATCACAGTCCCGCCCATTGTAGGCGGGATCACTTTCAGGCAAATTTGCATATGAGAGTGAGACAGCTAGTCTCACTCTAATATGCGCTCTTGAGATCTAACCAAGGCGTGCGATCGACTTTGGAGAGCACTGTTCAGTTTTGGTCTCCACATGGGGACCAGACAGAACGGCACTTGTGAGAGTCTCCCAGGGAATTGGAGGCCCCCAGGTGCAGGCCCACTGGGCAGGGTGGTACCCTGGCAGTGCCACATGGTTTTAGCCTAGCACTGCCAAGGTGCCATGGTGGCACAGTTTGCATGGCATTGATCGGATGTTTGGGGCTGGAAACTGGGGACCCACTTATAGTGTTTGGTGGGATCGCATTAGGGGCATTTTTAAATGGCGTCCCAATCTCTTGCTGCACTGAAGAGTTCGAGCGAGGGGAGCTCCTCAGTGCAGAAAAAAAGGGCTAAATTTAGAATTTAGAATTTAGAACAGTACAGCACAGAACAGGCCCTTCGGCCCTCGATGTTGTGCCGAGCAATGATCACCCTACTCAAACTCACGTATCCACCCTATACCCGTAACCCAACAACTCCCCCTTAACCTTACTTTTTAGAACACTACGGGCAATTTAGCATGGCCAATCCACCTAACCCGCACATCTTTGGACTGTGGGAGGAAACCGGAGCACCCGGAGGAAACCCACGCACACACGGGGAGGACGTGCAGACTCCACACAGACAGTGACCCAGCCGGGAACCGAACCTGGGACCCTGGAGCTGTGAAGCATTGATGCTAACCACTATGCTACCGTGCGGCCTCATCCACGAGTTCTTTGCCGAGGCCCCTGATCTACCAGATGGATGTTAGATAGCAGGGATTTACTCGGCGCTCCGAGCACCTGGAAACACCCGGCTAATCTTGCGCGCGACCGAACTGTCTCCATTCGGGTACATTGCGGCCATAGAATCCCGACAGCTGAAGGATGCCATTCGGCCCATCAGGTCTGTAGTGACCCTCTGAAAGAGCACTCTACCTAGGCCCACTACCCTTCCCTATCACCTTAACCCCGTTGAAACTTTGAAAACTAAGGAGCAATTTTTGTGGCTAATCCACGTAACCCTCACATTTTATTCAGTCTTATTCTCTCCCAAACTCATTAGTTTCTTTCCATGTGCATACAGTGTTCAGGGTTTTAATTTCCAAGCTTTGTATTATCTGTCCTCCCTGGTGGTGTATCCAAGCCCCTCAAAGATAATCAGACCAAGCCCATCACTATCTTGAAGTGGTGCCAGTAAATAGACTGTCATTCCAAATAATAATAATAATCTTTATCGTCACAAGTAGGCTTACATTAACACTGCAATGAAGTTACTCTGTAAAGCCCCTCGTTGCCACATTCCGGCGCCTGTTTGGGTACACGGAGGGAGAATTCAGAATGTCCAATTCACCTAACAGCACGTCTTTTGGGACTTGTGGGAGGAAACCGGAGGAAACCCACGTAGACACAGGCAGAACATGCGGACTCCACACAGACAGTCAGCCAAGGAGGGATTCGAACACGGGACTCTGGAATTGTGAAGCAACAGTGCTAACCACTGTGCAGCCCAAATTTGTACAAAGCCTTGAGATCTGACTCACTAAATGGTAGTTGACATCAAGCTTTCCAGCTCTAACCCTTTAGCTCAAAACACTGACATTACATACGGTTTCTTCAGTTTGATCTGAATAAACTCAGTGACCACGACCGTGGCTGAAATTACACAGAAAAGAAATTCCAGAAATCCAGTGAATATCACTGATCCCTTCAATTTACCTGCCTTCCCCACCACCCAGCCTCGCCTCCCCCACCACCCAGCCTCGCCTCCCCCACCACCCAGCCTCGCCTCCCCCACCACCCAAGCTCTGTACCGGCTCAAAACCAAGAAACTAGGTTCTCAAATACAGTCCGGAAAACAGTTAGCTCTGAAATGCACAGCAATACTCAGTAAGCGTGGCCACCTGCCAATCGACTCCTTTCTATTTTTTCCCCTTCACCTTTAACTTATGCCCGGGTTACAATGACAGATCCCAGGGGGATAGTACAACCAGGGTGCAGTGCCACAGATAGCAGGGCGGGGGGGGGGGGGGGTGTACAGCAATGCAAAGACATCAGGAAAAGCCAGGTACAGTGCCACAGACACCAGGAGTAGGATACAGCGCTATATGCAGCAGGAGAACTTTACAGCCAGGTACAGTGCCACAGACACCAGGGGACAGTACAGCCAGGGTGCAGTGCCACAGATAGCCGGGGGGGGGGGGGGGGGGGGGGGGGGGGGGTACAGCAATGCAAAGACATCAGGAATAGAGTTCAGCCAGACACAGTGCCACAGATACCAGGAGTACGATACAGCGCTATATGCAGCAGGAGAACTTTACAGCCAGGTACAGTACCACAGACACCAGTAGATTGTATAGCCATGATACAATGCCACAGACACCGGGGGTCATACAGCCACCGTGCACTGCCAAGATACCAGGAGGAGGGTATAGTTAGAGTACAATGCCACCGACACCGAGTGTAGTGTACAGTCAGGGTACAGTGCCACAGACACAGGGAGGAGGGTAGAGCGGGAGACACCAGGACAACTGTATGCCAGGGTAAAAGCCATAAATACTAAGTGCACTCTACAGCCAGGGTGCAACTCACAGACACCTGGGGGACATTACAGCCAGGGTACAGTGCCACAGGCACCTGGAGGATGATATAGCGAGTGTACAGTACCACAGACATCAAGGGGACTGAACAGACAGGGCAGTGCCACAGCACCAGGGGGACAGTATAGCCAGGGTACAGTGCCACAGCACCAAGGGGACAGTATAGCCAGGGTACAGTGCCACAGCACCAGGAGGAGGGAAGAGACAGGGTATAGTGCCACAGCACCAGGGGGACAGTATAGCCAGGGTACAGTGCCATAGCACCAGGAGGAGGGAAGAGGCAGGGTACAGTGCCACAGCACCAGGGGGAGGGAACAGACAGGGTACAGTGTCACAGACACCAGGAGGAGGGAACAGACAGGGTGCAGTGTGACAGACACCAGGAAGACAGTACTGCGAGGGTACAGTGTCACAAACAGGGGGGGCTGAACAGTCAGGTATAGGTATTATGATACCGGACCAGATTCCAAAAGTTGCTAGGATACTGGACAGAAACCCCAATGTTTTATTTTAATTTTGTAAGACTATGAGGGAAGGATAACTCACTCCAGAGTGATTTCACGTAAAATCGGGATATGCTATATTAATACAAACTTTATTACTAAAGTATTAAAATAGCTTCAATTTTATTTTCCAATTAAGAGGCAATTTAGCATGGCTAATCCACCTGCCCTGGACATCTTTTGGGTTGTGGGGGTGAGATCCACGCAGACACGGGGAGAATGTGCAAACTCCACACGCACAGTGGCCCTGGGCCGGGATTGAACCCAGATCCTGAGCAACTGTGAGGCAGCAGTGCTAACCACGGCACCACTGTGCCGCCCGGTATTAAAATATCTTTAACATCACACAGGAGAATAGCTTACAATTACCCCTTAAACAATGCTAATCAATACAGTAACACCCTTAACTACTATCTTTACTTCCATTCAAACAACAAAACCATCTCAGCTCTCAATCCACTTTTAAATATGGTTAGCACTCAGGAATACTTGCTGCAAAGAGATGTCTTGAAACGTCACTTTGAAACAGAGAAGTCTTTTGACACTGCTTTCGAGAAAGAGACCTGACCCTGTCAAAACAATACAGGATCGCTAGCTGAAGTCCTCAGAAAACTACTTTCAAAAGCTTGACTTCCAGTTCCCAAAGAAAACTCTGAACTGTATGGGAAGAAATTTCTAGTCTGTCGACAGACGGATCTTTAACTGAATTGTATCGAGAACGGATGTTTGACTTTTGTTTGATCCCAATCTAAAACCTAAACTGAAACCTCAACACTTGACTGCTTCAGCCCTTGTCACCTCCCATTAACTAAATCATCTTACCAAGCTGAAACACTATAGGCGGGCTCTACCATTCGCACTGCGCCGGAAAAGTAGCGTGGCGTAATACGATTGGTAGATGCCAGGAAATCCCACTTCCAGAATCTACCCGGTTTGCCACGCCTCGAGAGATCTAACGCTTCCCGCAAAATCTGCATATTGGAATGAATCTCACTCTAATATGCGTTCACAAGATCTAACCCCCTCACCTTGGAGATCTCGGATGAGCGCTGTTCAGTGCTGGTCTCCGCAAACAGGGACCAGACAGAACAGCACATATGGGTACGTTCCAGGGGATTGGAGACCCCCAGGTGCATGCCCTCTTGGTAGGATGGTACCCTGGCACTGCTGGTGCCAGCTGGGCACCCTGGCACTGCTAGTTGGCACCCTAACAGTGCCAGCTTGGCACGCACTGCAAAGGTGCTACTGGGCTAATGGTAAGATTCTTGGCAGTGTGGATGAGCAGAGAGATCTCGGTGTCCATGTACATAGATCCCTGAAAGTTGCCACCCAGGTTGATAGGGTTGTTAGGAAGGCGTGTGGTATAGAACATAGAACATAGAACAGTACAGCACAGAACAGGCCCTTCGGCCCTCGATGTTGTGCCGAGCAATGATCACCCTACTTAAACCCACGTAACCCGTATACCCGTAACCCAACAATCCCCCCATTAACATTACACTACGGGCAATTTAGCATGGCCAATCCACCTAACCCGCACATCTTTGGACTGTGGGAGGAAACCGGAGCACCCGGAGGAAACCCACGCACACACAGGGAGGACGTGCAGACTCCACACAGACAGTGACCCAGCCGGGAATCGAACCTGGGACCCTGGAGCTGTGAAGCATTGATGCTAACCACCATGCTACCGTGAGGCCCCGTGAGGTATGTTAGCTTTTATTGGTAGAGGGATTGAGTTTCAGAGCCATGAGGTCATGTTGCAGCTGTACAAAACTCTGGTGCAGCCGCATTTGGAGTATTGCGTGCAGTTCAGGTTGCTGCAATGTAGGAAGGATGTGGAAGCATTGGAAAGGGTGCAGAGGAGATTTACCAGGACGTTGCCTGGTATGGGGGGGAAGATCTTATGAGGGAAGGCTGAGGGACGTGAGGCTGTTTTCGTTAGAGAGAAGAAGGTTAAGAGGTGAGTTAATTGAGGCATACAAGATGATCAGGGATTAGATAGGGTGTTCAGTGAGAGCCTTTTTCCTCGGATGGTGATGACTCACAAGAGGGGACACAGCTTTAAATTGAGGGGAGATAGATATAGGACAGATGTCAGAGGTAGTTTCTTTACTCAGAGTAGTAAGGGCGTGGAATCCCCTGCCTGCAACAGTAGGGGACTCACCAACATTAAGGGCATTTAAATGGTCATTGGATAAACATATGGATGATAAGGGAATAGTGTAGATGGGCTTTAGAGTGGTTTCACAAGTCGGCGCAACATCGAGGGCCGAAGGGCCTGTACTGCGCTGTAATGTTCTATGTTCATTCAATATTTGCTAAACTATTATGCAGAAATGCCGGGAGGTCGGTTAGCTCAGTTTGCTGAACAGCTGATTTGTGATGCACAGCAACAGCAACAGTGTGGCAGCATGGTGGCACAGTGGTTAGCACTGCTGCCTCACAGCTCCATGGTCCCAGGTTCAATTCTGGCCTCGGGTGACTGTGTGGAGTTTGCACTTTCCCTCATGTCTGCGTGGGTTTCCTCCGGGTGCTCCAGTTTCCTCCCACAGTCCAGAGATGTGAAGGTTAGGTGGATTGGCCATGCTAAATTGCCCCTTAGTGTCCAAAAGGTTAGGTGGGGTTACTGGATTACGGGGATAGGGTGGTGGCGTGGACTTAAGTAGGGTGCTCTTTCCAAGGGCTGGTGCAGACTCGATGGGCCGAATGGCTTCCTTCTGCACTGTAACGCCTATGAATTCCCATATTGGCTGCGGTTACCAATGAAGGCCCCACTTTCTCAACCTTGTCCCTCGCCTGAGGTGTGGTGACCCTCAGGTTAATCGCCACCAGTCAGCTCTTCCCCTCAAAGGGGAAAGCAGCCTATTGTCCTCTGGAACTCTGGCGACTTCCATACAGAAATGCAACCTATTGAGTCAAATCGCAACGTTAATGGGTGAACTGCTTGTGCTTCAGGTTCTGCTGCAACAATGCTCAATCGTTCTCATGATGGAATGAAAACACAACGATGCAAAACAATGAAACAATTACTTTTGAAACTTGAGACAGGTATATGCTGCATAAGTACTGCCTTTGGTACATGAAACAAAATAGCAAGTAGCTCCCCTCTCCTCTCACTCGCAGTGTAGAGGATACATCTGATGGAAAATTTGTGAAGTAGAAGCTGTGTGTGTTAGGGAAGTTGTTTGGTCTTGACAAGTTGGGGGAGGAAGTGTGTACACCGCTGAGCTGGATAAGCATTAATTGCCTCTTCCAAAGGGCTTAGAATAGTGACACCGCATCTAGCTGCACACTCCCCACAGGCCACAGAAACAAAGCTTCTCCTCTCTCTTTCCGTCAACAGAGCATCCATTCTGAACTCTCCAAAATAAATAGCCTGTTTTCAACCTCAAGAATGCAAATTGATTTAACTTTGTAGGAATCCAACTCCATGAACCAATGAAAAATACGAAAGACTGTGAAGGCAACGTTACCTTCAGGAGGTAAAATAAAAAGGGGGAATGGAAGAAGAAAATCATCTTTGCCTGAAAGACTGAATGTAAAAAGTTAGGGCAAACAAATGAAGACAGATGCTGAATATTCCTGTATGTATCAGTATAAGTTGGAAGTTAAGTTCCAACCAACCCCTCCACACCACTGCTCTACTTGCCTGTTGCCTATCTTAGTCAATACAAGAATTGTTGGCTTTGATAACTTGTCAATAAAATGCGGACAGTAATCTTCCAATATAAATAATTGCCAGCTTAGGCAATAAATTCTCACGCTTGTAATTGTTGTCATGATCCTAGGTGAGACCAATAACTTTTGGAAATAAAGTAGAAATTCCAGTTAATAGCTGAAAGAATGACACGTCAAGAGTTCACATTTTAAGATGTTTACTGTAACAAATAACTAAACACATTATTAGCTAAACGCCATCTTTGTAGGAACGTATTCTAAACCAGAGAACGGACAACACCCACTCGATATTCTTAGCATAATTGAGAGAACACATCTTACAGATATACTTGACACTGTAATTTACATAGGCATTCAAGTAAAATCAATTCAAAGTGATTGTTAGTTCCCAAGGGTTTATTTATGTTCTTTTCTTTTCATAGCCTGAAACTTACAATTTTAAAACTGCTTTCACTTTCCACGGTGAGTTTTTTTCCTAAAGATTCTCCCTCTAACCCAAGCTAGGTTAACTCTTCCAGCCTTGTTTCTACTCCCTACTTATCTGTTCAATCTGAGTGTGAGCTTCCACATATTCCTGCATAATATAATAATTGCTTATTGTAACAAGTAAGCTTCAATGAAGTTACTGTGAAAAGCCCCTAGTCGCCACATTCCGGCGCCTGTTCAGGGAGGCCGATACCGGAATTGAACCCGCGCTGCTGGTCTTGTACTGCATTACAAGTCAGCTGTTTAGCCTGGCAAACTGGAGAGACTTTTTTGGCATAGAATCGAGAATCAAAGAATTAGCAGTGCAGAAGGAGGCCATTCGACCCATCGAGTCTGCACTGGCTCTTGGAAAGAGCACCCTACCCAAGCACACACCCCCACCCCAGTACCCCCACCCAACCCAACCCAACCTTTTTGGGCACTCTGGGCAATTTAACGGCCAATCCACGTAACCTGCACATCGTAGGACTGTGGGAGGAAAGCGGAGCACCTGGAGGAAACCTATGCAGACACGGGGAGAAAGTGCAAACTCCGCACAGACAGTGCCAAGTCGGGAATCGAACATATGACCCTGGAGCTGTGAAGCAACTGTGTTAACCACTGTGCTACCGTGCCCCCTCTGACTGCTCCCTTCATCCCACGTCCAGGCAGACTCCAAACCCCGTGATATTCAGTGATTTTCTCAGAAAGCCTGTCACCTACTCTTTCCCATGGCTTTCTCTGCATCCATCCCCATGGAAATGTGGACCTTGTTTTTATGTAGAAATGCTAATTATCCATCCTTGAGATCCTAAATCTCTTTCATCGTGAAACTAAATGGACAGCTTAAAGTACAACTGTTTACAACGCAATATTCTCAACATTTTCCCAGGTCTTTGGAGATGCACAGTCTTCATTGTAAACACACAGGCTCCAGCCTTTGCCTCCAAGCATTAATACCTTGCATGTTCCTGGCAAAAGAATCTCAGCCTTTCTTTGATCTCCAACAATCAAACCACCCAGGCTTATGATCAGGCAGACTTCATAACAGGCTGCATGATCCTCTACATTTAACGTTAAAATTAAAGACACAGCCCCAAAACATAATCGTCTAAATCTCATAACTGTAACATTGTCCTGTCCCTTCATTCAGTCACCCAGCTGAAATATGAACGCCCAGGTGGATCACGCAATGAAAAAAATGGGTCTTTTAATTTACTGCACTGCACTCTGTCATCGTTCCTGCAAAATGTTCAACACAGATATTACATTCCTGGAGCAGTCATCTGCAACCACACTCAGACAAAGCGTGCAGGAGTGCCGTGGTCGGGTTTTCCATTTTCCAAATTTACACAGCTATTTATCTTGCTCATCTTTTTGCCTGTCGGGAGTGTCTTCTTTGCACACTCAACATCTTTTGAGTTGGAGGGCAGAAGAGGAGATGAATTAACAGTTGGCAACAGAATGTAACCTATCTGGCGAGCGTTTTTGGCAAACAAATTTGCTTGCTGACAATCGTCCATTATTTCTGGAACATTCATATCATATTAATGCGGCATTTTCTTCCCTTTGTGAATCGCCGAATTCAAAATTGCCAGCATTAATAAAATGTGAAGCACTATAAAAGGGCTATAGATATGTCTTTCTTTATTTAAAAAAATACAATTTCAAAGTTGTCACACAGCAAAATGACAAAAATAAATCTCACCTTTCATAAGGACACAATCATTTCCCTTTTTTGTCGGTTCAAGGCCTTTTTTAGATGTGGAACGAACTCCTGTATAATGTTTTATTCACCATTATTTGAAGAGGCTTCTGCCTGAAAAGGGCACTTTTCTATTTAACTCCCGTGTCAAACACTCTTTATTCTAGTCAGGAGATTTTGCCTCAGGCTGCAAAATCACAGCTGATATTAAATTAATGACTGTGATAGCATGATTACTGGCGATTACTGGCGATTGAATAGAAACCAGAGCGACATTCAGTTCTCCTTTAATAGCCCGTTTTTTCATTATTAGGAACCAATACCACAACTAGCTTGTCATGTTAAAGTCCACTTTAATGTGCAATCGCATAACTTCCTCTGAGATTGCAACATGTCTTAAAATGTTCCTCAGCAAACACAGGTCGCAGGCGTGCTTACCAAACTGTATGTTGCTATTCTTGAAGACCAGCATGACAATTGGAAGAACTAAAACTGGTGGGTTTTGCACTAGCGGGTTTCATTTCCAGGTTAAGTGTGCAGATCCGGGAGAAATCCAGGCTCTGCGGGCCCGACCTTTTTGATCCGAGGTGGTGGGGAGAAGCTGGGCTGGACGATTGCAAAAGAACTGGCAAGGCTTCCAAATGATGGTGAAGGGCCATGAGGGTGGATTCGGGTCATGAGGTGACATCGGTTGTCATGAATGGATCAAGTGGAGTGTGTGGGGAGGTGAGGTGTGTACTGGTGGGAGAGATGTTTCATATTTTATTCTTTATTTTAAAATGTTGGATATCGTGCTGGGTCCTCAAGGTAGGACTTCTACGGAACCAGCCATCCATGCCAACCTATGCCCCTCCATCCATTCCTCATAGCCCTTCATTACACCTACACCAACCTAATGCCAACTCATGCTAATCTATGTCCCCCACATACCAGCCAACTCATCCAGTATCTATCATGGGCGGACCTCACAACCCATGCAGAGATGAGATGAAGTAAAGATCTAAGTGTCTATTGCAGACTTTACTGGGGGTAAAAAAAAACTTATTCTGAAAAGCCCAAGATCTAACTTTAATGAATTAAAGTCCTACAACAGCAAACATTTCATAAGGGACCATAAGGGATTCATAAAGGTGCATGAGGAATTATAACAACAAGCACTGGAATTCATAATCCCATTGCAAAGAGTCTATAACCACTATCAAACTGTGAAATAACAGGCATCCGACTGTGACAATGGATGCTTGTGAGATCAGTCAAGTAGCAGCAACCCGGTTTTTGAAGCTCTCAGATTTATTTCAAGTGTGAAATAGCAAGCACTTTTTTAACACTCCAGATATTAAAAAAAAATATATATAAAGGTCTTGAATTCTAAATGCCTTTACAGCTTGGCAGCTCCCTTTCTAACAGGTCCCTTTGACAGCTCCTCTTGATATTTCTGACAGTTTAGAAAGGTCCTCCTGACACTTTTGACAGGTCCCTTTGACAGGTGTTCTGACAGTTTTGTCAGTTGATTTTGACAGGATTGTTAACAGTTCCAATGAACCTGACAGCAATGGCTTTATATACTTTTTCACAATTCCAAAAACAATGCCAAAGGGCACATGACCTCCCCCAAAGGTGTCCCAGGAACAGATTCAAAAGCATACCTTACATCTCAAAGGGGGCAATCTGGCTAGCCAAACAAATTCACTAAGTTCAGACTTGCTGTTGCCAGGTCTAATCTCCACACCGGGTTTCACATTCCAAGGGCATCAAAATCCCACTTGAGCGGAGGCAGTTAATGGCCAGGTGCCTCCTTAAAACATTACTGTGCAAAACGTTCTGACCCCATTCGCACCCCCATGTAAATGGGGGGTGGGAATAATGAGGCTCTCCATTGTGGCACAAATCTGGGCCCAAGCCTCCCAGTTTTCTTTTAGATTTATATATTGTATATATTGGCTGATTTTGTTTAGGAAGTGGTCCAAATACTGTAATAATAAAAGCCCTACAGAATCCTTATTTTGTAATTGCAACCAATTTGGCTTGGAGAGTAAGTTTGCCGAGAGCCTCCACTAACGATGCTCGAGCTTCATTAAAAAATACTTTGAGACGGAGTCAACAATCCTGCCAATTTTTTGTTCTCTTGCCAAATGCCTTACCTCATATTCCAGCTCGTCAGCTCTGTCCCCGTCGTGTGCCAAGTTGGGAAGGTAATCACTGGCTTCATAGTAATCGTGGGCCATGGGATGGAGAGAGTGGCAGCTGTGAGGGAAGATACAAGAATTGCCATGAGTGCACACAGTAGAAATGGAGGCGTTGAACCCATCTTGGTCCAATGTTCATAATGATTCGGATGGGCAGCTCTGCTCCCTCCTGAAGTTTATTGATATTAAAAGGAGCAGGGAAAGGGTGGGGGGTGCATTGAGCCTCTTGCCCCTCTCTTTGCCGGCTTTTTAAAAGGGCTATCCAATTAGTTCCTCATCTTTTACCCCAAGCCTGAAATCATTTATTTTTTAAGGACAGATTTTAAAATACACCAGCAAGGGTAGACAATAGAATGAATGTTGGCTCACATCAAATGTCTATATGTGGCAGCATCAGCACGTGGTGCGTCAAAATAATTCCAATTGTATCCCTGCCCCTTTCTGTGGGAAAAGGAACCTTCTTTCAAACAGCACTTTTTCACACCTCAAAAATGTCCCAAAGTGCTTTGCAGTCCATCGAGAACTTTTGAAGTGAAGTCATTTCTAATGTAGGGAAACTGAGACGGCAACCTGGGCCCAGGAAGACCCCTAAAACAGCAGTAAAGCAAATGTCGAAATAATGATCTTATTTTTATGTTGGTGTTTTCAGCGTCGGGTTACTTTTTGACCACCTTTATTGGCATGGTTATCCTTTGGATGAAACCCGGAACCGACATTCTGTCAGATGTAAAAGCCCCTATGATACCATTCAACAGGTGCCAGGGAGCTCTCCCAGCATTTTGCACTGGAACTTGAACCCGTGACCTTCTGACTCAAGAGGTGACAGTTCTACCCTCAAACTGAAACAGTGGAAGTATTGTGGATTTTAAAAAAATTTTATAAATTTAGAGTACCCAATTATTTTTTTTTCCAATTAAGGGGCAATATAGTGTGGCCAATCCATCTACCCTGCACATCTTTGGATTGTGGTGGTGGAACCCACGCAAACACGGGGAGAATGTGCAGACCTCACACAGCAGTGACCAGGGGCTGGGATCGAACCTGGGACCTCAGCGCCATTAGGTAGCAGTGCTATCCACTGCCACACCATGCCACCTTCAGGACATAAGGAGTGTGGAGATCCAACCACCAGCCTGTCCAGGTGGGGACCCACCATTTCCGAAGTAACCCTCTCGGCAAGGCAGGTGGAGAAGGAACAAATTCAATCAGCCAGACTTCTAATCAATCCAGTGCAGCAAATGTCAGCATCTTTCTTTTTAAAAATCACTTGTCAGCACTACTGTTGAGAATTTGAATCTATATACAAAATTCACTTCCCAAAAATAAGAAACACTTTACATTTAAATGAATATATTACATTTTGCAGGATATAAAGATTACTTCTACTCAAACATCTGTGGACTTTGAACAATTTAAATTAACAATTGCACTGTTGAAATAGTTTTAAGTGCATGGATGGCTGAGCCATCTACGCTTACAGCTCAGCAGTCAATAGAGCCTCCAGTACATTCAATACAAATCCAGTGAAATGGAAAAATGAAAGAAAGAAATGGTCAACAAGAAGATGCAGTGCTACATACAAAGTAGTCTCAATGGCCTCAGTTTGATGCCACAATAGCCCCAGAAGAGGTTGGGCGCTGAATTGCTTTTCAGAGAACCCCTACAATGCAGAAGGAGGCCATTCAGCCTATCGAGTCTGCACTGACCCTCTAAAAGAGCACCCTACCCAGGCCCAATCGCCCATTTCCTTTTTGAATTTTTTTGATTCGATTCATTATTGTCACATGTATTAGTATACAGTGAAAAGTATTGTTTCTTGCATGCTGTACAAACAATGCATACCATACATAGGAAGGAAGGAGAGACTGCAGAATATAATGTTACAGTTATAGCAAGGTGGAGAGAAAAGATCAACTTAATACGAGGTCGGTCCATTCAAAAGTCTGATGGCAGCAGGGAAGAAACTGTTCTTGAGTCGGTTGGTACGTGACCTCAAACTTTTGTATCTTTTTCCTGACGGGAGAAGTTGGAAGAGAGTATGTCAGGGGTGCGTGGGGTCCTTAATTATGCTTGCTGCCTTTCCGAGGCAGTGGGAATTGTAGACAGAGTCGATGTTGGGTGGTTGGTTTGCGTAATGGACTGGGCTATCTTCATGGCCTTTTGTAGTTTCCTGCGGTCTTGAGCAGAGCAGGATCCATACTAAGCTGTGATACAACCAGAAAGAATGCTTTCTATGGTCCCATAGACTCCACTTAAACTTTGGACACTAAGGAGCAATTTGTCCTGGCCAATCCACCTAATCTGCACATCCTTGGATGTGGGAGGAAACCGGAGCACCCGGAGAAAATCCACACAGACCACGGGAAGAATGTGCAAACTCCACAGTCACCCGAGATCGGAATCGATCCTGGGTCCCTGGTGCTAACCACTGTGCCACCGTGCCGCCCAATAAGATCTCCTCTCCCTCAGTACTATACTCCAGGTGGTTTCCTTATCGTTCCCCCATTTGATTCTACAATACTTCCATTAGAAAGTGTCAATCTCACAAACCCACACACTACATTCATCGCAGAGGAGTTAGCACTTTGATTCCAAGACAGATTTCTATATTGATGTATAAAAGTGAAGACATATCATGCCGCTTGTCATTTGTCCTCCTCCCCCCCCAATCCCGCCATATCCCCCTGTCTTATTTGACTTCCTACACAGACCACACGCCCCCTAACATAGCAACGTTTAAATCATAATTTCACATCAAAATCGAAATACCGCGGATGCTGGAAATATAAACAGAAAATGATGGAAATATTCAACAGGTTAGACAGCATCTGTGAAAAAGAGAAACAATTAAAATATGGTCATTCTGACCCCCTGCCCACCCCCCAAATCAGGTCATTTTGGGATGGACAGCTTGAAATTTAAAAAACATGCCAAAGTCACCTACGAACCAGGCAAGTCCTGTTTTAACAGATGCAGATGTGGGTTAGGTGGGAGGGTGGGATACTAATCAGCTCACAGGAGATAGTTCAGCCAGTAACTGTTTTCAAAGGAGGCCATGTCTTTCTCATTCTGAACTCATGCTGGTTGGCTTTCCTGGGCCATGGAAAGCCAGTAGGTAATAGGGTTGTGAGAAATGCTGGGTCCATAAGTCAAGTGCCTTTCCAGCAATGCTCGTGAGCTAACATACTCCGCAGCAATCTCGTACCTGAACCTGCCCCCCCCATTATTGCTTCAGGCTACCTACATACAATCAATCATAGAATTCAATTATACCATGCAGAAGGAGGCCATTCGGCCTATCAAGTCTGCACTGGCCCTTAGAAAGAGCACCCTACTGAAGCCCACACTTGCACAACGCAGTAACCTACCTAACCTTTTTGGACACTAAGGGTAATTTTGTATAGCCAATCCACCTAACCTGCACGTCTTTGGACTGTGGGAGGAAACCTGAGCACCCAGAGGGAACCCACACAGACACAGGGAGAATGTGCAAACTCCACACAGACAGTGCCAAGCCGGGAATCGAACTTGGGCCCTGGAGCTGTGAGGCAACTGTGTTACCCACTGTGCTACCGTACCTGTCTGGTGGGAAACCTCCAGAAATAAAATGAAAGCTCATGCTTTTGGATCCCACCCCCATCACCCACACCTCCTCTCCTCACTCTGAACACGTTGTGCCATTTCAGCCTGATGCTCTTTGACCAAAGTCTGTGAAGCAGGCTGGTTATAGCATGTTATTTAATTGAAGATCAGCAGGGTTTCGGCTTCCCCAACCCGCCAGTTTTTCCCCATCTGATCCCAATCCCCATTAACATTGGGACAATGGGGTAAGAATTGGGTGGACAACAACTCTTAATGGCTGTTTTCATATTTCATAGATTTTACAGTGCAGAAGGAGGCCATTCGGCCCATCGAGTCTGCACTGGCTCTTGGAAAGAGCACCCTACCCAAGGTCAACACCTCCATCCCATCCCCATAACCCCACCCAACACCAAGGGCAATTTTGGACACTAAGGGCAATTTATCATGGCCAATCCACCTAACCTGCACATCTTTGGACTGTGGGAGGAAACTGGAGCACCCGGAGGAAACCCATACACACACGGGAAGGATGTGCAGACTCCGCACAGACAGTGACCCAAGCCGGTATCGAACCTGGGACCCTGGAGCTGTGAAGCTATTGTGCTATCCACAATGCTACCATGCTGCCCTTGTTTTATGAGACACCTCAAGTGGGCACTGGTTAAGCAGCTCAATGACTAGTCTTCACTCGGAGGGTGAATGACCCTGACTCAGACCAAGGTCCCTGGTGCTGAGAGGCAGCAGTACTAACCACTGTGCCACTGCACACTGTTGAACAGTGCCCAATTCAGTACATAGACATACAGAAATATATATAAATATAATATATATTGAATATAGGGTTTCACAAATGAAAATGAAGGCACAGTGAGAGTAAATAGTCTTTCTTTCTAGATCAGTGGGATGTAGATGGTGATATTTCCCAGATATCTGCACTAGAATTTCTTTATTTCCTATTTACATAATGAAGGATATGGAGTAGGCAGAAGAGGAACATGTTTAAGTTAATGGTATGAAATTAGGGGAATGGAAAACTGTGAGGAAGTGCACAAAAGATTGCAAGAAGAGGTAGTCAAGTAAGAGATGAGGTTCAAACAGTGAAAAGGAATGGATAGATGTATGATACATAAAGAGAAATGCAGATTATAGGTTTGGGGGTGGTGAAAAATAATATCCCCTGAATTTCAAAGCACTTAGCTGAGTCGAAGGAGAGAGTCGGGGTGTGGACGATATTAAACAAAAAAATAGTCATAAAAAGATGACTGAATTTCCCACTTTTGCACACAGGAGTAAGTAGATTTAAAGCAAGGAACTGACGTTCAATTTGTATCCAAAGGTAATTCAGACTCAAGTTGGGAGCACTGTGTACATATCTGGCCATTTTGCTGCGCTATTGCCATTGGAAGAGTACAATGTATCTGTGATAGCAGCTCAGAATGAGCAATAAGAGGGCCGGGGGAGATTTTCAGCTCACATTTGCCAACAGAGAGAAAGGCAAGCAGGCGGAATATCCAGAGAATTTCCAGGTTTTCCCTGCCTGCTGGTGAGGTTATGATGTGCACACCCACAAGGGGCAGTAATGTCATGTAAATTAATTATAATAAATGTTAATATTATTAAGGAGCTCTCCTCACTAAATATTAATTCCTCGTTTACAACAGCTTTTAAAAAATGAGATTCAGTTCAGGGGATCCCTTTTGGAGGTCCAAATGCAAGTATAACCTCTGGGGGTGAAGGACATGCTCAGCAGTGCGCAGGTACTTCCCACGGTACCCGTTGTCACTGCATGTGCCAACCTGTGCCAGGAGACAGTGGCAGGGGCCCACCCTCGAGGGAGCTCCACGGGAGGGCTTCCATTAATGTGTGACGGAGAGTGCAGGCAGTGAGGTAAGCTGCAGGCATGGGCACTGAGGAACGGGGGCGACGCTGGCGATACTACTTCTGTGGGGGGAGTCGATGATTGTCCATGGTGTGAGTGGCGGGGGGGGGGGGGTGGAATACCTTCATGGCAGGGGCTGCTCATTTTAAGTTTTGATTGGGGTCCCCTTTAAAGATGGCGGCCTGATCTCTATGGAGCTCCCCCCCTGCCCCCCCCCCCCTCCCACCCAGTGATGACTTATTGCCCGCCCACTCCTTTTTTTCTTTAAAGAGGCTCGAGATCTGGGAGGATGAAGAAATAAGTGACCAATTGGGGCATTGGAAGAGAGAAGGTTAAGGGTGAATCCAACAGAGCATTCAAAATTATGATGGGTCTTGAGACTCTAACTAGCAAAAGACGCATCGCTGCTGATGGACCATTAATAAAGGGAGATAGGCTGAGGCTGATTAGAGCACCAACAGGGAGCATGTAATGCTTTCCAACAAGAGGCTACTGAGGCAGAGACTAACGATTTAATGGGATTTTAAAGGGAAAAAGATGAAAGAATAGTGGGAAGGGCAAGAAGATGGAATTCAAGTGGACTGCTCTAGTAGACGATCCAGCACGGGACGAATTTTCTCCGTCAATGCAGTAAACATAATTTATAAGTAAAATATAAGGTCACATGAGAACAAACATATTGTTGGTTAACGTTTTTTATCATTTTCTAAACAACCGTAGTGATTGCACCAAATGGGAGAGAGAGGCTGTGTCATACCTGTCTGATAACAAATAGGGGCAGATATCAGGTACTGGTGGTGAAGACGACCTCAACTTGGAAAGAGCCATGATGTGCTCAAAAGTAATTTCTGTCTGCGTTCCAGCGTCCACAAGCGGAACCTCCTGGGAACTGCCATGATTCTTTGTGACGGGGGTTCGCCGCAGAACTTGCACAACAATTGGGTCCTTGGCATTTCGGAAAGCTTCCACTGCCTCCTCATGTGTGGCTTTTGACAAATCCTTCCCATTGACCTGCAAAAAGAAGAAGACTTCATTACCTCAACCTCAGCAGGAACAGAGGAGATAGTCACACAATTTCATAAACAATGACAAGTTCATTCACCTTACCCAAAACAGTAGAACCAGAGAATAAAGCCCACGAAGAAAAGGGGAAATAAATTCAAAACCAATGTGATGAAACAATTGGGGGGGATAATTTAAAAAAAAAATTTAGAGTACCCAATTTTTTTTTCAAATTAAAGGGCAATTTAGCATGGCCAATCCACCTAGCCTGCACATATTTGGGGTTGTGGGGGCGAAACCCACACAAACACGGGAGAATGTGCAAACTCCACACGGACAGTGACCCAGAGCCGGGATCGAATCTGGGACCTCGGCATCGTGAGGCAGCAGTGCTAACCATTGTGCCACCGTGCTGTCCTTTGGTGGGATCATTTTAACTCTGTACAGTAGGGAGAGAGTTTAAAAATGTGACAGATGATCCAATCTACCCGCGACTGCTTTTATGGTAGCAAGTTGCAGGGTATGTCAGGTGTGTAAGTGTTGAGAGGTGTGCACCTCATTATTATATTTAAATCAGGCTCACCCATTCAACTTTAAAGTGAACAGTTGTCCCTTGGCAGCCCAGGGTTCAGAGAACCCAAAAGCGAAAAGGAGGCAGGAGCTGACAGCTCACAAAGGTAAGCATCTTTTGCAGCACTCCTTGTGAACCAAGGAGAAGTAACTCCTCGAATTTCAAGATGAAAGCCACATACATGGTGACACTCCTGTTGAGAAATTACTTCAAAGCATTTATGCAGGATCCCAGAGACTACATTCTTGTAAAATTGGACTGGACAACAAATCCCACAAGCCCATTTTGGGATCAGGCAAGATGGCGGCAGCGGGTCTGCACACTGTGAATTTTACGAATCTTTACGGGATGTCTTTAAACATGAGAGCTGGAAGGTAACAATCATAATGAATAACAATATAAAAAAATAGCTTACAACTCAGCATTTAATAAACTTACACTTGGAAGAGAAAGACAAAGAAAGGGGAAAGGAAGAGAAGTAGGAGGAAGTGGAAAGATTAGAAAAGGAAAAAAGATCAAAACCCTTACTAGCCGCCAAAAAAATTCCAAAGAAAATCAACAGGCACACGGCAGGTTTAGTTTCAAATGATGTAATATACACAACCTAATTAGGGTCGGTTATACGAAAGTAGAGAGCTGTACTTCCTCAAAATAATAGAGGAACAGTTACCAAGCTACATAAAATCCATCAGTGGAGCTTTTTATAGTCTTACTTTCTTTTCTCAAGTTTGAGATTCTGTACAAGATCACGTATGCAATAAGTAAAAGAGGTTGGGACAGACTGCTTCCAAATTAATAGAATGGGTGAGATTCTCTAATCCCGCGGCAGAGTGTCCACGCCGTCGTAAACGCCATCGCGTTTTACGACGTCGTGAACGGGCCAACCCGACGACTAATTCTGGCCCCTACAGGGTGGTTCACGCCGCTCCAGCTGCTGATACTGCCGCAAACTGGGCGCCGCGGGATCCGTGCATGCGCAGTGGCACCGGTGGCAACGGTAACATGTGCAGGTGCCAAGGAAGTGGCTTCCTTCAACGTGCCGGTCCCGACGCAATATGGCGTAGGACGACAAGGGCCGGTGCGTAGGAAAGGAGGCCCCCAGCCAGTGAGTCCGGCCCGCCGATCGGTGGGCCCCGATCGTGGGCCAGGCCACATCGGAGGCCCCCCCCCTCTCTCCCCCCAAAGGCCGCCACCCCCCCGACCCTTCCACGCTGAGGTCCCGCCAGCTAAGAGCAGGTGTAGACGGCGCCAGCAGGACTCAACGTTTTCACGATGGCCGCTCGGCCCATCCCGCTCTGCGGAGAATCGTGTGCCGGCATCGGGGCAGCATGGCACGATTTGCCCCGGTCGCAGGGATTCTCCGGCCCGGACCCAGGCTGAGAGAGTCCCGCCCACCGTGTCTAGCCAATACTGTTGAAAAGGCGAGTGCGTCAGTCAGTCTGAATTTTTCTAAGAGGGAGGGCATTTGGTTCCTCTCCAAAGAGTGCTCTAAGAGAAGGATCAATGCTACTACTAAAAATATGAGTGATGAGAAACATTTTGTCTAAAACAAAGCCAATTTAGTGGACAACCAATACATATAAATTAGAGGGGCTGGGGCAGTATGGCATTTACCATAGGATTGATCAGAATTTGGATAAATCTTACCTTTGGATGAATGGTAACGATGTAAGATTTTAAATTGTAGTAACCCATGTTTTGCACATACAGATGAGGAACGCACATGAGAGAGAATAGAATTTCAGTTATCCGCGGATAAGTCTGAATCAAAACCTTGCTCCTAAAGAGTTTTTAAGATGGAAAGCGAAGGGCAGTGTAGTGAGAAGATTAGAGAATATAATTTGAAAATGAACCGCCCAACAAAAGGATTTAGTTCTGATATGTCTATCGGTGATCTGGGGGGCCAATAACCTGCTCATGGATGCACAATTTGGGTTTCGCCAGGGTCACTCAGCTCTTAACCTCATTGCAGTCTTAGTTCAAACATGGACAAAAGAGATGCAGTGAGAGTGGCCTTTGACATCAAGGCAGCATTTGACTAAGAATGGAATCAAGAAGCCCTAGCAAAACTGGAGACAATAGGCATCAATCAGGGGAAAAACCTGACACAAAGGAAGATGGTTGTGGTGATTGGAGGTCAATCATCTCTGACCCAGGAAATCACTGCAGGAGTTCCTCAGGGTAGTATCCTAGGCCCAACCATCTTCAGCTGCTTCATCAATGACCTTCCTTCCAACATCGGCTCAGAAGTGGGGATGTTTGCTGTAGACTGCACAATGTTCAGCACCTCCTCAGGTCCCGAAGCAGTCCATGTCCAAATGCAGCAAGACTTGGATAATATCCAGACTTGGGCTGACAAATTGCAAGTAGAATTTGCACCACAGAAATGCCAGGCAATGCCCATCTCCAAGAAGAGAGGATCTAACCATCGGTCATTGACATTCAATGGCATTACCATCCCTGAATCCCCCACCATCAACATCCAGGGGGTTACCATTGGCCAGAAACTGAACTAGACTAGCCATATAAATACTGTGGCTACTAGAGCAGGTCAAAGGCTAGGAATCATGCGGCTAGCAACTCACCTCCTGACCCCCCCCCCCCCCCCCCCCCCCCTAAGCCTGTCCATCATCCACAATGCAAAAGTCAGGAGTGTAATGGATCCAGCTGCCTGGATTAATGTAGTTCCAACAACACTCAAGAAACACTCAGGATGAAGCAGCCCACTTGATTGCTACCCCTTCCACAAACGTTTAGTCCCTCCACTCACGACGATCAGGACAATCTAGAAGGAACAGAGCAGTAGATACCTGGTGTTGTTAATTCCTACTTGGAACAAGGTTACGTTAATATTCTGATCATATGACATATTGATGATGTCATTGGACATTTTCACAGGCAAATGGGTACTCGATCTTCACAGCTTGTTGAGTAAATACCTTTCCAATAAAGCTCTTGTTTGTTTGTACCTTTGTTGTCTGCAAGCCTATCCTTTAAAAATGCCACAAAGAAAACTGGCCATGAGGAGGTTGGAACCATGCTGGCAGACATTCAGAAAAGAAAAAAAATGTAGAAAAATAGTCGATCCATGCACAGACATCCAAGAAGGGTTAGAAAGGTAAAGGCTTTATTACACCGAGGTCATTTTAAGAGTCCGATCACATGACATATTGATGATGTCATCAGCTGCTTCCGCGGCTTTCTTTCTTCACAGCTTGTTGAGCAAACACCTTTCCAATAAAGCTCTTGTTTGATTGTACCCTTGTGGTCTGCAAGCCTTTAAAAATACCACACCCAGGAACACCACCACCTGGAGGTTCTCCTCCAAGTCACTCACCATCCTTAGAAATATATCGCCGTTCCTTCACTGTCGCTGGGTCAAAATCCTGGAATTCCCCTTTCTAACAGCACTTTCGGTGTACCTACATCTTAAGGACTGCAGTGGCTCAAGAAGGCAGCTTACCACCACCTTCTGCAGGGCAACCAGGGGATGGGTGAGAAATACTGGCCTGAGCCAGTGATGTCCACATCCTCTACATTAATAAAAAAAAGAAAACTGAACTATTGTTTTGCTTGCTAAATCTCTGATTTGCAAGTCGAAAAAGAAGTCTGTGCGGGGAAGATCATGGGCTGAATTCTCCGCTGTAGGGATTCTCCGTTTTGTCGGCAGCCCGGGTTTCTCGACGGCTGCCCCACAATGGGAAATCCCATTGACCAGCTGGCGAAACGGTGAATCGTTGGTGGGATGGAGAAACCTGCCCCATATTTCTGAGCAAGAAGCGAGTCAAAAGAAGCAAAAATGTTATCAATATGTATGTCAGCAAGAGTTTTGATGCCATCTTGTGCCAGACCTGAGAGGCAGAATCTCCTAATGAAGGCGGAAATAGATGATTTGAGTCAATAGGGCTGAATAAAGAGAGAGATTGTAGCCAAAGTGTGTTCTGAACTGGGTCCAAACCTTAAGTGACTGTCTAGTTTTCCAGAGGAGGCAGAGATATGAACTGACAGGAGGCTGCCTCCAATCGCACCCACGTGAAACTAATCGGGTCCGAATGAAGCCAAGAACAAATTATGGATATTAGCAGACCAATAATAAAACTGAAAATTTGGCAGTGCACCTTCCGAATGTTAAAGAGACAGTGATACTATAATTATGGGATTGTAAGTGGTTACCAGCACGTTAGATGCAGTAAGGCCATAAGACGTAAGCGTAAAAGTAGGTCATTTGGCCCAACGTGTCTGCTCTGCCATCCAACAAGGCCACCCTCTTGTTTATCCTCGTTAGGTTTCTCTACAATAAAATGCTCTTGCAGCTTTCTTTCTCTCCTTTTTAAAGATGTTGGATCAGACTTCTACAGGCTTCTATTCGCTCATCAAAAGGCCATTCTATAGTGTTAAATCTGGAGCCAGTGTACGCTGGCTAACAGTAGGCCTCCATGTTTTCACCCCTGTAACCTTTTTCAGCCTTACAACCCTCTGAGGTGAGGGGTTTAGCTCAGTTGGCTGGACAGCTGGTTTTTCATGCAGAGCAAGTCCAACAGCGTAGGTTCAATTCCTGTACCTTGCCCTTATCTGAGGTCAGTAAGAAGACTTAGTTACCAGGTTAAAGTCCAACAAGATTTGTTTAGAATCACTAGCTTTCGGAGCATAGCTCATTCCTCAGGTGAATGAAAAGGTGGGCTCCAGAAACATATAGACAAAGTCAATGATGCAGGTTGATACTTTGAATGCGAGTCTTTGCAGGTAATTAAGTATTTACAGGTCCAGACGAAGCAACTGGAGAGAGGGGTAATCACAGGTTAAAGAGGTATGAATTGTCTCAAGCCAGGCCAGTTGGTAGGATTTCACAAGTCCAGGCCAGATGGTGGGGGGTGAATGTAATGCGACATGAATCCAAGGTCCCGATTGAGGCCGCACACATGTGTGCGGAACTTGGCTATAAGTTTCTGCTCGGCGATCCTGCGCGATGATCCTCAGGTTAAATCACCACCAGTCAGATCTCCCCCTAAAAGGGGAAAGCAGCCTATGGTCATCTGAGATT
The DNA here is from genome assembly GCF_902713615.1 of Scyliorhinus canicula. Classification (NCBI taxonomy): domain Eukaryota; kingdom Metazoa; phylum Chordata; class Chondrichthyes; order Carcharhiniformes; family Scyliorhinidae; genus Scyliorhinus; species Scyliorhinus canicula. The sequence goes on from NC_052165.1 coordinate 71,452,511, forward strand.
ACAGTGACTTTACTTGCTCCAACCCTCCACGAACTCTGCTCTCTTACAATTTCGGCCCACTGTGACCCCTCCCCACCGCCCCCACCCACACTTCCTTCACTATTAACAGAAGTGCCTGAGGCTGCATTGACCCCAAACTTTGGAATTCACCCCCCTCAACTTTTCACTCATCATTCAAGATGTGACCACCAGCCCAAATGTCTCATTCTTCGGCTCTCTCAAATTTTACCCAATAAGGCTCTTGTAAAGCACCTTGCCACCTTTCGACACTTGAAAGTTACTACATAAATGTAAGTGCTGTTGTTGGAGTGGATAGCATCCCAGACAGTACTGATCCTATCTTCGTCCAGTGGCCAGGCGCAACAGATGGCCATCAAAATTGGGGTCTGTGACTGATTTTCACTGATTAAGGTCAGCGAACTCAAAATTGAACGTGGATCTATCCTGGGGTCTTGCAGGTATTCATTGCTGCCGACCACTAGCAGCCGGGCACGTCTCTACCAGCACATGAGGGAACTTTGAAGCTGTCCCTTTAAACACAATCTGTGCCCTGGCTCTGCTCACATGAACAGTGCCACTACAAATAGCCACTTTGTATGACATTTGTGACCGAATTCTACACCATGGTGTTAAATGCAGCAAAAAGAAAACAACCTTACATTCATATTGCATCTTTCACTACCTCAAGATGTTCCACAGCGATTTAGAGGTAATAAAGCGCTTTTGAAATAGTCATTGTGGTAATTTTGGGATCGTGACAGTCAAACTACACACAGCAAGATCCCACACAATCACAGAGGTTGTGAGCAGATCATCTTTTTTTTAAGGTGTCGCTGAAGGGGATAAATGCGGCTCAGGAAGAACTTCAGTGCTCTTGTATCATCCACAAGAGGGCAGAGTTTGGTTTCAGTGTCTCGTCTGAAAAGCAATACCACCAAATGTGCGGCACTCCCTCAGTGCTACTCCACTTTGATTATGGAGTAGGGTTTGAACATACAACTTCTGACTCAAGCGAGAGAGCTGCCACTGGGCCTCTACACGTGGCTACTGCCAATCCTGCTATTCTTCCATCACAACGTACGGTCAAGTCTGACCGACAAGGTGGTTCTCACGTGAAACAGTAACTGCATTCGATTAGATGGTTAGCAGGGTGTTAGAATAATTGTAGCATGCCAGATGGGTTGATTAATCCGCAAGCACCCCATGAATAATAAAACATATCGGTTTACAGATGTAGACTGTATTACTTTAATCCTTGATGCATCTACTATGTAATGGATCTTTCCCCACTTCGATTTCCTGGTAAATATGTGCCAGATGTTGGGAACTGAACTCCCATCTGAAGTAACTAGCTGAAACGTATTTTTGGAGTTGCGCCACAATTTTGTTAAATTCAAATGAGGAAGATATCGCCATTGCACTCTCTAGATGATTTGCGCAAAGAATTTGTAGTGGGGGAAATATATAATCTGAGGGAGGACATTAACCATTTGGAAGCTATGTGGGCAAATTGCAATTTGGACATAATAGCCCACAAACTGGCTGCTTTCCACCACAATCAGCATTATGGGCTCAGTATTGCTCCTTGTCAAAACAGTTTTACTATTCACGCCAAGATGCAAAGCAGACAACCGTTATATAGAAAAGTCACAAAAGCACATTGTATCAAGCACAGAGTGTACAACACAAAGTGCTGATTATGTGATTGTAAAACTGGTTATTTTCCCTCGGGCTGTACTTTTTGCTGACTACCGCTCAAACAGACTCACCAATGTGCCTATGCCAAGCACAAAACACATCTCGTTCTCCTTTGTGACAGCTGAATACGGCATAGATTTTACAACCGATCATGCACGAAGCATATTATAATACTCAAAATCGTTTTCTATATACTCATTCTGGATCGTTTGCGCTTCCCTCTTGAATCTTGACAGCCCACCATCATCAACCAACCGCTACTCCCCACCAATCTCAAGTATACTTTCCTGAAGAAAATGAGCCAACACCCATTAGCTTTGCAGATCCTGTCAGCATGAACTGAATTCAGGAAGGGATTCCCCCCAACCTCCCAACTCTTCCCTCATCCCTGATCCCAATCAGTTTGTTCAGCCAAGATCAGAAAGCTGGGATTCCAAAAAATAGATGCCAGCCAAAGAGTTGGATTCAAACACTAAACTTCTAAATAAAAGCAATAAACAGCAGATGCTGCAAATCTAATATAAAAATAGACAAGATTGGAAATAATCCGCAGATCTGGCAGCATCTTTGGGGAAAGAAACATAGTTAACGCTTCAGGCCTGTGCTGCGGGATTCGCCGTCGGCGGGATCCTCCGCTTTGCTGGCAGCGCACACATGCCTGCGGGTTTCCCATAGGCATGGGGTGGCCACAATGGGAAACCCCATTGGTCAGCTACGGGAATAGAGAATCCACTGCTGGTGGGGGCGCGCCATGCCGGAAAATGGTGGAGAATCCCGCCCTTGATCTCTAACCCAATGAAAGGTTATCGACATGAAACGTAAATTGATTTTCTCTCTCCATGGATTCTGCTAAGCTTGATATGTACTTCAAACATCTGCTGTTTTAATTTTGTATGAGGGATATCTAAACACTGATTAATACTTTACATTAAGTATTACTGTATATGGGGCATTGCCCCAATGGACAAATTGGACCTTTCTCCTATATATCCCTCCCATATACTTACCTTTCCAATTATTTAATACCGGACTACACATACACAAGGGGCTGGTTTAGCATAGTGGGCTAAACAGCTGACTGATAAAGCAGAATAAGGCCAGCAGCGCGGGTTCAATTCCTGTACCAGCCTCCCCGAATAGGCACCGAAATGTAGCGACTAGGGGCTTTTCACAGTAACTTCATTTGGAGCCTACTTGTGACAATAAGCGGTTTTCAATTTCAAATCAGCACAGTTTGAGGGATATTAAGTCCACAAGTCACATTCCTTGGTTTATTTTTTATAATATTTTAAATATACTTTAAAAAATGTAACATGTCAGATGTTCAAACTTTTGGATATGTTCATTCTGAGATTCTAAGTGGGTGTCATTGGAAGGATCAGCCGTTATTATCAATCCAAAGTTGGCAGAAAAGCCATCAAGTGTTGATGTAGAGCCTAGAGTCTCAATTAGGCCAAACCGGATAAGACTGACCGGTTTCCTTCCCTAAAGAACATTTGTGAACCAGTTGGAGCTTTTTAAAATAGTAATCTGACTGCTTCGTTGTCACTCTTAGAAGAAGTTCTTATGGAATGGTACAGCGAGGCAGCGGAGGAATGAGGATCCTGAATAAATCACACAGGAAAAAGTTGTACAAAGTGCACGATTATGTTCCATTGGAGAGCAAATGTATGATGTGCAACACTGTAAAAATCTCAAAACATCGAAGCATCGGTATACACAATAGATACGGCTATCCATACATTGAACAATGTAGGTGTATATGAGAGAAGCACGGCCTGTTTTTTAAGTCTCCTGATCTGTGTTCTGAATTTTCCTTCAAACTGTGATATTATAAGATAGCACTCCCCTCCTCTGCACAACCCACTTGAGTCGCTCAATGACTCCACTCTACTCTTCTTGTCCACTTGACTTAGTTGGCCACTTCTTGCCTCAGAGTCAGAGAGCTTTAGGTTCAAGTCTCACTCTGGAATATGAGTATGTAATCGATGCTGACACTCCAATGCAGCATCAAGTGTTTCACCAGCCATGTTCTGTTCAGATGTTCAACCATCTGCCCATTAGGGTGGGTGTAAGCTTTCATGAAAATATTCAAATAAGGACAGGGATTTCCCCTAATGTCCTGCCCAAAAATGAACCAACACCAGTAAAAACCAACAAATGGGTTCTTCATCTTACACTGACTGCCGAGCGGCACGGTGGCGCAGTGGTAGCTTCGTGTGGAGTTTTCACATTATCGCCGTGGGTCTCACCCCCACAACCCAAAGATGTGCAGGGTAGGTGGATTGGTACGCTAAAGTGTCACTTAATTGGAAAAAAAAAAGAATTGGGTATTCTAACATTTTTTTTTTACAAATTTAGTGTACCTAATTACTTTTTTTCCGATTAAGGGGCAATTTAGCGTGGCCAATCCACCTACCCTGCACATCTTTGGGTTGTGGGGGTGAAACCCATGCAGTCATGGGGAGAATGTGCAAACTCCACACGGACAGTGACCCAGGGCCGGGATTCGAACCTGGGTCCTCAGTGCCGTAGGCAGCAATGCTAACCACTGTGCCACATGCCGCCCCATGGGTACTCTAAAAATAAAAAAATAAATCTTACACTGTCTGTGGCATCTTCTGTGTCCAAAAAGCCACAGTATTAAACAACAGCGACTGAACTGTGAAAGGACCAATATCTACCAAAATTCCTTCTCATGATATACTGTTAATCTCTTTTTTAAAAAAATGTTTCCAATGAAGGGGCAATTTAGCGTGGCCAGTCTGTCTACCCTGCACATCTTTGGGTTGTGGGGGTGAGAACCGCGCAGACACGGGAAGAATGTGCAAACTCCACACAGACAGTAACCCAGGGGCAGGATCGGATATGTGTCCTTGGCGCCATGAGGCAGCAGTTCTAACCACTGCGCCACCGTGCTGTTCTACGATAAGCTGGTAATCTCTGATGAGAATGAACTCCTTTGGGAATCAGATAGTACCCTTAGTTAGGTTATTCCTAAAATGTATTGTGAAATGATGCTCACTCACACATACACTTTGATAAAGCAGTCCGTGCTGTCAGGATGTGGCCAGTTCTGGCAATGTCGTAGTTGTTGCCAATCCTAAAGTTCCCCGTCGATGGTGACGGGCTTCTCTTTGAACCACTGCAGCTTTTGTGGTAACGGTTTTTCCATGTTAGTGGTAGGGAGGGAGTGGTCTGCAGGAATGGTGGCCCGGGTGGTCAAATCTCTTGGCTCGGTTGGCAATATGATAGGCTTCCTGCTACACTATGTAAAACTATCCACACAACGCTTTACATTTTTAAAAAGTACTTTAAAAAGTTTGGTAACACAAGAGACTGCCAGTGAGCCATGTAAATATTACAGCTCCTCTAGTGTCAACGGCCCAGGTATGACAAGGCCACAATTGATTTATTCATTTTGCCATGAGCTGTCAGTGATGAAACTCCTTTAATGGCCTAGTGGGAAAGGTGTTACACTAAACCACACGGAATAGAAAGGCCCTGATTCAATTCTCAGCCAGTGTTGATTTCCATCAGGCTTCCTGCCCCTAGGATAGAGGATAGAGGAAGGAAAATCAGACCAAAATCCCTGTTTTAATTACAAGTCACCGAGGTTCATCACCTGTTTCATCAATGGGCATGGTCAAGCTCAATTCAGGGGCCCACCAGGTGCCGGCATTCCTCAGAAGCACTGCCCACTGCAGATGAAACAGGGGATCAGCAGAGCTCACCCCAACCAGAGGACACCTGCAACGTAGACTTTGGTCTGATTTTCCTTCCTCTATCCTCTATCCTAGGGGCAGGAAGCCTGATGGAAATCAACATCGGCTGAGAATTGAATCAGGGCCTTTCTATTCCGTGTGGTTTTAGCCCTCTCTGGTTCTCTGCCCCTCTCAGGGCACAGGCCTCATCAATGATCCCTCAGGTTCACCAGCTGTCTCCTCCGAGTGAGGCTGTCAGACTGACTGCCTCTGCCACCACCTGTTGCTGTTCAGGAGGACAGGCTTGAGTTTATGGCCCACCCTGGGGAACAGAATGTCCCTCGTCTCCTCACTGGCATAGCGTTGTGTGTCCAGCTTGGACTCCCGAATACAGGGGGGAGGTCTTCTGTGAGCCATTTTCGCAGTAAGTGTGCAGTTAAGTGGAGTACTTAAAAACAGCTCCGGATGTCAGGCTCTTTAGTGCTAAATTCGGCCTCAGCAGTTACAATGTCCGGGAAGTGCTCTCAATTCGCACCGGCAGAGTGCTGGCCAAATTTCAGGTCCTGTCATGCTTACCGAATAGCGCTCCTTCAGCAGTGTGAATCGCACACTACTTAGTCCAAGCGGAAACACTAAAAGAGCGTGATCGAGCGGCCTCATCACACCCAACTCAGTAATGCAATGAGGCTGTTCAATCTCGCAAGAGGCTTCTATTAGGCTCAATAAAATATGTTGGCTTCCGATTCTCCTGAGGTCCAGGAACGAATACCCATGACTGAGAGATCTTGCCATGGTGTCATTTAGCATTAGTCTACACAGGTGTTAACGAGGCTCAACAGCACCTGCGGGGAGGGGGAAGGGGGCCTCCCAGGCCATCGGACGGTGCCGGGCTGGCAGTACTAAGGTGCCTGGGTGCCCATGCCAGGGATCGGGCCAAAGGATGCCCTTAAGAGTTGGGGTGAGGGAGGGGGAGGACTCCCCAAGAGGTCTGTTGGGATTTTTGGGGTGTCTGGAGGCCGCGGTGGGGAGTCCAAGGAGGGGTCGAGAGATTGAGCAGCATTTAGAAATGCCTTCCTGCACTGACGAGGTCAGCTCAGCATGTCAGTGAGATAAGTCCGGCCTCGGGGGGGCATTCCTGGCTGAGGCCAAAAAGAAACAACAGAATCCCTGCAGGCGCTGAGAAACACCCGCTAGACACACCCAAAATGGGACTCTATTTATTGTTTTAAATCGTGCCCTGAGTCTCCTAAATGGAGAATTCCGGTCAATAAATCACTTTGAAGTGTAGTGAATGCAATAGACAATTTGCACACAGCAAGATCCCACAAATAGCTAGTCAACCCATTTTTGATCGAATACTGGTGAGGAAGCTCGGAAAGGACCCCATTCCTCCTCACATCCTAACGTTGGGGGCCAACAGTACCCACTTTAAACCACTGCAATAGATTGAGATTTATTGTCACATGTACCGAGATACGGTGAAAAGTATTGGGCGCGATTCTCCGCAAATGCAGAGAGTCGTGAAGGCTGCCGTGAAACCGGCCGTGTTTCCCGGCAGCCTCCGCGCCCCCTCCCGGGACCCGATTCTGCTCCCCGGTCGGGACTAGCAGCGGGGTCCCGTGAACCTCGGCGTCGCAGGCTTAGCGAAATTCGCTAAGCCCGCGCGCCAAAGTTAATGGCGGCTGACACGCGTTAAGACGTCAGCCGCGCATGCGCGGATTGGACTGCTCCAACCCGCGCATGCGCGGATGACGTCATCACGCATATGTGTGAAACCCGCGCATGCGCGGGCCGGTATGCCCCTCAGCCGCCCTGCGGACTGATCCAGCGGGGTGGCGGAGGAACAAAGAGTGCGTGGGGTTCGGACCCGCTGCCCGTGATTGGTGCCCACCGATCACAGGCCCATGGCACCCTTGGCACGGCCGTGGTGCGGCCATGCCAATCGGTGCCATGGTTACCCAGAACGGCATTTTGCGGCTGTTTTCACGAACGGTGAGAGCAGGTGTGTTGCCGTTTGTGAAAACGGCCGTAAAGGCCTGGGAAATCGGCCCATCGGCTAGGGGAGAATCGCTGCTCACCGGACAAAAACGGCGAGCAGCGATTCGTGTCGGGGGGTGGGTGTGTGTGTGGGGGGGGGGGGGGGGGGAATAGCGGGGGGTCGGGAAAAATGTCGGGAAGGCCCTCCCGTTATTCTCCGACCCGTCGTGGGGGACGGAGAATCGCGCCCATTGTTCTGCATGCAGAACAGACAGATCTTTCCATACATTAAAAATTATCGGACATGTGATAAATAGACAATGTAAATACATAGACACAGACATAGGGTGATGGAAGAGGTTGGAAGAGAGAATAACCCGGGTGGGAGGGGTCTTTGATTATGCTGCTCGCTTTCCTCAGTCAGCGGGAGGTGTGGACAGAGTCAATTGGTGGGAGGAGGGTTCGAGTGATAAGCATTCAGGTACTCATTTTAATTCCCAGCCAAAGAATGAAACTTCCAATAACTGCAGCGTTTCCTCAAGATAGCCAAATGAGGCTTGGGTTTAACACCTCATCCCTCAGGACACCTCTGAAATGTGCACAGGTCTTAACCTCCGAACCCAAAGCTAGGTTTACCAACACCTGAGAAAAGATGGGACCCTCCTCTTTTCTAACTTCAGTTCCACACTGAGCTGAAGGTATATTAATGGCTCCGTTCCACAATGTTTTGAAGCTTAACTTCATTTCTCCTCTGTGCCTCACGATCTGCCAGATTATCACTGACACTCACTCATTAGCATTTTCAGGTTTGCCACATCTTGGTTAATGACCTTTCTAATTTGCTGTGTTCATTTCTGATTCCTTTCACAGTAAATTACCTGGCAATAAGCAAGGAACGAGTGGGCCCCAAGGCGGCAATCAACTGAATGGTAATTGCCATTAAAAACTTTCTAAGTTCAAAGCTTATAGCGACTTTCCAAAGTACTGCCCTATTAGGTTTGTGTGCTCATGTTAATTTTATTTATCTCCTTCAAAAACACATTAAATAAAGACAAAAATACAACATACTTCCTATTTCATTACCATACAGCTTCCTCCTTATTAAAAAAGAGCCTTCAGCCATCACTCCCCCACATTCTGGAATTCTCTTCCTCAACTTCTCCACCTTGTTACACCTTTCCCTCCTTCAAAAATCCTCGAACTTATCTCACCAACGGGATCCCCTGTTAACTGCCCCTAAATTTCACTGTTTCCACCACCCTCCCACAACTCGTCACCCCAATGTTTTTCTTTTTTTTTTAATTTCGAGTACCCAATTATTTTTCTTTTCCAATTAAGGGGCAATTTAGCGTGGCCAATCCATCTAGCCTGCACATCTTTGGGTTGTGGGGGTGAAACCCATGCAGACACGGGGAGAATGTGCAAACTCCATGGACAGTGAACCAGAGCCGGGATTCGAACCCGGCTCCCCCAATGCTTTTCTTAAGTCTCTCAGATTGTTTCATTACATCAATAGCCCCAATATGAGGAGACTTCATTTTGAGGTTCACGTTGTCATTTCTCTCGCTGGTTTTCCAGTACCAACTTAATCACATCCCAACGCTGTCAACCTTAAATAACGCTCTGCTTTACTGATAGGAACTGCATTTCTATTATGACAAGATGAAAAAATGAATCCACACCAATGACTACATCCGCCTCCCCCTATTTCCCTTGGACTCTTCCCACTGCCTCCAAGTGTCTGAATAGGCACACCATGCTCAATAAGAATTCTTGTGCATTCCAATTTTCTCGGTGAGGTAACTGAGGCCCATAGTGCAGGATGCCACCAAGGTTGAAAAGGGCATCAGAGATGGGTCGGTAAATCAGGCAGCAATGATTTGCTCAACCTAACCTGGGTTTGAAAAGCGCGAAGCCTGCAGTGCAGAAAGAATCTGGCAGAACGAGCTCTTGAGATGATCTGGTTACATACCACATGGTGGGTTTTCTTTTCAGGAAAGATGGAGAGGGAAGGTGGTACAGGGGGTAGCCAGAAGAAGGCAAGAAAACTCTTAAGAACTTTAACAATTGTCGTTCCAGCAAAATAGACAAGAAAGATTGCAATGGGGGGGAGGGGGGGGGGGGGGGGGGGGGGGGGGGAGAGAGAGATGCCTGAAGCTGGGGGAATGAACAGGCTAAATTAGTCCAGGAATCTAAATAGATCAAATGGCGAGTATTTCTGGTCTTAACATTTTATGATACTTTATTTTTTCATTAAGGATTCTTTTATTGATAATTTACAGAAAAGGCCATTCGGCCCAACTGATTAGTATTCTACACTAGCGGGCTCCAATCCTCATCTCATCAACAGCTCCTTCTGTTCCTTTCTCGCATGTGCTCATCTAATTTCTCCTTAAATGCATCTCTGCCATTTATCTAAATAGTGGGCAGTATGGTAGCATAGTGGTTAGCATAAATGCTTCACAGCTCCAGGGTCCCAGGTTTGATTCCGGCTTGGGTCACTGTCTGTGCGGAGTCTGCACGTCCTCCCCGTGTGTCCGTGGGTTTCCTCCGGGTGCTCCGGTTTCCTCCCACAGTCCAAAGATGTGCGGGTTAGGTGGATTGCCCATGCTAAATTTCCCGTAGTGTCCTAAAAAGTAAGGTTAAGGGGGAGTTGTTGGGTTACGGGTATAGGGTGGATAAGTGAGTTTGAGTGGGGTGATCGTTGCTCGGCACAACATCGAGAGCCGAAGGGCCTGTGCTGTACTGTTCTATCTATCCATCTATCTAAATTGCTCCATTTGGTATCAAGTGTGGGAATGAGAGTTCACTGCACCTGCATACCCCAATGACCTGGGCTGTTTACGAGATTGGAGTACAATGGGAGGGGTTTAATTTGGGTGCTGGACAGCTGGCAAGAGCCCAACATCACCTCAGTTGGGTAAGGCACGGACCAATGAGGGATCCAAAGCCAAAGGTGAGGGAGGGTGAGATAGGGGTTGTGGAAGAAGGGGAATAAAAGGGGGGGGGGGGGGGGGTGTATGAAGCAAGGTCATGGGAGTTTTGTCTCAGGTACCGTAATCCCCACTTGGCACCCTCCTGCCGATTAAATGCCGCCAGCCTTCAAACTCACTTCCAAGGGGACATTGAAAGTCATCCAAGCAGTTCAATTGTGTAAATGCCAGCAAAGGTTTCTTCTTGAAAAGGAGCTGATGGCATGGGCGGAATACACTCACCCATATCTTGATAGTCTGGAAGGTTGATCTGGTCACCTGTGCTTTTGGCAATAGAATGATCTGAAGGTTATTGATGGGTGTCTAACTATGAAACTTAAGAGAGCTACATCAATGTGGTACAGAGTGACGAGAAGAGATTGAGGAGAGTTAAGTACAATTTTCTGTTTTCCATGCTGTTATTCTGACAACTTTATGTTGCGTTGACGTACCATGAATTAGTGGTGGTGTGCACGCAATGTAAAGATATAATTAGTATAAGAGCTGTGATTGAACCACTGTACCGTGTTACCCATACTAGATTCTAAGTAGCAGTGGATGAAATAGATCTGCACAAATGGCAACATAATTTTCCTTTAAGTAACAAGATCACCCAGGCACAAATCATGCTGTGGGAATAAAAAAAAGTCAGTTTCAGATCAACTTTCCTGTACAATCCCACTCATCCCAACCAAACACTGAAGATGAGGCTTTTACAGCCCCCAGAAAAACCAAAAGACCGTTTTTATTGGACCACTGCTAGCAGAAATGGTGCAACAATCGTTGAAACAATGATATTAAAATGACATCCAAATATAGCCCAGGTGTTCGCGCCATCATGAACGCCATGGCATTTCACGACTGCGCGAACCCGGCTCAGGTACGACCGATTCTGTCCCCCACAGGGGGCCAGCACGGCGCTGGAGCGGTTCACGCCCTTCCCGGCGCCAAATGGGCGCCACACCAACCCGTGCATGCGCAGTTGGGTCGTGGCAACCTGCGCATGTGCGTGGGACATCTTCTATGCGCCGGCCCCAACTAAACATGGCGTCGGTGTTCAGGGGCCGGCCGCACAACAATGTAGGCCATGGGGGGGAAAAGGCCGGCCCACCGATTGGTGGGCCCCGATCGAGGGCCAGACCCCATTGGAGATTGGTGATGGAGCTTTTACCCGCCCCACAGGCTGCCCCCGGTCCTTCACGCAGAGTTCCCGCTGGCAGCGACCAGGGGTGAACGGCGGCAGCAGGACTCCATGCGGCCGATCCGGGCCGGAGAATCGGCGGCCGCGCCAAACATGCCGCCGCAAATGTCGCCGATTCTCCACACCTCGGAGAATCACACGCCGGCGTCGGGGCATCGTGGCGGTGATTCTCCGACCCGGCGCGGGGCTCGGAGAATCGCCCCCAGTGTTTGTTTTAATTTCTCAAGTAAATTTTGTGAAATGGTACAAAGATTTCCATTACTGCGAACAAGGCTGTAAATATGAAAATGTCCCCGTGTAGAGCTTGGAACAAGCAGTGTTACTTTTGCCTGCCTAACTGTTTGACAGAGGCAGAAGCCTGATTCGAATTATCTTCTTGCGACACTTTGTTAGCACACGCAAGGTTCTGCAGCTGACTGAAGGTTATTTTGAAGTAGCTGGCTAAAAAATTTACTGGGCTAACAGAAGGAAAGTAAGATTGGAGTAGATTATCTGCATCAAGAGTTGGAAGCAGCATATGTACAATGGGCAGATAGTGCCCCTCCGGACCACAAATGCCAACCCAGCAAAATGCAACATCTGACCAATACTTTCAATAAAAAGAAGTGGATAGCCCATAAACCAGCCTGTGGCAAGTCAATGATCAAGACCAAATAATTCAGGCTTTTATTACACTGGAATTCCAAGATGTTTAGTCTGTGTTTGAATCTGGGATTCTGGGTGGCCCAGTAGCACAATGGTTAGCACTGTTGCTTCACAGCGATAGGGTCCCAGGTTCGATTCCCACTTGGGTCACTAACTGTGCGGAGTTGGCACGTTCTCCCTGTGTCTGTGTGAGTTTCCTCCGGGTGCTCCGGTTTCCTCCCACAAGTCCCGAAAGACGTGCTTGTTAGGTGATATGGACATTCTGAATTGTCCCTCAGTGTACGCGAACAGCAGCCGAAATGTGGCAACCAGGGGCTTTTCACAGTAACTTCACTGCAGTGTTAATGTAAGGCTACTTGTGACAAGAAAAATTATTACGGATTATTATTATTTTGCAATCCAGCCTGACATTTCTTTAAAACAAATGAAAAACCCGAAGATTTTTCCGGCGACATGTGAAAGCAAAACAGAGTGAAATGGGACGTCCGCCTGACATAAAATATAGGTACGTGTGCAGCTAAAGTTATCACTTGCTACTCAGAGGAAAACAAAAGTAGCATAGGATTGGTAATGTTTGATTTTGAGGAAGGATGTGAGAACTGAAGACAGGATATGTACATTTTGGGGAATCTCCCAGCAGCGAGCTTCCACCTTTCTGGTATATTCTCCATCAGTTTGGACTCCGTTAGAATTCAGCCAACAATAATTAATTCCGAAGGGTGACAGATATTTTAACTCTTTCAAGGGTCATTGTAACAAGATAAAATTGGCTTGATTTTCAGGCAGCACGGTGCCACAGTGGTTAGCATTGTCCTACAGCGCTGAGGACCCAGATTCGATCTGGATTTTGTACATTCTCCCCGTGTTTGCAAGGGTTTCACCCCCCACAACACAAAGATGTGCAGATTAGGTGGATTAGACACGCTAAATTGCCCCTTAATTGGGAAAAAAAATAACTGGGTACTTTAAATTTATATTTCAAAATAATTGACTTGATTTTCTATCAGCTAATGACAAAACTAAATGCTACGTACCAACATACATGCATGTTGGAACCAAAATGCAATGAGGTAAATGGCCTTGGACCTCACAAATGTTCTGTTAGGTGCCCTCTGTCACAGAGCAGCTCTAAACCAAAAAGGTGGGGAGGCTCGCCGGCACCACAGACTGCTCGTTAGCAAGAAGCCAGCATTGGATGCACAGTCCGATTATGTGCATGGACGAGAATTGAGGGATACTTTGGGTTGACCAGAGAAGAGGAGCAAGAGGCGGTGCAGAGTGTATCAGTTCTCAACTGCAGAACCAACAGCAGTTTAGTAAATACAGAAAGCAAAGATGTAGCCAAGGGATTGAACCTGGACATAATCTTGGTCTACATGCTTCAAACTACCAAAAGGAAGTGAAGTCCCAGCAAGTTTGAGTTGATTCACTCGGTGCCATTCAGTGACATTGTTCACGCTACTGAGTAAATAGGAGAAAAAGGACTGTTTTGGATTCCAAAGGTTGCCATTGAGAATAAGGCCAGAACTTTTGATTATGCTAACAGTAAGTATGTATCTTTGCAGAAACTTTTACAATGTAATCAAATTTGACTGGGCCACTCGCTTCCCCTTTGTGAAGAGCAGGAAGATTCATTGTGAAAAAGGCCCTGTACACACTTGTTCATTTTCTTGCTAGTCTCCCAACAAGTGCCAACATCATGGCAGCATGGTGGCTCAGTGGTTATCACAGTGCAAGGGACCCAAGTTCGATTCCAGTCTTGGGTGGCTGTTGGAGTTTATACGTTCTCCCTGTGTCTGCCCGGGTTTCCTCCAGGTGCTCCGGTTTTCTCCCACAGTCCAAAGATGTGCAGGTTAAGTGGATTGGCTATGCTAAATTGCCCCTCAGTGTTGAAAGGTTATGAAATGAAAATCGCTTATTGTCACAAGTAGGCTTCAAATGAAGTTACTGTGGAAAGCCCCTAGTCGCCACGTTCCGGCGCCTGTTCAGGGAGGCTGGTATGGGAATTGAACCGTACTGCTGGCCTGCCTTGGTCTGGTTTCAAAGTCAGCGATTTAGCTTAGTGAGCTAAACCAGCCCAACAGAGTCTGGTTAGGTAGGGTTATGGGGTTGCAGGGACAGGGTGAGGCAATGGGCATGGGTAGGGTACTCTTTCGGAGGGCCGGTGCAGCCATGATGAGCTGAATGGCCTCCTTCTGCACTGTAGGAATTCTATGATTCAATGAAGCCAGGTTGTGGAGCTTGTATGTTTGCACATAAACCGCACACAGCTGTCACACTTTTTGGAGTATTCTAAGGTGAATAAGAGTTTATCATAGAATCTCTACAGTGCAGAAGGAGGCCATTCAGCCCACCCAGTCTGCACTGACCCTCTGAAAGAGCACCCCACATAGACCCACTTCCCCCACCCTATCCACTTAACCTGCACATCTTTGGACTGCCAGAAGCAGCAGAAAGTTCTTATCTCTGTGAAACAAATGCAGACAGAGCTTTGCTGACGCGAAACGTTGGTCTCTGAAAGTGCCCGTTCCACAATTTCCAAGGGATTCTTCTTGATCCTTTCAACAATTTTTACAAACATCCTGTAGCTTAAGTTCTAAATTGCTTCGGACAACAACTGTCTGTTTCAAGTCAGGCTTGGGATCAGGATAATTTTAAGGAATTAACAGAACAGAATTCTGATTTCAGCACAATTCTGAAATGCCTTGACATGAATGGGATCTCACACAACAAAGTTGAAAAAAATCTATTTTTACTCTTTGTCATGATCCCAGCTTTTCACAGAACTCCTTTTTTCTTTCTTTCGTCCAGGCTTCTTTCTACAGTGGAGTGTCTGAGCCCGTCACATTCTCCTGTGTGGCTTTGTATGCCACTTTTAAAAAATATATATTTTTTATTCTCCTCCTTTTTCACACTTTCTCCCAAATTTACAACCACCATAAACAATAATCAGTAACAAATATGTCAATCCCCATATCAATAACAATGATCCCACATCCTCCCACCAAACATTAGCCCGGTGTTCATACAAACAAATGACAAAAAGGAAGTAGGAATCACCCATAGTCACCAATAACACACACAGCAGCCCCCTCCACCCCCCCCCCCCCCCACCCGCAACTAATGTTCGATGTTATCCAGTTCTTGAAAGTGCATGATGAATAATGCCCATGAATTGTGGAACCCCTCCATCCTTCCCTTCAGTTCAAACATAACCTTCTCAAGAGTCAAGTACTCCAACAGGTCCCCCCCCCCCCCCCCCCCCCCCCCCCGGCCAGGGCACAGGGTGGAGAGGTTGCTCTCCAACCTATCAGGATCTGGCTTCGGGCGATCAACGTAGCGAAGGCTACAACATCTGCCTCCGCACCCGTTTCCAGCCCTGGCTGGTCCGACACCCCGAAAATGGCCTCCCGGGGGCCCGGGTCCAGTTTCATATGCACCACTTTAGAAATTACCCTAAAAACCTCCTTCCAGTAATCCTCGAGCTTTGGACAGGACCAAAACATATGAACGTGATTAGAGGCACCCCCCCACACAACGTTCACACACATCTTCTACTTCAAAGATTCGGCTCATCCTCGCCCTCGTGAGGTGTGCTCTGTATACCACCTTCAGCTGTATCAGCCCCAACCTCGCGCACGAGGTGGAGGCATTCACTCTCCGGTGCACCTCACACCAGACCCCCTCCTCCAAATCCTCTCCCAACCCTTCCTCCCACTTTGCTTTGATCCCTTCCAGTGGTGCCTTCTCCTCTTCCAAAAATAGCTCCGTAAACCGCCGACACTACCCCCCTTCTCCAGTCCCCCTGTCGTCCGCACCTCCTCCAGCAATGCGGAGGCCAGATCCACCGGGAAGCTCTGTATCTCCTTTCTGGCAAAATCTCGAGCCTGCATGTATCTGAACATTTCCCCCTGCTCCAGCCCATAGTTCGCTTCCAGCTCCTTCAATCCTGCAAACCGACCTCTTAGAAACAAATCTTTTAGTGTCTTAATCCCCTTCTCCTCCCATTTCCGAAAATTTCCATCCCACTTCCCTGGCTCAAATCTGTGGTTCCCCCGAATTGGCATTTCCCTTAACCCTGCCCCCAACCCGAAGTGTTGTCGAAACTGCCTCCAAATCCTCAATGAAGCTGTTATTACTGGACTCACTGAGTATTTTCCCGGGGCCATCGGGAGCGGGGCTGTTGCTAGTGCCTTCAATCCCGATCCCTTACACAAACTCTCCTCCATTCTGACCCACTGGGAATCAACCCCTCTGAGCTTTGTATGCCACTTTGGAGCAGTTTGCAGTGTACAGGTATGATTCAAAATAATCTTCACTCTATCTAATCCATGGATTATAATTATACTAGATTAAGAATGATGGGCGGGGGCAGCACGGTGGCCTAGTGGTTAGCACAACCGCCTCACGGCGCTGAGGTCCCAGGTTCGATCCCGGCTCTGGGTCACTGTCCGTGTGGAGTTTGCACATTCTCCCCGTGCCTGCGTGGGTTTCGTCCCCACAACCCAAAAATGTGCAGAGTAGGTGGAGTGGCCACACTAAATTGCCCCTTAATTGGAAAAAATAATTGGCTAATCTAAATTTATAAAAAAAAAAGAATGATGGGTGGAATAAACAATAACTTTTGTCCATATGTATAGCGCCTTTCCCAAGGTGCTTCACAGAAGGAATTATCAGAAATAATTTCTTGGGCAGCACGGTAGCCTTGTGGTTAGCATAGATGCTTCACAGCTCCAGGGTCCCAGGTTCGAATCCCGGCTGGGTCACTGTCTGTGCGGAGTCTGCACGTCCTCCCCGTGTGTGCGTGGGTTTCCTCCGGGTGCTCCGGTTTCCTCCCACAGTCCAAAGATGTGCGGGTTAGGTGGATTGGCCATGCTAAATTGCCCTTAGTGTCCTAAAAATAAGGTTAATTGGGGGGAGGGTGGTTGTTGGGTTACTGGTATAGGGTGACTACGTTGGTTAGAGTAGTGTGATCATTGTTCGGCACAAAATCGAGGGCCGAAGGGCCTGTTCTGTGCTGTACTGTTCTATATCTATATCTAATTTGACTCTGTAACACATTTTTTTTTTTTTTTTTTTTATATAAATGTTTTTATTCAGTTTTCATATTTTATATTGAACAAATTACAAATTGTTAGGAGAGAAAAAGAACAAAAAAAAAACAACAAACAAACACGCAAAAATTAACATACATATTTACAGGTAAGCATCTTCGTAGTAGTAACTGCGCCCGCCCCCCCCCCCCCCCCCCCCCCCAACATGTTTATTTAGTTTGGTTTTGGGCCTTAGCTAGCCATCGAACCCCCGTACCGAACCTGTAGCCCCTCCCGCTACCTTCCCCCGACTATTCTTCCTCTTGTACATTGGCCACAAATAGGTCCCGGAACAGTTGCATGAATGGCTCCCACGTTCTGTGGAAGCCGTCGTCCGACCCTCGGATGGCAAATTTGATTTTCTCCATTTGGAGAGATTCCGAGAGGTCGGACAGCCAGTCCGCAGCTCTGGGCGGTGCTGCTGACCGCCAGCCAAACAGGATTCTACGGCGGGCGATCAGGGAGGCAAAGGCAAGGGCGTCCGCCCTCCTCCCCAGGAATAGATCTGGCTGTTCTGAAACCCCGAAGACCGCCACTATCGGGCATGGCTCCACCCTCACTCCCACCACTTTGGACATAACCTCGAAGAAGGCTGTCCAGTACTCCACGAGTCTGGGGCAAGACCAGAACATGTGGGCGTGGTTGGCCGGGCCTCTTTGGCACCGTTCACATCTGTCTTCCACCTCCGGGAAGAACCTACTCATACGGGTTCTTGTTAAGTGGGCTCTATGTACCACTTTTAGTTGCGTCAGGCTGAGCCTTGCGCACGTGGAGGTGGAGTTGACCCTATGCAGTGCTTCGCTCCAGAGTCCCCACCCTATCTCCATCCCCAGGTCGTCCTCCCATTTCCTTCTTGTTGCGTCCAGTACGGTGTCGTCCCTATCTACCAGTCGGTCATACATGTCACTACAGTTCCCTTTCTCTAGGATACTTGCGTCCAGTAGGTCTTCCAGTAGTGTCTGTCGTGGCGGTTGTGGGTACGTCCTTGTCTCCTTTCGTAGGAAGTTTTTGAGCTGCAGGTACCGTAGCTCGTTCCCCCCAGCTAGCTGAAACTTCTCTGTCAGTTCGTCCAGTGTTGCGATCCTGTCGTCCGTGTATAGGTCCCTGACTGTCAGTGTCCCCCCGTCCTGCCTCCACCTTTTGAAGGTGGCGTCAGTCAGTGCTGGTGTGAACCTATGGTTGTTGCAGATGGGAGCCCTGTTCGACATTTTGGTCAGGCCAAGTTGCTGCCGCAGTTGGTTCCAGGATTGGAGGGTGGCTGTCACCACTGGGCTGCTGGAGTGTTTTTTGGGTGGGGATGGGAGTGCTGCCGTGGCGAGGGCCCGGAGGGAGGTTCCCATGCAGGAGGCCTCCTCCGCACGCACCCACTCAGCCTCTGGCTCCTGGATCCATCCCCTTACTCGCTCGGCTGTTGCTGCCCAGTGGTAGAATTGTAGATTCGGGAGGGCTAGCCCTCCCCTGGTTTTTGTTTTTTGTAAGACCTTCTTTGGGATCCTAGCATTTTTACCCCCCCATACGAACGCCATGATGAGTTTGTCCAGCGCTTTGAAAAAGGCCTTGGGGATGTAGATCGGAATGGATCTAAACAGGAAGAGGAACCTGGGCAGTACGTTCATTTTGATCGTCTGAACTCTCCCCGCGAGGGAGAGCGGGAGTGTGTTCCATCTTTGCAGGTCCTTTTTAACTTCCTCCGTCAGGCTGGTGAGGTTCCATTTGTGGATCCCTTTCCAGTCATGGGCTATTTGGATCCCCAGGTAGCGGAATTTATGTCGGGCTTGATTGAACGGCAGCCCCTTTAGTGCTGCCCCCCCCCCCCCCTTGCGGGTGTACTGGGAAGATCTCACTTTTGCTCATGTTGAGTTTGTAGCCCGAGAAGGCTCCAAACTCTTTCAGGAGCGCGATGATTCCGTCCATGCTGCTTTGTGGGTCCGAGATATAGAGGAGCAGATCATCCGCATAGAGTGAGACTCTGTGCTCTCTACCTCCCCTTCGGATCCCCCTCCAATTTTTTGCTGCCCTGAGCGCGATTGCTAGCGGTTCAATTGCTAGTGCGAACAGCAGCGGGGACAGTGGGCATCCTTGTCTGGTGCCCCTGTGCAGCTGGAAGTATTGGGAGTTGGTATTGTTGGTCTGTACACTCGCCATGGGTGCGTTGTACAGGAGCTTTACCCAAGCGGTGAACCCTGTTCCAAGCCCGAACCGCTCCAGTACCTCTATGAGGTATTTCCACTCGACTCTGTCGAAGGCCTTTTCTGCGTCCAGGGAGACGATCACCTCTTGTGTTCTCTCCCCGGAGGGGGTCATTATCATGTTCAGCAGGCGCCTGATGTTCGCGGTAAGCTGTCTACCTTTGACAAAGCCCGTCTGGTCCTCTGTGACCACCTCAGGTACACAGTCTTCTAGCCTCTTGGCTAGGATTTTGGCCAGTATTTTGGGACTCTGTAACACATAAGGAGATATTAAGACAGTTGACCAAAGTTTAGCCAAAGAGTAGGCTTTCAACAGCGTCTTAAATGATGAGTGTGTTTAGGGCTGGTTTAGTTCAGTTGGCTAGACAGCTGGTTTGTGACACAGAGCGAGGCCAGCAGCAAAGGTTCAATTCCTGAACTGGCTAAGGTTACTCATGAAGGCCTCGCCTTCTCAACTTTACCCCTCACCCGAGTGTGATGAGCCTCCGGTTTAATCACCACAAGTCAGCTCTCCCCCTCAAAGGGGAAAGCAGCCTGTGGTCATCTGGGACTAGGACTTTACCGATGATGAGAGAGTAAAAATGCAGAGAGGTCTAGGAAGGAATTTCCTTGGGCACATACAACAGAAGGGAAAGGGAGGCACAAAGGAAATTAAGGGTGCACAAAAAACTAGAAGTGGAGGAATGCAGAGTTCTTGCGTGATTTAGGTTTTAGGAGCTGCGGAGAGGCAAGGAGACACTTGAAAACAAGGCAGAGAATTTTAAATTTGGGGCCTTTTTTTGGACAGGGAGGCAATCCAGGTCAGTGAGTGCAGGGAACAGGACTGAGGGAAAGTATGGAAGGTGGAAGATCTGAGGCTGGCATGGGGAACATTGTAATTAGAGATGACAATTAAATGGATGAGGGCTAATGCATAGTTTCTTGTTCTACTTTCATTTTAATTGCATAATCTTTGGCAATTGAAAAAAAAAACTAAATTGCTCAGTGATTAATATTAATAGGCATAATTTCAAAACCCTATATATGCAGCTCAGCAAACACAACACTACAATGGCTAAAATTAACATCAGCTTCCCAATCTAAAGTCAGTGCATTCCAAACCAAAAGCAGAATATTCCAAGGCAACAGCAAAAGGACAGTTTAATTGGGAGAGGGGGCAAATTAGCAATATTCATAAAAGATGCAAATACAAGTAGCACAAAGGGAAGCTTTCAGTAAGGGAGATTGGACAGCAGAAACAGAATTGAGTAGGAACAACAAAAGACGTAAGCATTCTGGAAAGAGTTGCCCACAAAGCTCCTGGTGGTCGTGATCTCGTGGTTGGATGTATAAAGTCTGATCTCAAGGAAATGTGCAGCGAAAACTAATTGCTTATAACGGGAGATTTTAATCTTCATGAAGACATACCATTTCAAGTGGTAAAGGCAAATAGTTTTCGGGAATGTGATGAGGAAGGGTTTCTGGAAGAGCAAGAGGGAATACTGATGATAAGGTAACATTTTGCAGGTTGTGACAACAATGAGTGAACTTGATATTAAGCTCGAGGGGCAGAAAGGAAGGCCAGAACCCAAAGGGTCAAATTTAGGTTTTGCCGACAAATTCCTAAACTGGGCTGAACCATAAACTCACAAACAATGGGAAGTACTGAAAAGAAAATGCAACCCCAGGATCTGCTCCAAAAATGCAGAGTCTCTATACATGTAAATAAAATAGCTATGGCAAACAAATGAGGCAAGATAAAGTAACAGGCAAAGTTTTATGAAGAAATGGGGAGTCCACCCCGAATTGTAAAAAACTAAACAAGGTTTCTTTACAAGGTTTTGATTCAGGGTAGATTCAGAAAGAATGTTCCCGATGGTGGGGGAATCCAGAACTAGGGATCATAGTTTTAGGACTGAGGTGAGGGGAAATGTCTTCACCCAGAGAGTGGTGAATCTGCAGAATTCCCTACCACAGAAAGTAGTTGAGGCCAAATTGTTGTGTAATTTCAAGAAAGAATTAGATATAGGTCTTGGAGCTAAAGTGATATTGGGAGGGGGGGGGGGGGGGGGGGTTAGCCAGGATGAAGGTATTGAACTTCATGATCAGCCATGATCATAATGAATGGCAGCTCAAAGGGTCAAATGGCCTCCTCCTGCTTCTATTTTCTATGTTTAAGGTACGTTGCTTCCCGTAGTACCCAACCAGGCCTCAGAAGGCAGGTCCCGAAGTGGCCAACTTTATACACAATGTTAATCGAGCTTCCCCCGCCAACCTGCGACACAGGGAATACAATCATTCCCACCCTGTAAGTCCCGTATGGATGTAGGTTATGACACAAAGAGAAAAGAGTTCACTAATGTAAGGAAAGTAGAAATTAGGCGAGAGGGAAAGTTAATGAGATGTAAAAATGGAGTATGTAAAATAACTTGTGAATGATCTCAAAGCGAATAAAAGTTTTGTAAATATATTAAGATAAAAATGGTTCACGGAAATGTGGACGCATTAAATACAGCACCAGATGGTAATAATACGATGGACAAAAAAAACTGAAGACTTTTTAAATGATTAATTTACATATATTTTACTGTGAAGGGAGTGGACAAAAACTAGTGGGACTGGACATTATTTTACTCTGATATTAGTTTACCCCAATTCAACTTTCCATCCCCTCAGCCCAACACCAGTACCCCAAATTAGCATTGGTGTCCAATTAAATAATTATAATCATGTTCAGGATAGAATCACTGCACAAAAGGAGACCATTCGGCCCAGTCAGTACATGCTGGCTCTTTTGAATAGCAATTCAGCTTGTTTTGCACCTCCATTTCTTCCACACATCCACGCCAAATATTTGCCTTCAAATATTTCACTTGTGAACGCTACTATTCAATCCAATCCACTAAAATCCCAGCCGGTTGTGTGAAAATATTTTTCTCATCTCATTTCTGTTTCTTTGCCAATAATCTAAAGTTTGTGGCCTCTGTTATTGCCTTCAGCTGCTGCAAACAGGTTCTTTTCAGCTGCTCTTTCAAAATAGTCCATGGTTTTACTCGATCAAGTCTCCTCTTAACTATCCCTGTAATCCAATAATCCCACTTTTTGGACACGAAGGCCAATTTAGCATGGCCAATCCACCTAATCTGCACATCTTTGGACTGTGGGAGGAAACCGGAACACCCAGAGGAAACCCACGCAGACACGGGGAGAACGTGCAAACTCTGCACAGTTACCCAAGCCGGGAATCAAACCTGGGACCCTGGAGCTGTGAAGCAACTGTGCTAACCACAGTGCTGCCGTGCTGCCCTTTTGTACCTCTCTTCAAAGCTGTCATGTACTTAAAAGTGTAGCGCCCCAAATCAAACACAAGACTCTAGTTGGGGCCAAATTAGTGTATTTTATATATAAGGTTAGCATAACTTGCTGGCCTTGCCTTGGTGCTCTAAGCCTCTGTTTATTAAGTTTAAGATCTCACATGCTTTATTAAATGCTTTGTTGATCTGTCCTGCTACTTTCAAGGATTTGTACACAAATGCCTGCCACCTCTTTCTTCTTACACCTCCTTCAAAATTGTACTATTTAGCCTGACATTGGGGGGGGGGGGATTCTCCAGGGCTACTAGACTGGGCGGGAATTGTGATGACACACTGAATCAGGTGTGAGGGCAAAAACGGGATTCTCACTGGGCATCAAGCCGGTTAAGAGTCTCGCGGCACGCCCGGATGAGGTTCGGACAGGAATATGCAAACACCTCATTAAACTTCATTTCCATATCATTATTGGCAGAAAGCCTGATTCACAGCCTCCTGGGATGGTCTAGTAGCCCGCCCCCCAACCTAGACTCACATTGGCTTGAACTGGTTGGTACAAGTCCCAACAAGCAGGGAACCGGCACCTTGCACTCCGAGGGGGAGCAAGGGGGTGAGTACCCTCTCTATATCTGCCTACAGTGTGCCAAAGGAGGGTCCTTCCAGGAAAGTGGGGTTGGGGACACTAGGGTTGGGGTCAGGGGTCCTCAGGTCGGAGGTCTTTTCCTGGGATGGGGGTCGTTTGGCAGGTTTTCCCAACTGCAGCTTTGAAAATCATTAAACTGTCAGCATGTCAAGTTTCAGCTTAAAGTCTTCCCTCTGATTTGTGCGAACACTTTAAGCTCCCTCCCAGCATATCAAGTTCAAAGATTGGCCAAGTAGTGGATATTGTAGAGGATAGCAATCATCTCCAAAATGATATAGATGGGTTGGTGGAGTGAGTGATAAAGTGGCAGATGGATTTTAACACAGAGAAGTGTGAGGTCATGCATTTAGGAAAGTCAAACAGTTATAGGGAGTACACAATAAATGGGAGTATACTAAGAGGGGTAGATGAAGTGAAAGATCTTAGCATACAGATATACAGGTCCCTAAAGGCAGCAGTTCAAGTAGACAAGGTTGGAATGCTCTCTTGCATTGGCAGAGGTATAGAATAAAAGAGTAAGGATATAAAGTTGGAATTGTTTAAAATATCGGTGAGGCCACAACTGGAGTATTGCGTGTAATTCTGGTCACCACATCACAGGAAGGACGTTATTGCTCTGGAGAGAGTGCAGAGGATGTTTAGAAGAATGTTGCCAGGTCTAGAAAAGTATAGCTACGAGGAGAGACTGGATAGGTTGGGGTTATTTTCCTTGGAACAAAGAAGGCTGAGGGGTGACTTAATTGAGATGTACAAATTTATGAGGGGAAGAGATAGAGTGGTCAGGAAAATATTGTTTCCAATGGCGGAGAGTTCTAGAACTAGGGGACATAGATACAAGACAAGTGACAGAAGGTGTAGGGGGGACTTCAGGAAGAACATTGTTACGCAGAGGGTAATGGGTGTCTGGAATTCGCTGCCCGAATTGGTGGTGGAGGCAGAGACCCTAAACTCTTTCAAAAATACCTGGATTAGCACCTTAAGTGCTGGAAGCTACAGGGCTGTAAGCCAGGTGCAGGAAGGTGGGATTAGAAAAGGCACCTAGATGTTATTGGGCTGGCATGGACAAGATGGGATGAATGGCCTCCTACTGTGCTATAATTTATGTACGGTTCTATCTGTCAGAAGGTTCATCCCTCCCCCCTCCAGCGGGTGACACCCCACACCACTCCCAACTAATAGTACCACCCCCCCACAATATTTCCCCACCCCCCTACTCAAACTGACCCGACCGGTCCCAAAACCCCCGTTGTCCAACCCCTCCCCAATGTCCGACTCCTCCGTTACTCGATGACTGACCTTTGACTCCCCCCATTCCACTGATGCCCGATGCCCCCACCTCCCAAATGTCTGACTCCTCCCAATGTCCATCTCACCCCCTTCCTACCCAACTCCTCAACACCCCTGCATTCCCCCTTCCTACACAATCCCCTTAACCAGCCAAATCCAATTCACTTACCTTCTCCCTGGTCTCTCAATTTCTTTTTTTGGGGAAATATTTTTATTGTAATTTTTTTACCATTTTTATATAAAGCGTACATTAACACAGAATAACAGCCAGACAGTAAGAACCCCCCTCCTCCCCATACAACACTATAACCTCACCACTAACCCACCCCCTAATAGCTAACAGTGACCAACTCTTTAAAATACATGTTAGCATCTACGGTAAATCCCTTCCACCGACCCTCTCACTGGCCTTCTCGAGGTGCAAAAGCTCCAGCCTAAGAGGATCTAACTCCACAAGCGAGACAAAGGCCAGGATGTCTGCCCCCGCCCAGAGTTCCGGAACATCTGGGCCGGGATTCTCCCCCAATCGGGCCGTAACGGTGCCAAAGAGTAACGTGAACCACTCCAGCGTCGGGCTGCCTGTAAGTTGCGGAATCCTTCGCACTTCCGGGGGCTAGGCCGGCGCTGGAGTGGTTGGCGCCATGCCAACCGGTGCCGAAGGGCCTCCGCCAGCCGGCGCGGGTTGGCGCATGCGCGGGTGCACCAGAATGTTCTGGCACATGCGCAGAACCGCTGGCGTGTTCTTGCGCATGCACAAAGGGTTTCTTCTCTGCGCTGGCCATGGCGGAGTTTACAGAGGCCGGCGCGGAGGGAAAGAGTGCTCCCATGGCACAGGCCCGCCCGCAGATCGGTGGGCCCCGATCGCGGGCCAGGCCACCATGGGGGCCCCCTGCGGGGCCGGATCATCCCGCCCCCACCCCCACCCTGAGGACTCCGCAGGCCGCCCTCAGAGCCAGGTCGCGCCGGTATGGACCTTGTCTAATCCACGCTGGCGGGACTGGCTGAAAACAGCCGGCCGTTCGGCCCATTGGGGCCTGGAGAATCGCTGGGGGGGCCACTGCCAACAGCCGACCAGTGCGACATGATCCACTCTCCCACCAAAAAACCGCCGTCAGAGCGGCGGGGCGGGATTCACACCGTCCCCCGGTGATTCTCCGACCCAGTGGGGGGTCAGAAAATCCCACCCCAGAAATC
Source organism: Scyliorhinus canicula (assembly GCF_902713615.1). Taxonomy (NCBI): domain Eukaryota; kingdom Metazoa; phylum Chordata; class Chondrichthyes; order Carcharhiniformes; family Scyliorhinidae; genus Scyliorhinus; species Scyliorhinus canicula. The sequence continues at coordinate 71,478,404 of NC_052165.1, forward strand.
CCCAAAAATCGGCACAAGAGGGCAAAGCTCAAACCCAATGCCCAGGATTGCCGACATAACATCAAAAAAGGGTCTCCAGAGGCCCATCAGCTTTGAGCACGACCAGAACATTTGCGTGTGGTGTGCCAGCCCCCTCGAACGCTGATCACATTTATCCTCCACTCCATCGAACAATGACTCATTCCAGCCTTTGAGGTGTGCTCGACACACCATCTTTAGCTAAATGAGACTCAGTCTCACACAGGACAAGGTCGCCTACACCCTCCTCAGTGCCTCACTCCAAACCTCCTCTTCCAAGGTGGCCCCAGCTCCTCTGCCCACTTTGCCTTCACTCCCTCAACCGAGCACGTCTCCTCCCCCAATATCCGCTGGTATATGCCCGACGTACTGGCCACCTCCGACCTCGAGCAGGATAAAATCCGCTCAAGCAAGGTGGAAGGCTGCTTCACCGGGGAGGTCGGAAAGTAGCTTTTGACCCAGCTACGCACCTCGAGGTACCTGAACCCATCAGCATCCGTAAGCCCATATTTCTTTTTTTAAAATAAATTTAGAGTACCCAATTTTTTTCTTTTCCAATTAAGGGGCAATTTAGCGTGGCCAATCCACTTAACCTGCATATCATTGGGTTGTGGGGGTGAAACCCACGTAGACATGGGGAGAATGTGCAAACTCCACACGGAGTAAACCCATATTTCTCCTTCAGTTCCCCCAGGCTAATGAACCGACCCTCTAAAAATAAATCTCCACCTTCTCCAACCCCTTTTCCTTCCACTCCCTAAACGTGGCCTGTCAATTTTACTGGGTCCTTTAAACCGTCCTGCTTCCCAACAGGCAGTGCAGTAAAAGAGGAGAGCGTGCCCTCCCTGATTTCACTGAACTGCAGTGAAACTGGGCCCTGAGAGGCAGGGGGTTTGCATGAAGTTTTCCCGAGTGGCAAAGTGCACTTTAAACTTTTATCATTCCAACGGTCTGTGACTTTCTGCTGCTGGTAGAAAGTTATAGCCCAATAAATGGGACAATGAATGGAATTTTCCAGCCCTTCCCGCTGGCGGGATCTTCCAGTCCGGCCGAAACTGACCCCCACCACAGGTTCTCCGGTGGCAGGACGGGCAAGCCATGGAAATGACCATTGACTTCAGAGGGACAGGAAGATCTCGCTGATGGCCAATGGCGAGCTGACTTTTCCGTGGGAAAAATCCACGGTGGGGGAGGGGCTGTAGAATTCCAGAAAACATTACAGAGCCGATTAATCCTCAACATTTCTGTGCTCTGCTTCTTCCCTCTCAGACCAGCGGTTAAACACTACAAGCCTCACTTGTGATGCCCAAAACGTCTTTGTTCAATTTGCCATGCCAATTTCACAATCTGACCTGATGATCTCCACCTCGACAAAGAACTCACAGTCTAAATCACTGCTGACAATCAAATAAACTATCTGAATTGACTCCGACACTTGTTGGTCTTTGCCAGTGACATGGAACCACAGATTAAGGATCAGACCACCAGAGGAATCTGGCACTCTTCCAGACCTCAAGTGCGGCAACTGGTAATGTGGCTTTAACTGCTCGTTTGCCGTCTGTGTTGTTATCTGCATTCTGTTAGACATTGACAACAGTTAGGGCAGTGTCTCAGCTCAATTCCTTTTTTCCGCAACAGTATTTAATCTTCAACGCACACTGCTGGTGGCAGACTGCTAACAAGCACAGCTTTTCTACAGCTAGCTCCCTGAGCCTCTACATGATTTCTCAGTCAGTCTCGCCCAAGTGAGCTACTCTTTCCTCTCTTTCATAACTATTCTGCCAATATTTTGCAACACCTTTGTGAGTGAATGCGCCGTTTCATTTGTACCAGCTGCAAGATGCCACACCTAATTCCTGGTCGGCGCTGAGCTCCTTGATCATAGATCGGGCAAGCAAGAGAAACATCAGACAAATTTCAGATTGTTGACTGTCACCCAGAGACTCCATCTAGAAAACGTGCTTGGGAACATGTCGTGGGAGGACCAAGTTGTGAACTCGTGACATGCTGGGGGTGAGGTGAATCCATGATGCCCAAGGGGCAAGGAACAAGCTTGCAGTTAAAAAAGAATTGCCTCTAAAGTTTGGGGCTCAATTCCCACCCCCGCCCACCACGATCTTGTCTGGGATTCAGGATACCAACTCTGGTCCCAGAACGCTTTTAGGATCCCAAACACAGGGGTTGGCCGTTTAAACTCCTCGAGCACGTGCCACCCATTCACTGAGACTGTGGCTGACCTTTGACGTGCCTCCATATAGCCACCTTTGCCTACACGGTAGCATTGTGGATAGCATTGTGCAGCACGGTAGCTGCACAATTGCTTCACAGCTCCAGGGTCCCAGGTTCAATTCCGGCTTGGGTCACTGTCTGTATGGAGTCTGCACTTCCTCCCCAAGTGTGCGTGGGTTTCCTCCGGGTGCTCCGGTTTCCTCCCACGGTCCAAAGATGTGCAGGTTAGGTGGATTGGCCATGATAAATTGCCCTTAGTGTCCAAAATTTCCCTTAGTGTTGGGTGGGGTTACTGGGTTATGGGGATAGGGTGGAGGTGTTGACCTTGGGTAGGGTGCTCTTTCCAAGAGACGGTGCAGACTCGATGGGCCGAATGGTCTCCTTCTGCACTGTAAATTCTATGATCTATGATCTATAATGTTTGGTAACAGAAATCTATCAATCTCAGTTTTAAAATTAACAATTATCCTAAGTGTTGAGTAATTTGTAATGAGAGTTCCAAGCTTCTATTGTACTTTGCACGTACGGATGTTTCCTAACTTTCCTCCTGAAAGGCCTGGCTCTCAGTTTTAGACTGTGCCCTTGGAGGAATTGATCATGGAAGCCATTGGGTATTTGAATTTTAGTCTTTCAAATGTCCTACATTTACAATGGGCCGGATTCTCCGGTATCCCAGCCGTGTTTTTCCCAGCCGCCCGCCATTCGCTGATGACAGGATTCTATCTTCCCGCCGCTTGTCAATGGGATTTCCCATTGTAACCACCCCACGCCGTCGGGAAACCCGTGAGCGGGGGTGCACTGCCGGCAGGCAAATAGAATCACAATGACCTGAGAATTCCGGCCAATGATTTGCACTTTTGGCTCTCCGGAAAGAAGCACACAAAACCACCTGGATGCTGACGAGAGCCATTTTAGTTCTTATAGGCAGTGTACTGACAGTATAACTTGGGTTCTCTAGCTCTGCATCTGATTACATATGGTATCAACAGTAAAACTTTTATCCTTATCCGAACAGCCTCCCTTTCATTTCTGTGCTGCTGGTGTGTATTCAAGTTCAACACTGAATCCTTGATCTTGGGCAACTCAAGGCAAAGCACAAATGGCAATCTCGAAATAGCTCTGGGTAAGGACTGGTGAGACAAATGGGATTCAATAACAATTCCTTAATTTTTTTTTTAAAAATTGGTACAATAACAGCGAGACGATAATCTCAGGGGAAATCTAAAAATGGGCCTGCCAGGAAGTAGAATGGGGGTCCACAGAAAGGGCGCTGAGGTGAAGTACTGTAAGTACAAGGGGTCAGGAAAGGGTTTCAACATAGAATGACACATTCGATCAGTCAGTGCTAACCTCAGACGCCTTTTAGATTAAATTCTACATGCCCCAGTTTATGAAGTAAAAAGAAAAGCAGTTCATGCCATAAATCGCCATTTCCATTAATCACTTCAATTCACTGGGGTGACTGTGGGGTGGGAATGGGTGTGAAATAATTTCCCGTAAAGGAGTCAATTTTAAATAGATCCAATAACACTTAAAATGCTGCAGCTATCTGTAACCATTTCACTGACACCGCTCAAAATTAACCTCTGCTTTGCCAAACAAGAGCGAATTTCTGAAGTGCGTCAATGCCAAACATTCCAAATTTTCTTTGATTACAGCAACAAAGCTGAAACGTGAGCAATATTGCATCACTACTGATAGCCACCGACAAGAAAATCTTTCCTTCAAGAGACAATAACTGTCACAACAGGAAACCCCCATTCAACAAGCTAAACTGGCTCCTTTGTTCCAAATGCAAAAAATAGGTTTTGAAAAGGCATTGTTGTTTCCTACATTTAGGGCACGATTTTTCCCCCCCGCATTGCTCCCACGCCAACCTGATCACGCTGGGTGCATCGCGGGAGAGGCCCAAGTCGTGCTTTGCGCCGGGTGCAAAACCATGCCCAAGTCACCCAGCGCAATCTGGAATATGCCCTCGCTGGGTGTGATCCAGATAATCATATTTAAATGAGCTATTTACTCATTTAATAAATAAGCCGCATTCTGAAGGCACCCGGGAGTCGCCAGCCGCATCAGCGAAGCCTCAACTGGGTACCGATTGGTACAGGTCTCCACAAGCAGACATCAGGTGTGATGGCCAGGGAAGCTATTGGAGCCCGCCCGGGTGGTTGTGGACAGGGCAGGGCATTGTCCTGGCACTTGCTGGCATCTGCCCACATGACAGTGCTAACCTGGCACTGCCAGGGTGCCAGGTGGCATCTGCCAGGTTACCAGGGCACACCTCATGTGCCAGGATGGCAGTTCCAGTTTGGCACTGACAAGGGCTAGGGCCTGACGGGGATATGAAGGGTGGGGTTTGAAGGGACATCATAAAGGTTAGGGGGTGCGGGGTGATCCTGAAAGGGGGGCCCTCGGCGACCCCATAATGTGGTGCTCACTCGGGGCGGATAATGCCAATGGCTGCGGGGGGGGGGGGCACCCTTTCAAAATGGCACTTCGATCTCAGAGGAGCCAGTCTCCCCGGCGAGTTCTGCGGCCACTGCTGAATGAAAAAATTTTCTAAATGTGGGCCAGTCCGGGAGAAACAACGAAGGCCCAAAACACCAACAGGAAACACCCTGCCAAACTCACCTGAAATGACACTAAGTCATTTCTTGGAGAATCACACCGTTTCATTCCAGAAAGAAGGAAAAAGGGGGAGCAAGGTGAGGAGGGAGATTGGCCTGGGAACACAGCAGCGCCAAGAGGCAGGGCAGGGTGATAAAGCGCAATTGAGTTAAGTAAGCATGGGTTAGAGCAGAGTGTGCGACATTACGTAGAATGTCTACAATATTAATGCAATATCATAATTGACCACTAGATGAGCTAGGTGCAAAACTATATAAAGCACTGACTCTCAGGTTTCGGGGAGAGGGCTGGAGAGAGTGCAGAGGAGAGATCTAGAGAGTGCAAAGTACAGTTATAGAGTGTAGAGACTAGTGTGAGTAGAGTGTAGATTGTAGATTACGAGATTATTGCTTGCTATAGGAGTAAGTGCTCGAGCTTTAATAAGTTGTGTAATAAATTTGTCATTAAATTTAGTTTCTGTGGTCTTTGTAACACTACAACATCCATCCCAATAATAAGAATCACAAAGAACTGCTATACTTTTTGGAACACACTTCCATGCCGCCCAGTTTCTATCACTAAGCTCGTCCCACTTCCTCTATACCCACCCATGAAACTGTCTAACTGCTTTTTAAAGGACAAAATTGTACCTGTCTCTACCACTGCCTCTGGCAGCTCGTTCCAGATGCTCACCTCTGATGTTGGCTTTGTTATAAAATTTATTGTAAATGGAAAATATTTAATAAAAATATTTTAAAAAATAATCGGACAATGATCCCATTCCTAATGGCATTCCAGCCTCCTCTGCTAGGAGTTACATGAAGAACAGGCTTCAGTTTAGATCAATTATGTGATCAAACCACTTGCCAAGGCTTGGGTGAGGCACTAGAGGAGAATGTGTGTTTGTGAGACTGCGCTTAAATTGGCACTTACACAGCAAGTAAATTGGCTTTCATGGTATGGTAGGGCAAAGAGTGAAATTGGAGACACCGATACTGAAGATGAGGCTTGTTCAATGTTGTCCAAGTATATACCTACCTACCTAGGATGGGCAACAGTTGATCGTGAGCTCACAAAGGAGATGAATGCAGGAGTCAGCAAAGCTGCTGATCAAAAATCTACAGAGTATTAACAAACACTCAACAACACTATCTGTCCTTCTGGCAGTGAGTCCTGCTTGCTGAAGAAGCAAGATGAAAAAGTTGCGTAGCTTCCAGTCAATATTTAATGAGAAGAATGAAAATTGCACGGCAACACTGGATGAGGACAGTTCTTGTGCCAAGTTGGAAGTGGACTAGTCAACTACTTCGTAGAAGGCAGGCTCAAATGCCTGGTAAACCTCATGATGGGTTTCAAGATAGGGACTGGAAAGGGAGGAGGACAGAAGGGAAGATAGATCTCAACCTGGAGGACAAAGATCAAGGGAGATGGCAGAGTTGATGGACAGCACAGGATGGTGTTCACAAGCCGACAGAAAAATCTGGGATATTTGGCGTGTCCCTAAGTTATACGTGTATGAATCTACATGGAAGGTGAATGAGCGACAGAAAAGTCATGGTACAGCTGTGTCTAAACATTACACAGGAATCACTGAATAATATTATGCCTCGAGGCAAGTGTTAAGCATATTATTGTACACCGGAGGCCACTTCCGTGACCCAAGGGCAAATATTTTATCACCAACAGCCAGAAAATGGAGATAAACAAACTGCGAACCCAAAGCACAGAATTCCAATGAACCGATTCAGCTTTCAGTCCTCTCCTGAAACAGAATTCCTGATGCAAGGCAGATCATTTAAATGCATAATCCCGATTTCGAAATGTTCCTTAATTATTACCAGTTTCAAAGCTCACTGCACTGAGGGCTGCCAATTCAGCCCCGGGGCAGCAGGCCGTGTCCCAGATCCTAATCCTTTGCACATTACCGCTTTTCCGCAAAATAGAATTCCACTCCTTGTATCCTTCACAATAAGAGTCGGCCTTATTTCCATTTAAATTCAGTCACGGGATGACTGATTTACTGAGGCTGGGGCGCTGGGGTGAGGGGGGTGGGTGGAAGAGCAGTGCGGGAGTGGGTAATGAAAATACCTTCCATCCAGTACAAAGACGCGTGGCTTCTGAATGGCAGTGCGTGTAATATGGTTTTAATCTCCTTGATGGAGTTGACTCCATAACCTGCAGGCAACAAAGTTGCAACTGAAACAGACTTGTGAGCGGAAGCAAAAACTATATTACACGGATGAATACCGGCAAGGGTCCTGTGCATAATCCTCAATCGAGGCGTTGCAAAAATATGTTGATGGGTGGAATTTTGTTGGCCGATTTGCTGGGCTCGAAGACGACACTGGACGGCCTGGCGAACTCACACTGAGGCTTCCAAATTTTCCACTTAAAAAAAATATTTGCACAGTTCCACAGACACAGAAATGTTAAAAATCGTGAATCATGGATATCATTTTAAACAATCTGTTCATCAGATTCTACTCTTTTGCTCCAGATATTCACTGGTACAACAGGGATTATCCTAAACCAGCTCCTGGAATTCTTCCAGCAGAAATCTTTACTGTTACATATTGTAAAATTCCGTATAATAGCCATTGTTCGATTTTTCTCCTCTCATTTAAAAAAAAATAGCTCGAATACGAGTAAACCTCAGTCACACTGGCTTTACGAGGCAAGCATTGAGCGGTAATCTATCACAACATGACATACTTCTCGATACAACTGGTCGGTCCACATGCAAAAGAGAAAAGATGGGTTAAAGCTAAATATTCATCAACAACTTTATTTCCAGCACCTTTAACGTATTAAAGTGCCCCATTTGAGCATAATCAGATGACAATTAACGCCATACCAAATAAGGGCCATTACAACATTTAGAAAGAGATCCTTGCGACGGGTTTCTCGACATCGTAGGGTGAATTCAGTGGGAAATCCCAGTGACAGCGGCGGGACCAGAAGATCCTGCTGCCGACCAACGGGCCGTCTCCTGCTGCCACGAAACATGCCACGGGTAACCCAGAGAACCTTGCGCTTAATGACGATAGAGATAGGGGAGGAGCTGAGTCAATGAGCGATTTAAAAAAAAATAGGGTGAGATTTTTAAAATAAAGGTTCTGGCAAACGAGGACCCAATCTCAGTCAGCAAGTGCTAGGATGCTGGGTGAACAGAACTAGTTGTAAGTTAGGCTTTGGCGGCACAGTAGAACAGTGATGAACACTGCTGCTTCACAGCGCCAGGGTCCCATGTTCGATTCCCGGCTTAGGGCACAGTAGAACAGTGATGAACACTGTTGCTTCACAGCGCCAGGGTCCCATGGTCGATTCCCGGCTTAGGTCACTGTCTGGCACAGTAGAACAGTGATGAACACTGCTGCTTCACAGCGCCAGGGTCCCATGTTCGATTCCCAGCTTGGGTCACTGTCTGGGCGGAGTCTGCACATTCATCCCGTGTATGCGTGGGTTTCCTCCGGGTGCTCCGCTTTCCTCCCACAAGTCCCGAAAGACGTGCTGTTAGGTGAATTGGACATTCTGAATTCTCCCTCTGTGTACCCGAACAGGCACTGGAGTGTGGTGACTAGGGGATTCTCACAGTTCTCATTACAGTGTTAATGTAAGCCACTGTTCTTCAAACTTTTTTTCTGGGCACCCATTTTTACCAACCGGCCAACCTTCGGGGCCCAACCCGGCCGAACTTCGCGACCCATGCCGGCCAACCTGAGCGACCCACAATTTTTTCTTAACTTGTTTGCTGCTGATAAAAATAAACGCCTCCCCCCAGAACCTATAAAACAAAAAGCTGCAACCATTAAAAAAATTAGCGGCGCGGAAGGGGCCGGAGTCACAGAGAGAGGGAGATGCCCGGGCACCAGAATGGACACCCCGGCGGGGGAGGGGGGGGGCGGAGGGGGCTGGCCCACACTGGGTGAGGGAGAGGGCACACTGGGGATGGGGGGGGGGGGGGGGGGGAAGGATGATGGGGGGGGGGGAAGAGGACAGGATGGGAGTGGGGAGGGGGAAACAGGGCACACTGGGGGACGGGAGAGGGGGCACACTTGGGGGGGAGGGCACGCGGAGTGGGGGGCACACTGGGGGTGGGAGGCACACTGAGGGTGGGGGGGGAAAGAGGGCACACGGGGTGGGGGTCCTTAATTCCACCTGGGCCAGGTGGCTGATCCGGGCAGAGAAGGGGAGCAGCCACGTTGAGAGACCGGTGTGTTTGGGGCGGGGTGGGGGAGCTGCAGGGCCGCTTGTCGCTCGGCAGCACGGCCCCGGGATGAGGCGCCCCCGGGCCCGGGACAAACCAAAACAATTTAACACCGAGGCTTCGCTCACCACAAACTGCAGCCGGAGCCCCGGCCCCGCTCCCCAGGCAGCTACCCCGCTCCAAACCCCGTCATCGCTTCAAACAAACCCCAAAAACAGCGCACTTCCACCGGGGAGGGATGGAGAGACCCTCACCCCGAGACCCCCCCACCTTCACACTGAGAGCCCCACTAAAACAAATAGTGGCCACACTGCGCATGCGCGCCGATGATCGTGCGCGCAGTAGCAATACAACTGAATTTTGTTTTACATGTTAGCGGCCATTTTAAAGGCCGCTTTCAGCCGGCGTTATTAAAAGCCAGCTGCTGCGCAGGGATTTGAGCGATCGGGAGCACCGCGGACAACGGCCCCGTGACCCTCCCGACACCCGCCTGCGGGTCGCGGCCCCGGGTTTGAAGAACACTGATGTAAACCAACTTGTGACAATAAGAATTATTATTATTAAGAGCAGAGTTTTGATAAGCACAATGAGAGTTTATGGACTTCAGCGGTTCGTGAAGGCATCTCAAGGACGATTAGGGATGAGCAATAAATGCTGGCACAGCCAGCGAATCCCACATCCCATGCATACATCTGTTAAAATCATGGACTGAAATTCTCTGGTCATCGGGACTCACCTGGCAGCGCACCCCTGCCAGCAGGTGTCATGGCGGTGTGGGCTGGTTTAAATGGGAAATCTCATTGACAAGCGAGGGGAGGATAGAATCCAGCCACCAGTGAACCGCGCACGGCCGGGAAGCACGCAGCTGGGGGACCGGTGAAAACTCGCCCACTGGTTGGAAGTGTAAACCAGCTGTACCGCAGAGGTGGGAATAAGGAATCTTTGCAATGGAGAGAATAATCAAGATTAAGAATTAGAGTTGCACTTAAAGCACTAAAGCATCTTTTCTCTCGGAGATTGAGGAGCCTTTTAAAATGTTGTGCTTTTAATTTCAGGTTTTTTTTTAAGATTGATGTCACTAAAATGGCTCTCGCATTCCTCCCTCAACCAACACACCAAAAAAATAATCAATCGCACTTGGGAGCTTGCTGTGCATAAGATTGGTTGCCACATTTCCTACATTACAAATTACACCACTCCAATGGTGCTTCGTGGGGAGGTTGTAGAAGGCGCTATCTTATTGCCAGTTCTGCGTAAACTAATTGTTCCTCTCCTTCACAGTAATTGCACGTAAAATATTTTGGAACAGTGCTATACAAATGAAAATTTTTCTTCAACACACTTCTTCATTTGGCTCCTCAAGAAAGCTTCCAGAATGAAATTACAGCTTGGACATCTGGTGTAATTAAGAACTACTTTGAGCTGATAAAGATAATTTACTTCACATTAGAAAAATAACCACAAAAATATGACAGCCGAGCATCAGGCAAATTTGCTTAAAGTCTTCAATTAGAAACATTTTCTCCGAGCCCACTTAATTGCTGAAACTTAATTAGATGCAACATGAAAATCAATGAAACACTCAAGAGCTTTGTTTATTTTAAGTGCATTTCCTGGTAACGGTAGAGCTTTTGGGATTGTCTAATTAACACTACAAAATCCACTCAGCTATAAATACGGTTAGCAAGTGGAAGAGCTTAACACATTTAATGGGAATTTTATCCAGACAGCTTTCTCAGAGAGAAAGAAAATGACACTAAGAGTCATCCTCGCCAATTTTCTCTTTTCCTGGAATTCTTTCTGCCCACATTCCTTTGAGACCGTCGGTCTAATAAAATGAAGGTCTCACATTTCTATAACATCTTTCATGGCCTCAGGAAATCCCAAAGAGCTTTCTAACCGATGGAGTGCTACAGAAGTGGAGTCACCTGTTACGTAGGAAATGTGGGAACCAGCTTGCACACAGCAAAGGTCTGAGGAATGAGAGAATTTCAACAGTGTAACCCTTGGAATTCAAATGCCCAATGCAGGAGCAGCATGGAGGTACAGTGGTTAGCACTGTTGACTCACGGCGCCGAGCACCCGGGTTCGATCCCGGGTCACTGTCCGTATGGAGTTTGCACATTCTCCTCGGGTCTGAGTGGGTCTCGTTCCCACAACCCAAAGATGTGCAGGGTAGGTGAATTGGCCACGCTAAATTACCCTTTAACTGGAAAAATTATTGGATCCTCTAAATTTATTTTTGAGCAATGCTCAATGTGACTTACCCCCTTTGGTCCTGCTGTCTACTTGCTGGTGTCAATATTAACCTTTCCTTCAGAGCAAACGAATGTGACAACAGCTGAGGCGCTGCCGAGTCCGGGTTTAAAATATTTGGATCTGCGTCCATTCTGTTAGGAGGACCTGATTGCAATCCTAACTCCAGGCCTGCGTGGGGAATCCCTCAGGAAAAACAGCTTGGCAAAAAGAGGCCTCCCAAATCCCAAAAGAGGGCCACAGCCCTGGGACAATCCTCTTCCCTCTCCCTCCCACAATTCTTTGCGAACTACACTCCTGCACACCCATTTGAGTATCAGGTACAGCTCTTGCCATCGAAAATGCTGCTCTTACATTTCAGACTGAACACTGATCGCTAAGACAGCGCAACTGCCCAATGAGGCGATATTGGGGGCAATGGAGGGGAGCTTTTAATCCTCTATTGTTTCAGAGTCTTTTCTAAAACATTGCAATGCTCAATATAAATGCCTTCGCCTTCAAGAGTCGCAGGAGCTATGCAAAACAGTGGTCCAGTTAGCCAAGTGACCGATCAATTGTGTTGACGTTCTTACTGCAAGATCAAATATCACTTGCCACCATCCCACCACCAATTGCACAACAGCGCAACAAAGAGCATTGGAAACAAAGCAACAATCACAACAATAAACAAGCAGAACGCTGCAGATCTTGTGTGTAGGTGGACAGTTGTCAAGTTTAACTGTGAGATTGCTCAAGCCTGATTTCAAAGACTGACAGGAACGGAAACAGAATCCGCAGAACCACAGCACCTCAGAACTAAAACTCTGAGGACTATTGAAAGAGAGAATGAAAGCAAGCCTCCAGTAGTTAGCTTGTGATTTGTCGGAATAACTATCTGGTTCATTGCCTGTTCCTACTTATCGTCACAGGCCTTGAGACCTACAAGTTCAGATCTATCTGTTTGGATTCTCAAATAAATTATGCCTAATGCCCTTCATTTTGACAGCTCAACAAAACTAGATAACAACAAAAATCCTTCTGCAGAGCTCACAAGAACTTAGACATTAAGGGCGTAACTTGAGCATTGCTGAAAAAAAGAGGTTTTGTTGAAGCTTTTCATTTTGAACTCATCGGGACTATTGCAAGAATACTAATGTCAGCACAAACAACAACTTTGTACTGTGTGAGAAGAGGGTGTTCTTGAGAATCAAAACAGACATAGCTGAACTTGTATGTCTCAAGGTCTGTTAAGTGGGAACAGACAGTGAACCAGATAATCACTCGGTTAACTGTTAGTCCCTATCAACTGGTGGATTCTTCATGGCGAAGCCTCCGCCAATCAGAGTTCACCTGACAACCAAATAACAATCACAACAGTAAACAAGCCGAATGCTGCAGACCTTGGGCTGGATTCTTCGCAACCTCGCGCCGAAACGGGGAGAATCCAATTTCACGCTGAAATCGGGGCGGGCGCTGGTCCGGCGATTCTCCGGGACCCGAAAATCGGCATGATCGCAGAGTACTCCGCGCGACTGAGAGCCCATTGACAGAGGCCAGCCCAGCAATCCTCCGCTCCTGACAGGCCGAGTTCCCGACAGCGTCGACCTGACCACCGCGGCAGTCCTGGTGGGGGCGGGGGTATCGGACACTGGGGGGATGGCCTTATAGGCGGCTGGGGGAAGATCCGCGTGGTCAGACGCTCGGGTGTGCGGCCGAATCGGGGGGGGGGGGGTCTCTTTTCTCTGTGTAGCTCCGCGGTCTGTGTTTACCATGGCGTTCAGCGCGGCTGCTGGAGGCCGCCGCCGTGCGCATGAGCGGACTCAAAACCGGAAGTGTGGGGGCCCGTATCCACAGCTAATGCTGCGTGAATTACTCTGGGTCCTGCTAGCTCCCTGAAGGCCATTGAATCAGCTCATCTTTTTTGTAGGAATCTCCAGAGTCAAACTCCAGCATTTTTATGCTGGTGTGGGACATAGTCCCATTTTGAGAGAATCCAGCCCCTTGTGTGTAGGTGGATAGTTGTCAAGTGTAACCGTGAGGTTGCTCAAGCCTGATTTCAAAGATTGATATGAACGGAAACAGAATCCGCAGAACTACAGCACTGCAGAACTCAAACCCTGAGGACTATTGAAAGAGAGAATTAAAGCAAACCTCCGATATTCAGCTTGCAGAGCATAATGTTGTTGTTTCTCCTGACATTGGTTTTCTTGCGATTGTCCTGATGCGTGGAGGTCGAAAAGCTTTGACAAGATGTCTTTTTTTCATCAATACTCAAGTAGATTGAACTTTTTTCTCCTGCCCAACTATATTAAGAACATTAAAATATTCCTGTCTTATACACCTAACATATCAACTTGACTCAATTGGCAATGCTTTTGCCCTGAAATAAGATGAAGACCAAGCCTGAGATCAGAGTTCGGCCAGACTGACACTTCAGTGCAGTACAGAGGAAGGGCTGCACTGTCGGAGGTGTCATATTTCAATAAGACGTTAAACCAAGTTCCCAACTACTCTCTCAGGTAGAAGTAAAATATCCCACTAGCTAACTAAGTAAAGGGAAATTATAATTATACCTCAGTGAAACTTTACCTGGTGACTTAAGGCATTTGTGGGATCTTGATTTGTTTCTTTGGTTGCTGTGTTTCCTCCTACAGATATCTATTCCTGTCAATCTGAGGCAGCTGATTGGTGCACAGCATGGTTCCAAAAACAGCAATGAATTATAAATGACCAGATCATCTCTGTTAGCGATACTGGTTGAGGGATAAATTTGGCCAAGACTCGTGGGGAGAAATACCTTGTTCCTCATCAAATCAGAACATGAATGCTTTAAGCTCACCAAAGAGGACAGATAGGACCTTGGACTAACATCTCACCCAAAGGCTGGTGCCTCCTACACTGCGCCAATCCCTCGCTACTGCACTGGATGCAATTTGTGCTCAAGCACTGGAAGTGAGGCTTGAACCGATAGCCTTCGAACTCAGAAGTGAGAGTGCTATCAACTGAGCCATTGCTGACAAGTAATGGCGTTACATATCCATTTGCTTCCTTCTCTAATGGTACACATTTCTATCCCCCAGCAAATATCCGTTCACATTTGTTTCTTTTCTGAAAGGTCAATGGAAGTTTCCTCATTTAAGTAAAACCGCTTCTTTAACTAATGTTCCTAATGAGCAAACTTTAACTGTACAGAACGTGGTCCAGTGCTTAAACTGTTTTTAATGCATGATCTCACATATTTTCTTGCTCCCTCTCAAAGGCATTGACTTCTTGGTGGAGTATGATGCTGGCACATGGGTCGTTCCCCTATGGTCACCATTTGAGTGCAAACATTGGTACTACATTGTGTCAGACTATTCAACCATTGGGACATAATGCTGAGTTTGATTCTGTCTCTAGGCAGTGCCTGGATTTTACTCTCCAATCAGCTGTGACATAGAATTTACAGTGCAGAAGGAGGCCATTCAGCCTATCGAGTCTGCACCCGCTCTTGGAAAGAGCACCCTACCCAAGCCCACACCTCCACTCTATCCCCATAACCCAGTAACCCCACCCAACATTAAGGGCAATTTTGAATACTAAAGATAATAGCATGGCAAATCCACCTAACCTGCACATCTTTGGACTGTGGGAGGAAACTGGAGCACCCGAAGGAAACCCACACACACGGGGAGAACGTGCAGACTCTGCACAGACAGTGAACCAAGCTGGGAATCGAACATGGGACCCTGGAGCTGTGAAGCAATTGTGCTAACCACCATGCTACCGTGCTGCCCTAGCTGTGCCCGTGCTGTGGTTGGATAATAAGCAGGGACAGTTTCCCTGGACAGTTTCCCCTTTAGCTTTAGTGTGCTGGCCCCAACCCTCAATGACAGCGAACTCAGCACAATGGTTGCTGTCCAACTGAACCAGTTGTTAGGCCACTGATAGGGAAAGGTGGCTGTGTATGCCAGAGGAGACCCGATTCTCTCCCTTTATGTGGGTGCACAAGTTGGCAGTGAACCAATTTCCATGCCCATATCTTTCAGGAACAATACCATGTAAGATTGGAAATAATTCAGCTCTTAAACTATGAGCAAAGTAGCAATTTAGCTGCCCAAGAGGAGGGCTCAATGTGTTCATGGTTCTTGAAAATAGTCGGTACGTAGGCTCAACCATGGCTCTAAACGATGGATCAAGCCAGATCAGCTAACGGCCTGTATTCCTGTGAACTTGTGAGCATATGAAATAGGAGCACGAGCAGGCCATTTGCTCTCTCCAGCCTAATCCATTATTCAATAAGATCATGGCTGATGTGATTGTGTTTGAATTCCATATTTCTCTCTACCCACAATGACCTTTGATTGATTCCCTTACCCAACAAGAATCTATCTACCTCCACCTCAAAAATGATCAGTGGCCCCGCCTCCCTAAGTCACACAACCCTCCGAGAAAATATTTCTCCTCATCAAATAACGTCCCCCTAGTTGTGGACTCACCCACAAGAGGAAACACCTTTTCCACGTCCACTTTCTCGAGACCGTTCAGGTTATATAGCTCAATCGAGTCACCCCTATAATGTTCAGTAAAATCAGACAGGCTGGACTGGTACCAGGCTATAGCAAAACATACATACATATGACTAATCTGCCACGTGCTGAGCCCAGACCCTTTAGAAGTTGATGCTTTTGAATGTGTGTGTCGTGGGAGTGGTGGGAGGGGGGGGGGGGGGTGTGCAGGACAGAGGGAGAGAGAGAGCGAGAGAGACCAGCCAAAGAAAAGGACAGAGCATCAAATTCTTCAAGGTCTTTTGCCTAGATGTGGAATGCTCCGTTATGCCAATTGACAGAAAGCTCAATAACACTGCACTAAACTAAAACCTACTTGTTTCAATGTATCAACCCACAGGCTAAAGTGTGGATCTGGCCCCCAACCTGCATTTCTGCCGCTCTGTTCTTGATTGACTGTTACAAAGACCAATGTGGCTGTCAACAGCTGAGGTAGACCACTGAACCAGCTTATCATAGAACCTGTCGTGTTTCATAGATTATCATAGAATTTACAGTGCAGGAGGCCATTCGGCCCGTCGAGTCTGCACCGGCTCTTGGAAAGAGCACCCTACCCAAGGTCAACACCTCCACCCTATCTCCATAACACAGTAACCCCACCCAACACTAAGGGCAATTGTGGACACTAAGGGCAATTTATCATGGCCAATCCACCTAACCTGCACATCTTTGGACTGTGGGAGGAAACCGGAGCACCCGGAGGAAACCCACGCACACACGGGGAGGATGTGCAGACTCCGCACAGACTCCGACAGTGACCCAAGCCAGAATTGAACCTGGGACCCTGGAGCTGTGAAGCAATTGTGCTATCCACAATGCTACCGTGCTGCCCTTTATTCACCCTGGGGTAACACGGACTGCAACTTGATGCAGTTGTACTGGAAATCAGACACCAAACTTAAAGGTTGGTTAAATACGATTTATTGAACTTCTGTAACAGTGCACACAGTTTGCTGTGGGTTAACACTCTACTACTCCTAAGTGTATTAACTATACCTAACTAGACCAGACTAGCTCTGAGCCACGTGTAGAAGGTGTTAACTGATAGATACACCCTGATTGTCACTACAGTTGTCACCAGTGGAAAGAGACGGAGTGCTGATGCTTCGTGTGTTTTATAGTAGGAAACCTCCTTCTGGTGTTCTGTGTGTTGATTGGTTATGATCTGTCCTGTGTGTTAATTGGCTGTGCTGGGTGTCTGTCACTGCCTGTCTGTATGTCATTATGTCCATGAGTCATATTACGACATCCCCCTTTTTAAAAAAAATGTTGTTGATTGCTTAGAGCATGTCCAACAGTATATACAGATATATTTTTTTGTACAAATGTAGATTACCCAATTATTTTTTCCAATTAAGGGGCAATTTAGCGTGGCCAATCCACCTCTACTGTACATTTTTGGGTTGTGGGGGCAAAACCCACGCAGACACGGGGAGAATGTGCAAACGCCAGACGGACAGTGACCCAGAGCCGGGATCGAACCTGGGACCTCAGCGCCATGAGGCAGCTGTGCTAACCACTAGACCACTGTGCTGTCTTTGTATATACATATATAACTATTTACAGTGAACGGAGAGTAAAGGAATATGTACATTGAAGGTGTCTAACGTGCAGATACAGAACAATATGTACAATATAAATGTCGATAAGTCCAATCTCTGAGGCTGGTGTTGGATCCTTGTCGACCGCCTGAGAGGTGGAGGTGGGGACGACGGCGCCTTGACAGGCGGGATTGCAGCCAGATTGGTGGCCCCATGGAACGTGCAGAGCTTCCTGCTGGACTCATGCAGTTGGTAGCTGCCAGAAACCACGTGATGTATCTAGCTTCGTGAAGAATTTGGCGTGTGCCATCTCACTGGTTAACTCCTCCCACTTCGGGATTGGGTAGTGTTCCCGCATTATGTTCTGGTTAAGATCTTTGGGATCTATACATATGCCCAACTCTCTGCTGGACTCATGCAGTTGGTAGCTGCCAGAAACCACGTGATGTATCTAGCTTCGTGAAGAATTTGGCATGTGCCATCTCACTGGTTAACTCCTCCCACTTTGGGATTGGGTAGTGTTCCCGCATTATGTTCTGGTTAAGATCTTTGGGATCTATACATATGCCCAACTCTCTTGAGGGCTTCTTCACACAGACCATCAAGCTAACCCAGTCAGTCGGTCCGTCACTTTAGAGATTATACTCTGGCATCAGGCCTGAGTGAAATTTTTTAACAGTACGGCAGCGTACCCATTCCACTAAACACATCCAGGTATTGTGTCAGGCTTTCATCAATGTCAGCCTGAAGATCCACATTGGCAGAGGGCATGGCATGGACTTGCTGCACGAGATTAAGTAGCTTGCATGCACGGGGACCAAGGAGGGAAGCCTTGTCAGGCTTTACGATTTCGAATCGCAGTGTGGCATTGATGGTCTTGTTGAAGACATGTGGATGGCAAGATCCTAAGGCAGTTGCCATTATAATCAAGAAGCTGGCAGGTCAGCGGAAGAATTATTGGTTGCCTTTTGATGTGGGCAAGATCAGCCTGAGATATCAGATTGGCTGAAGCACCAGTGTCCAGCTTGAACTGGATGTTGCATTGGTTAACGTGTACGACAGCACACCATTCGTCCGCAGAATCCATGTTGAGGATAGATAGGTGTCTTGCTGAATTTGAGGAGGTATGTTCACAAGTTGTTATGCTGTCCACCAGACATGGGGAACAGGATCAGAATCCAATAGCTCTTGCTGCACAAATCGAACGCGTTTGCGTTGGAAATAGGATCGTTTGCCCTTGACCTGTGGTGCAGACCTGCACAAGGCTGCATAATGTCCTGACTTTCTACAATTTAAATATCGCCTGTCTCTTGCAGGGCATTGCTGCTTTAAGTGGGTGGTGCCGCAGTTCAGGCACGTCATGACGTTGATGTCGTTACGCCATGTGCGTTGTCACGCATGCGCAATGCAGTCAGCCGCCGTTCGCACCTGCGCAGTTTGGTCTTCGGCCGCTTTGTTCTCCTGTTCGCGGTGCGTACGCGTGGAATCCAGGGGAAAGTGCGCAAAATGGCCGCCTTCATCAATACTGAGGCGCCGCATCTGGACGATGGCCTGTACACTCTCTGCCTCGTGGGAGGCAATATGGTCCTGTTCTGCCGATTTAAGATGGGAGTACCGACTTCCTGCCTGCTCATGCACTTTACACCTCTCGATTGCGAATGGCAGGGTCCTGTTTTATATTTTAAGGAGCTGCTCCCGCAAGGCATCGGAGTGCACCCCAAACACAATCTGATCCCTGATGATGGAATCAGTGGTTCCCCCATAGCTGCAGGACTGTGCTAATATACGGAGATGAGTTACAAAGGATTGGAAAGGTTCATCCTTACCCTGAAGGCATTGCTGGAAGACATAGCGCTCAAAGTTCTCGGTCGTTTCGACCAGTGACTGTCGAATTTGGCTGAAACTGTCTTGAATTTTGTCTTGTCCTCGCCGTCGGCAAAAATGAGCGAGTTGAATATTTGGATAGCTTGGTCCTCCGCAGTCGACAGGAGCAGCTTGCTGTGGCTTGACACTCTACTACTCTTGTGTACTAAATCAACACGCAGAACACCAGAAGGAGGTTTCCTACTATAAAACACACGAGGCATCAGCACTCCGTCTCTTTCCACTGGTGACAACTGTAGCGACAGTCGGGGTGTATATATCAGTTAACACCTTCTACACGTGGCTCAGAGCTAGTCTGGTCTAGTTAGGTATTGTTAGTACACTTAGGGGTAGTAAAGTGTCAACCCACAGCAAGCTGTGTGCACTGTTAAGAAGTGCAATAAATCGTATTGAACCAACGCCTAAGTTTGGTGTCTATTTTTCAGTACAACTGCATCGAGTTGCAGCCCGTGTTACCCCAGAGTGAATAACACAACGGCCCATCGAGTTTGAACCGACCTTCTGAAAGGGCACCCCATCTAGGCCCACTCCCCTGCCCTATGCCTGTAACCACACCTAACCTGCACAGCTCTGGACACTAAGGGACATTTGCAGCATGGCCAATCCACCTAACCTGCACATCTTTGGACTGCAGGAGGAAACCGGAGCTGCCAGAGGAAACCCACAGAGACATGGGGGAGAACGTGCAAATTCCACACATGCAACCACTCAAGGCTGGAATTGAACTCAGGGGTCCCTGGTCCTGCGAGGCAGCAGTGCTAACCACCGTGCCACCACGACGCCCCGTGCCCTTATCCACCCTGATAAGAATTGCCAGTCTCTTCTCATCTCCCATCTGGATGCAGCATCTAACTCTTAAAAAAAGTTTATTTCCTGGGATGTGAGCATCGATAGCAAGGCCAGCATTTGTTGTCCATCGCTAATTGCCCTTGAACTGAGTGGTAGTTAAGAGTCAACCACATTGCTGTGGATCTGGAGTCGCATGTAGGTCACACCAGGTAAAGATGGCCGATTTCCTTCCCTGAAGGACATTCACGGATCAGATGGGTTTTTACGACAATGGCAAAATGGTAATCAATAGAGTTGTAATTCCAGATTTCTTATTTTTATTGAATTCACATTTCACCATTTTCTGTGGTGGGATTCAAACCCAAGTCCCAAGAACAGTCTCCTGGGTCTTTGGATTACTAGCTCAGTGACAACACCACTATGCCACCACCTCCCCTAAACTGTTTGTTCAAGTTCATTTCATGTCTTGGTCACCTTGCTGAAGAGTGAAGGGAAATCAAGCACCTTTGAAGGGTTAAATTATGTGGAAATTGTAAAAGAAAACCTCGGAGATCAAACAAATTTTGCTCCAGAGTACAGTAAATTACTTGGAAGTAGGTTTTCCATTTGGTGCCAAGACTCATAAATTGAATCCAGTCCTGGAATAAGGATGATGGCAGGCCTCATGAATCTAAGGAGCCAGGAGGCAAAATCTCCTGCAAGAAGATATTCTCAAGTGGCTTAGCTTTAAGTATTTTACACTGAGTCAAAGTGAATCAAATCTCGTGTTGGGCAGTCCTCCCTAACAGGGAAGAATCAATCTCGAATAAACATTGCCCTCGATATGCATTTCAGTATCTCTGAATCACTTTACTTTATCGTAAAAATTCTCATGTTTAAAACTACACGCCCTGTGACAGATCAGCATTGTCTCATGGTTGATGTCTCCAAGTCCAGCGGGGTAGTGTAAAATACATGTCTGTGTGGGTTTCCTCCGGCTGCCTCCCACAGTCCAAAGATGTGCAGGTTAGGTGGATTGGCCATGCTGCAAATGCCCCTTGAGACACTACACTGATAGCCTTTGGCTCGAAGTTCAAAATGGCCAGTCACAGGGCGCAAGTGATCAAACAATGGTCGATTGAGCTAGAGCATGCACCTCACTTCAAAGAACTATTTGACTTCATTATGGTGATGCACACTTATTCTCCCTTGGCACTTCTTTCCTTACATTTAATCTTGTGTTGCTGATCAACAGTCATGCCAATAGATGGCCTCACTTTCATTGGTCCTTGCTGCCTTGCTGATGAATGATAATGCATGAGCAGGAAGTCAGGATCTGCCATTTTCCCTAGCTTCAGTTTCTGAAAAGCGCTATTCCCCATCGGCATCGCCCTTGCATGATTGGCAGCCGAGCCTATCTATATTTGGACACGGTCCACCACAGCACAAAAAAAGCCCTACTTTGAAAAGATAAAATTGACCTATTTGGCAAGAGTTGTTCAATTCTCAGCACTAGCTTCTCACCCTCTCTGAAATGGGAGATAAAGGACAAGCAGGACCCAGACCTTCCTGTCACTTGCCATTTCAACTCACCATCCTGCTCTCATGTCCACATGTCCATCCTTGGCCTGCTGCAATGTTCCAGTGAAGCCCAGCGCAAAGTGAAGGAACAGCACCTCATCTTCCGATTAGGTAGGTTACAGCCTTCCGGACTAGCCTTCAACTACTTCAGACTGTGGACCCTCTCCTCCACCTTCACCTCATTTTTATTTCTATTAATTTATTTTCATTTTTTCCATCGATTGGATTTTCCCTCACCATTGACCCCCTTCCCCCAACCCCACTTCGGCCATCAGTTCCCTGTTCCTAGTTGTCCTTTGACACACCATTTCCCTTTGCTCTCATTCACACATTCTAATCTCTTTATGTGCCACTATCTGCACCCTTCTTAGCCTTAATCACCCCTATTGACATTCCTTTGTCTTTCTGTCCACGACATCTTTGTCAATCTCCGCCTATCATTGGCCCTCTATCCAGCCCCATTGCTCCATGCCCTCCACAACAGTATAAATCTGACCATATTTCCAGTTCATCCTGATATGCCATCCAGACTTGAAACGTTAGCTCCCTTCTCTCTCCACAGACGCTGGCAGACCTACTGAGATTGTCCAGCATTTTCTGTTTTTGACATAAAACCCATCTAGTTCACTAATTTTCCATCCTTACCTGGCCTATCTCTGGCTCCAGACCCACACCAATGTGGTTGACTTTTAACTGCCCTGTTTTCAGTTCAGGAGCAATCAGGGATGAGCAACAAATGCTGGCCTTGCCAGCGGTGCCATATCCCATAAAAGAATAAATAAATAAATTAGTAATGTGAAACTCTCTAAATCAGGTTTGCTCAAAGGTGTCTATCACAAGGACACTCTGGTCAGTTGATGTGTGGACATGGCGGTTGAATACTTGAAATGTGATCAGCAGGAGGAAAGAAGTGTTTATTTCAACAACGTGAGTCTAGAAGGATGTGTTGGAACTACCTTTGGATTGAATTTTGCAGTTGGAAGGAATGCGATTGGAGGCCATCCATTTTAAAACCAGGCAGATAGGAGCAAGAGTTAACAAATTTGTGCAATTCAGTTATCAAGAAACATTGACTAAACATATAATTAAGGCAACAGTCAAATAAATGTATGCTCTCTGAAGAGAGAGGTTGGAAGGACTGGTCAACTGATGGCTCGATGGGATTGATTTGTTCCTGACATTTTTCCTGCCCTTGGAGCCTGTGAAAATGACCATTTCCATTGACATTCCTTCACGTAAATTGTATGGAATTTGCATGGCAGGCGTCCATTAGAAGGAACATTCATCGCTGGCTGAATTTTATTGGGTAAGCCTTGAGTGATATGTTTGCTACGTAAGAGAACAATGACCCTGTTCATGTATCCAAGAGAAACATTATTTTCTATTATTGAAGTGTGTTTATTCCAAATGTTGCCCACTGTTTATTTGGACCTCACAGCGTTAAATCATTCACACTTTCTAGTTTGTAACGGGTTTTTAAAAAAAAATAATTGATTTTGGGACCTGATGCTCAGCAATGGCATTATTTCCGCTCTTAATGATGCACAACAGATCCCGGCCCTGGGTCACTGTCCGTGTGGAGTTTGCACATTCTCCCCGTGTCTGCGTGGGTTTTACCCCCACAACCCAAAGATGTGCAGGTTAGGTGGATTGGCTACGCTAAATTGCCCCTTAATTGGAAAAAATAATTGGGTACTCTAAATTTATTTTTTAAAAAATGATGCACAACAGCAAGCATGGCCATTGTAATATAATGGAAAGACAGCTAGATCACCCTCACAGCAAAAAAATCAAAACCACCAGCGGAATATTCCCACTTGCAGCACGGTGGCGCAGCGGTTAGCATTGCTGCCTCACGCCGCTGAGGTCCCAGGTTCAACCCCGGCCCCGGGTCACTGTCCATGTGCAATTTGCACATTCTTCCGTGTCTGCATGGGTTTCGCCCCCACAACCCAAAGATGCGCAGGGTTGGTGGATTGGCCACGCTAAATTGCCTCTTAATTGGAAATAAAATGAATTGGGTATCTAAATTTTTAAAAAAAAGTATATTCCCACTTCCCATTTGGTGGGCAGCATAGTAGCACGTGGATAGCATTGTGGCTTCACAGCATCAGTGTCCCAGGTTCGATTCCCCACTGGGTCACTGTGTGCGAAGTCTACTAGTTCTCCCCGTGTCTGCATGGGTTTCCTCCGGGTGCTCTAGTTTCCTCCCACAGTCCAAAGACATGCAGGTTAGGTGGATTGGCCATGATAAATTGCCCCTTAG
Organism: Scyliorhinus canicula; assembly: GCF_902713615.1. Taxonomy (NCBI): domain Eukaryota; kingdom Metazoa; phylum Chordata; class Chondrichthyes; order Carcharhiniformes; family Scyliorhinidae; genus Scyliorhinus; species Scyliorhinus canicula. Next base: position 71,502,287 of record NC_052165.1, read on the forward strand.
TGACCAAAAAAGGGTAGGCGGGGTTATTAGGTTATGGGGATAGGGTGGAAGTGAGCGCTTAAATGGGTCGGTGCAGACTCGATGGGCCGAATGGCCTCCTTCTGCACTGTATGTTCTATGTTCTATGTTAGGCAGCACGGTAGCACAAGTGGATAGCACTGTGGCTTCACAGTGCTAGGTTCCCGTTCGATTCCCCGCTGGGTCACTGTGCGGAGTCTGCACGTTCTCCCCGTGTCTGTGTGGGTTTCCTCCGGGTGCTCCGGTTTCCTCCCAGAGTCCAAAGATGTGCAGGTTAAGTGGATTGGCCATGATAAATTGCCCTTAGTGTCCAAGAAAAGGTTAGGAGGGGTTATTGGGTTAAGGGGATAGGGTGGAAGTGAGAGTTTGAGTGGGGTCGGTGCAGACTCAATGGGCTGAATGGCTTCCTTCTGCACTGTATGTTCTATGTTCTATATAATCTGACCAAATCAGATTGCCGAATACATCTTGGGGAATTAGACTAGAGATGGTGCACTTCTGGCTCAACGATAGGGTACTGGGACGGTAGCAGCAGCAACCCGGGGGGGGGGGGGGGGGGGGGGGCACGTTGATTATGTTTGCTTATTTTATTTAAATTTGATTTATTTAATTTTAATTTATGGTTAAGTTCTCTTGTTGGGGGGAGGGTGGGGGGAGTGTGATACATGTGATGTTACGGTATGGGGGGAATTGTGGGTGTTATAGGGCTGTTAGTTGCATATTACTGCTTGTTGCTATACTTGTTGTTATATTTTTATATTTTCTGTAAAAAATTCCAATAAAAATTATTTGAGGAAAGAAAGGACCCGAACAGCCGTCCAAGACAGACCTTAACACTAGATTTTATCACTGATCTGACTTGAAAGAAACCAAAGGAAAACTTTCAGGAAATATTGTGAAGCTGCATTAACTAAATAATGAACCAATTAACTAAATAAACAAAATATAAACATGAACTAAAAATTTAACAAAATATTGTGAAGCTCCAATAACTAAAAACCAATGCGGTTGACTTTTAACTGCCCTATATTCAGTTCAAGGGCAATTAGGGATGAGCAGCAAATGTAACACAGTGGTTAGCACTGCTGCCACACCGCGGCAGAGAAACGGGTATGATTCCAACCTTGAGTGACTGTGTGGATTTGCACATTCTCCCCGTGTCTGCGTGGGTTTCCTCTGGGTGTTTTGGATCCTCTCTCAGTTCAAAGGTGGGCAGGTTAGGTTGATTGACCGTGCTAAATTGCCCCTTGGTGTCCAAAGGTTGGGTGGGTTTGCGGTGATGGGGCCTAGGTGGGGTGTTCTTTTGGAAGGTTGGTGCAGGCTCGATAGGCTGAGTGGCCTTCTTCTGCACTGTAGGGATTTCATGATTCTATGAACATGGGTTGGGGGGATAAAACTCCCCCTTCTCCTCTCCTTGAGAGAATATCTGTCATGACTGAATTCAGGGCTCTTCCTCCTTACAACTCAAACTGTGCAGAATTTTGAAACCTGGACAAAGTGCCCTTTAGTTGAAAATCCAATGGAGAGTGGTGGGGTCAGCGTACTTTGCAATGGTCTCCAGTTACACCATTAACAATCCAGACACATTACATGAACAGCCGCTATTCACTACTGTTTTGAGCTGGCTGATGTCAACCAGTGTGCCAGGAAGCCATTAACAGCAGTCAATACAAGGGATGGCAAACGTGATCTGTACTAGAAAAAGGAAAGTGTGGACAGAGAAGTTGATTTTAACACAATCCACCTAGAAACCGATGGGAGAGCGTTTAAAATTGACCATTTCCCGTACCAGCCTCCCCGAACAGGCGCCAGAATGTGGCGACTAGGGGCTTCTCACAGTAACTTCATTGAAGCCTACTTGTGACAATAAGAGACTATTATTATTATTGCCCTACCTGCAGCACTCAGGTAGCTGAGGTGCCTGCAGGAATCAGGTAGGAGTCTCACAATTCATGCACATTGGCTCATATTTTACTTCTTGTGGCCAGACCTGTCTCAGACTCCCCTCCTTCCTGTAAAACCCTCTCAACACTCCCCCCCATCACCCACGTGCTGGCCAGCTGCCACGGAGTGAGCAGAAGGCGAGCATTATGAATCTGAGACCCACGAGTCAAAACATTCTATGCCTTAAACGTAGACCGGCATATGCTTTTTGCACTCCCCCACACTCCTTCCCAAAACACACCGGGGGCTAAAATCAATCTCTGAGAGTGTGGTTCATCTGTTTTTCTCATGCACAAATGTCCATTTGGTTCGTGCCCTGGAGGGGTACAGCAACTATCCACTATCCAGCTGGCTTCTAGAGAAAAAAGGGAGAAAATTGGCAAGACGATAACTCCCATTGGAGTAGACCATACCGCCCCTCAAGCCTGCTTCACTATTCAACACCGCCACGGCTGACTTTCTACTTCAACTCCACTTTCTATTCCTCGATTCCCTCGGAGATCAAGGGCTGGATTCTCTGCCGGCGGGATGTTCTGTTTTGCCGGCAGCCTGGAGTTTCCCGACAGCGTGGGGCTACCCCAACATATATATAGACAAAGTCAAAGATGCCAGACAATGCTTGGAATGCGAGCATTTGCGGGTAATCAAATCTTCGCAGATCCAGAGATTGGGGTAATCCCAGGTTAAAGAGGTGTGAATTGTCTCAAGCCAGGACAGATGGTAGGATTTTGCAAGTCCAGGCCATATTCTCAATTTACGCTCAGGACACAGCAGACCAGCTGCGGATCACCGCCAAACAGATGAGACAACGATACTATGCCATCTATATGCACACCAAGAACAGGAAGCTTGAGAAACTTGGCATCACCACCAGCAGCAACCAAGCCTCCCCCAGTACCACAGTAGAAAACAATACCGGGAAATCTATTTTCAACTTTTCGGACTACGCCCTTCAACCAGACGAAATCGAAGTCCTCAGCAGAGGGCTCAATTTCTGTACCACCACCAAAATGGACCCCATCAGTCTCGCAGCAGACACAGAGGAATTCATCAGGCGAATGAGGCTCCGGGAATTCTTCCACAGACCCCAAGAGGCCGACAGAGAACCCAATGAGACGACCAATGAACCGGAACAGCAGACCGAGAGATCTGTGGTGCGGCAACCGAAAAGGAAAGAGTCGAATTGGATCCCTCCGGAAGGCCGCTGCCCTAGACTCGACATGTATGCTCAAGCCGTCAGGAGTCGTGTCAATGCCAGATTCATCAGTCGCATTCACAAGGCAGCCCCGAATATCACCCAAGCACAACGCAACGCCATCCGCGCTCTCAAGACCAACCGCAACATCGTCATCAAACCAGGAGACAAAGGAGGGGCCACCGTCATACTGAACAGAACGGACTACTGCAAAGAAGTATACCGACAACTGAACAACCAGGAACACTACAGTCAGTTACCCGCAGATCCAACCAAGGAACACATCCGCCAACTCAATAGACTGATCAAGACCTTGGATCCAGACCTTCAGAGCACCCTACATGCTCTCATCCCACGTAATCCCCGCATTGGAGATCTCTACTGCCTCCTGAAAATACACAAGGCCAACACACCAGGCAGTCCTATCGTTTCAGGCAATGGGATCCTGTGTGAGAATCTCTCTGGCCACATCGAGGGCATCTTGAAACCCATCGTACAAGGTACACCCAGCTTCTGTCGCGACACAACGGACTTCCTACAGAAACTCAGCACCCATGGACCAGTTGAACCAGGATCATTCCTCGTTACAATGGACATCTCGGCACTCTACATCAGCATCCCCCATGACGACGGCATTGCTGCAACAGCCTCGGTACTCAACACCGACAACTGCCAATCTCCAGACGCAATTCTGCAACTCATCCGCTTCATTCTAGATCACAACGTCTTCACCTTCGACAACAAATTCTTCATCCAGACGCACGGAACAGCCATGGGGACCAAATTCGCACCTCAATATGCCAACATCTTCATGCACAAGTTTGAACAAGACTTCCTCACCACACAGGACCTTCATCCGATGTTATACACCAGATACATCGATGACATTTTTTACCTTTGGCCCAATGGCGAAGAATCACCGAAACGACTACACGATGACATCAATAAGTTCCATCCCACCATCAGACTCACCATGAACTATTCTCCAAAATCAGTTGCATTCTTGGACACACTCATATCCATCAAGGACGGTCACCTCAGCACTTCACTTTACCGCAAGCCACAGATAACCTCACGATGCTCCACTTCTCCAGCTTTCACCCTAATCACATTAAAGAAGCTATCCCCTATGGACAAGCCCTCCGTATACACAGGATCTGCTCAGACGAGGAGGAGCGTAACAGACATCTACAGATGCTGAACGATGCCCTCGCACGAACGGAATATGGCGCTCGACTCATCGATCGACAGTTCCAACGCGCCACAGCAAAAAAACGCACCGATCTCCTCAGAAGACAAACACGGGACACAACTGACAGAGTACCCTTCGTCGTCCAGTACTTTCCTGGAGCAGAGAAACTACGACATCTTCTTTGCAGCTTTCAACACATCATCGATGAAGATGAACATCTTGCCAAGGTCATCCCCACACCCCACTACTTGCCTTCAAACAACCGCGCAACCTCAAACAAACCATTGTTTGCAGCAAACTACCCAGCCTTCAGAACAGCGACCACAACACCACACAACCCTGCCACGGCAATCTCTGCAAGACATGCCAGATCATCGACATGGATACCAACATTACACGTGAGAACACCACCCACCAGGTCTGCAGTACATACTCATTCGACTCGGCCAATGTTGTCTACCTCATACGCTGCAGGAAAGGATGTCCCGAAGCGTGGTACATTCGTGAGACCATGCAGACGCTGCGACAACGAATGAACGGGCATCGTGCGACAATCAACAGGCAGGAATGTTCCCTTCCAGTCGGGGAACAGTTCAGCAGTCAAGGGCATTCAGCCTCTGATCTCCGGGTAAGCGTTCTCCAAGGCGGCCTTCAGGACACGTGACAACGCAGAATTGCCGAGCAGAAACTTATAGCCATGTTCTGCATGCACGAGTGTGGCCTCAACCGAGATCTTGGATTCATGTTGCATTATATCCACCCCCCATCATCTGGCCTGGACTTGCAAAATCCTACCAACTGTCCTGGTTTGAGACAATTCACACCTCTTTAACCTGGGATTACCCCTATCTCTGGATCTGTGAAGATTTGATTACCAGCAAATGCTCATATTTCAAGCCACATCTGGCATCTTTGACTTTGTCTATATATATGTTTCTGGAACATATGAAAAATGAAAATCGCTTTTTGTCACGAGTAGGCTTCAATGAAGTTACTGTGAAAAGCCCCTAGTCGCCACATTCCGGCGCCTGTCCGGGGAGGCTGGTACGGAATCGAACCGTGCTGCTGGCCTGCTTGGTCTGCTTTAAAAGCCAGCGGTTTAGCCGAGTGAGCTAAACCAGCCCCTCTCCATTATCTCTCCATTCACCTGAGGAAGGAGCAGTGCTCCGAAAGCTCGTGTTTGAAACAAACCTGTTGGACTTTAACCTGGTGTTGTAAGACTTCTTACTATGTTTTTCATGTCTGGAAGAATCTGCCTGGACTGTACGCAGCGCAATACTTTTCATTGTACTTCGGTACACGTGACAATAAATCCAAATCTAAATCCACAACGTTCTGGGATCGAGAATTCCAAAGATTCAAAACCCTTGAGTGGGGGAATTTCCACCCCCCTCCTCCCCATCTCACTTCTAAATGATTGGCCCCTTATCCGGAGATTGCCCCTGTGTTTTGGATTGTTTCAGGTGGTCGGGAATCATGTATGTTTCAAGGATTCGCCTCTCATTCTTCTAAAGTTTAGAGAACATAGAGTCAACTTATTCAGCCTCTCATCACAAGACAACCCGGGAAACAATCTAGTGATCCTTCAGTTTACTACCCCCAAAGCAAACACATTATTCCTTCGATATGGAGACCAAAACTGCTCGCGGTACATTTATTCTTTCACGTTAAAAAATTTTTTTTGCCCACGAATGAATCTTAAATAAATGCAATACAAAAGGCCACAGGAGTTATCAATGTAACAACTGTTCGGGGATTGCATTGAACAGAGATTGCAAAAATATTATCTACAAGGCACTGTGATCCTCCAGTAATACATCACAGAAGGATGCGGATACTTTCATCTATCAGGTGAAACAAAAACTATCTCTGCCGAGGCCAAACCCAAGTAGATAAGCGGATAGCTGTCACAATTCATCGATTCAGACTGCATCTCAATATGAAAAGGACCATTCACAGTGAGCACTGACCGATTGTTTAATTATACAGAGAGTACCAAGTTTCCCAAGTTACTTCACAAGCTATAGAAGTTTAATTGAAGGCAAGGGATGGGTGAGTCAGGTTTTCCACCCCGGGGTTTGATTCAAAGCTGCGGGAGGGTGGCAATGTTGATGAGTAAGAAAATGGGGTTTGTGAGCACGAAGGAAGTGAGGGACCCGGGTGGGAGATATATGATGGTGAGCATGGTATTAGAAGGGACGCCGGTGGTATTGATGTAGGCTTTATGGGGGGGGGGGGTTGTTGGCAGCAATGCCAGACTTGGCCACGCATTAGTTGATTATGGGAGGAGATTTTTTGATTTGTTTTATTATCGTCACATGTATTAGTATACAGTGAAAAGTATTGTTTCTTGCATGCTGTACAAACAATGCATACCGTACATAGGGAAGGAAGGAGAGACTGCAGAATATAATGTTACAGTTATACTTAAAGCAAGGTGTAGAGAAAAGATCAACTTCAAACAAGGTAGCTCCATTCAAAAGTCTGATGGCAGTAGGGAAGAAGCTTGTCTCGAGTCGGTTGGTATGTGACCTCAAACTTTGGTATCTTTTTCCTGACGGAAGAAGATGGAAGAGAGTGTGTCTGGGGTATGTGGGGTCCTTAATAATGCTGGCTGCCGTCCGATGGCGGCGATGACGTAGGAAGCCGCACATTTGGGAGCTCCCGATTCAAACGGACTTTTCGGCTCTTTTTAGAGCCCAAAACGGAATTTTTTCGACGTCTCCCAGTGGGAGAAGATGTGCTGATCGACTTTCTCCGCATTTCATGACTTGAACTCGGAGTGGAAAGGGGAAAAAAACGGCAGCAGCTCCCCAGAAAAAAACGGGGGAAGGATTCCAAGATGGCGGCCGGCGGAGCACCAGAGGAGTGGAAGCAGTGGGCCCTGGAGCAACAAGCTGCTCTCCTGCGCTGTTTTGCAGACTTTAAGGCTGAGGTACTGAGCTCTCTGCAGGAAACGAATAAAAAGCTTTCGGAGATTCAGACGACCCAGGGTGCTGCCATCCAGGCGTTGCAGGCGCAGGCCACTGAACGAGAGGAGGAGGCCGTGGTCCTCGTGAGTAAGGTGGAGGAGCACGAGGCACTCCACAAGAAGTGGCAAGACCGCTTCGAGGAGCTTGATCACTGCATGAGGCAGAAGAATTTGAGGATCTTGGGCCTTGCGGAGGGGCTAGAGGGGTCGGATCTGACAACCTACGTGGCCATGATGCTGAACTCGCTAGTGGGGGCAGGTTCTTTCCATCTGCCCCTGGAGCTGGAGGGAGCCCACAGAGTACTGGCCAGGAGGCCTAAGGAGAACGAACCCCCGCGTGCAGTGCTGGTGAGGTTCCACCGGTTCAGTGATCGGGAGTGTGTGCTGCGCTGGGCCAAGAGGGTGAAGAGCAGCAATTGGGAGAATGGGGTAGTACGGATCTACCAGGATTGGAGTGCGGAGGTGGCTAAGCGGCGGTCCGGGTTTAATCGGACGAAGGAGGTGCTCTATAAGAAGATAAAGTTTGGAATGTTGCAGCCTGCACGCTTGTGGGTAACCTATTTGGATCGGCATTATTATTGATTCCCCGGAGGAGGCGTGGGCCTTTCTGCGGACGGAGAAGCTGAACTCGAACTAGGGATTGGGGGTTGCGAGGTCGGTTGTAATGCTTTATTGCTGGTTTCTGCTGTTGCTGTATTTTTTTTTTCTGTACTTTTGATATGGTTATTTATTGGGGTGTTGTTCTGTTTTTTTGTTGGGGGGCATTGTTTCGGTTTTGTATCGTGCAGGGGGGTTGGGGGGGTTTGTTGTATTCTGCATAGGGTTGGGGGTGTGGAGTGGAGCTGGTATTTGGGAGCTGCGTCAGAAGGGTGTGGTGGGGCAGTGCAAAATCGCGGGCTTTCCTCTGGTTTCCCGCGTTTCGGGGCTGGGGGGTGGAGATGATGTCGGGGGGGGGGGGGGGGTGGAATATCGGGTTGCTGCTGGCAGGGTCAGGAAGGAGGTGTGGGCCGGGGGGACAGAGATGAGGTGTTGTCGCTGTGGGGACTGGGTCGGGCGGGGGTTGCTGGCCTGGGGCGGGGAGTCGACGGGCTCTGGCTAGTCGACGGGGGAGGGGGGCGGGACGCCCTCTGATCTGGTTGGTCACCTGGAATGCGAGAGGGCTGAATGGGCCGGTGAAGCGGTCTATCTCATCTGAGATAGCTCATCTGAGGGGGCTAAAGGCAGATGTCGCAATGCTTCAGGAGACCCACCTGAAGGAGGCGGACTAGGTCCGTCTGAGGAAGGGGTGGGTGGGGCAGGTATTCCACTCTGGGTTGGATGTGAAGAACCGGGGATTGGCGATTCTGGTGGGGAGAAATGTGTCGTTTGAGGCATCTGATGTGGTGGCGGATAGGTATGTTATGGTTAGGGGCAGGCTCCAGGGAGAGAAGGTGGTACCTGCTAGTGTGTATGCCCCAAATTGGGATGATGCGGGCTTTATGAGGCGTTTGCTGGGACGGGTCCTGGATCTAGAGGCGGGAGGTCTGATTATTGGGGGGGGGGGGGGGGGGGGGACTTCAATACAGTGTTGGATCCTTCACTGGATCGGTCCAGTTCAAGGACGGGTAGGAGGCTGGCGATGGCCAAGGTACTGAGAGGGTTTATGGACAAGATGGGAGGGGTGGATCCATGGAGCTTTGTGAGGCCGAGGGCACGGGAGTACTCTTTCTTCTCCCATGTACACAGGGTTTATTCTCGGGTAGACTTTTTGTGGTGAGTAGGGGACTGATTCCGAGAGTGGAGGAGGCCGAATATTCGGCCATTGCAATCTCCGATCCCGCTCCGCATTGGATGGAGTTGTGGGAGGTGCGGGACTAGCGCCCGTTGAGGCGGTTGGATGTGGGGTTGTTGGCGGCAGAGGAGGTGTGCAGGAGGGTCTGGGCAAGTATCGAGGGGTACCTCGAGGTGAATGATACGGGGGAGGTCCGGGTGGGGATGGTCTGGGAAGCCGTGAAGGCAGTAATTCGTGGGGAGCTGATATCCATACGGGCACACAGGGAGAGGAGCGAGAGGAGTGAGAGGGATAGACTGGTGGGGAAGATGCTGGAGGTACACAGGAGGTACGCAAGGCACCAGAGGAGGGATTGTTGGGGGAGAGGCACAGCCAACAGGCTAAATTTGATTTACTGACCACTAGAAAGGCGGAGGCACAGTGGAGGAAGGCACAAGGGACAGTGTACGAACATGGTGAAAAGGCGAGTAGGATGCTGGCTCATCAGCTCCGCAAGCGGGATTAGGCTAGGGAAATTGCTGGAGTGAGAGGTAAGAGTGGGAAGGGGGTAGAGGTGATGGAGGTTTTCAAAGACTTTTACGGGGAACTGTACCGGTCGGAGCCAACGGTGGAGAGGAGGGGAATGGAGAGGTTTCTCGACGGGCTTTCTTTCCCGAAGGTGCAGGAGGAGCAGGTGGAGGGGTTGGGGGCACCGATTGAGCTGGAGGACCTGGTTAAGGGGATCGGGCAGATGCAGTCAGGGAAGGCGCCGGGGCCGGATGGGTTCCCGGTGGAGTTTTACAAAAAGTTTGTGGACCTAGTGGGCCCCTTGCTGGTGTGGAGGCGTGGGAAGGGGGGACGTAATGAGGCGTGGGAAGGGGGGACTTTGCCCCCGATGATGTCGCGGGCACTGATTTCTTTAATCTTAAAGAGGGGCAAGGACCCCCAGCAGTGTGGTTCATACAGGCCCATATCTCTCCTTAATGTGGATGCCAAGGTGCTGGCAAAGATCCTGGCCACCAGGATAGAGGACTGTGTGCCAGGGGTTGTACACGAGGACCAGACAGGTTTTGTTAAGGGAAGGCAGTTGAACACGAATGTGCAGAGGTTGCTGAATGTCATCATGATGCCGGCGATTGAGGGGGAGGCTGAGATAGTGGTGGCGCTGGATGCGGAGAAGGTCTTCGATAGAGTGGAGTGGGGATACTTATGGGAGATGTTGGGGTGGTTTGGATTTGGTGAAGGGTTTATTAGATGGGTGAGGCGACTATATGAGGCCCCGATGGCGTGTGTGGCCATGAATGGGAGGAGGGCGGAGTACTTCCGGCTTTACCGAGGGACCAGGCAGGGATACCCCCTGTCCCCCTTGTTGTTTGCACTGGCAATCGAGCCGTTGGCGATGACATTGAGGGATTCAGGGAGGTGGAGGGGTGGGGAGGAACATAGGGTGTTGTTGTATGGCAATGACCTGCTACTGTATGTGGCGGACCCGGTGGGAGGGATGCCAGGGGTGATGGAGCTGCTAGCTGATTTTGGGACCTTTTCACGCTATAAACGAAATCTAGGCAAGAGTGAGGTGTTTGTGGTGCACCCTGGGGACCACGAGGAGGGAATTGGTAGGCTCCCGCTTAGGAGGGTAGGGAACATAGAACATAGAATAGTACAGCACAGAACAGGCCCTTCGGCCCTCGATGTTGTGCCGAGCAATGATCACCCTACTCAAACCCACGTATCCACCCTATACCCGTAACCCAACAACCCCCCCTCCTTAACCTTACTTTTTAGGACACTACGGGCAATTTAGCATGGCCAATCCACCTAACCCACACATCTTTGGACTGTGGGAGGAAACCGGAGCACCCGGAGGAAAACCACGCACACACGGGGAAGAGTTTTAGGTACCTGAGGATGCAGGTGGCCAGGGACTGGGGGACTCTTCACAAGCATAATTTCACCAGGCATGTGGATCAGGTGGAGGAGGAATTCAAGAGGTGGGACATGCTGCCATTGTCGTTGGCGGGGAGGGTGCAGTCCGTCAAAATGACGGTGCTTCCGAGGTTCTTGTTCCTCTTTCAGTGCCTGCCCATCTTCATCCCCAGGGCCTTCTTTAGGAGGGTGACTAGCAGTATTTTGAGCTTTGTGGGTACATGGGACTCTGAGAGTGAAGAGGGTTTACCTGGAGCGAGGGAGGGATGGAGGCGGGCTGGCGCTGCCCAACCTTTTGGGGTACTATTGGGCGGCCAATGTGTCAATGGTGCGTAAATGGGTGATGGAGGGGGGGGGGGGGCGGCGTGGAAAAGAATGGAGATAGCATCTTGTAGAGGTATGAGCCTGGGTGCCATGGTAACGGCACCGTTACCGCTCTCCCCTGAGAGGTTTACCACGAGCCCGGTGGTGGCAGCGACCCTAAGAATCTGGGGACATTGGAGACGGCATCGGGGGGAAACAGGGGGCTCGATGGAGGCTCCATTAGGTGGAAATCATCGGTTCATCCCAGGAACACTGATGGGGGATTTAGGGGGTGGTATAGGGTGGGCATCAGTAAATTGAGGGGCCTGTTTATTGGTGGGAGGATTGCGGGCCCGGGGGAACTGGAAGATAAATTTGGGCTCCCCCAAGGGAACATGTTCAGATACTTGCAGGTAAAGGCGTTTGCTAGGCGACAGGTGGAGGGATTTCCTTTGCTGCCCTCGCGGGGGACGATGGATAGAGTGCTTTCGAGGGTGTGGGTCGGAGAGGGGACGGTGTCTGACATTTATAAGGTAATGCAGGAGGTGGAGGAGTCGTCAGTGGAGGAGCTGAAGGCTAAATGGGAGGGGGATCTAGGGGAGCAGATAGAGGATGGGACCTGGGCGGATGACTTGGAGAAAGTCAACTCTTCGTCTTCCTGTGCGAGGCTTAGTCTCAGCCAATTTAAGGTGCTGCATCGGTGACAATGGCAAGGGTAAGCATTTATTGCTCATCCCTAATTACCCTGAAGACGGAGGGCGGCCGAGAGCCAACCACATTTGTGTGGGACTGGAGTCAGTTGTAGGCCAGACCAGACAAGGGCAGCAGATTTCCTATCCGAAAGGGAAGTGAACAAGCTGGGTTCTTAGACTGACTCTGAAGCTTTGTGATCACTTATTAAGGACGGCAGTCTTCTTTTATTCCTTGTTTTTTTTAAATATAAATTTATAGTACCTAATTATTATTTTTCCAATTAAGGGGCAATTTAGATGGGCAATCCACCTAACCTGCACATCTTTGTGTTATGTGAGTGAAACCTACGCAGACACGGGGAGAATGTGCAAACTGCACACGGACAGTAACCCAGAGCTAGGATTTGAACCCGGGTCCTCAATGCCATAGTCCCAGTGCTAACCACTGCACCACATGCCACCCTTTGTTGACTAAGTTTTAACTGTCGAACAAGGGGGACAGGGGGCAACCCTGCCTGGTCCCTCTGTAAAGCCAGAAGTCATCCGACCTCCTCCCGTTCGTGGCCACACACGCTATCGGGGCCTCATATAGCAGCCTCACCCATCTAATAAATCCTTCACCAAATCCAAACCTCCCATAGGTACCCCCAGCGCCCGCGACATCATCGGGGGCAAAGTCCCCCCTTCCCACGCCTCATTAAGTGTCCGCACCAGTAGGGGGCCCACTAGGTCCACAAACTTTTTATAAAACTCCACCGGGAACCCATCCAGCCCCGGCGCCTTCCCTGACTGCATCTGCCCGATATCCTTAACCAGTTCCTCCAGCTCAATCGGCGCCCCCAACCCCTCCACCTGCTCCTCCTGCACCTTCGGGAAAGATAGCCCGTCGAGAAAACTCTCCATTCCCCTCCTCTCCACCGTTGGCTCCGACCGGTACAGTACCCCGTAAAAGTCCTTGAAGACCTCATTCACCTCTACCCCCTTCCGTACCACATTCCCACTCTTATCTCTCACTCCAGCAATTTCCCTAGCCGCATCCCGCTTGCGGAGCTGATGAGCCAGCATCCTACTCGCCTTTTCACCATGTTGGTACACTGCCCCTTGTGCCTTCCTCCACTGTGCCTCAGCCTTTCTAGTGGTCAACAAATCAAATTTAGCCTGTAGGCTGCGCCTCTCCCCAAACAATCCCTCCTCTGGTGCCTTCGCGTACCTCCTATCTACCTCCAGGATCTTCCCCACCAGTCTATCCCTCTCACTCCTCTCCCTGTGAGCCCGGATGGATATCAGCTCCCCACGAATCACTGCCTTCAGGGCTTCCCAGACCATCCCCACCCAGACCTCCCCCATATCATTCACCTCGAGGTACCCCTCAATACTTGCCCGGACCCTCCTGCACACCTCCTACTCCGCCAACAACCCCACATCCAACCGCCACAACGGGCGCTGTTCCCGCACCTCCCCCATCTCCAACTCAATCCAATGCGGAGCGTGGTCGGAGATTGCAATGGCCGAATATTCGGCCTCCTCCACTCTCGGAATCAGTCCCCTACTCACCACGAAGACGTCTATCCGAGAATAAACCCTATGTACATGGGAGAAGAAAGAGTACTCCCGTGCCCTCGGCCTAACAAACCTCCATGGGTCCACCCCTCCCATCTGGTCCATAAACCCCCTCAGCACCTTGGCCGCCGCCGGCCTCCTACCCGTCCTTGAACTGGACCGATCCAGTGAAGGATCCAACACCGTATTGAAGTCCCCTCCCATAATCAGACCTCCCGCCTCTAGATCCGGGACACGTCCCAGCATACGCCTCATAAATCCCGCATCATCCCAATTTGGGGAATACACACTAACAAGTACCACCTTCTCTCCTTGTAGCCTGCCCCTAACCATAACATACGTACCCCCCTTATCCGCCACCAACTCAGATGCCTCAAACGACACATTGTTCCTCACCAGAATCGCCACTCCCCGGTTTTTCACATCCAACCCGGAGTGGAAAACCTGCCCCACCCACCCCTTCCTCAGACGGACCTGGTCCGCCACCTTCAGGTGGGTCTCCTGAAGCATTGCCACATCTGCCTTTAGCCCCCTCAGATGAGCACGTACCGTAGACCGCTTCACCGGCCCATTCAGTCCTCTCGCATTCCAGGTGACCAACCGGATCAGAGGGCGTCCCGCCCCACTCCCCCGTTGACTAGCCAAAGCCCGTCAATTGCCCACCCCAGGCCAGCACCCCCCGCCCGACCCAGTCCCCACGGCGACAACACGTTACTCTGTCCATCCGGCCCACACCAGCTCCTTCCTGACCCTGCCAGCAGCAACCCGGTATTCCCCTTTCCCCCCCCTCCCTCCCCCCCCAGGCTAGGAACCCTCCTAGCCGCGAACCGTCCTCCATTGTACTTCCGTGGGTCAGCTAACTTTTGCTGACCCCGGAAACTCCCGCCAAAAACCCGACCCCTCCCAAAGTGGGATCATCCCCCAATCTATCCCTCCTCCAGGCACCGCTCCAGCGCGGGGAGGAACCAGTTAAGGCACCCCCCCCCCCCCCCCCCCGTCATCATCTCCACCCCCCAGCCCCGCAACACAGGAAACCAGAGGAAAGCCCACGCTTTCGCACTGCCCCACCATACCCTACTGACGCAGCTCCCAAATACCAGCCCCACTCCACACCCCCAACCCTATACAGAATACAACAAACCCCCCAACCCCTCCGGCAAAATACAAAACTCAAACAATGCCCCCCAACAAAAAACAGAACAGCATCCCAATAAATAACCATATAGAAATTACAAAAGTACAGAAAAAAAAACACAGCAATAGCAGAAACCAGCAATAAGGCATTACAATCAACCCCGCATCCCCCAACCCCTAGTTCGAGTCCAGTTTCTCCGTCCGCACAAAGGCCCACGCCTCCTCTGGGGAATCAAAATAATAATGCCGCTCCAAATAAGTTACCCACAAGCGCGCAGGCTGCAACATTCCAAACTTTATTTTCTACTTGTAGAACACTTCCTTCGTCCGATTAAACCCGGACCGCCGCTTAGCCACCTCCGCACTCCAATCCTGGTAGATCTGTACTATCCCACTCTCCCAATTGCTGCTCTTCACCCTCTTGGCCCAGCGCAGCACACACTCCCGATCACTGAACAGGTGGAACCTCACCAGCACCGCACGCGGGGGTTCATTCTCCTTAGGCCTCCTGGCCAGTACTCTGTGGGCTTCTTCCAGCTCCAGGGGCAGATGGAAAGATCCTGCCCCCACTAGCGAGTTCAGCATCATGGCCACGTAGGTTGTCAGATCCGACCCCTCCAGCCCCTCCGCAGGGCCCAAGATCCTCAGATTCTTCCGCCTCATGCGGAGATCAAGCTCCTCGAATCGGTCTTGCCACTTCTTATGGAGTGCCTCGTGCCCCTCCACCTTACTCATGAGGACCACGGCCTCCTCCTCTCGTTCAGCGGCCTGCGCCTGCAACACCTGGATGGCAGCATCCTGGGTCGTCTGAATCTCCGAAAGCTTTTTATTTGTTTCCTGCAGAGAGCTCAGTACCTCAGCCTTGAAATCTGCAAAACAGCGCAGGAGAGCAGCTTGCTGCTCCTGGGCCCACAGCCTCCACTCCTCTGGTGCTCCGCCGGCCGCTATTTTGGAATCCTTCCCCCGTTTTTTCTGGGGAGCTGCTGCCGTTTTTTCCCGCTTTCTACTCTGAGTTCGAGGCATGAAATGTGGAGAAAGTTGACCACCACACTTTCTCTCACCGGGAGACGTCGAAAAAATTCCGTTTTGGGCTCTAAAAAGTCCGTTTGAATCGGGAGCTCCGAAATGTGTGGCTCCCTACGTCAAGACCCATGTCTTGTTATGCTCTTAGCGTAGCATAAGCGGCTTCCTTGATGTTCACTCTGACAAAGGAAGGTTCAGACATGGAGATAACTTCAAGACGTTTATTGAACTATTTACAATTCTCCTACTCAGGTTCGCCACTACTGTTAATCCTTCTATAGTTACTCAGACTGACGAACCAGTCTGCTACAATCCACGTGGTGGATGTAATGCTGAATCAATCCTGTGTCTGTACTCACTGAGTGTCTCCATTGGAAAGAAGAAGATCATGTGTGTTGTGTCCTTTATATATGGGTTGGTGTAATGCCCCCCTGTGGTAGTGTCACCTCTGTGTGTATCGTGAATGCCATTGGTCGTGTCCTATCTTACTGACCTATTGGTTGAGTGTCTGTGTGTCATATCTCTGGTGCTCCCTCTAGTGTCTAGCTAGTCTGCGTGTATTTACATTAACCCCTTGTGTATTTACAGTGATGCATATCACCACAACCCACAGCCCAAGAATGAATTAAAAAGAGGAGAAAAAAAAGAATCGCTGACACTAACAATCCCTATCATAGCTTTCTGGCTCAAAGACACAACAACAACTTGGCATTTATATGACATTTCATGTAGAAAAATATCAATAAGATACTTCACGGAGATGTGAGCAGACAAATGTAGATGGCAATATTTGGGTAAACATAATTTAGGGTATTTGTTGATGCCCACAGTATTCCCTGCTGTTCCACAGAAGGGCAATGCCATAATATGGAACAGAGTAGGCTCTTGAACCCCTCAAATCTGCCCACTATCCAATGAGATCTTGGCTAATCTGCAACCTTTGCCACTGCACCTTCATAACTATGCCCACATCATAACTATGCATGAAGTTATCAGAATTTGCAATTTTAACTTGAGGTTTGAGTGGGGAGGTCACTGCGTGTTTTCCACAGCTTAACCCAGATCAGAAGCGAATCGGTCAAGAAGTGATCCAAAAAGCTCATTGTTTTCTTCTCCCATTATGGGGCTAGGATGAAGAAGAGTGTTTGCCCAGGCCCTAGATTAAGCCTCGGCCCAGCTAATACCCATTTTCAAATCAGAAATCCTCGGCAGATACCCCCTCTGTACCATCCAATTCCTGCTGTTTCCCATTCACTTTCTTTCTGGGTGGGAAGCGGGCCAGCGATCTATTAAGGAGGCAGAGATAAAATAGCCTCGGCCCTGATTGCTGCAGCCAGATTCCAACTCACCTGGAATTGAAATTGGAACCTTTATCCATTTTCTCATTTCGGGTCAGCTCAGCCCTCCTCTGTCGGCCCTCCTGTCCTGAAAAAACCCAGTCCACTGGATTGGCAGGCATTTATTAATATTCCCAATTTCTCCTCCCTCCTTCAGCAGTTATTGTAAATGAGCCAGAGAATATTGCTGAGCATCTCTTATCTTTATACATGCCAACCATCTGTGTTTGGGTGCCAGTCTGTGTCTCTGTTTGAAGATGGATATCAGCACAGATGGGACTCCTGCTGCCAGTGCTGCTCCTATTCGAACCCTGATGCTGGGTGATCCGATTACTGGGCACTGAGAGGAGTAATCCTCCCCAGGTCAGAAATGTCTCCCCGTGTTACAGAATGGAATGCAAAAAATTACTTGCAGTTGTGGCGGTTTGATATGATCAACGATGGGATTGGATGGTCAAGGGGGGGTGGGGGTGGGAGGGGGGGGGGGTGGGGGGTGGTAGCTGGAAGCAGCACTTGAGGATGGTATGGGGCCAACATTGCCAATTTGGGAGGATGGAGCGGGAGCCGGACTTTGGAAAGGAGGCAAAAGGCTAAGAGTGGCACTTTGGGGGTAATGGTGTGAGAGGTACTATGCTGCGGAGGGAGCAAAAACTTTGGAGTGGCGCTCTGGAGGGGGTTAAAGAGAAAATGTGCGAACAGAACTCTGGGTGGACGAGGAGTGTTAACATTAACTGAACATTGGCAGAGTGGTGGAAGGGACAGCCAGCTTGAACTAGATAGGAAGGGGCAACGAAGGCTGAATTGATTGAAGGCAAAGAGGGAGATGGTTGCCAGTATTAATTAATTAACAGGAGTGGAGATGGTGGGGCAGCACGGTGGCCTAGTGGTTAGCACAACCGCTTCACGGCGCTGAGGTCCCGGGTTCGATCCCGGCTCTGGGTCACTGTCTGTGTGGAGTTTGCACATTCTCCCCGTGTCTGCGTGGGTTTCGCCCCCACAACCCAAAAATGTGCAGAGTAGGTGAATTGGCCACGCTAACTTGCCCCTTAATTGGAAAAAATAATTGGCTAATCTAAATTTTAAAAAAAGGAGTGGAGATGGAGATCCTGCTTGAGACAAGAGACTCGTTCAGACAGCTGCGGAGGATTGGGAGGAGGGGACGGGTAGGACAATGGTTGCTGGATGGCTGGGGGGAAGGCTGGACGTCTGAGGGGGGGGGAGGGGTTGGACATAGGGGATTGGATTGGATAATGGGGGTTTTGGCATGGAGGTTTGGATGATGAAGGTGTTAGATGATGGGGGGGGGGGGGGGGTGCTGGGTGTTGTACATTGAGAGGGTTAGACAATGGGGGTTGAGACAAGGGGGAGGTTGGACGATGAGGTCGTTAGATGATGGGGCAAGGTGAGAGAGGATGAACAGCTATTGTTGGTCTGTTAAAAATTCAAATTTCATTTTATGTTCCCCTCCTGCCTTGTGCCTTGTAAATGGTGACAGACTGTATTTGGAGAATTCCCAGCCTCTGACCTGCTCTTGTAGCCAACGTATTTATACGGCTGGTCCAGTTCAGTTTCTGGCCAATGTTAGCCTGCCAGGACACTGTGAGTAGGGGACTCAACAATAATAATACTGCTGATTACCAAGGGTAAATAGTTAGATTCTCTTATGTTGGAGATGGTCATTCACACCGCACAAGTGCCAGGCAATGTTACTTATTAGTCCAAGCCTGAACGTTGTCCAGGATTTTCTGCATATGGACACGGATTTCTTCAGTGAGACTTGAACCCATAGCTTTCTCACAGCGCTACCACGGAGCCACGGCTAACACTACTTTTGGCAATGTAAACGAATGTGGCTGTGAACGGGAATTGAATTTACATATATAATGGCCATGGACAAAAAGCAGTGCTCTTTCAACATAAACTGGGATGGGTGGCTGGAATATGAAATGATCTGAATATTGCTACCTCTGGGATTTAGTGCCAGAGACAAAAATCGCTTCTGTTTTTTTTGTAAGAGGTTCCTTTATGAAAGGACTTTGGCCCATGCCCGTCCAAATTTTTTGGGAACTTGGCAATTCCACTCATTAGCCGCGGGGTGGTTGGTGTTGTCAAGTTGAAAAAGGTTGTCCCAGAGCAGAAGGAGACGGTTTTCTCGGATGTCACTGAGCTACATCGCCAGGTCAGAGTTGAGGGTGCTTTTCCCTGCATCTAAACATATGGGGGGAGCGTTTGGTGCTGCTCTTTATTGTAATCGGCATGAAGATTGTCCAGAATGAAATGAACTATCAAATCAGAAAGTGACAATGAAAGGAAGAAAGAGTTTCTTCATACTGCACCTCATCACAATTTTTAACAGATTTTGCAGAGCTGAGCACAGTATCAGGCCCTCACCTATCATCAGAAATGTAAGGCAATCTCCCGTGACAAAAATCTATACATAAACTCAGGATAAGGGTTTGCATTGAGCTGAGATTTATGACATTTTTATCTTCTAATTGAGCAGCTGATGGGAGATATGTTTCCATTATATAACCAATCCCACACTCAGGGAGCTGAAGCATTGTAAACCTGCACAAATCCCAGTCTCTACTGCACTCTTGGGTTCAGGGATTGATTTTGGAGAAACAAACACAGGGAAGAGGCTCCCTCCTGCTCGCTCCCCACGGCCGTACATTACAACAGTCAAAATAATGTATTTCATAGGCTGCAAATGCTTTGGAATGTTCCGAGTTTGTGAAAGGTACCATAGAAGCCGGGAGTCTTAATCTCTTTTTAGTTGCACTACATCATAACCGCATCCCTCAGCAACCTGGCTGACAGAGTGAAAACAGGGAGCAATTCACCGATCTTTCTTTCTCTCTTCCATCAATAGGCGAAACGCACAGGAGGATGCAGAACTGCTGTAGGTGAAGCGTCACCTCAGGTCGTCAACTCAGAGAGGCTGCAACGACCAGGCTGCCCAGGGGTTGCAGTTTCAGGCGATAATGGCATCATATTTCTCAATGTAATGGAATTTCTTCTTTTTGTTTGCTCTCATGCGAAATGTATTGCGCTTCGACAGAACTTCAGGTGACTGGAAATCACTTTGCTCCTCTATGTGGATAATGCAACGAGCTAATGAGGTGCGACTGGCCGCAAAGCTAATGACCCCCTTCCTGGCTACCAACTTAATTTATTTTCGGTTCATAACGACCAATAATGACTTCCCTGAAGTTAAGGATTCAGTTACTTTGTGAGCCCGTAAATGTAATTATTAACAGAATTTTCTTTTCCCTCCTGTGCATATTATAACCAAATAAAATAATTTCCATATTGGACCGTGCGAGTGATTAAAGTGAGCTTTTTGAACCCGGTGTGAAAGCAGTGAAAAGCCCAGTCCTTTCACCCAGAGTTGGCGCGATCCGTGCATACCGTGCTACACATCAGGGAATGGGTGTGTAATGTTCCCAGACACAGGAATAATCAATCTCCAACACTTTTCAATACAGTTGCAATAGTTAAATTGAAAAGAAAAATCAGGTCACACCTCTCAACCAGACAGGGTAAATCTCATCGACCTCAGATCTGCCAAATGTTACTTCTTCATTTATAGCCGTACACACTTCAAATCGTCTTTGTTGAATTCAACAAAGAATTACTTCACAATAGATTCACAATACGGGTAACATGCAATAAAAGGAAGGGTTGAATTGTTTCTCCGACCTGCCTCACTCTACCATTCAGGCCCCAATCCATTTGCTAGCTTCCCTGCTTCCACCATTTACAAACATCAAGTCAGCTGGAACTCTGCTGTTCACGGCCCTCACTCGCACTAAAGCCCATATCCTCTTCATTGCAGTCTACGCCATCTTCCCATGTCCGAGAGAATTCATCCTTCATCTCAGCTCTTACTCTACCATGGTCTCCTTCAATCACGGCCACGCCAAATGGGATTTCAACAGGAGGAGGCCGAATTTTTAAAATCGAGATACTGGTGGACTGGGAACCAATAGAGGTTTGAGAGCACAGGTTTGTTGGATAAACGAGACATCTGAGGTGGCAACTACTCAGTTTGAGCACGAGGGTAATGAATGCCCATGGACCTATCTCTTTCTGTATTGATAAACACGATCGGCTCCCAGTGACTGAATCAGAACCCTGGAAATATGGTTACACTTCAGAGTGGATCGCAGTGTCCCACCATTACAATTTACTGAAATCCTGCTTGGCAGAGGATTGGAATTTCTCCTTTCGCTGGAATCCTGGAGATAACACAGGGTGCTATCTAAATGTAGCACTTGGCAGTGCAGATATGGTACCAAAGCAAAGAACAGTGGTAATAAACAGCTACTTACTCTGAGAGACCACGGACACAACCAGTATCGGAAAGCAACAGAGAAATGTTCTTACCTGAAAAGATAAATAAAAACAGTCAATATTAGCTTGCAAAATGAAAGTGATTTAACACATCAGCAATGTGAAAACTAAAAGATGCCAGAAGAGGGATTGTAGACCGTCAATGGACCTACAACCCTCAACACAGGCTGCCTCTATCTTTAAACAAAGAAAAATAATCAAAAATGAGCCATCGAGTGTTGATTTCAAAATTATATTCATACAGGGTAGGCATGTAAATTTTAATCTCTGTGAGTTTGTTGGTAACATGGTACGAGGGAAAGCAGAGTGAGTGGGCGAAATTATCCCAAAAAATGGCTGTGTCATTTCGGGATTTGCACTGGCTGTTCCGGCATAATTCCTGTCACAATTCTTCTTTTGGAACAAGAGTTGAAATCCGCCGAAAAAGTGGTGTGGGACCCGAAGAAGCCTGCCAACCCGAAAAATGGTGTCCCGATCTCACCCCCAAAGGATCACTGGCATCCAGGCTCTGCCAAAGTGTCTCCCTTCAGGCCCCACCCCCTCCTGGCCAGCATCAGCCTCCCTCCCCCATGAAATTGTCAGAACCTGTGCAAGCCCTTGCCCAAGTGAGCAACACCCTGCTATGGGGTCGCCAAATGCCCGCCTTCATGGCCACATTCCTTTCATGGCCACACCTCCTTGCAGGTTCCACCCCCTTGGCAGTGCCCTTTGGCACACTGGGTTGGCAGGTTGCAGACCACATCCCCGACCACCCTCAATCTCCAATAGCCTCTGAGCCCCCCCCCTGCATGGTAATTGGTCCTGGTCTCCGGTGGTGACCAGTTGGGATTCCTGCTGCCTCAGCTGCACTGGTGATGGGGCGGGGGGAAAGCGTGGAGGGAGGGGAGGGGGGGGGGGGGGGGGGGGGGGGGGAATAGAGTCCCGGGTGACACTGGCTTGAAAGGTCAGAGCACATTTAAGTGCACATTTACATATGCGCCTATGCCTCGCGCCCAGCGAGGGGTCGAATGAGATTGTGTCAGGTGCTGCGGGTTGGGGGCATCATGATCTGCTCATCGCCAAGCGCAAAACCAGTTAAGGGCCTTCCCACTAGTCTCCCGAAATAGTGGGATGTGCGCCAGGTGCAACACGGGCGGAGAATCATCCCCAGCATTTTTGATTATTCTCACTGTTTTGCTTAACTAGTTATTGAAGGCGTTTTCCACTGAAAGCATTGCTAAAAGGATATTTTCATAGCCACACCTGATTTATGTCGAGTAACACCGAATTGGACAATTGGTTTTAAAACCAGGTACCTCCAAGCAAAAAAGCTGACGGTGGACTTGAATTAGCAGCTGCCGTCAATCATCTTAACCCTCTGTAAAAGTGAGACCGTTTCCTTTCAATCTCAGGCTGACAAGTTCAAACAAAGAAAACAACTGCACTGTGATCCATCTCTTGAGTTCCTTCATGTTTTGAGAGTGCAGTGTTTAAAGGGTGATAGGGAACAGGAGGAAACTGACCAGATCCATTGACAATTAGTTCATCTTAAACATAAAGCCAATAGATTGTTTCCATTACATTCAAAAATGTCACAGCCAAGTTGGGCACAGCAGGACAACACAAACTGCAATACAGTAATAACCAGATAATCTTACTGGCCAATGGGTTTTTTTTCTATTATAAATTTAGAGTGCCCCATTATTTTTCCCCCTAATTTAGGGGCAATTTAGCGTGGCCAATCCACCTACCCTGCACATCTTTGGGTTGTGGCGATGAGACCCACGCAGACAAGGAGAGAATGTACAAACTCCACACGGACAATGACCCGGGGCCTGGCTTGAACGCAGGTCCTCGGTGCTGTGAGGCATCAGTGCTAACCACTGCATCACCGTGCCGCCCTTTTTATTTACCTATGTTAATTGAGCAATAAATGTTGTCCAAGACACGGTGAGAACTTCCCTGCTGCTCTTCAAATAAGGCATTGGGCTCTTTTATGTCCACCCAAAGGAGCAGACAGATGGTGCTTCAAGTTAACATCGCATCTGAAAAATGGCATCTCCGGCAGTGCAGCACTCCCTCAGTACTGCAGCAGAGTGTTAGTCTCGGTTATGTACTTAAGTTTCAGTCAGATGTGAGAGAGTGCTACCACTAAACCAAGGCTTATATGAAACTTATAGAGTACTAGTAGTGAAAGAATCTCCATTCTGACAAGCTAACTATTGACCTTCATATATATAAAATTGAAACTGCAGATTCTATATGAATGAACAAATATCTATCAAAGTTCTTTTACACCTCTCTGTTTACAAATTTATGAAATAAAGAGTGAACTATTAAATAATTGCTAAATAAAAGAAATGGAACTAACGCAGCCTGGAAGTCAAATGCAAGAAAATGCATTCTCAACTATAGCACTGCTGCACCCCAGAGTTTGAAAGACCAGAAACAGAGAGTGACTATAGACCGTAACTCGTCTGCTACACAGCCCACTATTCATTATTTATATATCCGACAGACCACAATTTTTTCCACTCTGGTGGTCATCATATTTCACCGAGCTGCCTCATATTTCGCACCTACACAGGCCCTATTATCTTCAATTATATCTAATATGTCCTCTGCAGCTTCCCAATCTCCAATAAATGGGTGAATCTGGGCAAAGCAAAATTGGAAAAAAAGCTATTTTCCCCTCTCAGGCCAGTCAATCTGTCACAAGCCTTTCTCCCATCTGTAAGATTCTCTTTTAAATGATACATGGTGGGATAAAAAGAATTGATATAATCTGATGTGTTTTGAGTGGACATCAAGCAACACACACCATGAATAGTTTTGATAGAGCCATTACTGAATGCACATCAGCACAATTCGGTTTTTTGCTTTTCTCAAAGTCATGCACGCACATCATCTATACGCCAGCGCAGTGGGGTCCTTCAGACCCATTCTTCAGAAATACTTTTTTTTTGGATTACCCTTACACAAGGAAGACAGAATGCAATGCTTGCATTTATATAGAGCTTATTTCAGGAACTCAGGACATCCCAAAACACTTTACACCAAAGTACTTCTTGAAGGGTAATCACTGTTGATTCCGCAGCCAATTTAAGCACAGCAAAGTTCTACAAACAGCAATGTGATAATGACCAGATAACTCGTTTTTAGCAGTCCAGAGACCAATATTGACCAGGACACAGGAGAATCTCTTCTTTGAAGTAGTGCAACAGAGACTTTTACTTCAGCATGGGGCGTGATTCTCCGCCCCGCTACACCCGTTTTCTGGTGCGGCGCGCCCTTGCCGGCAGTGGGATCCTCTGACCAGCCAGCCAGTCAATGGGGTTTCCTATTGTGGGCACCCCTACTCCGTCATGAAATCTGCGGGCATGAGTGCGCTACCAGCCAAGCAGAGGTTCGCGCCGATGGGCAATCAGCCCAAGGCCTCTGGTCTCTATCTATGTTTGTTCCTAGTTGGAACAAGATCACTTTAAGAGTCTCATCACGTGACATATTCACGACGCCATCGGCCATTTGCTCACCTATCCTAACAGTCTGCAGATTAAAAACACTCTTTCCAATAAAGCTCTTGTCTGTACCTTCGTGGTCGGAAAGCCGATCCTTTAAAAATAGCACAGACCCGACTGCAAACCGCATCTGCAGTTACGAGTGAAAAGCACAGAATATGTGACACAATCCTGAGTGGTAAACCTAGGACTGTCTGCATATGCGACATCACTGAGGGCTACAGTCCAGGCTGTACTCGAACACTGATACAACAGCAGTTGTGCTTCAATGCTGTCATTTTCCCCTACTGCTGTCAGTGTCCAGCGGGTGTACTATCATTGGTGAATTCGCCTGCAGTTCCCCAACAACAAGCAATAAGCAAGTGTTTGATGCCGCCAAGCATGTCTTGGTGGACAAGTTTGTATTTCCAACAGAAAGGTTAGTGCACCAGCCTTTCATTGCAATCCTAAAGCAGCAAACTATTACAACGCTATTTACAATTTGGAGTTGAGAGCAGGAGCCAAAGGTTGCTGCTCAGTTTATTGCAATATGGATCTCAGTATAAAGTGTTATCTTTTAATAATCTTCTATTAGTTACTTGATTAATACTCTGTTTTTGCTTGTTCCAGTGCACACAAGGATTCTATCATTCCACAAACAGGA
This sequence comes from Scyliorhinus canicula, assembly GCF_902713615.1. Taxonomy (NCBI): domain Eukaryota; kingdom Metazoa; phylum Chordata; class Chondrichthyes; order Carcharhiniformes; family Scyliorhinidae; genus Scyliorhinus; species Scyliorhinus canicula. The sequence goes on from NC_052165.1 coordinate 71,527,828, forward strand.
ATAGGAGTAGCCCCTCAAGCCATTCGGTGAGATTGATGCTGATCTGTAACCTGGCTCCACATAGGGCAGCATGGTAGCATGGTGGTTAGCATAAATGCTTCACAGCTCCAGGGTCCCAGGTTCGATTCCCGGCTGGGTCACTGTCTGTGTGGAGTCTGCACGTCCTCCCCGTTTGTGCGTGAGTTTCCTCCGGGTGCTCCGGTTTCCTCCCACAGTCCAAAGATGTGCGGGTTAGGTGGATTGGCCATGCTAAATTGCCCGTAGTGCCCGTTGGGTTAAGGGTATAGGGGGGATACGTGGGTTTGAGTAGGGTGATCATTGCTCGGCACAACATTGAGGGCCGAAGGGCCTGTTCTGTGCTGTACTGTTCTATGTTCTATACGCGCCTTTGGCCCATATCCCTTTGGTTAACGGAAATCTATAATTTGTGGAAGAGTATTCCAAACTTCTCCCACCCTTTAGTGACCTCCAGACTAAGAGTTGGAAAGCAGGATTAGGCTAGGTAGCTATTTTTCAGCCACAACGGACCACAGGTACAAAGTGAACCAATTTGACTCCTTCAAAGCAGCACATTTCTATTGCCGGGCCTTTCTGTGCCCCGACGCGGTGGCTGCGGCGTGTTAGTCAAATGTCCATCCACTTTGGCGGTACACGAAAATTCCACCCTACGAATCTTTGCACGTAGAAATGCTTCACTCCTGAAATATCTATCAATACTTTTTTAAGACTATTCACTCACCTCCCCTACTGAGTCCAGACTCCCCAACCATTCCATCTACTCCACTTCTGGGATCAACCTGACTCGCCACGCATTGCGAGATCCAATACGATCACACAAGATTTCATGATGTGATTCTCGCCCATTGTGGGCGGGGTCACTTTCTGGCAAATCTGCATATTAGAGTGAGACCGCTAGTCTCACTTTAATATGCGTTCCTGAGGTGTAACCAAGTCATGGTATCTAACTCCCTCGCTTTGGAGAGCTTGGACGAGTGCTGGTCTCCACAACAGAGTCCAGACAGAACAGCACTTGTGGGGGTCCCCCAGGTGCATACCCTCTGGGCTGGGTGGCATACTAGCACTCTTGGTGCCACCTGGTAATCCTGGCACTGACAATCTGGCATTGCCACCTGTGTGTCTGTCTGGCACTAGGTGTGTGCCCTGCGCAGGTGTGGGGATATGCAGGAGGGGGAACCTGGAGACACCCTTATACTGAGTTTGGGGGTTGGGTTTGAGGCTTGCGAGATTGGAACATCATTTTAAAATGGCATCGTGATCTCTTGCTGCATTGAGGAGTTCTGGTGAGCAGAGATCCTCCCTGCAGGAAACGGGGCTAAGTGCGGGGGAGTTCCCCGCTGAGGCCCCTGATCTACCTGGATGGATGTTAGATAACGGGGTGTTTCTCAAGCACCAGGAAACACCCGGCTAATCTCGCGCAATGGAACTCACCAAAGCATTTGTTCAGCTGTAGCGATACCCCCTTGTATTCTAGACCTCGAAAGGCCAGAATTCCATTGGCCTTCATGATTATTTTCTGCTGTTCATCACATTTCACAAAAACCAGGAACAACTTCAAATACCTGGGGCGCGATTCTCCGCAAATCCGGCGTGCCGTGAAGGCTGGCGTGCAACTGGCAGTGTTTCATGCCAGCCTCGGAGCTCCGTCCCGGGACCCGATTCTCCCTCCCGGGCGGGGCTAGTATCGGGGCCGGGGGAATCACAGCGACGCGGAGTTAGCGAACATCGCTAACTCCACCCGCCAAGAGTCACGGCGGCTGACGCGCACGATGACGTCAGCCGCGCATGCGCGGGTTGGACGGCTCCAACCCGCGCATACGCGGATGACGTCATCACGCAGACGCGTCAAACCCGCGCATGCGCGGGCTGTCATGCCCCTCAGCCGCCCCGCGGACTGAACCTGCGGGGCGGCAGAAGAACAAATAGTGTGCGGGTACCGGACCCGCTGCCCGCGATCGGTGCCCACCGATCGCAGCCCCATGCCACCCTTGGCACAGCTGTGGTGCGGCCGTGCCAATCGGTGCCATGGTTGTCCGGGACGGGCACTTTGCGGCCGTTTTCACGAACGCTGAAAGCAGGTGTGATCGCGGCCGTGAAAACGGCAGTAAACTCCGCGGTATTTGGCCCGCGGAGAATCGCTGTTCGCCGTAAAAAATGGCGAGCAGCGATTCGTGTCGGGGGGCGGCCGGAGGGGGGGGGGAGAATAGCGGGATGCCGTGAAAATTGTCGGGAAGGCTCTCCCGCTATTCTCCGATCCGTCGTGGGCAGTGGAGAATCGCGCCCCTGGTATGTCAACAAGAATCGATAGCTCTGACATAGTCATAGAGGTTTACAGCTTGAAAACAGGCCCTTTGGCCCAACTTGTCCATGCCTTCCAGTTTTTAACCACTAAGCTGTGTCGCAATTTCCCACATTTAACCCATAAACCTCTATACCCAGCTCTCCCATATAACCGTCTAAATACTTTTAAAAGGTAAAACTGTACCCATCTCTACTACTGTGTCTAGCAGCTGATTTCAGACACTCAACACCCTCTGTGTGAAAAGAATTGCACCACTGGACTCTTTTGTATCTCTCCTCTCTTACCTTAAACCTATGCCCTCTAGTTTTAGACACCCCTATCTTTGGGAAAATATGTCGACGATCTAGCTTATCTATGCCCATCATTATTTTGTAGACCTTTATAAGATCACACCAAACCTCCTACGCTCCGGGGAAAAACGTCTATCTATCCAGCCTCCTTATAACTCAAACCATCAAGTACCTGTAGCATCTAAGTAAATCTTTTCTGCACTCTTTCTAGTTTAATAATATCCTTTCTATAATAGGGTGACCAGAACTGTACACGGTATTCCAAATGTGGCCTTACTAATTAATGCCTTGTAAAACATCAGCAAGACGTCCAACTCCTGTATTCAGTGTTCTGACCAATGAAACCAAGCATGCCGAATGTCTTCTTCACCACCCTGTCCACCTGTGACTCCACTTTCAAGGAGTTATGAACCTGTACTCCAAGATCTCTTTGTTCTATAACTCTCCCCAACTCCCTACCATTAACCAACATGGAAATCTAAGGTGCATATTTAAGATAGTACAGTTTGAGAAAGATGGAGATCGAAAATAAAGTTAAAAAGAGATCTTTCACCGTGTCGATCCCATTCACCTCAGGCACGTTGGGCCAAAGGGCCTCCTTCTGCGCGTTATGACTCAACCACTCCATGTGATAACGGGTTACACACTCTGACCTCCCTTCAGGTAAAAGAGACATTGCTGTTTATTTCGCAGAATGCCTGATCCATGTAAATATAAAGAGATGGAAGACCAAGAAACATAGTGACAGGGTTAAGCAAAACCTTCCAGTGAGTGCAGTGTAAATCTCACGCAACAGCTCCACCAATAGACTTATATCGTAGCATCTGACAAAGACAACGTCACCTTTAATCCTGCCGAGGCCCTGCTGCACTAATGACCATAATGAAACATTCTTGGTACGAGAGCCTGTTCATTTATTTTCATTCCTGGTGAGTGCCTTGAGAGACTAGTGCTGCAATCATGGCTATTTACTATTTAAGTCCCAGCCAAATTTATGGCCCCAGTGAAAAATGGATGCGACCCCAGAAGCAGAACCCTATTGTCTGGCGCATCCTAACCGACTCATTACACGTGCATCAATCTTTAATCTGCAATTAAACAATCAGTTATATGTAAAAGATAGCTGCAAATACTGCACTTGAATGCATCACCGGCAATATATCTTGATAAGGAGAAAAAGAGATCAATTAGGGCCGGATGCATCATATGGCCTGGTTCAATGAAAGGTTACAAACGGAAATAAATAAAATGTTAGAAATTAGGCCAGTTGATGTCTGCGCTAGCATTCTGCTTTTTCACCTGGAGTGAAGGTTAATGCAATGGGAAAGCGGCAAAACGAATGATAGAGTTATCGGTTTTAGCTGATAAAACAGACATCCCGAGCAAGTGCAAAATGCTGCAAAGCCACTTTCTCTCCAATTAGAACCCTCTGCCACCAGCCCACCCCCCTACAGGTACTTTAATTGGCGAATGGAGCTGGCAGGCAGGCATTGCTGTTGCAATCATTAACAGGTAGTCTGCTGTCATTTAAGGTGCTTCGCCTTGTTGATTACTTTGGAGCCTGAGCCATCATGCACAAAGCACCGGCCCTTTCCTGAAGGCACAAGTGTTGCCCGCAGGGGATTTACTGGATTGTGGAGACTGCAAAGGGGAGGGGGCGGGGGGGGGGAAGAAAGAACTTTCATGAGCACAGCGCCTTCGTAACTTCAGGATTGCCCAAGGTGGTTCACAGGCCATGAGGTATAACAAAAAAAATTTATCACCATTGTGATGTCCTGCAGATGTTCTCACATCCTACAGGTGCAGCAGTTGGTTAAAGGTGCGGGTCTCTTTCTCTGTTGGTGCCATCCAACGGATTATAGTGACAGGGTCAGCTGCCAGGGTAAGAGAATCAATGCTGTGCATCAATTTCTTTCTGGGACTCTAAAGCAGAGCTCAGTGCATCAAAGGTGACTGGGTACGGAGTCCAAACCGACACAGAAGAGTGTGTGAACGAGTGGTTCTCTCCCTTGGTAAGATGAGGTTGTCAGGTGGCAATATAAACGCACGGTAGCACAGTGGTTAGCACTGTTGCTTCACAGCGCCAGAGTCCCGGGTTCGATTCCTGGCTTGGGTCACTGTCTGTGTGGAGTCTGCACGTTCTCCCCATGTCTGCATGGGTTTCCTCCGGGCGCTCCGGTTTCCTCCCACAAGTCCCCGAAAGATGTGCTTGTTAGGTGAATTGGGCATCCTGAATTCTCCCTCCTGAATTTCCCCACCCGAACCGGCGCCGGAGTGTGGCGACTAGAGGCTTTTCACAGTAACTTCATTGCAGTGTTAATGCAAGCCTACTTGTGACAATAATAAAGGTTATTATTATTATTGTACCAAATTGTCCATCTTCCTCGAGAGGCTGTTTCAATGGGAAAAGGGGACCCTGAAAAGATGGCAGAGACCATTTGGCTGGTCCGAAAGACTAACAATCAGAAACTCCCTTTTACCTCAAATATCTCGACAACTCCACATTCAATTTGTCCAGGATCTGTCTCTGGTGTCCATCGCATCCCCTCCTCCCCCCCATCCAATTACCCATCAACTATTCTACCCAGATCCTCATGACAATTTAAATGTAATCTGTGTGTCATTTGATTTTCGCTGAGTCTATTGTAAGTGTGAAAGATGCATTAATACCCTTTAATAAGCTTACAGTAAGCTTCTGAAATGTGAAGGGGTTTTGTCCTTGGGAAATTGTCCAAATGGAGCACTTCCATTCTATCAATAAACTTTCCTGGGGAATCAGAAAAACATCCTTTCAGAGGATCTATTCCCAGTTCTCTGATTGCGCAGCCCAATAATGGGAGACTGACAAATCATTGATAGTACTGTTTTTCCAAATAATACAGGTACTGGCTGTAGAGAAACAAGAACAAAGATACAAGCCACACAGGGGAAGACTGTGACTGATGATCCAATTATAGTTCATCAAACGCCGTCCTTGTTAGACTGTGTCCCAATTTCACCAAATTATCAGATTAAGGCAGAGGATTTGGTACATGGGCAGCTGTAATAAGCTTTGATTGCTGGCGTGGTCTGTAACATTAGAGTGCAACAAAATGGCCACAACAATTGGCTGGTGGGTATCTCTGCTTTTAGATGCACACCATATTCCATAACGAAAGCAGGAGATGCTGATGAAGCAGTGCCGACTGTTCATTTGACAATTTGCGGTCATCACAATACAGGTAATAATCCTAAAGAGCGGCTTCATTACTCTTACCACATTAAAAACAAAACCCTGCAAAACTTGATTCACGGCACACGTTTCAGAAGAGGCTTCGTGAGCACATTAAAACTTGTTCATAAAGCCAGTGAAAGCTGAAAGGCATTTTAAAATTAGTTTTAAACATACACGCACACACACACCCCTCCCCTCACTCATGCAGTGTCTTTGCTCTGTATTATAGTACAAATTAATATCGTGGAACATACCGATGATTATCATCTTTTCACCAGTAACTCACTTAACATATTACCAGCTTGCCTACCAGGTGCAACAATGGTCTTAAAATTCTTATGTGTGTAACACTAAAGCTGCATTGGGAAGTCATTATGAATGTGGCTGTTTGACACTTGGCTAATGAGAACTCCAGAGCTCCTGCACAGTAAACGGTTCTCTGCAGGGAACTTAAAAAAAAAAAGGACGGGACATGGAGGATTATAATGACAATTCTGCTACCATAGCAACAGTGACTGTGCGATGCCAATTGTCATCGATGAAGTCGAGTATTAGTGTAAATTCAAAGGTGGTGAAGAATAAGCTGCCAACTCTGCCAGTGTACTGCCACCATGGGAGAATCTCGTGCCTGGATCCCCCTGTCAATCGTAGGCTTCAAGTGGGTGCAGAGCCAGCAGCAGCTACCACCTCTCAGCAATTGGAATCTGATCAATCAGGGTATCTGATCCTGGGAGAAAGCCTGTCACCTGATGTATCAACTGCATGAGTAGCACAGGATGCGTTGGACCCTCCTTAGCGGAGTCTTGCCCGGTCTTTGATCGCGACCTCCATAAGATTCTGCCCCTTATCTTTTTACCAAATCTATGACACCAGGCTTCCCTGCATACCCCACCGTCAGCCCCCCTACCCTCCTGTCCAAACTGGGCAGCAATACATTTGGCAGACAAGGATTAATTTGTAGCAGCTCCAGTGAAAGCTGCTGGATGCTGTACACACCTTTGGAAGTTCTTCCCTCCCTCTGGGCAGAGGGAGGATCATAGAAATTTGCTTCAATTAACTCGTTGGCATACAGTGGGACCAAAACTCTCACAACCTTTCCTCCTGCAATATTACCTCTGCATCTTGTCAAAACTGAAATCCAAAAGATGAAACAAGGAGAAACTTTAGAACAAAATATTGACCCATGTGAAGACACCAGCAATAGGAGGCGACTTGTGTTTCAGTGTCCACAATGGTCCAGTGCTAGCAGTTTTGCCTCATTGTCAGAAGGGTTTGAGTTCAACTCTTGGTTTAGCGATTTGAACAGACGATATTGCCTGACGCTCCTATGCAGGATTAAGGGAGTGTCAGGAGTGCCGTCGTTCAGATGTAACATGAAAACTGAAGATCTATCTGCCTTCTCAGGTGAGCATAAAGGGACACACACTGCTATTGGAAGAAGAATAAGGGAGTTATCCCAAAGGTAATGGGGCATTAATTCCACAACCAGCGTCAAGATAAAACAGATTTTCTGGGCACTTTTGCCCAACAATCGATGGAACTTTGCTTGTGCAAAGTGATTGGAACATTTCCAACACACCGATTGTGGTCACACTTCAAAGCTGCAGTAACTCATTGACTGCAAATCACTTTGGGAAGTCCTGAGGTCATGAAGGGTGTAAAATAAACGCAAGTAGTTTTCATGGGTAGCATGTGCCAATTCCTCTGATGCTTGGCCATGTGATAATCCATCTGGGTAAGAAGTCATTACACATTTCATTTATATCTTTCCTTATGTTTTTAACCTTGGTGTGCATGTGGACATTCTCCCCATGTTAGCGTGGGTGTCATCCGCACAACACAAAGATGTGTAGGGTAGGTGAACTGGCCACGATAAATCGCCCCTGCATTGGACATAAAGAATTGGGTACTTTAAATGTATTTTAAAAAAATATTTTTAGCTTTGGGATGCTGCATATATGAGGCGGCAAAATGGCCCCTTTCAACCAATTCTTGTATTTGGTATCAAGGTGGTGGAATTATGACTCTTTTATGCAAGGTGGAAGTAACTTATGCATGTTTGAGCAATTTGCCCACCCACACAACACATAAAACCCTGTCTTGTCAACATCATATCCAACTCTACTGTGCAGCACATTACATGCGCAGAACTGACATTAACTTGAAGAAATCGTGATTCTGCTAGTCTGATATTGTTGCTGAAAACTGAACTGTAAATAACTGAGGCGCATTGCACCAAATTAGATGCAACACTTCTGACTAAAGTCTTGAAACAGTGAAAGGTAACCATAGACTTTACAATAGAGCGTCAACATTGCTCATTTCACGGGCAGCACAGTGGCGCAGTGGTTGGCACTGCTGTCTCACGGCGCCGAGATCCCAGGTTCGATCCCAGCTCTGGGTCACTATCCGTGTGGAGTTTGCACATTCTCCTCATGTTTGTGTAGGTTTCGACACCACAACACAAAGATGTGCAGGGTAGGTGGATTGGCCACTCTAAATTGCCTCTTAATTGGAAAAAATTAATTGGTACTCTCATGTATAAAAAAAAACATTGCTCATTTCACAGCAGGGCATTAATCAGAGGGACAGTGAATCTTGCTTGAAGCTCACAGTCTTAACTCCAAACCAAACTGCTCCAGGGCAATTTTGCATATTACTGATCTGTTGTGGCTATGCATTCCTATTGAGGCAATAATAACCACTATATAAGTGTGCCTGCTATGTTAGTGGAGCGGTAATCTAGGGGCCTGGACTAATTAATGTTGAGGATGTGACCTTAAATCCTACTGTGGTCATTTGAGAATTTGAAATCAGTTTAAATAAATGTCATGACTAAAAGTTACGATGAAGCTGCTGATTTTGTGGTTGAGGGATTCACTCGTGCCTTTTCGCGAAAGAAACATTCCTTATCCTGTCTGGCCCACATAACTCCAGCCCCAGCCCAACACCAACATGGTTGTTTCTTAACAACCCTCCAAAGTGGCCTAGCGGGCACCGCTATTGCATCTGCATCAAACTGCTGGTGTGATTCAAGAATAAAGCCACCCATCATCTTCGCAGGGTAACAAGAGATAGCAGCCTTGCTAGCAATGTACTTTGACGATGAATAAATGAAAAAGATACGGGGTGAAACTGGGACGCTACTATTGACCGTTCTTTTCTTTAATGGGTTGTGGGTGGCACCAGCGAGACCACTATTTGTTGCCCTTAAACTGCCCCTGAACTGAGTGGCCTGCCAGGCCTTTGCAGAGGGCAGATAAGAGTCAACCACGTGAGGGCAGCACGGTGGCGCAGTGGTTAGCACTGCTGCCTCACAGCACCAAGGTCCCGGGTTCGATCCCGGGGTCACTGTCCGTGTGGAGTTTGCACATTCTCCCCGTGTCTGCGTGGGTTTCACCCCCACAACCCAAAGATGTGCAGGGTAGGTGGATTGGCCACACTAAATTGCCCCTTAATTGGAATAAATGAAGTGGGCACTCTAAACTTATATAAAAAAAGAATCAACCAAGTTGCTGTGGATCTGGAGTTACATGTAGGCCAGACCGGGTAAGGACGGCAGATTTACATCCCGAAAGGCGATTAGTGAACGAGGTGTTTTTTTTTTACAACAATTGAAGATAGTTTCATGGCCACTTCTACTGAGACTAGCTTTATAATTTATGATAAACAGAATTGAAATTCCTCTAGTGGGATTTGAACACCTCGTTCACTAATGCCCTTTCGGGAAGGAAATCTGCCGTCCTTACCCGGTTGTAATATCTACAGACTAACATAGAGCCTCCATCAGATTTGGAACCTGGTTGGAGTTCAACAGTCCTGAAAGATACACACAATTGCTTGTCCTATTTATATGGATTTTGGTTGTGGATGATGATGAAGATGATGAGGATTCTGGCTTGCAATCCAGGGCAAAAAGGACAGGCCCAAGCTTGTCTGCTACCTTTCACAATCAAATATCCTCCTAACACACAATGGCTCACATGGACTTGGGTATTCGTACCAGAGGGAAGCCAGCCCACTGAACAATTCTCTCCCAGGAAAAGTCAGCACCTTTAGGAGATAAAAATAAACGTGTTTTTTTTTTAAAAAGAAAGGTCCGTAAATAACATGTATTCCAAATCATTTTTCCGACAGATTGTTAAGGTTTGTCCTCATGCAAATCCAGGACTGGCCAGATGTCTTTGTAAACTGTAGCTATCAGAGGTTGTATAGATGTCTGTTTATCTCAGTACATTGTTTGTGATGTTTCAGCTAAGTGCAAAACCAACCAAAGCATTCTGGTTACCACTTATCTCACTACCGGCTGAAAGGTTCCCCCGTCAGCTATCAGCGGCAGGCTAACACTTCCAAAATAGGTGTGCGGCTTCTACCACTGGGAGAAGGGCTTTCTTGTGGTGTAATGCAAATGACTGCGTTTATCAGGCCAGCATTGTTGGTTAATTCATTGTGTTCCTTATCATCTGTTTCCAAAAGCCCGCTGCCTGTGCGGCAGGCTCAGGAGGTGTGCCGACAGCAGCATTAGCCACTGTCAAACGTGGCCTTATCAGCCAGTGCAGAGAGCACTGGGAGTGACCTGTGGAGTCATGCGCATCCTCCATTGTCATCTGAGCTTATTGTACTCTCTTTGCTCTTTGTTCCAATTCACGGTCAGTCTCTAAGAGCAAGTGCTCTGGGTGATCGGGCCTTCTCCAACATCCAGATAGGGAGTCGTGGCTGATGAGGAAATGGGCTCTCGTGGGCTTTGCGGCCTTTTTGTTCCTTCATTCCAGAGGAATATGCAGAGCCTGTCGCTACCCTTTCCATCCCAGGAAGCTTTGAAATGTCAGTGCTGATATTAAAGGCTGACGTCTTGATGAGCTAGAAAGACTAATGACAGGAAAGAAGAGTTGCGGATGATGGAAAGGAGAGTAAAACACAGGATTTAAAGTTGCCGAAGAGACCTCATCTGAATGCCACAGTCAGTTATAACTGTAAAAGCACTTGAGTGCCAATGCAGATCAGACCTAATTAAATTAATCAAAGATCACCACTTGCTTTCGTTCCTCCTTTTGCATCAAAGGTCATAGTAATTAGGGGGTAGTTAAAGCCATCCCACCCCAGGAAAACAAAGAACTCATTACCACAGTTAATTAGTAAGGAATTGCGTGTGCTGCTGTAAGGTGCAAGCTACCGAGTACTCCCATGCAAGGGGAAAGGTTATTTGACTTGGCAGACTAGAGCTGTCAATGGGCCTGCGTTCATGTCATTAGATGCCACAAACTGATTGTTATTTTGCTCTCCCCCGGCCCCATCCCCCCCAACCCAGCAGCAAACCGACACCCACAATACACTGATTCAGATGGGCAGCACGGTAGCATAGTGGTTAGCACAGTTGCTTCACAGCTCCAGGATCCCAGGTTCGATTCCCGGCTAGGTCATTATCTGTGCGGACTCTGTTTGTTCTCCCCGTGTCTGCGTGGGTTTCCTCCGGATGCTCCGGTTTTCTCCCACAGTCCAAAGATGTGTAGGTTAGGTGGATTGGCCATGCTAAATTGCCCTTAGTATCCAGAAAGGTTAAGTGGGGTTTACGGGATCGGGTAGATAGGTGGGCTTGAGTAGGGTGCTGTTTGTAAGGGCCAGTGCAAACTCGATGGGCCGAATGGCCTCCTTCTGCACTGTAAAATCTATGATCTATATCTGCGTTTCAAAAACGGAACTAGTTGAATTGACTCCAGCAGTGAGGCAATGGGCGATTATGAAGCACAAGAGGGGAAAATAATTCCAGCCGGGGTGCACGGTGCGGATTGTATTGGAGTTCTGGAATTGTGCCCTATGACATTTGAGAATCCAAGTTGTTTTGTTTTTGGTCAGCTTGGTGTGTGGCACGAGGAGAAACACCTCGCCACGCTTTAGGAGCTCCAAAAGCAAGCTACATTTAGCGTTTGTTTAACCAAGATAGGGAGCAGGTTTCAATTATTTAATCTCTTCTGCAATCGATTTGTTGCCACCTCCTGAAGAAACTTTGTAAAATGCACTGACGGGTTCTTAATTAAGTTCTCAATTCTACTCCCAGTTAACACACAAAAGAACTCCCAATCAGTAACTTGTGAGAGCCCTCTTTGTCAAACACCGCTGTCCGACATTCTCTTCATTTCGCTCTCTGCAAGCATCACTACGTTGAAAAGATGAAGCTCACAAATGTGCGAGGTACATGAGATGACTGCTGCCAGTGTCCCCGAAGCCAGAATGCACGCGCAGCACCCGTAACTCTGCGCCAACTATTTTTAACCCATTAGCTGAAATTAATTTGAAGTTTAATTAAATTGAAATTTGCAACGGGGTGGGGAGGGTAAAGGGCTGCATGGTTAGTGAGAAAATTTAAGAAAAGCTTTCCAACAGCTACACTCAAAGGCAGAGTGATTAGTGACCTCTGAATGTTAATCACTTTGATGTGGATGCAAGAACCCTTTTGAAGCAGAATTTATCATCACTCCACTAGGATGTAATGAAGTGGAACTAAGATCACACACACCACCGCTGATCTAGAAGATAGACGTTAGCAGATTGTGCAAATTGCACGCAAGCAATGGCAAAAAAAAGAGATTTTTTTTCCCCCAGACAGCTTTTAATTGGTTGCGGAGCTTTCTTCAAATAATGTCAATTTAACGAGCTGTCTGTTTTCTTTAGTGGAAGACTAAAGATTGGTGATAGAGGACTGCATTTCAGAGCTACATGAAGTTCAAATGCAGATTTGCTCTGCTGTCTGATTTTATCAGCTAGATCTCAGTGTCCACATAAACCGTAAACCAATAATATCTCTTCAAGAATGGAGAGTTTTAAAATGAGGGTTAGGCTGGGGTTGCCCATGTCCAGGGCAGTTGCCATCTGCTGAATTTTATTCATTATGCCCTCACCAGCTCACATGCAGAGATACGAGACAGGAGCAGAAGTCGGCCATTCGGCCCCAACCGTTCAATAAGATCATGGCCAAACTGTTTGTTCCACATGCCCATCTACCAAACACCAGCCCCTCCCCCCACGCAACCCTGAGAACATTCAACTCCCTTTCCCAACAAGAATCTATCGACCTCTGTCTCACAAACGTTCAGTGACCCCCGCCTCCGCTGCCTTCTGAGGTAGCGGGTTCCAAAGTCGCACAACTCTCTGAGAGAAAACAAAATCTCCTCACCTCTGTCCTCACCCACATAGTCAAGACCATTCAGGATCTTATATACGTCAATCAAGAAACCTCTCACTCATCCAAACTCCGGTATTTGAGATGCATAATACAAACAAATGGGTTCAGCCAGTGCCATCACTTCAAGCAAACTGCACTGATTCCGGAGTTTTGTTGAAGTCACCTATTAGGGTTGTCAACTCTGGATCTATTCCAGAAGATTGAATTCCATGGTCTTCCACCCATCCTCCTGTCATTGGACTGATGAAATGCTCATCCTTGTGGTCACCCAATGGAAAAGCAAACAAACCCAGCTGACTGGTCCATCCGTGACTCTCAGTCAAACAGCCTTTTCTCCTAGTTTCGTCCTTTGAATGAAGTGTTCAAATTGAAAAAAACGCATATTTCAAAAATTCCCTGAGATTTCTATTCTGACTTGCTTGTAGCAGTATCAAGAAGACATGAAGGGTTGGCAACCCTCGTCATTAAATAGAACAATGCAGCAAGAGGTACCCGTACTTTCCTCGGTTTAATGTTCCTTGTCTTATCCTCTGAGCACTGGATTTGTACGGTTGCTGTTAGATGCATATCTCTGTGGGCAAGCCCCAGGGTGCACCATAGATATGAATGCCTTCCAGCATTCAGATTACTGGAACAAGACCTTAATTCAAAGGCAGATTCACAGGTCTAGGTGAGTAACATTGTGCAGTGGCTATGTTAGCCGATAGCATAAGTAGTTGGTACTATTGCTTCACAGTGCCAGGGACCCAGGTTCGAATTCCCGGCTTGATCACTGTCTGTGTGCAGTCTGCACATTCTCCCCAGTGTCTGCGTGGGTTTCCTCCGGGTGCTCCGGTTTCCTCCCACAAGTCCCGAAAGACGTGCTTGTTAGGTGAGTTGGACATTCTGAATTCTCCCTCAGTGTACCCGAACAGGCGCCGGAGTAAGGCGACTAGGGGATTTTCACAGTATCTTCACTGCAGTGCTAATGTAAGCCTACTTGTGACAATAATAAAGATTATGATGTTGCTGGACCAGTAATCCACAGAATAAGAGGACATACGCTACAATTTAAACATATGTGGAAAGTAAAAACTGGACAAACATTGTTTATCTGTTAAAAATGGGTAAATTCAAGTGACTCATCAATGTATTTCGGAGAAGGAAACCAGAGATTGAATTCTTTAAAAAACTCAACAAATATTTGAGTGCATCATGGATGTACACCCACTACTGACAAATAACATCAGAAATGGAATATGTAAATAGAGACATTTGTAACTCTCACTCTCTACTGATACACGCACAAAAGGAAATGGTCCCACTTACTCACCCACGCACCTCTAACAATTAGATCGGCAGTTAGGCTTATGGGAAAGTTCGCAATTATACTTTTCCTCAGCTGTTGAACTTGTACGATCATCGTCTTTTCAGGAAACATATTGAGTTGGACGAAGAAATGTCCACGTGGTTGTACCACATTTGTTTTTCATAGAATCATAGAGTAGAACCATTGAATTTACAGTGCAGAAGGAGTCCATTCGGCCGATCGAGTCTACACCGGCCCTTGAAAGAGCATCCTATCCCCGTAACCCAGTAACCCCACCTAACCTTTAGACACTGCGGGGCAATTTAGCATTGCCAATCCACCTAATCTGCACTTCTTTGGACTGTGGGAGGAAACCGGAGCGCCCGGAGGGAACCCATGCAGCCACGGGGAGAACATGCACCCGCCGCACAGACAGTGACCCAAGCCGGAATCCAACGCTGGTCCCTGGTGCTGTGAAGCAACAGTGCTTACCACTGTGCTACTGTGTCACATTGGTGTCATGTGGTTAGCAGGTGAGTCTGGGGAGCATGATTGGTGAAGTAATAATAGGTGAATGAAAAAAACAGGAAAAAAAATTAGCTAAAGTGGAAAACCCCAGAAGAAAATTGAAAGAAGCTCAGAGCAGTCATAAAGCTGTTTATTCTGTGTTCGCACTCATTTAGCAGCACAGGTCACCACAACATCGGCGAGCATTTTTTCCCCCTAAACACATTGCAAATTCTCAATCCAATATGCAGCTATATTTGTACCGTCCTGGATAAAACACAGGCCTATCAACACTTTGGCATCTTCAGGATGCTCTTCACATGGATGAGTTTGCAATCTTCCACACTCGACATTGGTAAATATATTGAAGGCTGACAGAAAGCAAGAGAATACTGTGGTCATCTTGGCAATGAAAGCTTTTGGTTAAAAATGAGACACCCTTGGATTTAACAGACAACTTACACTGCGGTTATGAATGTAGAGGTAGCTTCACTGCCAACTTGCTTTCTGTCGAAAATACCACAGGAGACTACTAGCAGGGTACAAAAAGTGGTGGTGGGGGAGAAAATCTAAGAAAGATAACAAGAAAATGAGAGGGAGGATAAATGTCACTTGGTCATCCCTTGTGGTGAGTACAGTTTTCTGTTTGTGACAATGTTTTCCTTCGGCTAGAACTAAAAGCCTCAGGTACAGATGGAATCACGAACGGAAGTCTTATTTTCAGGATTAGTATGGATTCTTACCACCAGTACAAAACTGGATTTGGCTTTGAACAGACTTCCCCAAAACAAGAGCAAAAGTGGTCTGCGCACATGTTTGAGCAGAACTGTGGCCTTAAAGCAGGCTTGTCCAACCGTGTCATGCAAGGGGCCACATTTCAAGTTTTTTGGCATTTAAAGGGGCTGATGAGCAAATTTCAAAATTTGCCACAACATTAGACATGAATTTCACTAAAATGTTCAGGAATAAAGCAAAGCAACAACTTGCTGTCCAAAAATAAAGCAATGTCAAAGCAATAAATTGATAATTCAAAATGATGAGTCATTAACAAAGATGACCATTAGAGCGTGAGGGAGTCAAATTGTGTATCGCCGGTCCACTTTCAGGCTGGAGTTTTGTCGACCCTCTTCTCTGCCCCCCCCCCCCCGCCCCACTGAGGGGGGCTCAGTGGGTTTTCCTGTGGCGGAGGTGGATTGCTGCTGGCAGAATATTCCTGTCCTACCATAGTCCGTGGCGGTTCACATGTCTTGCCCGGCTTCGAGTTTGGTGGGACCAAAGGATCCGACCGGTGAGAAGGGCTGGAAAATCCCACTCTCAGTCTCAGAGTATTTACACACTCCATCTCACCCACTGTGTGAATGGTGCGAGTACATACATTCGCATATACTCTCTCTTTCTCTCCCTCTCTCTCTTTAAGACGTAAAGTGTTCATAGTTCGAAGGAGTGCCTCAAATAGGGAGTCCTCCAACAGCAGGATCACTGACACATGGAAAAGTGAGTTGAAGAGCATTTGATTAAGAAACGGCTTTTGACTGGAACCATTTCACATCAGTTGTCGCAAGAAAGACAAATCTCATGGTGGTCTTTTCAATGAGATCTGAGATTTCTACATTTGGAATGATAAGAGGTGGTCAGTGGTTCAATAAATAATATCTATTCAGAACTCCACCCCCACCCCTGCATTTACAAAATTAGTCAAAGCATTGCTGACAATGAATTACTTCACCACTACGTGGACCAACATAGTCAGTGTCACTATATCAGCCAAGGTCAGCTATTGTCACAGCTGAATTTTAAAGCTTTATTTCTCCGGGAAATGTATGGACAGCACCTCGGCAGATTTGGTGAGTAAACTAATTTCTCATCTTATTTTAACTCAGGTAAAACAGCCGCGTGCATTGGTAGAGGCGTTCAGTGATAATGGTAATCAGGGTTTCTGTAGCCACACACTGCACTGTGCAATCACGGTTAAACACTCTGCTGAACACTAAGTGTCATCATCCCTTTAGCTGCTGGTTGGGTTTACCTGCATTCTACCCAATAGTTGTAAACATCAGCTGCTTAGGTCTTGATCTTGTCTTGGCACAGTTTGGTTTGATCCTTGTGATGTCACTGGACATTACAACACTACATTCCCAGTTTTACACTTCCGCTTTTCGCAATCAGCCAATGCACAGTATTTGGGCCTTACATTCTGGGGCTGCAATTACTGAAATCCTACACCTCTAACTCTACCACTGCATAAGGACAAGTCGTTCATTTGTACCACTCGATCATTTTTCAAAGGATGTTCATCTAATATGAATTCATATAACACCTGCCTGAATTTAAAAATCCCAATCTTGACATAGGTTCATATATTATATATTTTATTATATATTTCATATATGGGGTCAGCAAGGTAGCACAGTGGTTATCACTGCTGTCTCAGTGCTAGGGACCAATTTCAACCTTGGGCGACTGTGTGGAGTTTGCCCATTCTCCCCATGTCTATGTGGGTTTCCTCCAAGAGTCCAAATATGTGCAGGTTAGGTGGACTGACCATGCTAAATTGCTCCTTATGTCCACAAATGTGTAGGTTTGGTTGCGGGATAGGGTGGGTGAGTCGGTCTAGATCAGGGGTGGGCAAATTTTTCCGTGCAAGGGCCACATTCAGAAATTCACAATTTTAAAAGGCCGCATAGTATATTAAGTAAAATAATTACTTCACCCGGTTATGATTCTGGGCGCCTCATATAGAACATAGAACATAGAACAGTACAGCACAGAACAGGCCCTTCAGCCCTCGATGTTGTGTCGAGCAATGATCACCCTACTCAAGTCAACGTATCCACCCTATACAAGTAAGTAACCCAACAGCCCCCCCATTAACCTTAAAAATAGTGGTTAGCACAACCGCCTCACGGCGCTGAGGTCCCAGGTTCGATCCCGGCTCTGGGTCACTGTCCGTGTGGAGTTTGCACATTCTCCCCGTGTCTGCGTGGGTTTCGCCCCCACAACCCAAAAAAAAAAAAATGTGCAGAGTAGGTGGATTGGCCACGCTAAATTGCCCCTTAATAGAAAAATAATTGGGTAATCTAAATTTAATTTAAAAAATTTTTTTTTTAAAAAAACCTTAAAAAAAAATAAATTTTTTAAATTGTTTTTTTTAATAACTTGGTGGGCCGCATAAAGACCTTTGGCAGGCCGCATGCGGCCCGCGGGCCGTAGTTTGCCCACCCCTGGTCTAGATGGAGTGCTCTTTTGGAGAGTCGGTGCTCACGCGATGGGCGGAATGGCCTCTTTCTGCACTGTGGGGATTCTATGATTGGCATCTTTGTTCCCTCACATTTAGGAGGATATACCTCCCCAATTCCTTCCCACTTTGACCTGACAGATAGCTCACTGCTTCTTTCCCAAGAGGTTGCATTAAGGGAGGGAGTAGCATGGTGGTAATGTCACTGGACTGGAAATGCAGATTTATTCTCTAGGGGTACGGGTTCAAATCCTGCCATGGAAGCTGGTAGAGGGAGTTGCCCTAGGAGTCCTCAACATCAACTCTGGCCCTCACGAGGTCGCATGGCATCAGGACAAACATGGACAAGGAAACTCTGTTTACCACATACTGTTTCCTCCCCAGCTGATGAATTAGTACTCCTTCATATTGAACACCAATTGGAGGAATCACTGAGAGTGGCAAAGGCCCCGCTGGGTGGGGGACCCCAATGTCCAACACCACGAGTGGTTTGTTAGCAGCACTTCTGACTGAGCTAGCTAAGTCCTGAAGGATATAGCTGCTAAATGGGCCTTTAACAAGTGGTGAGGGAACCAACAAGAGGGAAATGATAACCTCATCCTCAACAATCTGCCCATGATGGTAGGAGTGTCTACCGCACAGTCCTTGTGAAGACCAAGTCCCACCTTTACATTGAGGAGACCCTTCATCGTGGGATGCACAGCACTACCACCATGTCAAATGCAACAGATTTTGAACAGATCTAGCAACTCAAAACTGGGCATCCATGAGGCGCTGTGGTACATCGGCAACTAAAATATTGTATACAATCATAATCTGTAACATCATAGCCCAGGATATTCCCCACTCTACCATTATATCAACGCTGGTTCAATGAAGAGTGCAGGAGGGCATGCCAGGGCTAGCACAGAATCCGGACTCGCAACTTTCCTTCACTTTCATTAGGTCAAAATCCTGCAACCCCCTTCCTACCAGCACTGTGAGTGCTCCTACACCAAATGGACTGTAGCTGTTCAAGAAGGCAGCTCACCACAACTTTGTCGACGGCAGTTAGAGACGGGCAATAAATGCTGCCCTTGCCAGCGACATCCATTTCCCAGGAGTGAATAAATTTTTTTAAAGAGTCAGTGACTCGATCTGGGGACACAGCACTAAGGCTGCGGAAGAGCGACTGGCCAGCCTTTCACATAGATTCCAACTTGGGCCTAGCTTTGAGAGATTCCCTCAGGGATGCACACAGCAGCACAGCAGCACAGTGGTTCGCACAGTTGCTTCACTGCTGCAGAGCCCCAGTTCAATTCCTGGCTTTCTTCGCTGTCTGTGCGGGGCCTGCACGTTCTCCCCATGTCTGCGTGGGTGTCCTCCGGGTGCTCCGGTTTCCTCCCACAGTCCAAAGATGTGCAGGTTAGGTGGATTGGCCATGATAAATTGCCCTTTGTGTACAAAAAGGTTAGCTAGGGTTAGGGAGATAGGGTGGAGGTGTGGGATGTAGGATGCCGTTTCCAAGGGCCATTGAAGACTCGGTGAGTCGAATGGCCTCCTTCTGTACAGTAAATTCTATGATTCTATGAACTGCGTCTTTTTAAATGGGTGTGCAGTTCCTCCCTTATTTAAGGCCATACATTGCACAAACAGAAAAGACAGAATACCATTTGGGATCCAAAGCAACCACTGAAGAAAAGAATCATATAAACGGAAAATCATGGGAATGAATCAAAACAACAAACCATCAGCATTTTATAAAGGCGCCTGCATTAAATGTTACTTCCCTCAGATTGTGCTCTTCCATAATTTCCCATTTTTAGTTCAGGTTTCTGCTAGTTTACTTTCTCTCCATATTCCAGCAAATGTGGCCGTGTTGTGTGCTTTAGATACTTGACCACAGACTCGCTCTCCATCAACATTCCGAGGGTCAGCGTTCTGGGTTAAGTATACTGTATAATGATGATACTTTGGACTGCGGGATGGAAGATGTTCAGGCTATTAACACAAACTGTTATCTATATATTAACTGAAATCTCATTCAGCAACGCGTTCATCATTGGTGTCACTATCTAACTGACACATTGAAAAGGAGAAAACAACCCATGTTCCTAACAAAGACTGATGGAACAATAATTAAAAGATGATGTTCCGCAAATGAAGCCAATGACAGGGGTTGTGCCTGAAAAGCAATTTTAAAATGATTTAAAAAAATACATGCGCACCCTTTGTGTTGGAAATGCAAAGCAATCTTAAAACAAAGAAATATTCCAGATTTCCAGCATCTGCCATGAGAATAGAATTTTGGGGATACTGAGCAGGTCAGGCAGCATCTGTGGAGCGAGAAACAGTGTGAATGTTTCGGGTCAATGATCTTTCATCTGAACTCACTTACATTCTGATTAAAAGGTGACTGACCTGAAATGCTAACTCTGCCTGTGGGGGGGAGAAACACAGGGAGTGATTTAATGGCCGCGTTGCGCTTTAAGTGAGAGTGTGACGAGGCCGTTAGAGCGTGGAAATGCCAAAATCCAGAACCATGCCAGGAGCTGATCTGTTAGCGATCTAACCGGATCTCCCCCATTGGCGAAATCTGGATCCCGACTTAGCGTGGCGGTAAACCAATAATTACCACTAAAACCTCAGTCGGGGTGGGGGATGGGGAGAGAAGACATACAGGACAACATTCACCAGCCATTTATTGATCAAGAATGTATCTCTTCTTCCCAAAAATAAGCTTCATTCATCAAATTTATAAATGTCAATTATATGACTATTCAAAGTTAACGTGCCAGAAATTGCAAAGCAAATTAGTTTCTTCCATCACGTATGCTGCTCAGTCATTTACAATTACAGTTAATGTTTACAAGCTTCAGAACATGTCAGACCGAGGTGCCAGGTTCTATCCCTGCTCTGGGTCACTGTCCATATGGAGTTTGCACATTCTCCCCATGTTTGCAATGGGTTCGCCCTCACAACTCAAAGATGTGCATGGTAGGTGGATTGGCCATGCTAAAATTGCCCCTTAATTGGAAAAAATGAATTCGGTACTCTAAATTTAAAAAAAACCATGTCAGATAATGGGCGGCACGGTGGCAGTGGTTAGCACTGCTACTTCACAGCTCCAAGGACCCTGGTTCGATTCCGACCTTGGGTGACTGTATGGAGTTTGCATGTTCTCCCACTTTCTCCGTGTGTTTCCTCCCACAGTACAAAGATGAGCAGGTTAGGTAGATTGGCCACGCTAAATGTCCCCTCAGTGTCCAAAGGTTAGGTGGGTTGTGGGAATGGGACGAGGGGGGGAGTGTGCCTAGGCTGGGTGCTCTTTCCGGTGCAGTCTTGATGGGCCGAACGGCCTCCTTTTGCATCTTCGGAATTCTATGAATGATTGTATACAGCCTGATGGGTTTTACCTAGTTTCTAGCTCCTCGATATACTATCGCTGAAAGTCATTGGACAGTGGCCTTTCCCCTTTGTACCTCTGCGGTTGTGGCTCTGAGCTTTAGTGCATCCCTCAGCACCTTGTCCTGAACCTTGGAATGTGCCCCTCTGCCACACGTGCAGAGACTCTGGAAGAGCAGTGAACTCCAGGCACACAAAAGCGCATTTTTCACTGCGGTAATGTAGCAATTGATGTTTAACCCAGGTGTGCATCCTAGGGAATATATAGCCTGAGGACTGTTACCCATTTTCCGTACGTCTATGTGTTTCTTCTCCCACTACCGTCCCCTCGAGGATAACTTGGTAGAGTATAGCGTGGGGGGGGATTGCAAGTTCAGGCATGCAGGGAGGGTCCAATTGGGAGGGCCCTTCTTACCACCAGCCAAGCTACATATTTTCTTTTAAAATAAATTTAGAGTACCTAATTCATTTTTTCCAATTAAGGGGCAATTCAGAGTGTTCAATTCACCTACCCTGCACATCTTTGA
Source organism: Scyliorhinus canicula (assembly GCF_902713615.1). Lineage (NCBI taxonomy): Eukaryota > Metazoa > Chordata > Chondrichthyes > Carcharhiniformes > Scyliorhinidae > Scyliorhinus > Scyliorhinus canicula. The sequence continues at coordinate 71,549,773 of NC_052165.1, forward strand.
AGTAACCTCTATTACTTGACAGCAACTGCAAGTGCCTGGATTTCCCTAAGGCAGCAGCCTTGAAGGATCAGTTCAGGTGAACAGCTAAACATCACACTTAACGTGGCCCATGAGCAACACCTCTCCAGGCGGTAGCGCAGCAAATGCTACAAAATGATTCGTGGAATGATTCACAGACGTGGATCAAACAAAAGCTAAGCTACAAGGCTGCACAATTGAAGAGCCTTTCTAGTCATTGCCACAACTAGTTTGGTTGTTTTGGTGAAATATCAGATTTTAATGCAGCTCGTTCAACTGCAGTAAGTGGGTATAGACAGCTGTCTCAATCTCAGATTGGAAAGAAAGTGAAATAAGCTTCTCTGTAATCATGAAGGAGCATTGGCAGAGGCTGGGCACGATGACCATTCAGACCGAGGACACCCATGAGGGCATTAAGAGCCTTGCGACAGGTGAATGAAATGAAATTAAATGAATGAAAATCGCTTATTGTCACGAATAGGCTTCAACGAAGTTACTGTGAAAAGCCCCTAGTCGCCACATTCCAGCGCCTGTCTGGGGAGGCTGGTACGGGAATCGAACCGTGCTGCTGGCCTGCTTGGTCTGCTTTAAAAGCCAGAGATTTAGCCGAGCGAGCTAAATCAGCCCCAGGTGAAAAAATAAAAAGGCGAAAGGGGAATATGTACATCTTGAACCACTGGTGATCTTCCGTGAGTTTAACTGTACAGAACGCGGTGCAAATTTAACTTCTTCTCGATGTTGATTATGATGTTTTATAGACCAGTCACAGACTTAGCACTTTATAAACTAAATGCTAAATTATTCATACGCCAATCAGTGGCAACGTAACTTTTTATAGACCAATCAGTGCAGATGTTACATTTAAGAGACATAAATCCAATATTTTATAGGGCTGGTTTTAATCTTTAATAGACCAATCATTGTAAGTTTAATCTTTTATGGACCAGTCTGCACGTTAAACTCTTTTCAGGCAGACGAGAGTCCTGTAAATCTTAACTTTAAATGTTATTTCGATTGTAAAATGAACTCGCAGCAACACCATCTATTCCCATCTGTTTGATATGTGAAGCGCATCATTCAAGCAAAATAGAATGAGACAGGTAGATGGATGGGTACATTCAGCATGCATCGTCCAAGGTTATAAAACATTCCCAGTGGCACAGATGGAACATAGACAAGTCATGCAACTGCCACACAATTCTTCAGCCAAGTGCAAGCTGTAGAGCAGGTCATTCAATGTGTTTGCTTGCTGCGCCTGTATTTATTTTCAATATCTTTCTTTGGTGCCCTGCTCTGCTGATTTCCAACACTCCTTTTTCGTGTAAATGGCGCAATTTTTTGTTGTTGTTGTTGCAGAATTGCACCAGCTACGTCAGGCAAACTGTCATGTTCTCAAGATCAGGGGCGGATAGGGGAGGTCATAACACTGCACGATGCATGCAGTTCATAAATCTTTGTGGCAGCTGTGGAAAATGGAGAGTGTGAAGAGAGAGGGGAAGGCAAAATGATCCTTTTGATTTCCTGATTAATAGCAGGCACAATTTTGATTGGCGGGCCAGTTTAGAAGTGTGTCTACACCATGGGCCACTCTAGTGGGTCAAAGCAGACAAGAGATATTTTGCTGGAATTAGTGAGCTGTGGAAGTACTTTTCGCGTGCAAAAGAAATGTTTTTCGACTGACCTCACTTTGGCATTCTGTCTGTTCTATGGTCGTACACCTGTTAGTAGAATCTTAAGCAGAAGAGGCCAAGATTTTTGCTCGAGCTTAGGTCCATACCAGGGGGCCTGTCGGCCATGCGTAATGTGTAAACTGAACATGCCGATAAACGGCGCAAATCTCAAGTTGTTGATACGAACAGGCCTTGGTGCTCTGATGCAGTTTTCATTCCAAAAACCAAGTGCCAAGAACAGCCACTTCCAAACTTGAAGGTCATTTTAGCAAAACAAATAAGAAATCAACCAGTTGCACTTCTTTTGTGGGCTGGTCTTCGGAGATTAATGGACGGAAATTTGAGTCTGGGCCGCAGATTTAAAAGGGAAGCGTTTGAAAATATCCTTTTTTTTTACTTTTTCTGAGTTACAAAGCCAGGGCTCAGAGTGTGGTCAAGGGCAAACCCCCAATCCAGCTCCCTGCCTGCTCCAAAAACCAATCCAAATTCAAATTGAATCCAATTCATGGTCCCCACAAGAGAGACATACCAGATATGAGCTAAAAGGCTACTACACTTGATCTTAGCCAAAAGTCCGAGAAGTGAGGCGTTTGAAAATATCCTCGAGCATAATGATCTACTAACCCTTGCCACGAAGACCACTATTCATTGCCCATCCTTAGTTGCCCTCAAGAAGGCGGTGGCTAATTCTTATTCTTTCACCAGCATCACTAAGATTATCCTGTTATCGTCACATTATTGTATCTTGGGGTGTGCAAATTAGCTGCTGCATTACCGACATTACAAATACGACGACATTTATAAAGTAATTCATCAGCTATAAAGCATTTTGGGCGACCCAGGATTCTGAATGATGCTACGAAAGTGTATGTAATTTCTTTCTTAATGGTTGTAAACTCACTTTCAGGGGGTTGGGCGCCAGAATGAAACATCAGGCAGGGGAAAATGGTGCCCTGAGGAGTGTGACAGATAAATGGAACTAAGGTAAAGAATAGTTCAGACATGCGAGAGACCAGATATGGGGCAAGCTAAATCTAAATCATTGGTGGCAACCTGTTTCATAGAGTTTCATAGAATTTCCAGTGCAGAAGGAAGCCATTTGGCCCATCAAGTCTGCACTGGCCCTTGGAAAGAGCACCCTACCTTGGAAAGTCTGCACCTCCACCCTATCCCCCTAACCCAGTAACCCCACCTAACCTGTTTTGGAGTAAGGGCAATTTATCATGGCCAATCCACCTAACTTGCACATCTTTGGACTGTGGGAGGAAACCGGAGCACCCGGAGGAAACCCACGCAGACATGGGAGAATGTGCAGACTCCGGACAGACAGTGACCCATGCTGGGAATCGAACCTAGGACCCTGGAGCTGTGAAGCAACAGTGCTAATCACTGTGCTACCATGCTGCCCACATAAATGGTTCCCACATTCCGCTGATTACCGTACACATAGTTATTTCTCCTACCTGTGTGACTGAATTGATTCGCATCTAAAGCAAGGGCAAGTGAAGGGACATTCATGCTGATTGCTCATAACATTGACTGTGAGAGCCATGCTCACCCTCTGGGCACAGTGTAAATATTTGTTTTGTTTTTACCACTTGAAATTGAGGACAGTTCTATTAACCTAGAAATGATTAAGCATTTTCTATAACTCGTTGCAAAATATTCGCCATGTATCCAATGTATTTAATCTGATTCATGGGGTCATGGTTAGTGAACAAGCCTGATTTCAATCTTGCAGCCCACTGAGATGAAGGAGGGTCACTCATGCGACCTACTCATTGGCCTAGCTTGCCCATCACTGATCTAAATGAAGGCAGTGGAGTAAATAAGATTGATGGACTGACCACGTGATTAAAAGGAAAGTGGTAGTCAGTTACAAAATTAGCTATGGGACAAAAAAACAAACTAGTAGACATGATGGTTGCTTTTCAGACTGGAAAGCTGTATAGAATAATGTTCTCCAGGTTATATTCCGACCATTGCTCTTTTGACATGTATTAACAACACAGACACAGGCCTTAATGTCAAGGTCAGCATGTGTCCAACAGGGATGCAGACATAAAGAGGAAATTTGGAAGACACATGGCAGATGATGTTTAATGCAGAAAAGTGTGAACAGATACATTTCGGTGTGAAGAATGAAGAGGCAACATCTTTGAAACTCTCTTCTCCAGAGAGTGGTAGGGGCAGGGTGCTGATATTTTTTTTAAGGCAGATGTAGGTATATTCTTGACTAACCATGGGGTCAAAGGTTATCAAGGGTAGGTGGAATGTAGAGTTGGGCCACAAGCAGATCAGCCTTGATCTTATTGAATGGAGGAGCAGGCTCGAGGGGCCGAATGGCCTACCCCTGCTCCTAATTCGTATGTTCATAAAATGAATCGCATAACTTTAAAGAGGTTGCAGGAAGAGAGCGATCTGCATCTAAATCTTCAAAGGTGGCAGGGAAAATTGAGCAGCTGTTAAAACAGCATTTGGGATCCTTGGCTTTATTAATAGAGATATGTTGTTAAAAAGTAAGTTATGTTGAACATTTATAAAATACTTGTTGGGCCTCAGTTAAAGAGCCATATGCAAAATTCCGTGCACTACACTTGGAAGAGTATCATATGATACTCTTAGTTTCCAGTGACAGATGGATTGAGTACCAGAGGACACAATTTAAAGGTGATTTACAAATGAACCAGAGAATACTAAGAAGAAGGGATTTTACATTGAGGATTACGATCTGGATTGCACTTCCTGAAAGGTTGGAAGCAGATTCAGTAGAAACTTTCAACGGGGAACTGGACAAATATTTGAGAGGGAAAGAACTGTCGACCTACGGGGTAACAGCAAAGGAGTGGGACTGATTGAATAGCTCATTCGAAGAGTCGACGCAGGCATTATGGACAAAATTGCCTCTTCCTGTGCTGTATTCTCTAATTTTATGATTCTTACACATTTAATGGTAGATAATATCCCACTTAATCACTTCCCCAGCAGCGAAAGCTCAATCATCCTCGGTACAGTGCAAAGGAAGCAAGGTAATGTGTTGCCACCAAAAGAGATGTAACTCACCCCCCACCTTACACCGTGGCACAATTCTGACAGCAACATATTTCCAAACCACAGCCAGCTAGAAGCATGCTTCTAGCCATGAAGGACTGAATGCTTAAGCTATCATGCCTCCCACAGACAGCCCCACAGGAGCATGAGCTGCTCCACCAGCCATTTGGGGAGGGCGATGGCAGTCTCGGAGGAGGGGGGGGGGGGGGGGGGCAGGGGTGCAGAAACATCAAAACAACTGCATGCCCTTCAGCTTGCAGGGGAGCATTTACTACAGCGCATGCAGGATGTGGAGCATTACGACAATGGTCAGGGACATTTTCTTCAACTGAAACAACAATTGGATCCCCACTCCAAGCCTCCAAGTCAGTGAGAAATTCAGGAGGCGGTGTTCAGGTTGGCATTGAGGCAGGCTGTTAGTACAGACTTAAGGGTACTTTACTCTTGACACTTAGGGCAGCATGGTAGCGCAGTAGTTAGCACTAGTACTAGGGCGCTGAGGACCCGGGGATCGAATCCCGACCCTGGGTCACTGTCCGTGTGGAGTTTGCACATTTTTCCCATGTCTGCGTAGGCTTCACCCCAAAAGATGTGCAGGTTAGGTGTATTGGCCATGCTAAATTGCCCCTTAATTGGAAAAAAAACAATTGGGTACTCTAAATTTATGTTAAAAAAACTCTTGACATTGGTTGTCTGAAGCTTGTCAAGGCGAGAAACCAATATTTCTCGCCTTGACAAGCAGGCCAAGTCACTGAGTGTCTTTAAGACTGAGATAGATAGGTTCTTTATTAATAAGGGGATCAGGGGTTAGCGGGAGAAGACAGGAGAATGGGGATGAGGACTATTTCAGCCACAATCGAATGGCAGAGAAGATTCGATGGGCAGAATGGCTCAATTCTGCTCCTATATCTTATGGCATTATGCAATCGAGTTCAGCAATTTGATTTAGTGGCGGAGTGGGAATGAGTTGCCAGATTCTGATAAAGAATTCTTTATTTTAAAAACTGTTAATATGTTGAAGATTTTTACTGAGTGAAGCTCTAACCTCTCTATCGCATTTCAATCTATCGTGATTTAAGAGCTCCCCATGGTAGCTGGACATTGGATCACATTTGCAAATTCCTCTACCTCGGCACAAAGAGATTGGCCACACTTGGGCAGTCAACCCCCTTGAGCATCTCAGCACAGTGGGCTAAATAGCTGGCTTGTAAAACAGACCAAGGCCAGCAGCACAGGTTCAATTCCCCTACCAGCCTCCCGAACAGGTGTTGGAATGTGGCGACTAGGAGCTTTTCACAGTAACTTTATTTGAACCCTACTTGTGGCAATAAGCGATTTTCATTTAATTTCATTTCATTATGAGCTGTTTATAGAATGGAGCAATGATATAATACTGAAGATGATCAATTGGCTTATTATGCGTCTGCTGGCTCTTCCATAAGAACTATCCAATTAGTCCCACTTCCCTGCTCTCTACCCAACAGCCCTACCGGTGTTGTCTTTTCAAGAACATCCAATTCCCTTTTGAAAGGTGCCATTGAATGTAGCTTCAATCACCCTTTCAAGGATTATATCTTAGACCATAACCACACAGTGAAAAACATTTTTCATCTTCCCTTCTTTTGAACTCTTCATCATTTTGAATGCCTCTATTAGGTCTCCCTTTAGACTTCCCTGCTCCAAAGGTAACCATTCCAGCGTCTCTCATATTTATACATAACTGAGATCCTCATCTTTGGTAACGTTCCAGTAAATCTCTTCCAGACCCTCTCTCCAAGGTTTTGGTATCCTTCGAAAGGTGATGTCTCCAAAATTGGACAAAATACTCCAGCTGAAGCCTAATTCGGAAAGGTTTAGCGTACCTTTCTTGATTCAATGTGAATAGTACTGGGTACCGAAGTAGCCAAAAAAACTGCACTGTCGGCACATCAGTACAGGGAGAGGAAAATCAAAACGTGCTTAACTCACAACACTGCTGAAAATCATCGAGCTTCGCTTCCTTCTTCGAGCAGAAGAAATAAAATATGCCTGTTTGCAAACACAGGGACCAAGTGTCAATCATACTGACACCTGGACCACAACATCAGGCTGAAACAGCCATTCATCTACATCATAGACAAACTCAGATGCTTGAATGATTGACAGATGGTCTTTTATTAACAATTATGCAAGTTTTAATCAGTGTTTCTCTCACTTAATTAAAAATATGAAGTACATTTTGACGGCGGGAAAACTGCATATTTGACTTTAGCCCTGATGACAGTGTTTAGAAAAGACAGATAGAAAATTTCTTGCCAACTAACGCGGTGAAAGTCAAAGTTTATTTCTTCCCCATTAGGTTACTTTTTGCCTCGTTAATTATGACAGAACTGGAGAGCAATACTGCAGAATTACGGACAGAAAAGAGAAGAGGGAAAACAAGACAGGTTAGAGTCCCTCCCGACTAAAGTAGGTTTTCTTTGACAAGTGACGCAGTTTAAATCTGATCATTCAAAGGAGAATCATTTTTGATTTTGATGGACGTGTTTGTGACAGTGACTATTCCCTAACTGCCACTTCCATGATTGAGATTGCCACATTCTCAGTCATTGTGTACACAAAACCCCGCATGCCCACGGTTTCTGTCCTATCCAAATTCTACTGGCTCCCTCTTACCCAATGCATCCAGTTCAAGGAATCCAGTCTCACTTTTCAAAACCACCCGAGGTCTTCACCCCACCAATGTTACTTGAACAATCTTCCCCAATGCCTTGTCCAGTCTGGTGCCCCCACCCCCCTCAAACCTGCCCCCCCCCCCCCCCATCAATTGTTCAAAATCTCTTTGTAAAGTCTTCGGACGATATTTCTCATTCGTAAAAATCCATGGGTGGGATTCTCCATAGCACGACGCCAAAATTGGGATCGGCGATGGGCAGAGAATGGCTTCTGACGCCCAATTTGGGGCAGGCGCCTGTTTGCCTGTTTGCAATGCTCCGCCCCCTCCATCGGCGTCATCGGGAAGTGCGCGGCGTGCAGTCGCAAGGCCGTTGGCGCATCATCAGCCGGCCCACCTGTGATGCTCCTCCCCCGATGGACAAAGTCCCCGACAGCACGGGCCACATGTGATCCCAGAGGTCAGGAACCTGGCGTGCCGGCTGCGGACAGTGTCCAGCACCGCCACAGTCATCCAGAATCCCTGCCGCTGGTCAGGGAGGGGGGGCGGAGGGTACTGCTAGGGCTGGGAGGAGAGGGGGTGACCAGGGGCTGGGATGTGGGGTCTGTGTGGGCGGGTTAGGTTTCCAGTATGGCCGGTGCCATGTTTTCCAGCGCGACTGGTGCAGCTTGTCATCCCTGCATGCAAGGCCCGGGCCTTGGAAGAAATTAAACTTTGATTTTTTTGGGTCATTGTGTTTTCTTTATATATAAAAAAAGGTTCAACATGTGTCACCCAAGGTTTGGGCATAGGCAAGGGTTTTATGCATTCATATTAATTTCTTACAGATTTGATGGACACTTCTGTTAACATAAATATGCCTTCTTCATTCCCCCGAGACAAGTCCCATTCCAGATATTTAGGGAGAAAATCCAGAGAGAGACCAGTCCGGTGCAATCCTGCGGAAGTGCTCATGTGCATGGAGGTGCTGCCTTGTGAATGAGTGATTCAAACCGAATCCCATCTGCCCAGCAAAAGATCCAATGGCGCTATTTTCAAAAGAGTGGAGAATTCTCCCCAGTGCTCTGACCAATACCTCAACAAACATCACATAAAAATAGATTATTGACTTACTAAAGCATTGCTGTTTCTGGGATCTTGCCATGTACTGATTGGCTGCTGCATTCCCACATCACAACAGTGGCTACACTTTTTTTCTATTCATTCATTGGATGTGGACGTCACTGGCAAGGCCAGCATTAGTTGCTCATCCCTAATCGCCCTCAAATTGCCCATTTCAGAAGCATCTGAGAGTAAACCATATTTCTGTGGATTTGGAGTTACATGTCGGCCAGACCGGGTAGGGACGACAGATTTCCTTCCCCAAAGGGCTTTAGTTTTTACGACAATCAACAATGGTTACATCATCATTAAGACTTTTAATTCCAGATTTTATTGAATTCAGATTTCACCATTTGGCATGATTTGAACCCAGGCCCCCAGAGCAGTACCCTGTGTCTCTGGATTACTAGTCCAGTGATAATATCATTGTGCCACTGCCTCCCCTATCTTCCTAACATCATTAGGTGTAATGGGCTTTTGGACAACCTGCGGTAATGAAAGGTGCTTTATGAATGCAAATGTTTCTTCTCCACTTTGATTTTAGTTTGGGCAAAAGTATCAACCTAGCTCACTCAGCAAGAGGGAAGAATACAAAAACAAGGGGCAAGAGATCAGACTTTGTTCCCAAATGGCTGATTAGCTCTACACTGGCACCAGTTTTCTTATTCACTGTGTATCAAGTGGGGGATAGTTTGCATTGGAAGGAAGAAGCTGGAAGAAGCATACTCGAAAATAAACTGGGATATTTAAATGAAAAAGCATGGTTTGATTCCAGAACTGCAGCTTGGCAAGGAATCCATGCCTCCAGTAGAGGGAAGAAAGAAAACGTTACACAAAGTGGACTTGGAACAAAAAAAGCTTAATTTTAACAGGTGGCGTGCTGTTACAATGTCATAAAGGCACCAATCGCTCTAAGGGATTGTGTAAACACATTTTATGTTCATTTATTTAATCTAGGTAAATGAGAATATTTAACCATAAGGTGGAACGCTTGAAGACATCAGCAGCAGAGCTGTGTGTGCTGCGTTCTGCTCACAGGCCAAAGTGAAACTGAGACTGGATCACACTCCCCTTTGAATGATGCCATTCTGCTATCCCTTAAAAGGCATAATATTACAACAACGGGTTGAGCTGCAAACACTTCCAGTTTAAATGGACACGGTAACATCATGGGTGAAAAGGAGCTTCCCTCAATTTCCTCCTCCACACAAAACCTTGATCTCAGATCAGTGGGAAATAACCCAGCCAGAAAGGGAGATGGCCACTCTTACTCCATAAAATCCCTTTAATGGTGATCATTACAATGAAAGGCACAAATGTATTCAGAGGAAATTGGTAAGCAATTTCTCACACCACTGCCAAGTTCCACTTTGCTCGTCCTGGATTTCCCCTACCCCTTGCTTTATTTACACATTATGTGGAGAAATTGGGACCATTTTCTATGGAAAAAGAAGGTTGAGGAGATTTGATAGGGGTATTCAAAATCATGAATGGTCTGGGAAGAGTAGATCCCTTGCAAAAGGGTCGAGAACAAGAGGTCACAGGATTTAAAGTAATTGGGCAAAATCCAAATTGAAGTAATAGGGTAAAAATCCATATTAATGCACATGGTTTGCAATGACCATGGAGTACAGGGATTTTTTTGAGGGCTATTTGAAATGGAAAAAAAGTGATGCCAGACAAAACTTCTCCACGCAGCTCAAGTGTGGAATACACTGTCTCGAGAGAGTGTGTGTGGCGGAGGCAGAGTCAATCCGAGTCATCCAAAAGGGAATTGGACTGCCATTTGAAAAGAACACGCAGTTATGGCAAGGAGGTGCGAGGGGGCAGCCCGGTAGCATAGTGGTTAGCACAGTTGATTCACAGCTCCAGGGTCCCAGGTTCGATTCCCGGCTTGGGTCACTGTCTGTGCGGAGCCTGCACATTCTCCCCGTGTCTGCATGGGTTTCCTCCGGGTGCTCCAGTTTCCTCCCACAGTCCAAAGATGCGCAGGGTTAGATGGCCATGTTAAATTGACCTTAGGTTAGGTGGGGTTACTGGGATAGGGTGGCGGTGTGGGCTTAAGTGGGGTGCTCTTTCCAAGAGTTGGTGCAGACTCGATGGGCCAAATGGTCTCCTTCTACACTGTAAATTCTATGAATCTGTGAATAACAGGAGACGGCACTGGGTAGTCTTTGATTCTATTGGGCCAAATGCAGGCAAATGGGGTTAGCTTAGACCGGGCGATTGATTGGCATGGGCCAGTTTGGCCCGTGCTGTAGATTCTATGACTTCATTCGGAGGGCTGGTGCAGACTCGATGGGATGAATGGACTCCTTCTGAGCTTGCACCAGTTCTGTGGTGACATAAACGGCTTCCAGCCTGACAGTAATGGAGAGGGTCCCTTTTAAAGCCAGGTCTCTTTAGCCAGTGCTGCTTTAGCTGCCTGGGAGAGAGAGAGAGAGAGGGGGGGGGGGGGGGGGGGCGCTGGCACCAGACCACTTGATAAAACACAACGCTCTTTGTCAGATCACTAAACAACAGTGCATGATCGCACCGACTGCCGCGGGGGGGGGGGGGGGGGGGGGGGGGGGGGGGGGGGGGGGGGGGGGGCAGAGCCAGTGTCACAAGCACGGATTGCTGCAAAGCCTTGATATCATATCTGTCCCTTCCTTCCAACAATAGAGCTCCGGGTGATAGAAAGCGCAGGGAGAGGAGCTGTGAGCCGAGTCAAATTACTGCACAGAGAGTTAATGCTCCGGGCTCCCACATATTAATAGTTACCATAAATACAAAAAGAGGGTTTCCCCTCTGCACCTGAACAAGCACTTGTTTACACAGGTGTTGGAATGTACAGTCCGGTGCAAAAACATGAAACTCTAAACATTAACTCATTTCTCTCTCCTTGGGTTACCAGTCTGACCTGCTGAGCGTCTTTATTTTGCTGCGGTGCGTTATCAAGCAGTTCCGACCCACTGCGTCTTTATAATTAATAAAATAATTAACAGCCGCTTGCATCACGCATAAATAAGAGGGCACTTTGCATTACTTATAACGCCGATAAAATATCAGGCGGCAGCAAACCCCTTCCACACTCCGCTTCAGAGAATTGGGGAAATACACAGCGCGTCCGCTCAGCTTGTCCTTCACAACGCAGCAACTGTCTCGCTTCCCAGCTTCAAACAGTGATTAAATCTTCTCCCAACCCCCCCCCCCCCCCCCCCCCCCCAGCGAGAGAGAGAGTTTTCTTGCATTCCATGTCTGCATAGAATCGTATAGAACGGGTTTCGTGAGGCTTTGATCAAACACACATTCCCACTCAAAGGCATGAAGCTTTCGCAAGGCGGCAGGCAGTGGATGCGAGGCACATGCAGCAGGTAGCGGGGGCATGAGGAAGCCGCCCTCTCCCAACATTACAGACCCATAATCGCGACGCTGGCCAAAGGTTGAGCTGCTTCCTCGCTAGATGCTCCTCAACTGAACCTCAATATTCATTCAATTCCGACCTTTGATAACAGAGGCAAGAGTAACCCACCACTGCTTCCTAAGTACTGTTGACCAGGATGTATTGTGTTTTTTTTTAAAAAGACCAATTTCAATGCTTCCGAAAGAAACCGAGACCTCGGTACCTGCAGTGTCAGTAAAATGCAACATGCAAATATTCCTACAGGTTGGCCTGGAATAACAAACAGTAAGTTCAATGCAATATTTTAGACCTATCTTTCCTTCTGCAAAATGCCTGTCTCCATGTCTCTCTCTCGCTGGGATTCCTTAAATACGATATTCAGGGGGATTTCTATTAGCAGCTGATGAATGAAATTTAAGATACACATGTTCGCTTCATTTGTTTGCAACTCGGTGGCCCATTTCAGCTTTAAAAAATCCATTACAGATAAGCCTGTCTTATGGTAACCGTAAAAGCTGCAGCATTAGCTCAGTGCCTGTTATAAAAGGAGGCGACCTACTTCATTCCTCTGTTGGAACATCGCACAGATTATATTAAGGGGTCTGGCGTGCAGTACAAAGTGTGGACACGTTCATCCCAAATGTTAAGTCATTCAAAGCTCTTTTCTCCAGCGCTTTTTTAATAACAACTTTTTCTGGGTCAAGTAGCCCTTTGCGCCGTTCGCCGAACCCGAGTTAAATTCGGAATAGCCCAGGTTTGAACAATACACTTCATGTTGGAGCTGAAGTGAGGATGCTTCATCGTCCCTTTAAATAAAAGAGGCGGCCTGAGTTTCTGGGAACCGTGCAATGACAACCTGTTAGATGCTCGAGTCAGCGAGGCTAGTCGGTCAGCACCTGTGGGTGACACTTCCAGCATTGCTTCTGACACTTCCATCTTGCATTTATGTAGCGCCTTCATCGTGATAAAACATACCTACAGGCGCAAAGTGGTCGCCGAATCCCCCCCCCCCCCAATCCCCCCCTCATGTATTGAAGTCAGGGTCTATGTGCCAAAAAGTTGCCTCCAATTTACCCCACCGCCTCACCCTCTTGATTCTTGAAGTTCAAGCTAAATTGTAACTAAAGCTAAATCATGGTATGTCGACGCATGGCATTTTACAGCATAGATACCGGCCATTCAGCCCAACAGATCTGTACTAGTGCTTCCACTCCACACCAGCCTCCTGTCTGTTTCATCCAACACATCACCTCCCCCGCGTGTGTACCTTTCCAGATTCCCATGAATCCACCTGTTATTCGGCGCAACCGCTCCGTGTGGTGTCAAGTTCTACCATCTCTGGATGAAGAAGTTTCTCCTGAACTCCTTATTCGTGACTCATTTAAGATTTCCGCTTCCCAGTTTTGGATTCTTTTGCCGACCCCACCAGCACCCCTTCCCAATTCTAAAGCTCTCAATCAGGTCACTCGTTGAGACCCCCGGTCTTTTCAGCTTTTCGTGATGGGTTTAAAGCTGGTACCACGGTGTACCTATCAGGCTTGCTCCGAGGGGAACAGAATGAAAGGAGTTTCAAAGTTGTCCAACACCGCGCGCAGAATGGATTAAATGTCAACACCAATAAACTTGCATGGAACTCCAGAAGCAAATCCTTGGCAACTTTCTGGTCAGTCAGACTGGATTGAAATACAAGGACATGCAGCACTACAATTATTCTGTTAAATAACACCGATTGTTAACCAGAAATGAATGGGGGGGGGGGGGGGGGGGGCTGATATCGATCACCAGTTGTAAACTGCAGGTGCAGAAATCCACAAAGACATTTTGTTCAAAAACCAACAGAACTCGAGTGGGAAGAACAGTTACTTTCCCCCCTCAACCCCCCATGAAATTAAACAGAGCATCTGCAAAGAAGACCGATTTCTTACTCGGGTCCCACATTCTCCAGCAAAGCTTAACTGTTCCATCCAACTCACCTGAGAAACTTCATACAGTAGTTTGTAGTGCTCGTCTCTCTTCTGTAAAGTGCACAGATTGCAGCCCATTATAGGTCAGCAGCCAGCCCGGAGACAGACCACCGTCCAGTTTTTTTTGTTTTGTTTTGGTTGCCCAGAGAGGGACTTGCACTGACTGGGGAGGAGGAGGGAGGGAGGGAGGGAGGGAGGGGGGAGAGAAGAGAAACAAAAATCACCCTTCAGACACAGCCTGCCTTCTCTCATCAGTCACTAAGAGCCGTGCTCTCAATAAACATACACAGCCACTGTTAGCTAGGGTACTTGGCTGGGGGGGGGGGGGGGGGGGGGGCGTTGGGGAGGAGGGAGGGGGGGGGGGGTCTTGGAAATGAGCAGCAGGATTCGCGGTTGTTTCCTTGTCGTATCTCACACACAGTTTTGATTCAGTTCAAAGCAACACACTCCCCCTGCCTTTGCCTCAATGCACATGACTACACTGATTCCAACTCATGCATATTAATCAGGGCTTCATTGATTATTTATGGCACGTCGTGATGGTGGGGAAGGACGGCTTTGCTTATGACAGATGAATATCCCACTAATTGGGAAGCAAATATATTGTAATCCAAATTACATTTTCGGGACAGAAAAAAAAACCGTGCACCGCTTTGTTCAACAAACTCCTGGAGTTCTTGCATTATTGCTCCAAATATATTCAGACTGGTAATTAGTTAATCATATTTCAAAGGTGAAGCCTCCGGAGGATGTCGTAGGAATTTACACTTTGGCCCCCATTTCAAAGGGCTATGCCAAATCCCGTCATTTGACAAGTTTACAAGATTGAGGAACTCATTCAAACTTTGGAGGGGGGGGGGGAGTTGTAGTTGGAATTCCTGCCAGGAATCACTTCTAGGACCACAACAAGTCAGACAGAAGCTCGAATTTAGATGCACGCCCATGGCAACAAAGTCCACATGATATTGGGGAGGGGGGGGGGGGGGGTGGACTGTTGCGGGAAAGGTCCCCAAACTATTCCTCTCGCTATCTGAATATTGGGTTTTCTTAATTCCAAGCAAATATCGTCTCATGCCGAACAGCACCGAAGACCAGAATGGCAAGTGCATCGAGAGTCATCTGTTGCCTATCAGCTCTCACCCCTGGGACACAATAATCCGATTTTCCAGGGCGTAATGTTACTGACCCGTTCACAGGAGAGCAAAGAGGCGACCTACGTGCAAGCATTTCTCAGCACCAGTGCCCTGTGACTGCCACACAGCGTGCCAATGAGGCTCTCCCTAAAGCAGCTTTCTAAATTAACTAAAGAGACACGGATTAAGCTTGATCCACTTGGCACTCACTGCCTGTGCTGAACGGTGCCAAAGCGGCTCTTGCCCCCCCCCCCCCCCCCCGCTAGTCTGCTGTCCTGTCACAGCGTCCCAGTGTTAAATTCCGACTCAGAAAGTCGCTGTTCAGAATGCACACGGTTAGTATGGGTTAAAAACTGACTTAATGCGTTGTGCCCGCTGCCTCTGGACCCGGATAACCTGTTAGTTGGAGAGCTCTCTGCCAGAAATTAACCCCGTTGGACTCCGCCCCCGCTCCACTTTGGTGGCTATTTAGCAGTGAGCTTGTCCCTTTCCCAGTGCTGAAAACGGGGTTGTTGCCTCTAGCACACGATATGTGAGAGAGATGGAGACAGTTATACAGCTTGGAACAGGGTGAGGAGGCAGGTCTGCGTTCTACCACAGGAGCAACACAGTGGTTAGCACTGCTGCCTCACAGCGCCATGGATCCGTGTTCAATTCTGGCCTTGGGTGACTGGGTGAAGTTTGCACTTTCTCCCAGTGTGTGCATGGGTTTCCTCCGGGTGCTCCAGTTTCCTCCCACAGTCCATAGATGTGCAGGTTAGGAGGATGTTAAATTGCCCATTAGTATCCAAAAACAAACGTTCGGTGGGGTTATGAGAATAGGGCGGTGCCTGATTGGGGTGCTCCTTCGGAGGGCCGATAGACTTGATGGGCCGAATGAACTCCTTCTGCACTGTCCGAATTCTATAGTACCTCAGCTCCCAAGAGGAATCGAACCAACAGTTTTGGCATTATTCTGAACCAGGAGTCATTGCACTAAGTGAACTACCCATGTCCACTCTCCCCCTCTTATTCCCCCAAGAGTTCTCACCCACACAAGATACTGTCCTTGGCCATTTCTGCAGTCAGCATGAGGATGAGGGTAGGCAAGCGGAAAGTAAGTAGAGGAGGAATCAAGGACAGCAGCAAAGGGACATAACGCATTCGAATGGGAAGGGCAGGTAGCAGCGCGGAGAGCAGGATGGGGGAATGGGACGGACGGGGTCAGGGAAGAAATGGCAATGTAGTTCTGGGGGATGATGCAGGGCAAGGAGAAGGGCAAACCCGGAATGCAATGAGGGGAAAACAGAAAGTGGGAATGCCGATTGCGATTTGGGAGGAGAAAGGGAAATGCCAGATGAACCGGGTGTGAGTGCCAACTGGAGGGGAAGGAAGAGTGAAACATTCTGACACTGGGGTGGGGCTGAGCTGGTAGAGGTGGCACAAGTGTACCAGCCAGGACTGAAGAAGCCAACATCTCTGTGAAAGACAGAACAGTTCCATGCGGGTTTGTGAACTACTTAAGGAGCTGGAAGTGGGAGAGTGACTATTGAAGTAACATTTGGATAAGGGGACAGACTGCTGGATATGTTGGAAATTCAAAAGTCATCCCCCCCCCCCCCCCCCCCCCCTGCTTTGAACTAAAAAAATGTCATGATTAAGATTCCCCTTAAAACCAATTTGAATGAATGTTGGGTAAATTGACAGATCAGAGGTCAAAATCCTGCAAGAGTTTATTTTACAATTCCAGGCAGTTTTTGAGTTATCAGTTCTTAGGGAAATGAGTCATTTTATTTTTAATGAAACTATTGGTCAGCTGTTGAGTTTTGCCAGTTGACAGGAACACTGTAGCTGTCAGAAAATTAATCTAAAAATGATCAGACTGAGGTGACCATCATAAGCTCAATTACTCAACAAAGAAAATGCCTTCCATTTGACATGACACTTTCCAAGACCTTAGGATGCTCAAATGCGCTTCCCAACTAATGAAAGACTTGTGAAGTACACTCATGACTGTAATGTAGGAAACATGACAGTTAATTCATGTACAATAAGATTCACAATCAGCAATGTGATCATTACCATGAAATCAATGTTACTGATGTTGGTTGAGGGATAAGTATTGGCCAGCACACCATGGACAACTCACTTATTCTTCGTTGAATAGTGCATGGGATCTTTTACATACACATGAGAGGGCAGACTGGGCCTCTACCCCTCATCACATCTGCAAGACAACACCTCTGAAAGTGGGGCACTCTCTCAGATCTGGAATTTCAGCCGAGACCTTGTGCTCAAATTCCCAGAGTGGAGCTTGAACCCACAACCTTCTGATTTAGTAAGAACTCTTACAACACCAGGTTAATGTCCAACAGGTTTGTTTGGAATCACCAGCTTTCGGAGTGTAGCTCCTTCATCAGGTGATGCTCCTTTACCACTCACCTGAAGGACCTATGCTCCGAAAGCTAGTGATTCCAAACAAACCTGTTGGACTTTAACCTGGTGTTTAAGACTTCTTACTGTGCCCACCCCAGCCCAACGCCAGCATCTCCACATCATGGTTTCTGATTTAGGTGAGAGTGTTTCTGTTTCAGCAATTACAGAAGAATGAATGGAATGCAAAGGATTTAAATGCAAATATGGGGTAAGTGACTGTTCAAAGAATAACAGATACAAAATGTAAATAATATTAGTCAAGAAAATATCTGCCTGCAAACACTCTGAAAAATGTGTCAATTTGGTAACTTAAAAATGACTTTCAACTGACTACATTACACAATAGCTCTTTTTAATTTGGATAAAATGTATGTAGGGAACTTTATATTTGCAGTACTTTACAATGATAGGAAGTCAACAAGTTTCAAATTGTAGATTTTGAAGTCAATTATAGATCTGGAAAGTCCCCAGCACCTGCAGACGTTTACACAGCAGATGTCAGGTCACCTTACCACCACATAAGCAGCTCCTTTCATTTTCCTTTTTTCCTGAGGCTCCTTGTTCTTCCTTATAATTACAGTATAGATATATTTTTTAATTGACTTATTTTCTCCCATACACCTTTTTGATTTACTTTGTACTTGACAACTTTTTTGATTGTGATGAGAGTTTGGAGGGTTGCCTCCTGGCAAAGAAGGTGGTACAGTAAACGTGACCCCACATGAATGGCAAGTGCATATTGGCAGGTGCTGAGGCTTTGAATGATGCTATGTAAATATGAATTGCATCTTCCTTTACATAATGTACTCTTTGATGGTTCTCCTCAAGCAAAGCCAGCAGGAGACCTCATCATAGAGCCATAGAATTCCTACAGTGCAGAAGGAGGTCACCTGGTCCTCTGAGTATGCCTTGACCCTCTCTGAAAGAGCAGCCCACCTAGGCCCACTCCCCCGCCCTATTACCATAACCCCACCTAACCTGTACATCTTTGGACCCTAAGGGGCAATTTGTCATGGCCACCGCCTAGCCTGCACATCTTTGGACTGTGAGAGGAAAGCGGAGCACCTGGAGGAAACCCACACAGACACAGGAAGAAAGTGCAAGTTCCACACAGTCACCCGAGGCTGGAATTGAACCCGGGTCCCTGGAACTGTGAGGCAGCAGTGCTAACCACTGTGCCACCGTGCCGTCCTGAAAGGACTCATTGGACTCTTCTGTCGCCTCAGCATTGCTGGCAAATGTTGCATGAAACAACATACACTTGAAAGTCCCTGGGATATTTATTTCATGGTATGTGGAGAGACAACGGTGGATATAGTTGGAAAATAACAATTGGTCTCAATGCTCCTGAGTTAGGCTGGTTGCGTGGGTGGGGTGAGGGTGGTGTGGTGTGGCGTGGCGTGGAACCATGCAGTGACTTTCCAGTGACTCCTGATGGAGAATCTAGGGCCATATTGGCAAATATTAGAGGAGATGGGTCTTGGTGTGGTTATGATTTGAAAACTCTGGTCCTGGAGATTGTCTTGGGAGCACGATGCCTGTGGGATGGTTCAAAATTTTCAAAGGGCAGCAGGGAATGGGAGAACCTTCTCACTGTCAATAAAAGGCCATTAACCTCCTGTAGAAGGGACTGGGGCATTTGGGAATACAATTTCTAAGGCTGTGTCTAGGGAACTCGAGCAGTCTGGTGCACATTAGTACACAGCTGTTGGACTCGCGAAAGAAAAGGTCTGCATTTGATGGTGAAAGTTATGCGGCCTTTTAATAATCTGCTCTGGTAGCTATGCATCACCTTAGTCTGGCCTGGTCACCCTCATTCACACGAATTTATCCTACTGGCCTTCTGATGAGCTATCTGCTCTCTTTCAAAAGGCAGTGGTAGGCTGGCACCAGGCAGCAATGCCCATTTCCTGGAGATACTCGATGCCACTAACAGGGTACCAATTATGGCACATGCAGTCAAAAACAGATATAGGCGCGATTCTCCAGCCGCGTTGTGCTCTCGCTTGAGCGCAATGCAGCCGGTGAATGCCGGGAGAGGCGTCCAGCGAGCCTCCCGACAGCCTCCGCGTCTTGAGAGTTTCTCCAGAGTCCCGCGAGACATCGGAGTCGGAACCCCATGCCAAATGGGCGGGACCAAATGACGCTTGTGAAAGTCATTTCCTATGACCTACCTGCGCAGGATCCACCGGCCTCCTCAAGGAGGTTGCAGCCGTCCGCCAATCAGTGCTGATCCAAACAAACATGGACCAGGCGGAACGGTAGCTGGGGGTCTCCCAGACCTTCGGAGATCCCTGGGTAGTCAGGATAAGTGCAGCTTGGCTCCCTGGCCCTCCACCTGGAGCACGGGGACCGTGGCACTACCCAGCTGGCAGCATGATGCCCAGATGGCACTGCCAAGACTGCAGGAGCATTGCATGGGTGCCAGGTTGGCAGTGGACAGGGGTCCAAGTGTCAGGGTGGCGCTGCCAAGGATCAGGTGGTGAGGGGGACCATGCCCATTAAATGAAGGCGGGTGGGGGTTTGAAGGTGGCGGAGTTCATTATAGATAAGTAGGGGTCACTGGAAGGTTGGGGGGTGTGATTGGTGGAGGTCTGAGAAGGGAGGGGGTGTTGAAAGGAGTCTTGGGGGGCTGAAGAAGGGGGGACTCCCAGGCACACCATAGCGGAGTTCGTCACTTCAGTGGTATTGGGTCCTGTTCATGTGTGTGGGGGGTGATATTGCCCATGGGTGGGTGGAGGGGGCAATTATAAGCTCAATTAGAGATCGGGTCACCCTTTCAAAATGGTGGCCCAATCTCAGAGTTCAGTTCTCCAGTGCTAAAAAAAACTCTTAAGGGCGGGATTCTCCGGTCATTGGGCAGACACAGCCGGAGAGTCCCGCCGAGATAAATGGAATTCTCCATTGTAAACGGCTCACCACTTGGCACTCTTGTGGTGGGCAGGGTGGGAGAATCCAGCCCTGTGTGGGCGAAACTGGTGAGAAACTTCCCAGGGCCCAAAAAAGTGACTAAGTGTCATTGGGTAGCGGTGGGGAACTCGCTGACAGTGCCGGCGGTAAACTCCACCAAAAAACCCACCACAAATTAATATATAAAGCTTTTGGGAGAATCGCGCCCATACGGTGGGTCCCAGAACCTATCCAGATGTCAGGTTCCTGACCCCGTTTTGGAAATCCTGCTGGATGTTGACGAAGGCCAGGAATGGCCTCATCTGTCCTGATTCCATCTCCATTCAGCATGGTCAAATAGTGCGTCACCATTTATTGTCAAGATCATACGCATCGGGAAGGGGCGAGGGAGCTGAAGAATACTCGGAATTGGTGTAACCGAACCGATGGAGTCAGAACTTGCGGGAGTCGGTGACGCGAGAAAACGACCAAGGAAAATACAGAGAATTCCAGCTCCTACACGGGGTCAGCTTTTTAATTGGGGAATTTCTGGAGACTCATCTTCTTTATATAAAAGAACAGAAATCCCCAAATCCCACCTCTGGTATCGTACGTTGAGCAGCACTTCCCAATCTGAATCGTGATCAAGATTATCTTTGATTTTCTTTCTAACCGGGTTGGTGTGATTATTGCTGCACACCCTTTCTCTCTCCATCACTCTGTACTGTCTCCCAACCCGAGTGTGAATAAAATTAGGTGGTTCAACTAATGAAATTCTATTTGGCGCTCTATATCAGATATAAAATTCCAGTGTTCTCCTCTCCCTCATCCCTCAGGGTTTATCTTGTAAGAAAATTGTGTGGGGGATTAGGGGTCAAATAATATGGAATGAATATAGGCCCATTCGGTTAAAAGTTACTTTGTGTAAACTCACAATAAAATGTGTTTTAACAGGAGTCAAGGCTACCTTGCAAAAAAAAGCAAGGTTAACTCCCTTCACAACAACGTGAACTTACTGATAAGAAATATAGACAGTGTGTTACAAAATGGTATTTTATGGTCCTTGACATTACATCAGCACATGCAATGCTATCCCTGAAAATTAAAACCACAATCAAATGAAATATGTGCAGGTTAGGTGGATTGGCCATGCTAAATTTTCCCTAAGTGTTCAAAGATTAGGTGGGGTTATGGGGATAGGGCGGGGGTTTGGGTCTAGGTTGGGTTCTCTTTCGGAGGGTTGGTGCAGACTCCATGGGCCGAATGGCCTACTTATGCACTATCAGGATTCTATGATTCTAATGCTAGGCCTCAAGTCTTGCTATCTTACTGGACATTGTCCCCTGACAATGCAACATTGATCAACATGACTGTTGCGTAAAGTCCAAGTCCATGAATAAATTCAAACCATTTCCTAGAAATTGAACAGGCATCCTCATTAAAATATGTGGTCTTTTCACCAAATATAGGATACTAATTAGGGGTGTTATACTACTCATCAAATTAACATCTTTCATGCAACCATTAATTATAAACCCCAAACTTCATTATAAATATTTCTCAAATAAAACTGAATCTTCAGATTCTCATAGATAACTTCAGGCCTGCAAATCTCACATACTCGGGGATTAAGGCAACATTATTTCTTTAATTGATGAAATCCTTACTTTCTTCTGAAATCTATAACAAATCTAAGCATAGAATTCCCTAATAGAAATAAAAAATAGTTATCTTTTCTTTCTGGGATTTAGCTAGCTTGCAATTTTGATCTTTTGTATAACCACCACAATTGAGAGCTTTCATATTATAATAAATTTGTTTGCGCTTTAATCTTTAATCATCTTATTTAGACTTCTTTGTCAAAGACTCACAAACCCCACTCCAGTTCTCTCGTGGTGAAAGAACATTTACTGAAGACTTTTACCGTATAATATATGAGAAATTACAATCTATTTAAGAAATAGTTGTAAGAAGTCTGTTCAAGGAGATGGTAATAATTCTGGATGATTTGAATCCTTCATTCCGAGGTCACGCAGAACATATAAGCCAGTTGCATGTCTTTTGGCCTAGTTCGCTCCTACTGAATGTGAAGGGAACTAAACTGAAGGTACATTAGGCCATGAATAAACTTCAAATATCAATAAAGGTTGTAGTACATCACAATTGAACTATAGAGACTCCAGCCTGGTTTTTACTGAATTAATCAATCTTAGGCAAGAGTGCGAGGTCTTCAACGCCCCCAATTCAGGGAAAGGAAATATTAACTTAGACAGGCATCACACTATTGATTGCTACCTGGGTAGCAATTTCACCTCAGAGTTAGAAAGTTGTTGGTACAAGTCTCACAGCAGACACCTGAGCAATCAGTCTCGGCTGACATACAGTGAAGTACAGAAGGAGTGCTGCACTGTCAGAGCTACCATTTTTCAGATGTAGATGTTAAATTGAGGCTTCCCACTGTAGATGCAAAATGGAACATGGCGCTGTTTGAAGAAGAGCAGGTTCATGAGTTCTACACTGATGTCCTGACCACCATTTATCCCTCAATTAACATCAGTGGAAACAGATGATCTGGTTATTTACAGCATTGCTGTTTGTGAGAACTTGCTGTGTGAAAATTGGCTGCCACATTCCTTACATTGCAACACTGACAACACTTCAAAAGTTCCTCAATGGCTGTAGAAGGCTTTGGGATATCCCAAGGGCGGGATTTTCCGGCTCCAACACTGGCAGGCATGGTTGCGGGCAGGATGGGAAATTTGGAGGGCTGTTAAAAAGTCAATGGAAAACCCCGGTCTAAGATTCTCTTTCTTTTTCATTATTGGAAAGCGTAATGCATCCACAGGTTAAATCCAACAGTTGGTGAAGATGTAAGATTGATACTAATAGGCCATCAGCTTCATTTCAGGCTTTGGGCTGCAGTTGCAAAGCAGCTGAACCAAATTTACTTGTCATCAATGTACAGGAGCTTAGCTGAACATCCTGTCCCCAGCTGTAGAACACGCTATAGATGTTGCACGCTTGTCAGTTTTCATCTAGTTCAATGGTATTACTATAATGTAAGTGACAGAAAATGCTGAAATAGTGCATGTTAATTCAGATTCCAATCATTTCAAGAAAGCTCATCATAAACAGGACTG
Source organism: Scyliorhinus canicula (assembly GCF_902713615.1). NCBI lineage: Eukaryota > Metazoa > Chordata > Chondrichthyes > Carcharhiniformes > Scyliorhinidae > Scyliorhinus > Scyliorhinus canicula. The sequence goes on from NC_052165.1 coordinate 71,573,192, forward strand.
ACGGCTTTTGACATCATCTCGGGTTGGGTCCATTCATGTCTAAAATGTGCAATCTATCACCGTTGGGTGGCTCATTTCTACAACTGCCACACTTCATGAATTCTACACTGGCAAGGTTAAGCTTGGAACTCAAGTAATTCTCCTTTCTGGGATCACCCAGTGATTTGGCTTCATAAAGTACTTGCATGCCGACTACAAGGTAAAGATTCAAATGTCAGCCCTGTATCAACAGAAGCATCTTTTCTGGACGCACAACATTAAGTGCTGTACTAGTCTAGAGATGTATGGTTAAAGTATGGTAAGAGAGAAATTACTACAGGAACAAAACCGATTGTAGCATCAGAGACTAACTAAATAAAATTGCCCAAACTTCAGGAAGCACAATGGTGATCATTTGGAGTTGGTGAATTGCGTCAGAAAGTAGAACTGAATTTAACTCTGCAATTCCTTCATTAAAAAAGTAATGACATTTGAAAAATACTAATTGGCCTTGAAAGGTGCTGGGACGTTCTGAGGTTGTGATAGGTAATTAATAAATGCAAGACTAGGGTGGCACGGTGGCGCAGTGGTTAACATTGCTGCCTACGGCGCCGAGTTTGATCCCGGTCCTGGGTCACTGTCTGTGTGGAGTTTGCACATTCTCCCCGTGTCTGTGTGGGTTTCACCCCCACAACCCAAAGACGGGCAGCACGATAGCATTGTGGATAGCACAAATGCTTCACAGCTCCAGGGTCCCAGGTTCGATTCCGGATTGGGTCACTGTCTGTGCGAAGTCTGCACATCCTCCCCGTGTGTGCGTGGGTTTCCTCCGGGTGCTCCGGTTTCCTCCCACAGTCCAAAGATGTGCAGGTTAGGTGGATTGGCCATGATAAATTGCCCCTTAGTGTCCAAAATTGCCCTTAGTGTTGGGTGGGGTTACTGGGTTATGAGGATAGGGTGGAGGTGTTGACCTTGGGTAGGGCGCTCTTTCCAAGAGCCGGTGCAGACTCGATGGGCCGAATGGCCTCCTTCTGCACTGTAAATTCTATGATAAATCTAGGTAGATTGGCCACGCTAAATTGCCCCTTAATTGGAAACAAAAAATAATTGGGTACTCTAAATTTATTTATAAAAAATAAATACAAGTCTTTCTTTCCAATACACTACAACTACAGTATTTGAACAAACTGCATTCCCTTCAAAGCTCAAGTGAAAACGTGGCCCGAATCCAGAGGTGGAATCTGGCAGAACAGCCGACTGCCAGTAGGAGGCAGTCTCCCTGCACTTCATCTTCAGAGTCAGTCTGTGCTAGTTAAGGGTTGGCATTGGAGCCACAGTCGTTTCACACCAAACAATGATGCTGAATGGACTCATTATGGCAAGGACTGTTGCTTGGATTCTGTGCCTAGTTCTTGTAGCGCTGCCACTAATAATTCCAGTGCTCTTAGCTCCTGTTTGCTCTGAGGTTCTCCAGGCACTTATTCCTATAGTTTAAAAATGAATATTCTTAATTTTGGAATTGTTGTCTGGGGTTCTGACCACCTGGTCCAAAATTCTGGCTTTTATAAAAATAGAACAGGAAGTTCCTTCGACTTCATCCCATCTTAGTTACATTATCCTAGTTTCATTCCAATCAGGGATTCAGTGCGTAATAAAACATTCCACAGCAATCGATCTCTCTTCGATTTGGTTGGTTCTCCCAACATCATTTAACTGGATGTGTCCAAGTGGAATTCCATGTCTTCTCGATCTTAGGATGGGTCTATTAACAATAATTAGCGCCGGCCTTAAAGGGGCAGGCCTCCTGCGGCAGCAATGTATTCTGAATTACGTGGGACTAAGTCCTATTTAAAAACAGCATGCTCTCGGTAAGGAATGCTAGTAGATGAGAGAGATGTTAAAACTGGTTCTGGCAAGAGAACTCAACGTCTGTCTGAGGGCAGCATGAGGCGCAGCGATGTTTTATTTGTCCCAGCAGGCTCAAGTGTTGTGTTGAAACTGTATCCTGTAAATGGACTGACAGCACAAATAGAGTTAATTGGGCGAGTTCTGATAGCCATTACTGAAACATGGTTGTTGGGACATCACAAAGTTGGGAAATTAATATTCAGGGTTATTTAACTTTTAGGAAGGACAGGCGGGAAGGAAAAGGTGGTGGGGTAGCTCTGCTAATAAGAGAGGAAATAAGTACAGTTCTGAGGGGTAATTCAGGCTCAGAGGGGCGATTTGGGTGGGAGTGACAAATGCCAACTGAAGGAAGAGAGTGATAGGTGTATTGTACAGGGCCCCCAAAAGAGTAGCCACACCGCAGGAAAGTGTTTAAATAAAGAAATAACAAATGCATGTATAAAGAGCACTGAATTAATCATGGGTGACTTTAATTTTTCAGATAGATTGGACTAATCAAATTGGAAATGGCAACCAAGAGAATGAATTCATGCAGTGCATTTGGGGCGGTTTCTTGGTGCAATATAAATAAACAATTTTTATTGTCACAAGTAGGCTTACATTAACACTGCAATGAAGTTACTGTCAAAAGCTCCGGGTCGCCACATTCCGGCGCCTGTTCGGGTACACAGAGGGAGAATTCAGAATTCTCAGCTGGTACGGGAATTGAAACCATACTGCTGGCCTTGTTCTGCATCACAAACCAGCTGTCTAGCCCACTGAGCTAAACCAGCCGTCCATAGGGCTGTTATGTTGTGAAGCCAACTAGGAATCAGGCTATTTTGGATCTGATAATGTGCAATGAGGCAGGTTCAATAAATTATCTCAAAGTTAAGGGTCCCTTAGAAAGTAGTGATCACAATATGATAAAACTTAGCATTCAGCTGAGTACGAGAAAATTAGGACTAAAAATATCAGTGTTAAATTTAAAGAAGGGGAATTATGAAGGTATGAGGATGAAAAGTGGACAAAGTGGACTGGTCATATAGATTAGTAGGTAAAACAATAGATGAGCAATGGCAGACATTTAGGGTAGTAATTCATGTCTTCCAGGAAAAATTATCCCAATGAGGAGGAAAGACTCTCAGGGGAGGAAGAACCTACTATGTATAACCAAGGAAGTCAAGGAGGTTATTAAGTTGAAAGCTGAAACATACAAGATGGCAAAGGTTAGTGGTGGACCAGAAGAGTGAGACAGATTCAGAATGCAGCTAAGATGAACTAAAAAAATAAATCAGGAAGGAGAAAATAACTAAGGGGAAGCTAATGAGAAATATTAAAACAAGAGCTTTTTTAAGTACATTGAAAGAGAGAAGTAAAAGAAAGGATTGATCCCTTAGAGAATGAAACTGGGCAAGTAATGATAGGAACAAGGAAATGGCAGAGGTGTTAAATAGATATTTTTCATTGGTACTTACTGCAGATGGTACTACAAGCATCCCAGAAATAGTAAAACAAAAATACCGGGAGGAATTAAATACAGTCACTATTACCAGAGAATTAGTTTTAGGTAAACTAACAGGGTAAGTCCCCTGAACCTGATGGTTTGCATCCCAGGATCTTAAAGGAGGTAATGACAGAGATTGTGAATACATTGGAAGTCATTTTCCAAAATTCTTTGGAGTCTGGAACTGTGCCAAAGGATTGGAAAACTGCCAATGTGGTACCCTTATTCAAAAAGGGGAGTCAAAATGCTGGAAACTACAGGTTCAGTTAGCATAACTTCAGTTATTCAAAATATTAGAATCAATTATTAAGGAGAGAATAGCAATGCATTTGGAAAGTCATAAACTGAACAAGCAGAGTCAGCATGGTTTCATGAAAGGGAAATCATTATTGGTCTGCCAGGGCAGCACGGTGGTGCAATGGGCTAGCCCTGCAGTCTCACAGCGCCGAGGTCCCAGGTTCGATTCCGGCTCTGCGTCATTGTCTGTGTGGAGTTTGCACATTCTCCCTGTGTTTGCGTGGGTTTCGCCCCCACAACCCAAAGATGTGCAGGCTAGGTGGATTAGCCATGCTAAATTGCCCCTTAATTGGAAAAAATTTATGAAAAAAATTATTGCTCTGCCAAATTTACTCGAGGTCTTTGAGGAAATATCAGCCAGAGTTGATAGAGGAGAACCAATTGATGTTGTATATTTGGATTTTCAAAAGGTTTTAATAGGTGCCACACAAAAGGCAAGATGTTGGAGGTAATATTCCGGCATGGATAGAGGATTGGTTAACTAACAGGAAGAAGCAAGTAATAATAAGAGCAGTCTTTCTCGGGTTTGAGGGCAATAACCAGTGTCAGAGGTCAGCTGGGACCTCAGCTCTTCACAATATTTTCAATGATTTGGAGGAAGGAACAGAGTGTACTGTGGTCAAATTTGTAGACGATACAATGCTGGGAGGGAAGGCAGGTTTTAAGGAAGATATAAATAGTTTACAGAGAGATATTGATAGGTCAGGTGAGTGGGTGGAAAATTGGCAAATGGAATTCAACTTGGGAAAATGTGAGGTTGTTCATTTTGGAAGAAAGAATGAGTAGGCGGATTATTATTTAAATGGAGGGAGACTGCAGAAAGCTGTGGCACAAGAGAACCTGGGGGTCCTTGTTCATGTAACCCAGTATGTTAGCATATAGATGCAGAAGGGAATAGGGAAGACAAATGGAATGCTGGCTATTATTAGAAGCGAGCTGGAGGATACAAGCAAAGGGGTGTTGCTGCAACTGTACAAGGTACTAGTGCCAGATTTAGAACACGGTGTACAATTTGGTCCACGTATTTAAGGAAAGATATATTATAATTGAGCCAATACAGAGGAAGTTTGCCAGGATGATCCTGTGTGTGGAGGGAGTGCAATATGAGGAAAGATTAAGCAAGTTGGGTCTGTACTCCTTGGAGTTCAGAAGAATGAGGGGTGATATGACTGAAACATACAAGATTTTGAGGGGGTTAGAGTAAATGTTGAGGATGTTTCCAATTATGGGAGAGTGTAGGACAAGAGGACATTGTAGCAGAATAAGAGGGTGCTCATAAAGACAGATTTGAGGAAGAATTTTTTTCTCCCAAAGAGTGGAGAATCTTTGGAATTCTTTACCCCAGGAAACTGTGGAGACTGAGTCCTTGGACATTTTCAAGACTGAGATCGACAGGTTTTTAATCAGTTGGGAAGCTAAGGGTTACGGAGATAAGGCGTGAAGGTAGTGTTAGAGCAGGTTATCTTATTAATGGCGGAGTAGGATTGAAGGACTGAATGGCCTCCTCCTGTTCCTATTCTTTATGCAGTTTTCAAATCTGTCCTTTGAATAAGACATGCGTGATTATATGGGCTGCATTCAGCAGTTTGCACACATCTAACCGACAAGCGTCAGCACATTCGCCTCTGAATCGAAAGGTTATGGGTTCACACCCCACTTCAGAGACCTGAGCACCTGTCCTAGGCTGCAATTCCACAACGGTACTGAGGGAGTGTTGCATCATTCAAATTAGGTGTTAAACCAGGGCTCCATCTGCCTTAGGTGAACATGCACTTCACTGCACTATTTTGTGACTGTGACTTCACTGCACTATTTTGAGGGACAGCGGAGTTCTCCCCCGGTATTCCTGGCCTCCCTTAGAAGACACCGTCTCTAAAATAGGTTACCTGTCATTATCATATTGCTGTTTAGTGAGCCTGCTGTGCACAAATTCTCTGTTATGATTTAGGAATGGAGGCAGTGACTATACTTCACAGCCAATGAAGTACTTTTGAAGAGCTTTGGAAAGTCTTGAGGTCATAAAAGGTGCCAGATAAATGCAATTCTTTCTCTTAAATGAACACACCCTGCATCTGGAATTGGTGGAAGCTGCCCCTCTCCCCACTGAAAGCGGTTGTTTGAACCTCTGCACAAGATGTCAGTGTCGAGCCACTTGGGCTTTCCCGCAGGCGATCGGGGTTCTGAACTCAAAGCGCTGACCTCCTGCTGTACTAGTGAGCGAGTGATAATGTCAAGTGCTGCTGCACCTGCTTTCAAACAGACTGTCAGGTAAAAGAAAACCATAATGTGCCCCGACTGGCCCTGTCTTTGGTTACCTTACCTTCTGTACAGCATTAAGACTCGTGTTATTGGATCTGACTCTTCCTCACGACTGACTGCTATCACATTGCGGAGCCAGCTGTCTGAGAGACACATAGGTCTGGCTGATGCTGACCCCACCCATTGTTTTGGTAAAGACCAAGTCCCCACATACTGCACTGTCAGGCAGAGTGGAGTTAGCACCAGCTGTTACACTATTGTAGAGGTACTTTAAAGATTACACCACAATGCCTCACTAGGTTGGCACTGAGCGCTGCGCACTCCAAACACTGTCTCCTAACAATACTCACACAGGCCTATTGTAAAACCACAGGAGACAGATATTCGATTCTGCAGACTAAATAAAATTAATCTGATGTCGCCAATGAAACTGTCATTAACTAGACTTCTGATTGAATTGAAGTCTGATCTTGTTTAGACCTCCTGTGAAAAGTAGGCCAGCGATTGCAACTCTATTTTACTCACTTTCTGCTCCATTGATCCTATTTTCATCATCTTTTCTCGAAATGAAAAATAGGCAGGAATGATCTGTGTATTTCTTCAAGAAGGACATATTGGTCTCTCACTCTCCTCTCTGTTTTCCCACTTTGTGATTGTCCCATTTTGTTTCGGATTTACTGGTGTCAGTTGGTGAGCGTGGGGGTCGGAAGTAAACCAGGATTCCTGCTTTTGCCCTCATCCAGTGACCCTGGTTGGATGGATATGCCCAGCCCTCCTTCCTGGTGCTCCTCATGTTAAAATCATCAACCCGCCACACATCATGGGGGAGAGGTGATGGGGGCATTTCTAGTCAGCAGCCTCACTTGCAAGGATTAGGAGTTGAGAGAATCGGGGTTACAGTATGTACCGCGTTGGGTGAAGTGTCTATTGCTCCTTGTGGGAACCAGTTCCTTTCAGGAGAGGCCTGGAAGGGGAACAACAACAGAGATGAGGAGGAATTTCTTCAGCCAGAGGGTGGTGAATCTTTGCCACAGGCGGCCAAATCACTGAATGTCTTTAAGACAGAGATAGATATGTTCTTGATTAATAAAGGGATCAGGGGTTAATCGGGAGAAGGCAGGAGAATGGGGATGAGGAAAACATCAGCCATGATTGAATGGCGGAGCAGAGTCGATGGGCTGAAATTCTGTTCCTATGTCTTATGGATTTGTGGTCAGCCAATTCCCACAGTTGTTGCTTTGGGTAGTGCAAAAAATGTTTCTTAATTGGTAGTCAGCGACTCCTATCTTAGTGAGGAAAGCAGAGTTGGTCTTGGCTATGATTTCCCCCACAGTGTAGTTCGCAAACATGCACCATCCAGTCTCGCAGAGCCAAGGTTCAGTAGGGACACCCCATCTGAAGTATCAGTTTGTACAGGACAGAGGGCAAGAAATGTAAGATGGCAGCAGAACGAGACACCATTGGGAAATGTAACTCAAATACAGAGGAAAACTGAATGCGGAAAATCTGAAATGAAAGCAAAAAATGCTGGTGATACAGAAGAGGTTGGTTGGTCAGTAAAGGGAAAAATAGCTTCATATTTGGCTGTTCAACCTTTCCTTCTTACAAAGTGTTTGCGGCCGAATGCCTGCCTTTTCATCTTTCAGGTGCTGATGGGCTATCTTAGTTTTCCTTGCATTTCCTGCCTTAATTTGTCGAACACGAAGCAAGATTTGGAGTTTCTAATCCAACTCTTGTCTGAGGCAAAGCATATGTTTTTTTCAACCCAAAACAGACCAGCCTCAATCCAAAGACGAAGACTTTCCACATAAGGCAATTTAATGGGCTCAAGTTACAGAATGGCAACAATAGCTGCTTTGTAATATATTCAATTTATCTGATATGAAGATATGGCTCAAAAAGCCAATCTCTAGTTAATGTGCAGCTGCTTTTGTTTTTATTATATTTCACTGGTTCTACCCGCAACACAACTTGTCAGCCTTTTCAAGTAGGCCGTATATCCTTTAACAAAATCATTATCAGGACCACTCAGCCCCACAAGCCTGCTCTGCTCTTCAATTGGATCACTGTGGATATGTACATCCGGAAACTCAACTTTCTCGCTGTGCTTCATTTTCCTCCATTGCGTATCTGAAAAAAATCTACTAATCTCAGCTACTAATCTACTGATCTCTGGTACCCTGAGTGAGATGCAGTTAAATTAGAGATAAACCACAGTTACAAAGTTACGTAGAACCCTGCAGTGCAGAAGGGGCCATTTGGTTCATGAAGTCTGCACCAACCCTCCAAAAGAGCACCCCACCTAGGCCCACTCCTCCCACCCTATTCCTACAACCCTACCTAACCTGCACATCTTTGGACACTAAGGGAAAATTTATCACGGCCAATCCACCTAATCTGCACATCTTTGGACTGTGGGATGAAACCCGAACACCCGGAGGAAACCAACGCAGACACGGGGAGAATGTGCAAACTCCACACACGCAGTTACCCAAGGCCGAGATCGAACATGGGTCCCTGGTGCTGTGAGGCAGCAGTGCTAACCACCGTGCCGACCTGGACGTTTCTCAGTGTGAGGCTGGCAAACCATTCTGGTACCCTGAGTAAGATGCAGTTAAGATAGAGATCAACCAGGTGCATATGTAAATTGTGAAACAGACTGAATGCCCCCCCCCCCCCCCCCCACCCCGGAGCCTCAACAGTTTTTAAAAAAGTGCTGCATTTTCCACAATTAGTCATTTGAAAGGGTGGCCTCATACCCCTCAGCCTCTCAGGTTTTTGCACTCTATACTTAAATGAGATGAACCTCCTCTGATCTCTGAATCCTTTGGGATTGGCATAGTCAATACCAGAGGTCTGGGCGGTCACACCCTGCAGTTGATTTGGGGGATGGGACAGAGAATCTTTCACCCTGATCGCCATGGTCTACCAATTCGGCCTATTGAGCATTCCCACGTTCAGTTACTCCACCACCATTTGACGTCACTTCTCTAGGCCATGAACTATAGGGCGGCACGGTAGCACAGTGGGTAGCACTGTTGCTTCACAGCGCCAGGGACCCGGGTTCAATTCCCGGCTTGGGTCACTGTCTGTGCGGAGTCTGCACGTCCTCCCCGTGTGTGCGTGGGTTTCCTCCGGGTGCTTCGGTTTCCTCCCACAGTCCAAAGATGTCCAGGTTAGGTGGATTCGTCATGATAAATTGTCAAAAGGCTAGGTGGGGTTGCTGGGTTACGGGTTAGGGTGGAGATGTGGGCTTCGGTAGGGTGGTCTTTCAGGGGCCGATGTAGACTCGATGGGCCGATTTGCCTCCTTCTGCACTGTAAATTCTATGATTCTATGAAAACCTCTGGAATTCTCTTCTTAAATCCCTCCAACCCTCTCTCTCCCCCTTTAAGATATTCCCTAAAGCATACCTCTTTGCCAGCGCCTGGCCAGCTGAATATCTCCGAATGTGGTTCAGTTTCGAAGTTTGTTGGGTAGTGAAGCACCGGGGACATTATAATAGTTAAATGTACTCTATAAATGCAAGCTGTTATTGGGTGGTTTGAAAAAAAAAGAAGCAATTTTTAGCTAAGTATCATGCAGGAGGCAAACACACCTTTATGAGCACTGCACAGCTGCAGAGAGAAGTTATACCTCCTCTTGCTTGTGCCATTCTCTAAATAGAATCTGTTTAAAATACAGGTGCAGAGCCTTCTGCGCATTGGCTGGAATATTGGGCAGAAAAATGTCAAGTTGGCTTGCTTTGAGAGGGGCGGAGGGATTTGGGAAGAGAATTCTCAAGATTATGTCAGAGCAAGTTGTCACCTGGTGGTGGAGTAACTGAACGTGTGAATGCTCAATAGGCCAAATTGGCAGAGCATGGCGATGTGCCCGCCCAGACCTCTGCTAAGGTAACCTTGCTGAGTTTGCAGATGTTGCAAAACCCCATATTAGTGCAAGACGACCTTCTTGAGGTGGTCCTGCATTCAACACCCTCTGCCGCCCCTTCACAGAAGATCATTCCAAGTGTTCAATACCTTTTGTGTGAGAATGCCAGTGACCTCTGCCCTACACTGACCATCCAGCCATTTCCTTCTACGGTCCTCTTTAAGGGAAGCCAATAATAATAATCTTTATTAATGTCACAAGTAGGCTTACATTAACATTGCAATGAAGTTACTGTGAAAATCCGCCAGACACCACATTCTGGCACCTGTTTGGGTACACTGAGGGTGAATTCAGAATGTCCAATTCACCTACTAGCACATCTTTTGGGACTTGTGGGAGAAAACCGGAGCACCCGGAGGAAACACACACAGACACGGGGAGAATGTGCAGAGTCCGCACAGACAGTGACCCAAGCCAGGAATCGAACCTGGGTACCTGGCACGGTGGGCAACAGTGCTAACCACTGCTACCGTACCGCCAAATAAACCGGCTAAAGTTGGTCATTTCGGAAAGGCACCAAGAGGAACCTCTTCACACAAAGAATGACCAAATGTCTGAATGTTCTTCAAAGGTGGGCAAGCAGAAGTGAAAACCTTAGGTTAATTCAAGGAAAAGCTAGGGAATGTGTTTGCGGCTTTGAAAGTTTTATTTCCCCTGCACTGCATGCAGGGCTTATTCAAACCAGAACACCTCCCTCGCCTGTAGCCATCTTCCAAACACCAAATCCCAAGAGGCACCAGTTTGACTGCAATAACTCTTTTTCGCCTCCCGTAAATAGTAGGAATTGTATTGTGAGTGACCCACTAACATTCCATGAAATGAGAAGTCCTGGTATTGGTTATAAGTGCAGTGCTGATGGCCTGAAGGAGCTGAAGACAGTGCCCAATCCCTTGCATTTAAATAAAAGGGTAGTTAGAGATGATGAAAACGATTTATCCCACTGGATGTCGCCCTCGCAGAATACCGGTCATCTCATTCCATGAGTCTTACATTCTTAAATGAGTCATGCCCTGGCCTTTGCCAGCCCTCTTGGCAATATGTTCCAGCTCATGCGTATCCTCTGAGTTTACAGAATACGGATTACCCAGATACATGTTGTGCAGCCTCCTAAATTGCACCTTACTGTCCAAAGTTAAGGTGGGGTTACGAGGATAGGATGAGGGAGTGGGCCTGGTTGGGTGCTCTTTCGGAGGGTTGGTGTAAACTCGATGGGCTGAATGGCCTCCTTCTGCATTGTCGGGATTCTATCATATATTTCTTTTTAAACACACAAGCCTATGAAATTCCAGTCCGGGGCGGAACAGTGGCACATTGGTTGGCATTGCTGCCTCACAGCGGCAGCAACCCGGGTTCAATTCCAGCCTTGGGTGACTGTAGAGTTTGTACGCTCTCCCAGTGTTTGTGTGGGTTTCCTCCGGGTGCTCCAGATTCCTCCCACAGTCCAAAGATGTACAGACAAGGTGGATTAGCCTTGACAAATTGTCCCTTTGTGTCCAAAAGGTTGGATGGGGTTACTGGGTTACAGGGATGTGGTGGGGACGTGGGCCAAGGCCCACGTAGGGTTTTGTAGGGTTGGTGCAGAGTCGATGGGCCGAATGGCTGCCTTCTACACTGTAGGGATTTTATTCTATATTTGACCTTCTTTTCATCTGGGAGCTTGCTGATTTCCCCTTCATGCCATTGAGCTACTTTGGATTGAAAGAACATGAATCTTCTGTTTCAGTGAAACATAGCCCAGCGCCTGTGCAAAGTTTCGCGATGGTGTGTTTGCGCCAGACCCATTGCACCATGAGTGAGTTACGATCACGTTGTGCATGAATAAATGCACATCAGTAACGCACTATCAGTTGTGTGATATTGCATTTATCCCACGGCGAGTCACTTGTCATGTTTTAAATACATTCTGGAATCAAGTCATTGTGTGATTATCCGCCGTGCACGCGGATTTTTTTTAAAAAAAGTTGCTTCTGTCTGCACGCCAAAGTCGTCGAAAGATGAACCATCCCCAGCTTTTGAGGTTAAACAGATGTGTGCTGAAAGTCTGATGTGGGTCTCGCCAGTTTTGCAAGCCGGCATGTGATGCTGCATATAGAACGGTAGGGGTTCAAAGAGGCTTGATTTCTTGCAAATGGTTATTATATGGCGCCATTCTCATGTATAGCAGAGATGTGGCTGGGAGAAAACACTGAGGGATCGGGTCAGCGAACAGAGGTCACTCGTCCCAGCGCAAAGACTGGTTTTCAACCTTTCGTCCCTCCCCGAGCACAACCTTTGACCTTCCTTAGTGCCCTCTTGTTTTAGCCAGCTCTCTCTCTTGGCTCATTCTGGATTTCCCACTTGAACAAAACCATACCCGATTGTTATTGGAAATACTCTGGAGGCAATTTGCACAAGCTTCCAAACACCAATACTCTCAGATTCTAGATTAATATCCACAACAAAAATGTGCAAACAATGGTTTCAAACTTGTCGACCCATATTGTCATGTCTGTACAACTGCTGTGTTGCGGAATAGACACCAGCTTCACTTTTAATTTCCAAAGGCACAGCACAGATAGGTGTTGGGCCTGGAAGCTGAGCCACAGCAAGAGAGCAGGTTCTAATAATAATAATATTTATTAATGTCACAAGTAGGCTTACATTAACGCTGCAATGAAGTTACTGTGAAAATCCCCGCGTTGTCACACTCCGCCGCCTGTTCGGGTACACAGAGGGAGAATATAGAATGTCCAATTCACCTGATAGCACGTCTTTCGGGACTTGCAGGAGGAAACCGGAGCATCCGGAGGAAACCCACGCAGACACGGGGGGAACGTGCAGACTCCACACAGACAGTGACCCGAGTCGGGAATCGAACCCGGGTCCCTGGCGCCGTGAAGCAACAGTGCTAACCACTGTGTGGCTGTGCCCCCTTGGTTAAGCGACGAGGCAGAAAGCTTGACTGAAGAGCTGCAGAAAAAGCCGGGGAAAAGATCCGTGGAGAAAGTAGGGCCGAAGGCATCACTGGGAACAAAAGGACAAAATCAATTTGGGGATGGTTGGGAAGTTAAATAGCTTACACTCAAAGAAACTGAGTGTTCCATGGGGAGGTTATAGGATTACAGGTCTTTGTAGATGCAGAGCAGGACGAGGGTGTGAGGGGATTTCGAGACAATTTTTAAATAGGGGAACGGGACACCAGTGAAGATAAAGGTGATTAACTGTAATTTGGCAAGCTGGGGGTTGTGAGGGGGGGTACTTTTCTTCGACGTAACACTAAATGCTGTGGTCACTCAGCAGCCTGTGCTTTACAAGTGAAGCTGCACATAGTCAGATGATGCAAATCTATTTTCGTCAATTGTACAACATAGCCACAGGTAGATCCCAAACAAATGGAACAACTCCCCTGTCTTTTTATTTTCTCTTACAGCAGTCTATAAAAGAGCAGTGTGCAACAACGTATCAATATTTAATTTATGTCAAGTCCCTCTCCCCACAAATAACGGCTCTAAATCATCCCCTATGTTCTGACTGGCATTCTCGCCATCAACCAAAATACAAACAGCAAGCAAAATGATGCGACTGTATGCTATCCACGTTGGCGCAATAATTAAACAGGGTAATTTTCAGGCTCGGGAGAACTGCACTAATCTGCACAGTATACAATGCTTGCAGACAAAGGATTAAGACAACCTTCGAACAAAATAACCCCCCCTCCCTCCCTCTATATGGGAAAAGCCCGTCAATTTTCAGAAGTGTCAAAATGAATGAATCGTGAGCAACACCTGACGTGTGCAGCTGACTTTTTTTTTGCATGCCAAATCAGCATGTCAACAAAACTGATAGACATACTGGGACTGGATGTTATGGTTGCCATGGTATGCAATTTCTTAATGCTGCTCCTTGCAAAAGCCCATGCTAAAAACAATTCCGCTTATTGCCAACACAATGAATTTTCTGCGACACAACGAGGACGCTGGGTAATAATGGACCTACATCCGAGACCCCCTGACAGATCCTCGTTTCTCAACTTAATTAGTTATTAGTGGCGGTGATGCCATTCGACAGCCTCCTGTCGTACAGCAGTCAATCCACGGAGCCAGCTGAGGTCGGATGCAAGATTCCTGGGGTGGCACTCAAAGCAGTTTGGGGCTTTAAGCCGGAAAACACATGCTCGACTCGAAGGGCAGCTTTTAACTTTGCAACTCCGCGATTCCAGCTCAGATGACATGGGCACGCAGCCTGCTGCTACCTGTGGATGAGATCAATGTTAACTGCTTGCAAACTGGGCCAAAGCATTAGGCCTCAGCCCACGAAGGAGGCATCCATATGCCCAGGGAAATCCTGCCTGTGCGCCGCTGAAATTATTAGTTCAATGCTGCATCAGGTTTCATTTAAACTTAAATGGGAATGCAACTCCTTACATAGCAAATGGACGCTGCAAAAGCTTTGCCAATTTATTTGCTGCTATGCGTTCATCTCACAGCTCCAGGGTCCCGTGTTCGATTCCGGCCTCGGGTGACTGTGTGGAGTTTGTACTTTCTCCCGGTGTCTGTGAGTGTTTGTTCCGGGTGCTCCGGTTACCTCCCACAGTCCAAAGATATTAGGTTAGGTGGATTAGCCATGCTAAATTGCCCCTTAGTGTTCAAAAGTTTAGGTGGGTTGACCGAGTTACGGGGATAGGGTGAAGGCGTGGGCTTAAGTGGGGTGCTCTTTCCAAGGACCAGTGCAGACCCGATGGACTGAATGGCCTCCTCCTCCTGCACTGTAAATTCTATGATCTCCAAAACTAAAGGTGTCAATCCCACGGAAGGGAATATATGTTTCACTCTGAATGCCCTAACATTGTCAGACTGAGGGTGGGGGAGTGTGGAGATGGTGGTGGTGGATGGCCCAGTTTTGGTTCCTTCTTCTGGCTAGATCAGCTGGATTAATATTGGGCTGAGATTGAAGCAAGTCAATTCAAATCCTCACCTCTTCGAGGATGGTGAAGAGTTCTGTTGGCACCATTTGTGAGGGACAGTCGCACCTGCGACAGCAGCAAAATATCTAAAGGCAACAGCACTGAGCAGCCAACGTCACCAACGGTGTCATCCGACATGGTGGGGAGGGGGGGATACAGAGTGCAGAGAGGTGTTGATGGAGATGCCAGGACAGAGGGAGCACCCAAGGAGAGACCTTGTAGGAGTGTGTGCAGGTTCCTGATGTTGAAAGGAGGCTCTGTTGATGGAGATGCCCCTCAGCGCCCTTCCAACCTGAGACTGGAGCAGCGTCACTTTCTGAGCTTCCCCCTGGCTGCTGAGCACTTCCTCAAAATTGAGACTGGGTGGGAGACGGCCCATAAGTGTTCATTAATTGGCCGCTTAAGGGCCTCAATTTGTGAACGAGTGGGTCAGCCGAGGCCAGTGGGAAGGCCATCTGAGGAACCTAATTGGCTTTGTTCACCTGCAAACCCGCTGGTGGGGCAAGGTAAAATCCTGCCCTATGTTCCTATGCCTGTTACGCTGCTTAATTCAGGTGGTAACACACTTAGCCAAGTCAGAAATGTGTGAATTCGAGTGTAACATTACTGAGTATTGGCAGAGCTGCTTTCCTCTGGAGCCAGTGAATCCTTTCGGGTGGCTTTGGAACTCGGAATCACTTTCTGAGATTGACGCTCTCTTCTTCGGTTTACCCAGTGTTAATTGTATGCAGGTGGCGAGCTGGGGATTCACTTGTACTCCTGTAAATAGATACAGTCTGCAACTGTGGTTGTTACGTTTGTAATGTGTATCGCCTTAATTAAAAGCTTATGAAAGTGTGTAAAGATTGGCTCCGAATCTATCACCACCTGCCTCTATGGAATAGAACAAAACGTATGCACTGTGGAGGTGTGAGGCTGGATAGGCGGAAATCATCGCAGTAAATTCCACATAAAGACTTTTATTGAGAGGCACTGCATAGTGTCCAGGAGCGTAAATTTTAATTGATGTTCTGCTCTGGCTCCTAGCTCGACTGTAGTTGAGATCAACTATTCCAGCACTGCCTGGATGAGGGGGGAAGTACAGATTTGGGACCTTTTGATGCAAAATGAGTTAACGAGAGATGAAGATCATGAGAGAGCAGAGCGAGAGATAGGGAGAGCGAGAGAGCAGAGCGAGAGATAGGGAGCATGAGAGAGCAGAGCGAGAGATGGGGAGAGAGAGCAGAGAGAGAGATGGGGAGAGAGAGCAGAGTGAGAGATGGGGAGAGAGAGCAGAGCGAGAGATGGAGAGAGAGCCGAGCGAGAGATGGGGAGCGAGCAGAGAGAGATGGAGAGAGCAGAGAGAGAGATGGGGAGAGAGAGATGGAGAGAGCAGAGTGAGAGATGGGGAGAGCAGAGAGAGAGATGGGGAGAGAGAGCAGAGAGAGAGATGGGGAGAGAGCAGAGAGAGAGAGATGGGGAGCACGAGAGAGCAGAGAGAGAGATGGGGAGAGAGCAGAGCGAGAGATGGGGAGAGAGAGCAGAGAGAGAGATGGGGAGAGAGAGCAGAGAGAGAGATGGGGAGAGAGAGCAGAGCGTGAGATGGGGAGAGAGAGCAGAGCGAGAGATGGAGAGAGAGCAGAGCGAGAGATGGAGAGAGCAGAGCGAGAGATGGGGAACAAAGGGGAGCAGTGCAAGAGATGGGAAGCGTGCGAGGGAGTAGAGAGAGTGAGGTGGAGCATATATGAGAGAGAAGGAAATAATAGAGATAGCAGAGGGAGGGAGATGGGACGCATGAGAGTGTGGTGTGACAGATGGGGAGCATGAGAGAGTGCAGAGAAGGGTAGATGGGGAGTGAGAGTGCAGAGAGAAATGGGAGCACGAGAGAGCAGAGCGTAAATGGGGAGCACGAGAGGGAGCAGAGAAAGAGTGATGGGGAGAGCACGTGAGCAGAGAGAGAGAGATGTGGAGCATGAGAGAGCAGAGCGAAAGTTGGAGAGCACGAACGAGCAGAGCAAGAGATGGGGAGCAGAAGAAAGTGCAGAGCGAGAGATTGGGTGGACAAGAGAGCAGAGTGAGAGATGGGGAGCGCAAGAGAGAGCAGAGAGGCAGATATGGAGCACGAGAGAGCAGAGTATGAGTCGGGGGGGGGGAGAGAGAGAGCAGAGAGGCAGATGGGGAGCACGATAGAGAGCAGAGTATGAGTCGGGGGGGGAGAGAGAGAGCAGAGAGGGAGATGGGGAGCACAATAGAGAGCAGACTATGAGTCGGGGGGAGAGAGAGAGAGCAGAGAGGCAGATGGGGAGCACGATAGAGAGCAGAGTATGAGTCGGGGGGGGAGAGAGAGAGCAGAGAGGCAGATGGTGAGCACGATAGAGAGCAGGCTATGAGTCGGGGGGAGAGAGAGAGAGCAGAGAGGCAGATGGGGAGCACGATAGAGAGCAGAGTATGAGTCGGGAGGGAGAGAGAGCAGAGAGGGAGATGGGGTGCACGAGAGAGTAGAGTAAGCGATGGGGAGAGAGAACAGAGAGGGAGATGGGGAGCACAAGAGATGGGAAGCACAAGAAAGCAAAATAAAAGTTGGGGAGAGAAGAGAGCAGAGAGGGAGATAGGGAGCACTGGAGAGCAGTGGAAGAGTTGGGGAGCATGAGAGAGGAGTGAGAGATGGGGTGGGACAGCAGAGAATGAGATGGGGAGCATGAGAGAGCAGAGAGAGCAGAGAGAGAGAGAGATGGGGAGCTTGAGGGCAGAGAGGGGGATGGGGAGCTTGAGGGCAGAGAAAGAGATGGGGAGCTTGAGGGCAGAGAGGGGGATGGGGAGCTTGAGGGCAGAGAGAGAGATGGGGAGCTTGAGGGCAGTGAGAGAGATGGGGAGCTTGAGGGCAGAGAGGGGGATGGGGAGCTTGAGGGCAGAGAGAGAGATGGGGAGCTTGAGGGCAGAGAGGGGGATGGGGAGCTTGAGGGCAGAGAGGGGGATGGGAAGTGTGAGACGGCAGAGAGGGGGATGGGGAACTTGAGGGCAGAGAGGGGTGGGGAGTGTGAGAGGGCAGAGGGGGATGGGGAGCTTGAGGGCAGAGAGAGAGATGGGGAGTGTGAGGGGGCAGAGAGGTGGGTGGGGAGCGCGAGAGGGCAGAGAGGGTGATGGGGAGCTTGAGGGCAGAGAGGGGGATGGGGAGCTTGAGGGCAGAGGGGGATGGGGAGCTTGAGGGCAGAGAGGGGGATGGGGTGCGTGAGAGAGCAGAGAGAGAGAGAGAGATGTGGAGCTTGAGGGCAGAGAGGGGGATGGAGAGCTTGAGGGCAGAGAGAGAGATGGGGAGCTTGAGGGCAGAGAGGGGGATGGGGAGCTTGAGGGCAGAGAGGGGGATGGGGAGTGCGAGAGAGCAGAGAGAGAGAGAGAGAGATGGGGAGCTTGAGGGCAGAGAGGGGGATGGGGAGCTTGAGGGCAGAGAGGGGGATGGGGAGCTTGAGGGCAGAGAGGGGGATGGGGAGCTTGAGGGCAGAGAGGGGGATGGGGAGCTTGAGGGCAGAGAGGGGGATGGGGAGTGCGAGAGAGCAGAGGGGGATGGGGTGCGTGAGAGAGCAGAGAGAGAGAGAGAGAGGGATGGGGAGCTTGAGGGTCAGAGAGGGGGGTGGGGAGCGTGAGAGAGCAGAGGGAGGGATGGGAGCGCGAGAGAGCAGAGTGGGAAATATGGAGTACGGGAAAGCAGAGAGGGCGAGAAGAGAGAGTAGAGAGGGAGATGGGAAGCACAAGAAAGCAGAGAATGGGAAGGAGGGTAAAAGAGAGCAGAGTGAGAGATGGGGAGCTCGAGAGAGCAGAATGAGAGATGCGGATTGTGAGAATGGGAAGGACAGTAAAAGAGAGCTGAACAGGTGGTGGGGAGCACAAGAGAGAGCAGAGAGAGAAAGTAGAGAGACTGATGGGGAATGCAAGCAAGCGAAGAGAGATGGAGAGCAGGTGAGAGCAGAGACAGAGATGGAGAGCATGAAGAGAGCAGCGAGAGAGATAGGGAGTGTGAGACAGCGGAGAGGGAGAGGGCAAGCATGAGAGAGTAGAGAAAGAGAGAGAGAGATGGTTGCACAAGAGAGCAGAGAGAGAGATGGGGAGCATAAGAGAGCAGAGAGAGAGATGGGGAGCATAAGAGAGCAGAGCGAGAGATGGGGAGAGAGAGAGCAGAGCGAGAGATTGGGAGCCAATGAGAGCAGAGTGAGAGATAGGGAGCACGAGAGAGAGCGATGGGGAACATGGGAGATAGTAGAGAGAGCGAGATGGAACGTGTATGTGAGAGAAGAGAATAATAGAGAGAGCAGAGAGGGAAATGGGGTGAGTGAGATATCGGTGCAAGAAATGGGGAGCATGAGACAGTGCATAGAAGCGGAGATGGGGAGAGTTAGAGAGCAGAGAGAAATGGGGAGCACGAGAGAGCAAAGTGGGAGATGGGAGCACAAGAGTGGAGAGTGAGTGATGGGGAGCACGTGAGAGCAGAGAGAGATAGATGGGGTGCGTGAGAGAGTAGAGAGAGCGAGGTGGAGCACGCGTGTGTGAGAGAGAGAAGAGAATAATAGAGAGAGCAGAGAGAGGGAGATGGGGCGAGTGAGAGCGGTGCAAGAGATAGGGAGCATGAGAGAGTACAGAGAAGGGGAGAAGAGCGCAGAGAGAGATGGCAAGCACAAGGGAGCTGAGCGAAAATGGGGAGCAAGAGAGGGAGCAGAGAGGGAGTGAAGGGGAGAGCGAGTGAGCAGAGAGAGAGACATAGGGCGCATGAGAGAGCAAAGCGAAAGATGGGAAGCACGAGAGAGCAGAGCAAGAGATTGGGTGCACAAGAGAGCAGAGTGAGAGATGGGGAACCAGATAGAGTATTGAGAGAGAGAGAGAGATGGTGAGCACTCGAGGAAGCAGAGAGATGGACAACGGGCAGAGGAGGGAAAGAGAGACTGAATGGAAGTGTGAAAGTTCAAAATATACGGTTGGTTAAGAACAGACCATAAACCCATTTCCCAAAGTGAACTGCAATATTATCCCGTACAAGATGACTTAACCTCATCCCCAAATGCTACCAGCGACCTAAAGATCCACCCTTATCCAAGTATACAAAGTCTATATCTGCAAGGAAATATGGAGAAAATATCACTCCTAACCTTGCCTTTAATAACTGAGTGGTATTACAATAATAGGGGCCAGTTTAGCTCAGTTGGCTGGACAGCTGGTTTGTGACGGGGAGTGGGGCCAACAGCGTGGGTTCAATTCCCGTAGTGACTGAGATTATTCATGAAGACCTTCTCAACCCTTCGCCTGAGGTGTGGTGACCCTCAGATTAAATCACCACCAGTCAGCTCCCCCCCCCCCCCCCCCCCCCCCCCCCAAAAGGGGAAAGCAGTTTATGGTTATCTGGAACTATGGCGACTTTACTTTGTTACAATAATAAGCAGCTAATTGAGATGCCGTGTTGGAAATAAAATCACCTCATTTATTTGAATGTTGTCAATAAGCAAATTCCATCAGTATTGATTTAAGGTGTGTTTGACCAGCAATCTTCCTCACTGAGATTATGACTAGACGTTGAAAGTAGCTGCTTCAAACATTGATCGCCACTTAAACGTACAAGAGCCAAATTGCAATAGCACATAGTTTTACTTTCCCCCTCAGAACTTGGAAGTTCCAGCCATTCAGTCTGAGCTGCAGAGTTCACTCACTCACGTCTCCTGTCAGTCTGCTGTCTTGCTGTGAAACACAGGGCCAGGACAAAGTGGAAGATACACTGTGAGCAGTGGAATTGAAAAGCTAGCTTTAAAAATCTCTTTTCATCTCACAAAGGTTTTTATCTTGTGCCCTCTTCTGTGCGTGTCAGCCATGCCTCAGTGGTAGCACTCTCTTTTGAGTCAGTGTGTTCCCACTGCAGAGACTTGAGCACAGAAATCTTGGCAGTGCAGTACTGAAGGAGTATTGCGCCGTTGGCAATTCTTTCTATCAGATGAGGTGTTAAACTGAGGCCTTGTCTTTTCTATGAGGTGAATGTAAAGGATTCCATTGCACTATTTCAAAGAAGTTATATCTGGTCTGCTGGCAAAAGACGGCACGATGGCACAGTGCTTAGCACTCCTGCATCGCAGCTTCAGGGACCCAGATTCGACTCCGGCCTTGGGTGACTGTGTGGAGTCTGCACTTTCTCCCCTTGTCTGCGTGGGTTTCCTCCGGGTGCTCTGGTTTCCTCCCACAAGTCCCGAAAGACTCGCTGTTATGTAATTTAGACATTCTGATTCTCCCTCTGTGTACCCGAACAGGCACCGGAATGTGATGATTGGGGGCTTTTCACAGTAACCTCATTGCAGTGCTTTTTAAAAATAAATTTAGAATACCCAATTCTTTCTTTCCAATTAAGGGGCAATTTAGCCTGGCCAATCCACCTACCCTGCACATCTTTGGGTTGTAGGAGCGAAACCCAAGCAAACACGGGGAGAATGTGTAAATTCCACATGGACAATGACCCAGAGCCGGGATCGAACCTGGGACCTTAGCGCCGTGAGGCAGCAGTGCTAACCACTGCGCCACCTTGCTGCCGCACTTCATTGCAGCATTAATGTAAGCCTACTTGTGACAATAAAGAGTATTATTATTAATTGTCCCTTAGTGTCCAAAAAATGTGCAGGTTAGGTGGAGTTACATGATAGGGCAGGAATGGGCCTAGATAGGGTGTTCTTTCAGATTGTCGGTACAGACTCTTTTTGAAAATAAATTTAGAGTATCCAATTCTTTTTTTCCAATGCAGGGCAATTTAGCATGGCCAATCCACCTACCCAGCACATCTTTGGATTGTATGGGTGAGACTCACGCAGACGTGGGTAGACTGTGCAAACTCCACACGGACAGTGATCCAGGGCCGGGATTGAACCTGGGACCTTGGCGCGTGAGGCAGCAGTGCTAACCACTGCACCATCATGCTGCCCTGATCAGTGCAGACTCAATGGGCCACATTGCCTCTTTCTGCACTGTATGGATTCTATGGAATAGTAAAAAGAAATTATCTGCTGACTATCAGATTGCTGCTTGTGGCAGATGTTGTGTACGAATGAGTTGCTGTGTTTCCTCCACTAGAGTGACCGCACTGGAAAGCATCGGCTGGAGGTCATGAAAGTTGCTGTAGACATGCTTTCCTTTCTCGACTCCTTGCTGGATTTTGAATCTACCGGCACCAAATACTGAATGGCAATTATTCAAGAGTAAGCATCGGCAGGTTAACCAACCACAGGGTCAGGAAAGTGAGCTCAGAGTCGGGTCTGATCCTCTCCTCACCAAACGTATCTCGCACCTTCAGCGGAGGCTGGAGTGAGGCATAGTGTAGAATGAGAACTGCCTGCCCCAGATCAGATCAGGCACCTCAGCACAGACCAGGGACTGAACCTGGACTCTTCTTTGTGTCGGCGGCAATGCTGCCTACTGGGTAAACTTTGCTGGATTGCTGAGGAAGCTCGTATTTCACAACTCGCCTCATTGAAATAGTCCAAGATTTTAACGTGAGCGATTGATTTTGGTAAAAGTACCTTAACTTTAAATACACCTGGATTCATATGATTCCTGTCCCAATCCCGCCAATCTCTGCCCATCCAATTAAGGAATAAAGCTCTTTATAGACATCATTTTTGCAAGTTTCTAACGTTAAAAATATTGTAGTGATGCCCACATGTTCCGCTGTAAAGGGTTTAACCAAGACAGTGACTGTCATACTTGACAGTAATGGAAGGTGACCTTTCGACCATATAACCAAGCCATACCCAATACCACCTACGTCCACCATCAGCCACCTCAGCTCATTGGTTGGTGTAACCCTCATCTAGCCACTGCTACCTCTAGACTCGAATATTCCAACATACTCTTGGTATAGCCTCCTATTTTCTACCCTCCGCAAACCTATGCTGGAGGGTACCATTAACGGCTGTGCTCTCTACAACCACGACTTCTAAACTCTGGAGTTCCTTGCCTGAACTTCTCTGCCAATCTCACTCATTTGCATTTGTTTTTGGTATTAAGTATTAAATAGGGAAAGCGAGAGAGGCAGAGGCCATTGGGATGCATCTCACAATGGCTGGCTCAGAGCTACTTGAGTTTGAGGCTCAAGAGTAACATCCCCTCAGCCTCATGAAAGAATGAGTGGGAACAAGCAGCGAGGAGCTCTCAGAAAATCACAGGTAATAATAATAATCTTTATTATTGTCACAAGTAGGCTCACATTCATACTGCAATGAAGTTACTGTGAACAGCCCCTAGTCGCCACATTCCGGCGCCTGTTCGGGTACACGGAGGGAGAATTCAGAATGTCCAATTCACCTAACAGAACGTCTTTTGGGACTTGTGGGAGGTAACAGGAGCACCCGGGGGAAACCCACACAGACATGGGGAGAACGTGCCGACTCTGCACAGGCAGTGACCCAAGCAAGAATCGAACCTTGGACGCTGGTGCTGTGAAGCAACAGTGCTAACCGCTGTGCTACCCTGTCACCCATGGTTCAAGACCTATTTCAGAATGTTAAGCGCAGAACTCAGACTGACAATTTACAGCAGCACTGTTTGAGGTGTCATTCGGATGAGGTTTGTTAGAATTCATTTACGGGATGTGGGTGTCGCTAGCTAGGCGCCAATTGCTAACTGCCCTTGAGAAGGTGGCGGTGAGCTGCCTTCTTGCAGTCCCTGAAGTGGAGGTACACCCACAGTGCCATAACGGAGGGAATTCCAGGCTGTTACCCCAGCGACAGTGAAGGTTTGATGATGTATTTCCAAGTCAGGTTGGTGAGGGACTTGGAGGAGAACCTCCAGGTGGTGGTGCTCCCAGGTATCTGCTGCTCTTCTCCTTCTAGATGCTAATGGTCATGGGTTTGGAAGGTGCTGCCTAAGGAACCCTGGGGAGTTACTGAAGTGTATCTTGTAGATGGTGTCGATGGTGCACACGGCTGCCACTGTTCGTTGGTGGCGGAGCGATTGAATGTTTGTGGAAGGGGGAGCAATCAAGCGGGTTGCTTTGTCCGGGGTGAACATAGAACATACAGTGTAGAAGGAGGCCATTCGGCCCATCTAGTCTGCACTGACCCACTTAAGCCCTCACTTCCACCCTATCCCCGTAACCCAATAACCCCCCACCCCCTAACCTTTTTGGTCACTAAGGACAATTTATCATGGTCAATCCACCTAACCTGCATATCTTTGGACTGTGGGAGGAAGCCGGAGCTCCCGGAAGAAACCCACGCAGACACGGGGAGAACGTGCAGACTCTGCACAGACAGTGACCCAACGGGAAGCCACAGTGCTACCGTGCTGTTGGTGTTGAGCTTCTCGAGTGTTGTTGGAGCTGCACTCATCCAGGCAAGTGAAGAATATTCCATAACACTCCTGCCTTGCGCCTTGAAGATGGTGGACAGGCTTTGGGAAGTCGCAGTATTCCTAGCTTTTGTAGCATTTATGTGGCTAGTCCAGTTCAGTTTCTGGTTAATGGAACCCCCAGGATGTTAAACTACTTTGGTGAATCTAAAAGATTACTGTACAGTTTGAGTTGTGAAGAGGCCCCCAATGTCCTGGTCAATATTTCTCCCTCAGGTACATGACTAAAATAGATTAACTGGACATTGCTGTTTGTAAAATCTTGCTGTGCAAAAAAAGAATAACTGCCATGTTTCTTGCGTCACATCGGTAATTGCTTCAAAGAACCCAATAGGCTGTAAATCACTTTGGGAGGTCCTGAGTTTGTGAAAGGTGCTGTATAATCATGAGTCTCCCACTCTTATAACTAAAATTTGGTCAGAGGTCTTGATCTTCTGAAGTTGGAATCGTCAATGATTAACTAAACCAGGTTCGATTCCCAGCATGGGTCACTGCCTGTGTGGAGTCTGCATGTTATCCTCGTGTCTGCGTGGGTTTCCTCCGGGTGCTTCAGTTTCCTCCCACAAGTCCCGAAAGACATGCTTGTTACGTCATTTGGACATTCTGAATTCTCCCTGTGTACCTGAACAGGCGCCGGAATGTGGCGATGAGGGGATTTTCACAGTAACTTCATTGCAGTGTTAATGTAAGCCTACTTATGAGAATAAAGGTTATTATTATTAAACGACAATGGCTCGCAGGCCCCAGGCCCCAGAGTGTAAGCCAGTTAGTGTGCCGAGATGGCAGGATCTGGGTGACACCAGAAGTCTCAGCACCCCTGAGCTGTGTGGAGGTGGAGGTGATGCCAGGGCTCGATCTAATGGCAATTCAGCAACATAGGAATGAGACTGGATTCGACTGTGATAACACCTACAAACAACAGCTCACAGTCACAACCAAAGCCCACACATGAAGAATGGGCACTTGAGAGGAGTACGGAGTAAAAGCAAAGGCTCGAGAGCTGGCATCTTCAGGAGAGAGGAGGGGAGCAAACTGAACAGTGAGAAACAAATCAAAACAATCTCGCAAAGTGTAAATTGCGAGAGACTGCGAAAGGGAACATGACGCTCAACACCCATATAACAAAAAAATAATTGCGGCAAATATAAAGGTAAACCTTTGGAGGGACTGCGGGCGAGTGTTTATGAGAACAGAAAGTGTGTATAATAAGGAAAGAGCAACACACTTAAGGGTGAGCCATTCAAACAATGTTACTCACTTGAGAATGAGCATTAAGGCCGTGATCCCTGAAGAACTTCAGTTTGACCTCAGGTTTAAGGGCAGTAAAGGTCGAACGGCCGTCTCATTTCATATGCTAATCTTCCCTGTCCTCGCAAGAGCCACTGCTAAGCACACAAGGAAAATGTCACTTTCCCGTTTAGAGGGAAAAAAAGATCCAGTTTACGTCGGAAGCAATGAGCGGTAACAGATTCTTGATTTAACCTGTCATTTCATTTAGCGCTCAAGGAGAGAGAGAGCTGCTGGGAGCGGGGGTGGGTTTACGCAGACAGCACTGGATGGCGGGTGAATAGCAGAGAGAGAAGATTCACATCAGGCAACGGATGGAAATCCGAGAAGCACTAAATATACTTCACTCCATCGGTTCTTGATGTTTCTAAAATACGCTGAACGTTGCCCTTTGGTATCCAGCATTCAGAATGAAGGAGCATCAAAAGCTCATTCTATATTGCAACCGTTCGCATTATATAACTGAGGACAATCAAGGTGTGACTGCGTTTGAATGCCAGTATGTCCTGATTCGCTCAGGCTCTCTTTCTGCCACAAGTTAATGGCCCTCCAACACAGCAGCACAAAGACCGAGCAAAGTGTCTCCCTCAGCCATGCCAGCTCTTCCCAACAAGCTGTCTCTGAGGAAACATATTGATTTCCCAGTAACTACGAACATAAAATTATCGAATGACAAATGATAGGGTGATAAGATCCACAAGTATTTTCCCAAATGGGCTCGCTGCCCCTCTGCGTTGCCATGGCAATGCGACAAGAGTTTATGACAAAGAAATCTTTCCAGTGGGCTTGACCATGGTAAAGGGACACCTTTTCGTCGGCAACTAATTTGACAGCGGGTTGAGTTGAATGGGGCAGGAAGCAGAAGCTCAAATTATTTGGCGCTAAATTTACTTGGGCAGTCCCAGAGCAAACAATCAAAAGGATCGAGGGTCATAACCAGAGCTTTCAGCAATTAAACAAAAAAGTGTTTCTGCTCCGTTCTGGACTCTGTATCAATAACTGAGGCTGTGTTAATCCATGGCAGATAAATTAAGCGACCTGACAGCACATGTCCCGCTGGGAACGGAAGGTTCTGCATCACAACACACAACTGATAACACCAACAAAGACAATAATGTACGCAAATATCAGCCCAACCATTACGTAGCAAAAGCGTCAAAGCAGCAGCTCACACTCTCTCGAACCGTCGGCGGAATCTGGATCACCCCAGCAGGGTTCAGCCCACTGCATAAAGTATCAGCCATGGCTCAGTCACCACCTTGGGGTCAATTCGCCTTCTGGAGGTGTGGGCACAAAAGCCAGGCTCTCCGGCCACTGCAGTACTGAGGGAGTACAGCCCTGTTGGGAGGTGCTTTTTGATAACACATTACACCGAGACACTGGCAGTTGTGATTCGCCCCTCTCCCCGACAATGATCCTCCAAGAGCAAGTGAATTCTCTTGGTGCCTTGGCCAATATCACCAAAACAGATTACCCAGTCATTAGGTAATGTGTGCACTTACCCAGTGGGCAGCACGGTAGCACACATGGTTAGCACTGTGGCTTTACAGCGTCAGGTTCGATTTCGCGCTGGGTCACTGTGCGGATTTTCCCCATGTCTGCATGGGTTTCTCCCGGGTGCTCTGGTTTACTCCCACAGTCCAAAGACGTGCAGGTTAGGTGGATTGGACATGATAAATTGCCCTTAGTGACAAAAAGGTTAGGAGGGGTTATTGGGTTATGGGGATAGGGTGAAAGTGAGGCTTAAGAGGGTCGGTGCAGACTCGATGGGCCGAATGGCTTCCTTCTGCACTGTATACTCCATGTATTAGCTCATTTCCACTGTGGAAGCTTGCTGTGCACAAATGGGCTGCTGCTTCCTATTATAACTGTGAAAGTACACTTCAAAAATAATTAATCAGCTGTGAAGCAATTTGAGACATCCTGTGGTCATGAAAAACATTATATAAAAGCAACCCTCGTCTTTCTTCTTATATTAGCAAATTAGTTCTCATAACAGGCCTCTCTCCCACTCTGCCAACTTTGAAGCTGCTTTTTAAAAGAAAATGCTTGTTCCATTTTGCCCCATTCTCTCCTGAATGTGGCCACCCACCCTTTCCTGTGACACTGCTCTCTGGAGATGGTGGTAAACATCTAAGCTCTGAGGCCTCACCCATGTGTCTATATGACAGTAAGTCATTGCTCAAAGTGAAATGAAATGAAATGAAAATCGCCTATTGTCACAAGTAGGCTTCAAATGAAGTTACTGTGAAAAGCCCCAAGTTGCCACATTCCGGCGCCTGTTCGGGGAGCCCGGTGTGTTCTTGTTGTGGCATAGAGGATGTGCTGAAAGAATGAGTATAATATTGTACCTTTTCTTTATTCGTTCATGGAATATGGGCGTCCCATGCTGTGGGTCTGAAGTCACATGTAGGAAAGGCCAGGTGGCAGATTTCCTCCCCTAAAGGACGTGAGTGAGCCAGATGGGTATTTACGGCAATCAACAATGGTTTCATGGTCAGAAATAAGACATTTAATTCCAGCTTTTTATTGACTTCAAATTTCACCATTTGACGTGGTGGGGATTTGAACCCAGAGCATAACCCAAGGTCTTCGGGAACACTAGTCCAGTGACAATGCCACTAGGCCACTGCCTCCCCCTGCACATGTTGGGCAGATTTTTCCGACAGTTCTCACCGGCGGGTAAATTCGGTCCCACCGCCGCCAAAACCCCTGCTGTGGATTTCCAATGGGGGATGGTACATGAAACAGGAAAACCCATTGAAGGTGGCAGGATCAGAAGACACGCCGGGGGGGGGGGGGGGGGGGGGGGGGGGCAGGGACAGAATCCTACTCCAAATTACACCAAAATGAAGGTGGGATTCCCCTCCCCCTCTCTTGTGACGTGTTTTGAGGTCTGCTGGGAAGCAATGACGGAGGTTCGCATTCGGTTGGACTGGAAGATCTGGCTGGTGAAAACAGCCGGAATCTGCAAATATCAAAACAACACAAAGGCCAACTTTTCTAAGCATGTGCCACTCTATGAGGTGAAGTGAGGCACTGTCCACAAAGGGTCATGTGTGCTAACTGAATAACGGGCTTGTTTCTCATCCCTAAACTACATAGAGATTTCCACTTGTAATCCTTATCACTTTCGATTGAAATCAGCCACTGATTCAACTATCCAACAGGGTGAGTCATACATGGTCATTTTCGGAAACCTGTCCTAATATCAAGTTGTGGAAACCAAGCCAGATGAGGAAACAGTCTTGGATCAGTTTGTGAAAGGGTTAAACGTGCAATCCTAACCAATAAGTTGGATTGATGGGCTTTTTTAAAAACAGATCTTTCGAAAGGAAAGGTGAATGCATGTTCCTTGTAGCTGCTGTGTGATCCACGTCTGTTGCAGCAAGGTCAAAAGCATAACTAATTGTTATATTAAATGCTAAACACACAGAGGTTAGTCTGTGAAGCAGACGGATTTTAACAATGTACATTAACCTCCAAAATCAAGACACAAAGGCATGCCGATGGCCACCTTGGTGTTTGACAAGCCCTAACTGTGTTCAGGTGATGCTGATCAGATTAGGCCATTGATTCAAAGCCCAGTGATGCATGTTAATTGCTTTGAACTGAAGTTAGGTATACTTGCTAACTGCCTACCCAGATGTCCACATTAGTTAGTCAATAACTACAGAACTATAAGAACAGAAACTTTGTTATATAATCCATTTTTAAGGTGAGAAATGCAGAACTAAAGGAAAACTCAAAAGAACTATTTTTAAAAAATGCTGATTAGAAATTCTGTTTGGCAAAGTGGCCGCATTAACATTTGGGCTGGAAATGATTTCAAGAGCTACTCCTGCTCCCAGTAGATTAGTTTGCTGTGTCTGCCATTTTGCATGAGCGTTGAAGATGAATGTGTTTATTTTTAAATGGTTTAACACTTGTAAACAAAGCACCATCGCATTAAGTATTGGCACAGAAACGCTCCCAATTGGAATTACTACTCTAGAATCCTTAATGAAGTGGAAGATGATTGATCGCTGCTCACCAGGGAGATTAAAATTACATCAGAAGAAGCTAAGCTCCTAATTTTCTGTTCCTCTGTGGAAGCATTTTCTCCCTTTCCTTCCTCGTGGCACTGAATCTTGTTGGACTATAGTGTTCCAGGGGTTCTAGCAATCTTTGAATGCCTCATCCAAGAACCATGAGTTCTGAGGGTTAAGCAGCCAAGCTGAATCCTGTCTCCCTGTATTGTGCATGCACAGAACCTTGCAGCATGTCCCACTGAATCATGGGCAGAAGCAGGAACCCTGGACGTGTATACCCTTGCGATCCCAGGGTTGCTAACGATAATTACATTGGCTTCTAATCATTGTCGGAGACCTCCTCATGCTTCAGTAACCAAACCCAAAGATTAACCTCATCACTAAGCTGCTCAAATAGTTTTGATAATCCCTTTTATGCTAAATAATGAAAGTGAAGATATAGGTTTGGTGCAGAGTACAGGGCATATCTATCTGTAAGGGAGGAGAAACAGCCGGGAAAAACAGAAAACTACAAACATGGTGGTGTCCATTAATTAGCGAGAACGAAGCTCTGAACAAGAAGTGAAAGGCGGGAGATATTCCTCTGCAATTTTTGGTAAATAATGCACTTCAATGATGAGGTTTGAGCGGCATTGGTGGGATGTTGTGGCTTAATCGTCTATAGTAATGGGCTTTTGGATCAGAAATAGATCGCTGGTTTACAAGAACCTACAGAACTTAGTTTCCTTATTGATGTCAGGAGCTGCAGTCAACACTGGTGTAATCGAGGCAGCCATCTTAGTAACTGCAGGGACTGTTGAAGGCAAGCATGTATATGAAGGACAGGTGAATGGGAGACCTTGTTATTTGCACAAAATGCTGATAAGAGTTACAAAAGCAATTTTTAAAAATAGAGCAGTGATGTTGCAGTGCAAACGCAAAATGAACGGTCATATATCCATCGGGAGGCAGGCCCCAGTTGAGCCAGTTAAATTCTGACCCTGATGCTGGCCATCAGTACTTTGTATAGTGTAAGCTTTCATTTTAAGCCTAATTATCCAGGCTCATCAGCATAGACGGTAAATCAAATGTACAACCTGCAGACTGAAACAAAATAAAGTGACTCCACACACGGAGAAATCAATGCTCTGATTACCCGTAAATGTGTGTTTTTTTTTAACCAGACATGTAAGGGAATTCATCATAAAACATTTCACGCCATTTCTACTGTCCAAATGCTTAAGCAATTATACAGCTTATAACACATGCGGGTCTAACCTACACAAGCATACCACTGATCTTAATAAGCTGCGACTCCACTTCCAGCTGTGGTGTGCACTTGATTGATCCTCATACTCAAATTATGCCATTTAAAAAATATCCCAATTATATTTTAATGAGGGTGCGCACAGTTACTTTTACATTGGTGAACAGGAGAAAGCGATACTGGGAGCATCAAAAGGTTAAGTGTCATTCCTCCTGGCATTCTCGCAGCTTAAATAAAATAAATGCAGGCATTATCCAGAGTCTAATCCTCAGTGTCTGAAGTCCATGAGGTAAAACAAAACCACATTTCATAGGAAAGTAAACAGCCTAGCCATCAGATAAAAGCTTCTTTTATTCCATCTGATCAACCTACAAAATTATTTGTTCCTGGAGTTCAAAATGGAACGAGTAGCAGAATGCTATGATGCAGCTGTGTAGCTGGAGTCTGTCCAATTCTTATTATCTTTCCGATTCCAAAGCAACAATAATGTGCATTCATATGGTGCCTTGAATGTCACAAATAGTCCCAAGGCATCCCAGCTGAGGCCCGTCTAGTGAACCCAGGCCGACTATGAACCCGAGTACTGATACTGTGCGGGCCCAGTCTCGGTTAAGCTCATTACATTACAAATAGACCCAAGTGATGCTGTCAGGTATCCTAACGTGCCCGTAGCATCTATCTCCCTTTCTTATTGCCTGCTTTCCCCCCACCCGGGAAGTTAACCAGAATATTGGATTGGATTTGTTTATTGTCAATATGTCTGGATCCGCAGTTTACTACCTAAAATCTCCTTGCTAATAATGTTTTCAGACTCGTTACATCCTAGCAAATCACGTAGCAGCACTTCAGCACATAGATGAGACAGAGTGATGACAACCTTTTCCCACCCGATCACCCCGATTTCCTCTCTCCTGAAACCATTGTCTGCTTCATCAGCTATGTTTCCAAATGGCCTTTTTTTTTTAGCGCATCTGACTCCAGGTTGTGTTTGTAGCAGGCAATTTTACTGTGGGGAGCATTACAGCTCGGCCTGATGCCATAGTCAAACAACATCCACTTACACTTCCGGCAGGGAATGCCGGGTAGTGATCAGGACCCCCAACAATTTTACTCTTCTCAGCCAGCTGAAACTCCAGCAGTTCCTCCCCAATCACAACACAGATTGAGGGTTAAATGTGCAGTGTTTTTCAAAAAACACCAGTGTTTTTCAAACTTCTTTTGCCCAGGACCCATTTTTACTAACCAGGCATCCTTTGGGACCTACAGCGGCCGACCTTTGCGACCCAAGCCGGCCGACCTTCGCGACTCATGCCAGCCGCCATTCACAACCCAGGCCGGCCGCCCGAACCTCATGACCCACCATTTTCACTCACCTTTACTGCGACAAATGAGCCTGCTTGGTCCTCACAATCTCACTAGCTCTGTTATTCAATGTTACATTTCTGATAATGAAATGTTCTCAAACTCGCCATGTCTGAGGGTTTTAAAATTTCATTTGCATATCCTTACATATAACTCACATCAACTTTGAATTCTGATTTGCAGTGGCACAATTAATGAACCCACACCTCAAGTCATCACCTTTATGCTGCTTTATTCCTGTTTTCAGCTTCTTCTTCATGGGTTGTTCACCTGAGGCACTGGAGCTCACGCCATCGCTGCTGGCAGCTGCAAAATGAAGGACTCTCTCTCGCGCCCAGAACATGTGATGTTAGCATACATCACATGACCTGCTCTCTGCCACCGCTCTAGGCAGGAAGATTCCAATGATTTAAAAAAGAATCTGAGTCAGTGCACTGACGTCAGGAGGAGGCGTTCAGTGTATTTAGGCTCTGGGCCTGCGCACTGCTGTAGTGGCATGCATGTGCCAAACGGCCAGCATCCTGAAAGCCGGTCACACACTTGGGCACTATTTCCTACAATCGGGAACGCCGCGAATCATGGCCCAGCGGCCCTGCCGACACCTGCCCTTGACCCACCGCTGGTCTTGACATGGATTTGAAAACAACTACTCTACAGCAATTGCTACTTTAAAGCTGCCTGGTAAAGCTCCAACCAAACCAACTCCAGATTAACAAGGGCTACTCATGACACAACACAGCCATTTCTTCTTGGAAACAGACTGAGCAGTAGCTGACTCCCTGGTATTACGAGTGCTGCACTGGAGCAGGTCTGGCAAGTTGGGCAGCTCACCAAAGCCCAAAGAACTAGATCTTGTGGTAGTACTCAAAGGAGAGTAGAGTGGACTATCCAACAGCAGTGGCCTCAGTGGCCTATCCAATAGCATGGTAGCATAGTGGTAAGCACTGCTGCCTCACAACAGCAGGGAACCGGGTTTAATTCCAGCCTTGGGTGACTGTGTGGAGTTCACACATTCTCCCCAGTGTCTGCGGGTTTTCGTCTGGGTGCTCCGGTTTCCTTCCACACAAAGGTGTACAGGTTAGGTGGATTGGCCATGCTAAATTATCCCTTAGTATCCAAAAATGGGCAGGTTAGGTGCAATTACAGGGATAGGGCAAGGGAGTGGGCCTTGATAGGGTGCTCTTTCAGAGGGTCGGTGGCCGAATGACCTCATTCTGCCCCATAGGGTTTCTATGGTTCTAGTCCATGGTTCTATTCCTCAACCTATATTATTAAAAACAGATGATGCCTGAGTAGTTGTCAAAGTGTTCTTTGTGGGAGCTTGCTCTGTGCAAATTGGCTGCAACATTTTCTACATTTAAGCAGTTTTCTACAGACTACACTCAAAGTAACTACTCGGCTGCCAAACACGGAGTGACTCTGACGTCATGAAAGATGATTTTTTTTTACTGGGGTGCCTCACTGAGCTGAACACATGCGGTGGGGTGAGGTATAGAAATCCACGTGGAACCATTGAGAAGCATGCCGTATGACTGGGGGTAATTAAATTGAGGTACACTCACGACTATGTCAGATAAGCACGAGGGAAAAAGGAATAAAGGAATAACTGGTTATGCTGATACTATTAGCTGAAGGAAGAATGGGAAGTGATGTGAGTGGAGAGGTTGGGTTAAATGCCTGTTCTGTGCTTTTTTAAATTCATTCATGGGACGTGGGTGCCGTGGGATGTGCCAGCATTTATTGGGAGGTTATTTAAGAGTCAACCACATTGCTGTGGGTCTGGAGTCAAAAATGTGAAGTAATACACTTTGGAAGGTCTAATACAGGTAGGGAATATACAGTGAATGGTAGAACCCTCAAGAGTATTGAAAGTCAGAGAAAGGTGTACAGGTCCACAGATTTTAGATTAGACGGGCAGCATGGTCGGCACAGGCTTGGAGAGCCGAAGGGCCTGTTCCTGTGCGGTACCTTTCTTTGTAGGCCTGGAGTCACATGCAGGCCAGACCAGGTAAGGACGGCAGATTTCCTTCCCTAAATAATATTAGTGAACCAGATGGGTTTTTACGACAATCGATAATGGCTCCATGGTCATCATTAGACTTTTTTCTTAATTCCAGATTTTTATTGAATTCAAATTTCACCATCTGCAGTGGGGGGCTTTGAACCTGATTCACCAGAGCATTGCCCTAGGTCTCTTGTTTACCAATCCAGGGACAAGACTTCTACTCCACAGCCTCCCTGTATACATCGAATACTTTGTATAATAATAATCTTTATTGTCACAAGTAGGCCTACATTAACACTGCAATGAAGTTACTGTGAAAATTCCCTAGGCGCCTGTTCTGGTACACCGAGGGAGAATTCAGAATGTCCAATTCACCTAACAAGCATGTCTTTCGGGACTTGTGGGAGGACCCGGAGGAAACTCACACATACACTGGGAGAATGTGTAGATCCATACAGACAGTGACCCAAGCTGGGAATCGAACTGGGAACCCTGCGCTATGAAGCAACAGTGCTAACCA
Source organism: Scyliorhinus canicula (assembly GCF_902713615.1). Lineage (NCBI taxonomy): Eukaryota > Metazoa > Chordata > Chondrichthyes > Carcharhiniformes > Scyliorhinidae > Scyliorhinus > Scyliorhinus canicula. The sequence continues at coordinate 71,607,786 of NC_052165.1, forward strand.
CTGTGCTACTGTACATATAATGTCCAATTCACCTAACAAGCTTCCGGGATTTGTGGGAGGAAACCGGAGCACCCGGAGGAAACCCACGCAGACACGGTGAGAATGTGCAGACTCCGCACAGACAGTCACAAGCTGGGAATCGAACTGGGGACCCTGACACCGCGAAGCAACCATGTTAACCACTGTGCTTCACCCCGAGACTAAACGGCCTACATTTCTGTTTGGCTCTTGTGAAAGGAAAGGACGGTACAGCACAGTGGCGCATGATTAGCACTGCGGCCTCACGACTCTGAGGTCCCAGGTTCGATCCCGGCTCTGGGTCACTGTCCGTGTGCAGTTTGCACATTCTCCCCCTGTTTGTGTGGTTTTTGCCCCCACAACCCAAAGATGGGCAGGGTAGGTGGATTGGCCATGTTAAATTGCCCCTTAATTGGAAAAATAAATTGGGTACTCTAAATTTTTTTTTTAAAGTTAAAGGAAAGGACCGTGTTCCCCTTTGACCACATGGCCGGTTGTATTAAACTTGCCGTCTTGACAGTATTTGGAATCTGATGAACGCAGCCCTCACTATTCATTTTGCCGAGAAACGTTTTAATCAAAGCAAAGCAGACGCTGCCAAATTAATTCGAACAACCCAAGTTAAAATTCTGCAACGTGTGTGTTGTACTTGCTTTTTGAACTTCAGCTAATGACTTTTTCATTGAATGGGCTGATTTAATGGCGATAGCAGTATCCCACACGGCAGTGATTTACTGTTTTTTTCATGAGGGAACAGTACCCCAGTGGAGCCCCGCACCGTCTGACAGTTTGTAGAACAATAGCCCTTGGCCTGAGAGACCTGGTGTCTAGCAGTAGAGGTCAGCCATCGTCATTACAGAGCTGAAGCTTTTTTTTAATGACTTGCTCTCCCTATGCTGTCGTCAGACTGTCTGACCGATATGAAATTGCGGACCAGCCAGAATTTTTTTTTGCAGCTCAATGCCATTCCAAACACTGGCTGATCAATCATGCATCATGCGATGGTGGGCCCTACATAAACCAAACTCAGTTTCGAACTGCATGTCCAGGTTGCCATGAAGACTGCAGTCTACCGCCTCCAAAAACATATCCATTTCATTGTTGCCACCTCGCCGTTGCTGAAATTCTCATCCATGCCTTTGATGGACTCACTTCATCCAACCTCCTCCTCATTGACTCAGGCCAAATAAATCCCAACTCATTCAGAATGCTCGAGTATTGGATCAAATCCATGACAAAATCCAGCCTGGCTACCACTTCAACTCTTGCTGGTTTCTGGTGTGGTAATTTCAAAATCTTCATCGTGATCTTCAATTCTCCCTGAAGCCATGTCCCTCCCTACATTGGCCATTTCCCTGTGTCTAACTCACTAAGATGTATCTTCCACACCTCCAGTGCTGGTGCACTGTGAACCCCTCCCCTTTCTTCTGTTCTTCCATTAGTGGAAGAGTCTTCAATTTTTTTTCCATGAGTTTCATCCTAAAACTCTTCCTTAAAACCTACCCCTTTGACAGCACCTCTGCCCATCTCCCCTTGTTAAATACGCTGTATAAAGGACAGCACGGTGGCGCAATGGTTAGCACTGCTGCCTCACGGCGCCGAGGTCGCAGGTTCGATCCCGGCCCTGGGTCGTTATCTGTGTGGAGTTTGCACATTCTCCCCATGTCTGTGTGGGTTTCACCCCCACAACCCAAAGATGTGTAAAGTAGGTGGATTGGCCACGGTAAATTGCCCTTTAATTGGAAAAATTAATTGAGTACTCCAAGTTTATTTTTAAAAGAAAAACAAACGCTGTAGAAAGGACAGCTTTTGGATTCATAACACACAGATCATCAGATCCAACTCTTTGAAGGGAACTTGGATACCAGAAACTGCCGTCCCATTTTCCTATCCTCTTTAGCCTGTAGCTCAGTGGTAGCACTCATGTGTCGGAGTAAGAAGTTCATGTGTTGAAGTCATAATCGAGAGGCTTGAACATGTATTCTAAGATGAAATTCAGTGTCGTTGTGAATGAATGCTGTTCTGAGCGAGTGCTGCACTGTCAAAGGTGCCATCGTTTGGGAGGTTAAAGCGAAGCCCCGACAACCCCTATTATCCTGCTCAGTATTGATCCTTTAACCAACATTGCTCAAAAAACAGATGATCTCGTTGTTGTTAAGGGAGTCTGCCATATTTTTTCATTATAACGGAGTCTAGACATCAAAAGTATTTCAGTTGCTGTAAAGTGCTCTGGGATGTGTTGAAACTGTGAAAGATGCCTAAAAAATGCAGTTTTCCTTTTTGTGTTTGAAATACCAACTGGGACTCCTTGATATAAGTAATTACAGCACAGGTTCGAAAGTGGTGGAAACTTTAAAACTAGAAAGAAAATGGTTCTGGAATTCTTGTACTGGGGATTGAAGGAGTGGATAGGGAAGCACTGCTGGATCTGGCACAGCATAGTCCTTGATCAATGCGGGGTTACGGGGATAGGGTGAGGGACTGGGCCTAGGTAGGGTCAGTGCAGACTCGATGGGATGAATGTCCCCTTTCTGCACTATAGGGATTCTATGGATTCTATAGATTGAATGGAGAGCAAAACCTCCAGCTACCCACTGTGGAGGAATCACCATTACAATTTTTTGAGGTTTTTTAAACCTCTCTCGGGTAGGTTTCCTCACCATTTTTCTAACTCAGCCTGGAAATGAGAAGAGAATTTCACCATTTGTCAAGAGCTGCAGGATTAGTGTCCTTGTTGGCTTGGGAAGAAGTGTTGTTCTTGGCTTGGGGGAGGCTGTGGCATAGCGGTATTTTCGCTAGACTAGTAATCCAGAGACACAGGATATCGATCTGGGGACCTGGATTCAAATCCCACCAATGCAGGTGATGGATTTTAAACTCAATAAAATATCTGGAATTAAATGTCTAATGATGACCATGACCATGAAACCATTTTCAATTGTCATAAAAATCCATCTGGTTCACTAGAAAATATGCTCTGGGTGGGGCATTTCAATGCCCATCACCAAGAGTAGCTTGGTAGTACCACTACAGACCAAGTTGGCCAGCTCCTAAAGGACATAGCTGCTAGACTGGGTCTGCAGCAGGCGGTGAGGGAACCAACAAGAGATAAAAACATACTTGACCTCTCCTCACCAGTCTGCCTCATGATAGTATCAGTAGAAGTGACCACTGCACAGTCCTTGTGGAGACAAAGTCCCGTCTTCACATTGAGGATACCCTCCATCATGTTGTCTGGCAATATCGCTGTGCTAAATGGGATAGACTTTGAACAAATCTCGCAACTCAAGCCTGGGCATCCATGAGGCGCTGTGGTCCATCAGCAGCAGCAGAATTGTATTCTGTCACAATCTGCAAACTCATGGCCTGGCATATCCCTGACTATACCATTACCACCAAGCTACGGGATAAATCCTGGTTCAATGAAGAGTGCAGGAGAGCATACCAGGAGCAACATCAGGCAGGCTGAAAAATGAGGTGTTGATCTGGTGAAGCTATAACACAGGATTACTTGTGTGCCAAACTGCATAAGCAGCAAGTAATAGACAGAGCTAAACGATTCACAATGAAAGCATCAGATCTAAACTTTGTAGTCCTGTCCTGTCACGTCCAGCCGTGAATGGTGGTGGACAATTAAATAACCCACTGGTGGAGGAGGCTCCACAAATTTCCCTTCCTCAATAATGGAGGAGCCCAGCACAAGCCTTTTGCACAACCTTTTGCACAGCCTTTTGCACAAGACAGGACTAAGGCATTTGCAATAATCTTCAGCCAGAATGCCAAGTGGATAATCCATCTCAGTCTCTTCCGGTAATCTCCAGCATCACGGATGTCAGTCTTCAGTCAATACGATTCACTCCACGTGATATCAAGACATTGCTGAAGGCACTGGACACTGCAAAGGCTATGTGCCCTGACAATATCCCGGCAATAGCATTGAAGACTTGTTCTCCAGAACCTGCCGCACCCCTAGCCAAGCTGTTCCAGTACAGCTACAACACTGGCATCTGCTCGGCAATGTAGCAAATTGTCCAGGTGTGTCCTGTACACAAGAAGCAGGACAAATTCAGCCCAGCCAATTACCACCCTCTCAGTCTACTCTCCATCATCAGCAAAGTGATGGAAGGAGTCATCAGCAGTGCTATCAAGCGGCACTTACTCAGCAATAACCTGCTCACGGACGCTCAGTTTGGGTTGTGCCAGGGTCACTCAGCTCCTGATCTCATTGAGTGAATAGGCTAGAGTCTGGCAAATGGAATACAATGTTGACAAATGTGAGGTTGTTTATTTTGATAGGAACAAGAGCAAAAGGGATTATTATTTAAATGATAAAATATTGAAACATGCTGCTGTACAGTGGGACCTGGGTGTCCTAGTGCATGAGTTGCATAAAGGTGGTTTACAGGTGCAACAGGTGATTGAGAAGGCGAATGCAGTTTTGTCCTTCATTGCTAGAGGGATGGAGTTTAAGACTAGGGAGGTTATGCTGCAACTGTATAAATTGTTAGTGAGGCCATACATGGAGTATTGTGTTCAGTTTTATTCTCCTTACCTGAGAAAGGACGTACTGGCACTAGAGGGTGTGCAGAGGAGATTCCCTCAGTTAATCCCACAGTTGAGGGGGTTGGATTATGAGGAGAGGTTGAGTAGACTGGGACTGTACTCGTTGGAATTTAGAAGGATGCGGGGGAATCTTACAGAAACGTATGAAGGTAATCGATAGGATAGATGCGGGGAGGTTGTTTCCACTGGCAGGTGAAAGCAGAACTAGGGGGCATAGCCTCAAAATAAGGGGAAGTAGATTTAGGACTGAGTTTAGGAGTAACTTCTTCACCTAAAGGGTTGTGAATTATTGGAATTCCCTGTCCAGTCAAGATAGATATTTTTTTGAAGAGTAAAGGGATTAAGGGTTATGGTGTTCGGGTGGGAAGGTGGAGCTGAGTCCACAAAAGATCAGTCATGATCTCATTGAATGGCGGCGCAGGCTCGAGGGGCCAGATGGCCTACTCCTGCTCCTAATTCTTATGTTATGTTCTTATTACAGCCCTGGTCCAAAACTGGACAAAAGAGCTGAATGCCAGAGGTGAGGTAAGAGTGACTGCCCTTGACATGACGGCAGCATTTGACCAAGTACGGCATCAAGGAGCACTAGCTAAACTGGTCAATAGGAATCATGAGGGAAAATCACCGCTGGTTGCAGTCATACCTGGCACAAAGGAAGATGGTCGGGATGGTTGGAGGTCAATCATCTGCTCCAAGACATCTCTGCAGGAGTTCCTCAGGGTAATGCCTGAGGCCCAACCATCTTCAGCTGCTTCATCAATGACCTTCCTTCCATCATAAGGTCAGAAGTGTGGGGATGTTGCAGATGACCGCACAACATTCATCACCATTCCCGACCACAGATAATGAAGCAGTCCATGTCCAAATGCAGCAAGACCTGGACAATATCCAGGCTTGGGCTGACAAGTAGCAAGTTACTTTCGCGCCACACGAGTGTCGGGCAATGACCATCTCCCTTGACATTCAATGGCATTACCATCGCTGAATCCCCCACAATCAACATCCTGTGGCGTTGTCATTGATCAGAAACTGTATTGGACAGCCACATTAGTACTGTGGCTACCAGGACAGGTCAAAAGTTGGGAGTCCTACAGCGAGTAACTCACCTCCTGACCACCCCCTCCCCAAAGCCTGTCCACCATCTACTAGATACAAGTCAGGAGTATAATGGAATACTCTCCACTTGCTGGATGAGTGCAGCTCCAGCAACACTCATGAAGCTCACAAGTATCCAGAACAAAGCAGCCCGCTTGATTGCTCCCCCTTCCAGAAACATTCAAACCCTCCACCACCAAAGAACAGTGGCAGCTGTGTGTACCATCTGCAAGATGCACTGCAATAACAAAAGGTTCCTTAGGCAATACCTTCCAAACCCATCACCGCTACCATCACGAAGGACAAAAGCAGCAGATGCCTGGGAACCCCACCAGCTGGAGGTTCCCCTCCAAGTCACTCACCACCCTAACTTGGAAATATATCGTTGTTCCTTCACTATCGCTGGGGCAACATCCTGGAACTCTCTCCCTAATAGCACAGTGAGTGTACCTACACCTCAAGGACGCCATTGGTTCAAGACTGCAACCCACCTGAATGGGCAATAAATGTTGGCCCAACCAGCGACACCTGCATCCTATGAATGAATAAAAAAAGAGAGATAAAGCCAGATCCTGATGTGTGCTCTGAGGGCAGGTAATGTAAATTGGTCACTCCATGACTGGCAACACCAGGCAGACCTAAAAATTTGGGAATCCTTCCCTGCAATCGCAGTATTGCAAGGCAGCGAGAATCAATAGGTGTCCCTCGTGTCTACCTTTGGTAAGGATTCAACAGGACAATTTGCATTGAATTTCAATCCACAGATGTATATGTAGATCTACCTTTGAGAATGTTTGTGCTTCACACTGGGCTGGGAACAGGTTGGGACAGAGAACCCAGATTGATCTTGCAGCCACCCCCCCCTCCCACTCCACTTCAGTACCCACCGGCCTATATCCCTGATGTGACCATCAATTCACTAGAGACACGATTGGAAGTAAACTGTGGTTTTAATAGTCTTACAACTGAGCCTGCCTGCGACCAGAAGAACTGAGAGCAGGCTCACGGCTGCAGCACTTTATACTTCTGGTAGTGGGAGGGGAATTGGGCGGCGCCAAGGGTGGAGCCCTGTACAAGCTCCTCATCTCCCCCTATGGGCAGAGCCGTGCGACGGCTCACATACAGAGCCCACAAGGACATAATACAATGTAATGCAATACAGTGCGAAATACAATACAGTATGAATTCACCACAATCCCCAAGCAGGCATTATGCTAAACGATCGGCCTACCCAGCTGTCTGGGTCCAAGCAGTGAAACATGCATTTTTGGCTGCAATGACTGCGGTGGTTCAGAAAGAGCTCTGTTTACACTGTTAACGAGGATCTCCACGTTATTCAGCTCAGATATATTGATCCACTCCAACTTTAATCTCTGCACTAACCTGTGGCCTGAGCACGCGGCAGGCAGGGAGTATCAGGTTAAAGTCTGACACTTGCTCCAGTGCCCGAGGCACAGCAGAAGACAGATTACTGCAATCTAGTTCAAAGCCAGCTGCTTTGTGGAAGGACATCGAGAATTGGAAGCGCCACTTCAGTCTGACATGGGGTGCTTCAGGTTAAAAATTGACAGCTGTCAACCCAACAGATCTAAAGTGACAGCTGTGGTGTAAATGGGCCTGGATGTGCCATACGGAGCCACAGGCTTAGTAAATTCAGTTAGGGTTAACAGCTGAGTTGAGTAGACCAGACAAGGCCCCAGCTTCTGTGTCGCTTTTTAAAATAAATTTAGAGGACCCAATTATTTTATTTTCCAATGAAGGGGCAATTTAGAGTGGCCAATCCACCAACCCTGCACATCTTTGTGTTGTGGGGGCGAAACCCACGCATACATTGGGAGAATGTGCAAACTCCACTTCTGTGTCAAGTTAATCACAGCTTCCCAATCCTTACCATATCTGCTTTTGGTAGGTTCTGTGTGGACATGCACACATGTATATATTCTGTTGCATGATGTATACATATGTATATCTGTGTGCACTGGTGTGTGCATCTGTATGTTCACCACGTAATGTGAGTTTGTATAATGCTCTTGCATATCGGTATCCTCTGGTGTTGTATCTGTATATGTGTATATATGTGTGGGCAGTATGTGAATAATTACATGTGCCATGGCTACTCTGGCGTGAGTGTGTTTAATCCTCTGCATGTGTGTTTGTACATGTGTGTCTGTGCGCATACATGCCAATGTATGTGACTGTGGCTCTCCGATGATGGGCCTAGCTGTGACGTTCCCTCATCCTTCCTCCCCTGAGTGGGTGAGGCAAATGGCCAAACTCTCACCCATTAAGATAGGGCATCAGGGCAAAAACAGGAGAGCGGTCGCTAAGTCTTTTAGCTGGACACAGCACTACCTTCTGAAGAGGATGGGCAGAGACTATGAAAATCCCTGGAAAGAGGAAAATCTGTGTACCCGAACAGGCACCGGAGTGTGGCGACTAGGGGCAGCAGGGTAGCATGGTGGTTAGCATAAATGCTTCACAGCTCCAGGGTCCCAGGTTCGATTCCCGGCTGGGTCACTGTCTGTGTGGAGTCTGCATGTCCTCCCCCTGTGTGCGTGGGTTTCCTCCGGGTGCTCCGGTTTCCTCCCACAGTCCAAAGATGTGCGGGTTAGGTGGATTGGCCATGCTAAATTGCCCGTAGTGTCCTAATAAATGTAAGGTTAAGGGGGGGGTTGGGTTACGGGTATAGGGTGGATATGTGGGTTTGAGTAGGGTGATCATGGCTCGGCACAACATTGAGGGCCGAAGGGCCTGTTCTGTGCTGTACTGTTCTATGTTCTATGTAAATGTTAACAGTCCAGATAATAGATACACACTTTTTGCTAATTATTGTAGAACTGAATGCATTAATAATGAGCATGGGCAGCACGGTAGCACAGTGGTTAGCACTGTAGATTCACAGCACCAGGGTCCCAGGTTCGATTCCTGGCTTGGATCACTGACTGTGCGGAGTCTGCACGTTCTCCCCTTGTCTGGTTGGTCTCCTCTGGGTGCTCCGGTTTCCTCCCAAAAGTCTTGAAAGACATGCTGTTCGGCAATTTGGACATTCTGAATTCTCCCTCTGTGTACCCGAACAGGCACCGGAGTGTGGCGACTAGGGGCTTTTCACAGTATCTTCATTGCAGTGTTAATGTAAGCCGACTTGTGACAATAAAGATTATTATTATAATAATGATGCACAACCTGCACAAACACCAATAACAGGAATAAACTGCTGCTCACTTTTAAATGTTTTGTTTTTGGTCAAATACAAATTTAGTTTGCGTTGCTGAATTGGACTGTCCTTTATCTTTGACAAACAAAGAAAATACTGCACTCCATTCTTTTTTTTTGCTAAAAGGAAGGAAAGTGAATGTCTTCTTCACAACTGTTTGCCTCTGTGATGGAATAAGCTGTCTGCTCTGCTCCTGTTATTTATGGGAAAGTGCAGTAGCTGATATTGGTGCTGAACTGTATACAATGTCACTGCTTCAGTCCTTGGTCTGTGCTGAATTAGTTTGAATTGGCAAGTTCCCCTTGGTTACAAAAGGTGAAGGGAAGAATAAATCGAGCCAATATTTTCACACACAACAGCGGTTAGGATTGAACTCAGCTTCAATGCCCCACCCACCCCAGAAGAATATAGAACATAGAACAGTACAGCACAGAACAGGCCCTTCGGCCCTCGATGTTGTGCCGAGCAATGATCACCCTACTTAAACCCACGTAACCCGTATACCCGTAACCCAACAACCCCCCCATTAACCTTACACTACGGGCAATTTAGCATGGCCAATCCACCTAACCCGCACATCTTTGGACTGTGGGAGGAAACCGGAGCACCCGGAGGAAACCCACGCACACACGGGGAGGACATGCAGACTCCACACAGACAGTGACCCAGCCGGGAATCGAACCTGGGACCCTGGAGCTGTGAAGCATTGATGCTAACCACCATGCTACCGTGAGGCCTAAAACGACAGCGAGACACCCAAAGTGAGAATCATACCCCTAGACCAGGGGTGGGCAAACTTTTCAATGCAAGGGCCACATTCAGAAATTCACAATTCACAAAGGGCCGTATAGTATATTAAGTAAAATAATTACTTCACCCGGTTATGATTCTGGGCGCCTCATATAGAACATAGAACAGTACAGCACAGAACAGGCCCTTCGGCCCTCGACGTTGTGCCGAGCAATGATCACCCTACTCAAGTCAACGTATCCACCCTATACCAGTAAGTAACCCAACAGCCCCCCCCCCCCCCCCACTAACCTTAAAAAAAATTTAAAAAAAATAAAAAATAAAAAAATAAAAAAAAACATTTTAAATTTTTTTTTTATAATGACTTGGTGGGCCGCAGAAATACCTTTGGCGGGCCGCATGCGGCCCGCGGGCCGTAGTTTGCCCACCCCTGCCCGAGCCCCTGATATACTGCTGATGCTGAGTGTCTGGGTCTACGCTGAGGTTATTAAGGGAAGGCACTGGGACAGAGCCCTGGCAAGAGACAATGTGTTGAGGAGAGGAGTGGGCAAAATTGTGGGGGAGAAGAATGGAAACCAACTTTCAAAACAAATGCAGTCGTTTCGAACACAGGATACAATCCTCATCTGTGCCTTTGCGTCATCCCGGCCTCAGGCTATTCCAGCACACTCCTGGCTGGTCTTCCGCATACTGCTTTCAAAACTTGAGATCATCCAAAACTTTGCTGCCCGTGTAAGCACCTGTTCACCTATCACCCCTGTGCTCGCTGACCTATATTAGCTCCTAGTTAGGCAACGCCTTGATTTTAGAATTCTCATCCTCGTTTTGGAATCCCTCCCTTGTCACATCCTAGTTCTGTGTTCTTCTCCAATATATCTACGATCTTAATTATGGCCTCTTGTGCATCCCTGATTTTAATCCACCATTGGTGGCCATGGCCTCAAGCCCTGGAATTCCCATCAGCTTGCTTTGCTCCTTAAAAACTACCTCCCCAAACCTTTGGTCTTATTTTGTTTTCAAATGCACCTTAGAACATTTTGTTGTGTGTAAGGTGCCATAAAAATAAACATTTTTGTTCAATATAGAAGCTATTAATGTCTGTATCACATAGGGTTGCAATGGCTTGTGACAGGGAACAGTAATTGGTCGGAGTATAAAGGCTTGTAATATGCTCTGGACTGTAAGTGCCTGTCACCATTTGCAGGCAGCAATGAATAATCAAATCTCCAAACACATCAAACACACATAGATTCACTTAAATGCCAAGATATTCAGCGATAGGAAAATCTAGTAACACTTTCTGCTTTTGCTCTAATACATTCAGCAAACATGCAGTGAGCGTTCCTCTTTACAAACTTGATGCAGGGAGGGGGGAATGTTACAGGTTGTGAGTAACAGGTCATTCAGAGTCCCTCCGCCCATGTGGCATTGGTTAATTGTTTAGAGTACCTGTATCGCTAGCAAAATTGGCATTGTTTTTTGAAATAGATTTAGTGTACCCAATTATTTTTTTCCAACTGAGGGGCAATTTAGTGTGGCCAATTCACCTACCCTGCACATCTTTTGGGTTGCGGGGGTGAGACCCACGCAGACACGGGGAGAATGTGCAAACTCCACACAGACAGTAACCAGGTGCCAGGATCGGGTCCTCAGCGCCGTGAGGCAGCAGTGCTAACCACTGTGTCACTGTGCTGCCCAAATGTGGCATGGTTACTTGGAGCCATACTCCACACCAGCTTTTCCTTTTAGTGTGCGAGTGTGTATTTGCATGAATGGCACAGTGGCACTTCTGCCTCACATCGCCAGGGACCCAGGTTCAATTCCGACCTTGGGTGACTGTTTGTGTGGAGTTTGCACATTCACTCCGTGACTGAGTGGGTTTCTTCTGGATGCTCCGCTTTCCTCCCACAGTCCAAAGATGCGTAGGTTTGGTAGATTGGCCTGCTAAATTGCACCTAAGTGTCCAAAGGTTAGATGGGGTTAAGGGGTAATGGTGAGAGAGCTGGTGATTGGGCCTAGGTGGGGTGCTCTTTCAGAGGGTCGGTGCAGACCCGATGGACTGAATGGCCTCCTTCTGCACTGTAGGGATTTTAATAAATATGGGTGTGTGTGTGTGTGTGTTTAAGTGGCAAGACCCTGAAAGCGAATTGACCTCTTCCTACAATGCAACAAACGACGCCTTAAATTTCAACAGATTTGCAACCTGCTTCACCTGCAGTCTTTACCTGGCCTGATAGTTCACCGTCAACAATGAGATGCTCCTGGCAACTCGACATTTCAGCCAATTGTATCTGATAGAATTCTATGGCAAGGGAAAATAAAAGATCAGTCCCTTTCATAAAGTGTCTGCATCTATCTTCTCCACTCACAGGCTGGCTGGAAAAAAATAAAAGACTCTTCCACGGCTGCTGCTGCAAGACATAACTTTAAGTGGGCCAGCAAAGAACAAAGGAACATCATTTCCCTGCTTGGCTTTTGTCTTCATTCATCTCAACTTTTAAAGCTCACAACTTTTCTGATCTGCCTGGAGCAGACATAAAGCAAGCTCGATCACAAGGTGACTTTGCTCATTAAACAGAGAGAGTCAAGATCCTGGCTTCAGAAACGAGCTAATAGTTACCTCAGGTTTGCCGAGCTGAAAGAGTGACTCAGAATTAATGGAAAAGATGCAAAGCTCATCCACACACAGCTAATGTCAAGCCACGTCCTGCGTCAGGCCTCGAGGTCAGTCCAGCCCAGTGATATTGAGTAAGCCTGTCCATTCGATTGGTCCATTGCCAAAGTGGAGAATGCTATCAGGAGCTGGCAGCTGGAGTTCTTTTTTTCTTTTGCTTCCGGCACCGCCAAGAGGTGATGTGGCATCTCCTGGGATCCCTTCCTTGTGAGTCTCATGGTGATGCCAACCCACTTTCTCGAACACAGTCTCCCTCCCAGTCTGACGGAGAATGGCACCGGGTGGAAATTTAAAACACATGGTAACTATTTGCATTTTGTAATGACTTGGATAAAGTGACATATAAGTAGTAAAAGGGTGGAAAGAGGAGGATTGGGACTGACTGGGGACCAAAAAGGGGATTTAGAGATGTAGGCGGAGGTGCTAATACTGAAATATTAAAATAATATTTTGCATCTGTCTTTACCAGTTAAAAATAAACCATCACTACTTAAAGTTAATAAGGCACCAGAACTGGATGAGATGTATGCAAGGATACCAAAGGAAGTGAGAGTGGAAATTGTAGGGGCACCGGCCATAAATTTTCAGTCTTCTTTAGACTTAGGGATAATGCCAGAGGACTGGAGAATTGCAAATGTTCAAAAAAATAAGCCGAGGAACTACAGACCACCTTGGTGGTGCGGAAACATTGGAAATTATAAGTCGGGACAACATTAATGGCCACTTGACCAAATTAAAGAAAGCCAGCATGGATTTATCAAGGGAAAATCATGTTTAACTAATGCTGGAGTTTTCTTGATGAAGTAACAGAGATGGTTGCTGTGGTGTACATGGACTTTGCATAAGAGTTATGAGAAAACAACAGCGCAGGGTATAAAGGGATAGTGGCAACATTGATACAGAAATGGTTCTGACAGAAAGCAAAAAGTTGTGAATGGTTGTGTTTCAGGCTGGAGATAGGGCAGCACGGTAGCACAGTGGTTAGCACAGTTGCTTCACAGCTCCAGGGTCCCAGGTTCGATTCCCAGCTTGGGTCACTGTCTGTGCGGAGTCTGCATGTTCTCCCAGTGTCTGCGTGGGTTTCCTCCGCTCCAGTTCCCTCCCACAGTCCAAAGGGTTAGGTGGATTGGCTGTGATAAATTGCCCTTCGTGTCCAAAAAGGTTGGGTGGGGTTACTAGGTTATGGGGATAGGGTGGAGGCGTGGGCTTAAGTAGGGTGCTCTTTCCAAGGGCTAGTGTAGACCCGATGGGCCGAATGGCCTCCTTCTGCACTGTAAATTCTATGATCAAATTTGCTGATGACACCACCGTGGGTCGGATTTCAAATAATGACGAGACAGAGTACAGGAATGAGATGGAGAATCTGGTGAACTGGTGCAACGACAATAATCTATCCCTCAATGTCAACAAAACAAAGGAGATTGTGATCGACTTCAGGAAGCATAGTGAAGAACATGCCCCTGTCTACATCAATGGGAACGAAGTAGAAAGGGTCGAGAGCTTCAAATTTTGAGGTGTACAGATCACCAACAGCCTGTCCTAGTCGCCCCATGCCGACACTATAGTTAAGAAAGCCCACCAACGACTCTAGTTTCTCAGAAGACTAAGAAAATTTGGCATGTCAGCTACGACGTCACCAACTTCTACATATGCACCATTGAAAGCATTCTTTCTGGTTGAATCACAGCTTGGTATGGAGCCTGCTCTGCCCAAGACCGCAGGAAACTACAAAAGGTCGTGAATGTAGCCCATCCCACAAACCAGCCTCCCATCTATTGACTCTGTCTATAATTCCCGCTGCCTCGGAAAGGCAGCCAGCATAATTAAGGACCCCACGCACCCCAGACATAGTCTCTTCCACCTTCTTCCGTCAGGAAAAAGATACCAGTTTGCGGTCACATACCAACCGACTCAAGAACAGCTTCTTCCCTACTGCTGTCAGACCTTTGAATGGACCGACCTCGTATTAAGTTGATCTTTTTTCTACACCTTGCTATAATCTGTAACAGCAGGGTAGCATGGTGGTTAGCATAAATGCTTCACAGCTCCAGGGTCCCAGGTTCGATTCCCGGCTGGGTCACTGTCTGTGTGGAGTCTGCACGTCCTCCCCCTGTGTGCGTGGGTTTCCTCCGGGTGCTCCGGTTTCCTTCCACAGTCCAAAGATGTGCAGGTTAGGTGGATTGGCCATGCTAAATTGCCCGTAGTGTCCTAATAAAAGTAAGGTTAAGGGGGGGTTGTTGGGTTACGGGTATAGGGTGGATACGTGGGTTTGAGTAGGGTGATCATGGCTCGGCACAACATTGAGGGCCGAAGGGCCTGTTCTGTGCTGTACTGTTCTATGTTCTATTATATTCTGCAGTCTCTCCTTCCTTCCCTATGTACGGTATGCATTGTTTGTACAGCATGCAAGAAACAATACTTTTCACTGTGTACTAATATATGTGACAATAATAAATCAAATCAAATCAAAATATGATAATCTGTGACGGTGAGGATGGTTGAGGGATAAATAGTGGCCAAACAAAACAACAAGAAGACTTCCCCGTTCTTCCTTAAATAGAGTTGTAGAATTTTTTACACCTTGTTATGGGCCAGTGTTTAGAAAACTCCAAAGTATATCACGGAGTTCGCCTGACCTACAACTGTTTATAGATTTTGGTTATGATGAGCACAAGGGCCTGCCTTTCAGGTGTTATTCAACAGAGGCCTGAAGCACTTTTGATCAAAGACAAAGTTTATTCTGCGAATTTAGTTAACATTTTATAAACACACACAGTAAGTATTTTTGTCAACTACCAACATAAATACCCCACACAGCTGCAGTATAACCCTTAATAAATTTCCCCCTTAAGCTGTTCCAATTTAATAACAAGATCCCATAAACCAGAAACCCCATTTCAAAGGTATGGCCCAGCACACAGCACTCAAGACCTGGTTTGGATACTCTTGTTTCCTTTTCAAAACAGCAGGATTGAACTCCTTCCAGAAAGCAATTATTTATTTTCAAGTTATCAAGCAGGGTGGAAACAGCTTTTAAACTGAAGGTAGAGAAACACTCCAAGATACTTGTCTGTCTGAATACAGCCAAAAGTGAAAATGAAAACAAAAAACTCAAGAGCCACCAAAACAAGCCCAAACCAAAGCAAAAGTAAAACTCACAGCCACAGCCCAGCTCCACACACACAATGACATCACTGAAGCCATGTGATAAGACAAAAACATTTCTTAAAGGGACACTCCCATGACAACCTGCCCGGGAGGTCAGCGGGTTTGTGTCCCACTTTGACTCCCTCAAATGGTTCATCCAAACGATAGAACCGCTGGCGAAGTAGCGCTTGCCCGATACTGCACTGGGGTTCTGAGCCCAGATTGTATGTTCAAATTCAGGGAGTAGGAATTGAGCCAACAATCTTCCGACCCAAACGGCGACATCGTCCAGTCCAGCTGAAGACAATGCATTCGCCATAGTGGGTCAGAAAGTCCCGGCCAGAGACGAGCGCACACTGGCCACAGTAAACACCAGAGAGATTGAGGCCAGCACAACCCCCCAGGGGATTTTTTTTTTTTTTTTTTTTTTTTTTTTTTTTTTTTTTATAAATTTAGATTAGCCAATTATTTTTTCTAATTAAGGGGCAATTTAGCGTGGCCAATCCACCTATTCTGCACATTTTTGGGTTGTGGGGGCGAAACCCACGCAGACACGGGGAGAATGTGCAAACTCCACACGGACAGTGACCCAGAGCCGGGATCGAACCTGGGACCTCAGCGCCGTGAGGCGGTTGTGCTAACCACTAGGCCACCGTGCTGCCCTTCCCCAGGGGATTTTTAACGTTTCAAGTGTACAATATGAAAGAAGGGTGGGGAACTAAGATTAACCTAACCAGATGTTGCTGTTCTCAGCAGACTCCATTTCTTTTGATGTCAGTTATCATTTAATTACAGCCAGTTTACCAGCCATGTTGAATACCTGGAGTTTCTGGGAGAGGGAATAAAGACAAGTAACTATATCGAGTAACATTGTAAAGAAGGTGCAATTGCTCACGCGGGCTTTCCCAGAATGGCTTGGGGCGACAGGCATGTTAGGGGCGGGGGCCACCAATGGATGTCAAAGCATGATCGCAGTCAATTTGCAAAGTGCAACACTAGTTGATGCATGTCACAAAAGGAAGCAAGTTGAGCAAAGGAGTTTCACTTTTATTTCTTATCTATTAAGCTGGAGATAATAGGTGCAACATCAGAATTAACTGGCGGGGGAACGGAATATTAAACTGGGCAGGCAAACACCATGGCAGTGCTGTCAATTTACTTAATCCAATTAGAGGAGCTGGGATTACGCACAAGTATCTCACTTCTGCTGTGACAGAAGGCACTGACTGCTCCTTCATGTCAGTTCCTTTGAGAGTGGATGTAGGAAGACCCACAATTTGTTTGAACTGATTTGAGGAGAGGAAATGTGTTCGCATTGTTGAGTATCAGGCACAAAATTATGACATTAGACACCACGGCCTAATTGGCTGCAACCCAGATGTTAAATGGGCAAATATCTCCACTTAAAGGGCTTCAAAGCCAAGAGCTGTCCTCAAAATAAACGTGGTTTTTGCTCTCCCGAATTTATTGGCAAACACAGCAAAGATTCAGAGCAATCTGGCACCCTCAACGAGGAGTGGTTCCAGCTGGAAGGGCATCCCGTAAACTGGTGATATTTCTTTGACTAACATTATGGACAAAAAATGGAAAAGATGTAAATTCAACCCATAACACGTACATTGCACAGATATGTCTGTGATGTGAATGTCTGCATACACTTGTGATATCATTTGTCACTCTCTTGTGCGTCAAAAGTATATTGAGAAAGAAAGTTAGTATGGTTTTGACCTGTACTAAACTTGTGGTAATACTTTCTCAGCATTCAGCTCATTGCCCTGTTCCTACTCATCAAGCACACTGGAGCATTGTTGTTCTGTTAAATGCAAGTGTTAGTGGTAGCTCTGGCTCAGTGTTTGCTCTCTCAGTCCTGGAGTCGAGAAGTTGGCAGTCCATGTCCCATTCCCAAGACTTGACGATATGATCTAAGCTCCCATTTCACTGCACTACTGAGGAGGTGCTGCACTGTCAATAGAGCCAGCTTTCAGATTGTTAATTAAACCTAAGCCCCCCCCCCCCCTCCCCCACTTAGGTCCTCTCAGCTGGACACAAGTGAGCATGTTATTCTAGTTTAGGTCAAAGGTCATCACTCAACCAATGTCACTGGTCATTTACTCATTTACCTTATTGCTGTCTGTGCACAAACCTAGGGTTGTGTTTGCCTTCTTGGCAATAGTTATTGTAAAGCCAAATAGCCTCACTGACTGAAGCATCTTCGATCGTCTCGAGGTTGAGAAAGATGTACAGCATTGCAAGTTCTTCCTTTCTTTCAAGCAGTTGTTCTCCTGCCTGAAGGGCAATCCTTTTGTCTCAAAAACCAAAAAAAAACATAATCGAAGGTGACAAATAGGTACCTGTCCTCCGACACACTTGCTGTCATCCATTGTACTGATGTGCCTTCTGCTGAAAGAAAATACCTAGTGAATTGTATCCTTACAGTTGGCTTGGCAACATACCTTCCCCCATCTAAGATCTGCGTTAGAAGCTCAATTAACTGGATTTTATGCATTTACCTAGGGCACCAGGTGGGAGTTTGACACCAAGGATGGCACTTTAAACAAAATAAGCATTTTTATTATTACATTTTAAATCTTTCATCGGGAAGGAGTCATTGCTGCCGATTTATTTAATATCCGTGCTGTGTGTATGTGTGCAGTGAGACGAATCCATATCATTCGGGATTATTAGAAAATTCCAGTCCACACTGATCCACCAAATAGATCAGAGTCAAGGGGAACCAACGCGATTTATGCTTTGAGGAAAAGAAAAGGCAGGATATCCCACCAAGTGGAAGGACACGCAAATTATTCAGATTCAAAGCTCGAGTTGCAGAGGCATTAAATGCCATTGTTATTTCAAGTTTTTTGACTCCCCCCTAATGCAGTGGTGGCAGATGTGTAAGACCTGAAAGACTCTGATTTCCTGGGTCAATAGCTATGCAAAGGGAGCTCTGAAAGGCAAAGAGAATTCTACTGGAATCTGAGAGGTATAAGCAGGTTTTATCTTTTGCACCAATATAAAATGGCGACTGATTGCTATCATAGATATCTGCAGCGCAGAAGCAGGCCATTCGGCCCATCGAGTCTGCACCGATTCTCTGAAAGAGCACCCGGCCTAGGCCCTCTTACCCCGCCATATCCCCGTAACCCCACCGATCCTGCGCATCTTTGGACTGTGGGAGGAATCTGGAGCATCCAGAGGAAACCCACACAGACACGGGGAAAATGCGCAAGCTCCACACAATCACCCAAGGCCGGAATTGAACCTGGGTCGCCCTGCCGCTGTGAGGCAGCAGTGCTAATCACTGTGCCACCATGCTGCCCCAATTCAATATCAATTCTCAAATATTTTGTAATGTATCGTTTTGACACGGACGTGCTCTGTGACAAATGCCAGTACCGTTAGCTCTCCTCTCCTAAAGGTGGTGATTCATTGCCAGGCTATAAGTGCACGGTGGCCAAGGCCTAGGAGGGTATAATAATCCTACCTGCTCCGATCCTTGCTCAACATCTGGGCATCAGGCGCTCCACTTCATGAGAATCAGAAGTGGGAATATTGGCTGCAGGTTTCTAGGAGTACTGACTGCCCTGCCTCTCATCCTGACTGATAAATGCTAATTTAGCACAGACTGGGTCTTGAATCTGTTGGCTCCCTGATATTGTTACTATTCTGAGTGATTCACCGTGCAACACTATGGTATAATATTAACACATTATTTTTTCCTGTTGTCACACAGGAGGGGTCGCGAACTGCAGTTTCACTGTAAACTGTTGAAAACCATCCATTGTTCAATATTATCTGCAAATCATTTGCTTCTTGCCTCTACGGGGTGACAGAAGGTCTGGTCAGGAGTAAATAGAACCTGCTTAATCTTAATATTTTCACCCATCCCAAAGTGGGACTGTTTCCCAGGAGCTGATGTTGGCTTTTGGTGGTATTCTTCCATGATTTGTTTGCACAGGAAAGCTTTTGGGTCGAGCTGAATTCGAACAGTGTTAAGTTATCTGTTTGTCATTGCGCCTGTTACCGGGACTGATTCACATGCTTTATCTCACCTGACTGAACGAGATTCAGTGTGTGCCTGCGTGACGGTGAGCAGCAACAGCAGCAGTCAGCACAACAGGCAGCTCTGCAGGCACCCAATGCCAGGCACAGGGAGCCATGCTGTGAGGGGGTGACCCCGAGGGGTGCAGTCGTAGAGGGAGTAGTGAGCAATGGGCTTTCTTGGGGAGAGGTTGACCTTTGGGAAGGGGGGGGGAGAGGAGAGTGATGGCAGCTGGTGGCCCCAGGATACTTTTAAACCACCTTTTATGGTAGCACGGTAGCGAGAACAGTGAGTAGCACTGTTGCTTCACAGTTCCAGGGTTCCAGGTTCGATTTCCGGCTTGGGTCGTTGCCTGTGTGGAGTCTGCATGTTCTCCCTGTGTTGTAGGTTTCCTCTGAATTCTCCAATTTCCTCCCACAAGCCCCAAAAGACGTGCTTAGGTAATTTGGGCATTCTGAATTCTCCCTCCGTGTACCCGAACACATGCCGGAATGTGGCGACTAGCAGCTTTTCACAGTAACTTCATTGCAGTGTTAATGTAAGCCTACTTGTGACAATAAAGATTATTATATTATGTCAATAACAAATCTCACTTTACATGACCGACTCGCAAGATTAACTTATTTGTTCATTGATGACCAGGATTACTGAATTTAATTTCACCTTGTCATTATGGGATTTGAACTCTCAACCTTTAGAAGACATCTGCAGGCTCCCATAACCATTTCAATTATGGAAACAGAAACATAAGTATAAAAGCAGGAGTCAGCCATTCAACTCTCAAGCCTGTTCTACCGTTCAATTCAATCTGTAATCCATTTACCTGCTTTGGCTCCATACCCTTTGATTTGAAATTTTTCATTGGTTCTCAGGCTCATCTGTTTTTTTTGGGGGGAGTGTCCCAGATTTCCATTACAGTCCTGTGAATTGCTTCTTGACATCTCCCCTGGACAGCCTAGCTCTAACTTCCAAGTTATGCACCCTTGTTCTGAACTCTCCCAAAACAGCTGATCATCTTAAAAAGGTACAAATCATACCTAACCAGCCCATGCTTGCAAAACTCAAACCACAGTGTCCAACATTAGATGCGATCCCACAATTGGACAACATTTGCTAAACAGTCCTGAATATACTACGGATTACACTGACAACTGATTTAATATCATCAGCCGGGGTCGCAGACACAGGGATCTGTCCTTTGCAGACAGAAAGAACATGTACACACATTACACCCTTTTCAACGAAACAAAATGGGTGATAACCATTCTCTAGTTCATTCCCGTGGTCAGTGCCTTGACCAGAGTCAACCTTCCTGGTTTGAATTTAAACAAAGCTTGGCAGTTAACTGTCAGTCAACAGTTCACTGGTGCATTCTCCATGACAACATCTTTACAATCAGAGTCCACTTGCCAACCAAACAGCATTCTCTTCTTAAGTATGAATTATTGTTTCCTTTACATTTGGCAGTCTAGCGACTTGTCCTGATGAGTGCAAAACAAAAAGCTTTGACAACATGTGTTTTTTCAGCAATACACAAGTTCTGGGCGACCATCGTATTTAAATAACCCAATTAGATCACCCTTTTTCTTCCATATTCAAGAGAATACAGCCATAAACTATACAACATATTCTTAACCCTTTAGACTGCCATAATTCTACCTACACCATATGGACTGCAGCAGTTCAAGAAAGTGGCTCAGCAACAGCTTCTCAAGGGCAATTAGGGATCCACAATAAAAATTCAGGCATAGCCAGTGACACTCACATCTCGTGAAAGAATTATTATTTTTTGATTTCGAGTATCCAATATTTTTTTCCCAATTAAGGGGCAATTTAGCCTGGCCAATCCACCTATCCTGCACATCTGTTTGGGTTGTGGGGGTAATGCCCATACAGACGCAGGGACAATGTGCAAACTCTACACGGACAGTGACCCGGGGCCGGTATCGAACCCGGGTCCTCAGCGCTGTGAGGCAGCAGTGCTAACCACTGCACCACCGTATCGCCTTTGTGGAAGAATTATTAAACATTCTGGTAATGCGCACAGTAACTCTTCCAAAATGATACTGATTAATTCTTAAAGCAACGTTTAGGATTGTTATCATCACAAACATTTGTACAGTTTCCTGCCAAAATAGAATGTGTTTTTTTTTCCTGAAACCCAGGAAGCATTCTGAATTCAGCAGGCATTTACTGTTAGAACGCTTTGAGCAACATGTTTCCTGCTCAAAACTGCTGGGATTAATTAATACCCAATATGAAGTGACATTGTGTCTGTGAAAAACACTACAGGTTAGGTTGCAATCTTGTGAAATGCGAAGACGAAAGCAGCAGAAGTTAATCAGCAGCATGAGAGAGTAACACCTGGTGTTGAGTTAGAGCCAGTGTAGGTCGATGTACTTCTGTATAAGAGGAGAACGTTCGGCTCCTGTTCATTGGAGAATTGTAGCAGTGAAATGTTTTATTGCTCGCTCTCTGCATTACACTCATTGGCTCCACTCAACTGGTAAATCTCGATCCTCTGGTGTCCCCAGTCTCTGTTCCTCCCGCACTGCCTCCTCCACCTGACTCACTCTTTCTCTGGCTCACCTTCCACTCCACCCCCACTCACCTCTGACTCCTCTCCCGTTCTGTATTCTTCCACAGCTCCTCGATCGCTGACTCCTCACCACCACCACTCTCTCTCTGGCTCCAGCTTCTCTCTCCCACCTGTCCTTCCAATTCTGTCCCTGTTCTTCTCTCTTGGCATGCCCCTTCTCTCTCTTCGTCCCTCCCCCTTTCTCAGTGTGCTCCTGCTCTCTTCTCCCTCTCTCTCTGGCTCCCTTCCCACTCTCGGTCTCTTCACCATATGCCCTTGGCCCCTCCCCACCTCTCCTGGCTACTCCCTCTCCCTCCCCCCCCTCCGGCTGCTGTTCCCCCCACCTTCCCTATTTCTTTCTTTCCCACTCCAGTTTCCCCCCTCACCCTCCTGCAAATGATTGGGGTGTGGAAAGCTCCCTACTTTGGGCACCCAATATTAATACCCAATGTTCCCAGATGCACAGGTAGGTAGAGTAAAGGCTTGCCTGCTGTACCCCAATAATCCTCAGTTCAAACTGTGGCATAGGGCACTGTTCCACCCTCCAAACCTCACCACACCACAAACACTCGAGTCAATTCTGTGACTCACCCCAATGATCCACTGCCTTTCATTGGGCAGCGGGCAGACTTTTCAGTTAACTGGCCTCATAAAAACATAGAAAGGGCAGCACGATGTTGCAGTGGTTAGCCCTGCTACCTAGCGGCGCCATGGTCCCAGGTTCGATGCCGGCCCTGGGTCACTGTCCATGTGGTTTGCACATTCTCCCCGTGTTTGCATGGCTTTTGTCCCCACAACCCAAAGATGTGTAGGATAGGTGCATTGTCCACGCTAAATTGCCGCTTAATTGGAAAAAAAGAATTGGGTACTCTAAATTTATAAAAAATAATAATAAAAACATAGAAAATAGGAGCAGGAGGAGGCCGTTCAGCCATTCGGCCTGCTCCGGCATTCAATATGATCATGTCTGATCATCCAGGGCAGCACGGTGGCCTAGTGGTTAGCACAACCGCCTCACGGCGCTGAGGTCCCAGGTTCGATCCCGACTCTGGGTCACTGTCTGTGTGGAGTTTGCACATTCTCCCCGTGTCTGCGTGGGTTTCGCCCCCACAACCCAAAAATGTGCAGAGTAGGCGGATTGGCCACGCTAAATTGCCCCTTAATTGGAAAATATAATTGGGTAATCTAAATTTTTTTTAAAAAATGTCTGATCATCCAACTCAATATCCTGATCTAGCCTTCCCTCCCCATATCCTTTGATCACCTTTGCCCCAAGTGCTCTATCTAACTCCTTCTTGAAAACAAACAATGTTTTGGCCTCAACTGTTTTTTGTGGTAGTGAGTTCCACAGGCCGACCACTCTCTAGGTTAAAAGATTTCTCCTCCTCTCAGTCCTAAATGGTCTACCCCGCATCCACAGACTGTGACCCCTAGTTCAGTACAATCCCACCATCGAGAACATCCTTCCTGCATCTATCCTGTCTAGTCCTGTTAGAATGTTATCGTTTTTTATAAGATCCCCCCTCATTCCTCTGAACTCCAGCGACAAAGTGGATCCCAATGCAAGTGGTGGACAATCAATCGCTCTAAACATGACAGGTGGACACTCTCACAAACATTTTTCACTATCCACAACCACATTGCTGCCCAGAGACACTGCCATGAATGGTGTTAATCCAGATCCTCGACTTGATCCCTTGTGAAAGCAAGGCTTACTTGCATTATTATGAAGTCTTAGCCTGTCTTTGAGAAATGTTCCAAAGTTACAAACCCAATGAATTCCTTTGAAGCGATGTAGTTACACTTGTACCTTGTGTTGCCCTATTATGTATTTTCTTTTCTTCCCTTTTCTTCCCATGTACTTAATGATCTGTTGAGCGGCTCACAAAAAAATACTTTTCACTGTACCTCGGTACATGTGACAATAAACAAATCCAATCCATTCCAATCCAAGTACAAGGGGTCCTGGTGGAAATATCCTTTGGGAGGTGAAGGAAAGGCAGGGTTCAAGTCAATCTTGCCCAAGTTCAAATAACAAGACTTGGCCCAAAAGTGGGAAAGTTGGTTCTGAAATGGTTCAGCAAGGTTCCTGATATCTTTAATTGCTTTTCACAGCATATCCCTGTGCTAACATCAGAAATCAACGCCATTAATATGCTTGGAACTCAACTTCATTCAAAGTGCTCCTCATATTGGGCATCTGATACTTGCGGTCATCACAGGGATGGTAGTTAAATGTTAGGTTGCTTCCATTCCAAGCAGTTTCTTTTCTTTTAAGTTCAGCTGCCCTGCTTATTGAACAGACTGCTCACTGATGGACAAAACGGCAGCTCTCTGAGACACATCAACATGGTCAACAGGAATGCGCACAAATCCAGGAGTTGTGTGATGTTGCTTTTTATTGATACAAAGAGGTTAATGACATGTACAACATTTGGGGTCTTGGGACTAATAGCAGACTGCGGCAAGATCCCTTGGCAATGCACTCAAAACCCCAGTAAACTGTATAGGTCAGTGACCTTTCTCCTTCATGCACTGCTTGCGTGCGGCTATGCTTTAGGTGCATTAAAGAGCCAATAAACTGCGGCTTACACAGGCTTTAAAGGAGTGAGCATATGTGTTTAAACATCATCTGGTCATTGCAATCTTTGGCAACTTATTCCTTCCTGTTTACTGGAGAGTAACTGCAGTGGGGTTAGGTGACAAACCACTACAAATAATCAATACAATGCCAGGCTTTGGAAGAAACAAACATTAAATCTTTTAATGAATTTGATCACTTTTTCTCCTAATCTATTTTCGTAATTCACATGGAATCAATAATAAAAGTGTGATTAGCTTCTACGCTCAGTGAAACATAGAAAATAGGAGCAGGAGGAGGCCATTCGGCCCTTCGAACCTGCTCCGCCATTCATTGTGATCATGGCTGATCATCCAACTCAATAGACTGATCCCGCCTTTCCCCCATATCTTTTCATCCAGCCTTCCCCCCATATCTTTTCACCCCCTTCACCCTAAGTGCTACATCTAACTGCTTCTTGACAACATACAATGTTGTGGCCTCAACTGCTTTCTATGGTAGCGGATTTCACAGGTCGACCACTCTCTGGCCGAAGAAATTTCTCCTCATCTCAGTCCTAAGTGGTCTACCCAGTATCCACAGACTGTAATTCCACATCCTCAGACAAGTCCTAATCTTTCAGTTGAGAGAGAACAGGGTCAGGAGAAAACAATCCTGCTGATCAGACCAGACTGCCGCGTACACAGAAATATTACAGCTCCCCTAAAATAGGAATGGCGATGAGGCTTCAGTAACAAGCAGTCTGGGTGCTACAACTGGCTGCAAGTCTCTGAGCTGGAGAAAGGGGGTAAATTACTGCTTCCTGCTCCCAGTTGCTGTTCAGTGGTTCCTGCTGTATCATGCGCGGAAATAAAAAGCAAAAGAAAGAATGGGTGGCACGGTAGCACAGTGGATAGCACGGTTGCTTCACAGCGCCAGGGTCCCAGGTTCAATCCCTGGGAGTCTGCACGTTCTCCCTGTGGCTGTGTGGGTTTCCTCCGGGTGCTCCGGTTTCCTCCCACAAGTCCCGAAAGACGTGCTGTTAGGTAATTTGGACATTCTGAATTCTCCCTCTGTGTAACCGAACTGGCGACTAGGGGCTTTTCACAGTAACTTCATTGCAGTGTTAATGTAAGCCTACTTGTGACATTAAAGATTATTATTAACTTGCGCTTTTATTGCATCTTTTGCAATCTCTGACCATCCCAAGATGCTGCAGTCAACAAAGAAGGGAAGGCACGGTTGTAATGAAAAAAATGAATCAGTGCATTTAGATTCAGCCAGCTCCCACAAAGAGGAATGAGATAATGAACAGATTAATCTACTTTTTAAACAGGTTAAGGGATAAAAATTAGCAGAACACTGGGGAGTACTTCCCTGGAAATGTGGAAGCTTCTTGTACATCTGAGAGGGCTGATGAGACTGGTTTAATGCCTCATCTGTATGAGGGCAGAATTGGGCACAGATCTGATGTACTCTGGTTGTGAAAGGTGCTTTATAAATGCAGGTGTTTCTTTTATTCTGTCATGTGCTGAAGGGCCGCCAAAACTCTTGGAATCCAGACCCTGGAGGAGACAGTGGAAGTCAGCTGGAGAAAATCACCAGGCTGTGCAATTGTAGAGGTGTGCTCAGATGCTTCAGGGCAACTAGCCACACAAACACTACTGCCAACAGTCTACGCACTGGCCATTCACCTGTCTTTTGAATCATGCACCCCGACAACTTCACCTCTCTCAACTCTCCTCTGCCTCCATGTGATCAGACTGCTCCTCCGACATGCAGCCCCGCATGAAACCAAAATCCTTAATGGCCTCCCCCCCCTCCTTAACGCTATCACCTCCTCCAGCCCTGCAGGCCTCCAGGATCTGTGCATTCCTTCAATTCTGGCTTATTGTGCATTCCCGATTTCCTTCATTCTACCACTGGTGATTGTGCCATTAGTTGTCTCGGCCCGAAACGCTGAAATTCCTGAGAATCATAGAACCTCTGGAGTGCAGAAGGAGGCTATTCGGCACATAGATTCTGCACTGATCCTCTGAAAGAGCACCCCACCTAGCCCAATCCCCTGCCCTATCCCATAACCCCACTTAGGGGCAATTTACCATAGCTAATTCACCTAACCTGCACATCTTTGGGCTACAGGAGGAAACTGGAGCACCCGGAGGAAACCCACGCAGACACAGGGAGAACGAACAAACTCCACACAGTCACCCGAGGTCGAATTGAACCCGGGCCTCTGGCGATGTGAGGCAGCAGTGCTAACCACTGTGACACCGTGCAGCCCCTAAAACCACTGTGCCACCATGCCGCATCTTCCTTAAACCTCGCCATCACCACCTCGCTCCTGCTTTAGAGACACCTTAAAACCTACTGCTTTGAAAATGAAAATCGCTTATTGTCACAAGTAGGCTTCAAATGAAGTTACTGTGAAAAGCTCCTAGTCGCCACATTCCGGCGCCAGTTCGGGGAGGCTGGTATGGGAATTGAACCGTGCTGCTGGCCTGCCTTGGTCTGTTTACAAAGCCAGTGATTTAGCCCTGTGATAAGCCAGCCCTTTGATTTGGTGTTGGTCATTTGCGCAGAAGGTTTCTTTTTCAGCTCAACCCCCATTAATTTTTTGGCTCCCTTGAACATTATAGTATGTTAACGTTCCGTAGAACCATGAGCGTGATTCTCCGAAATGGAGAGAAACAGCCGACGCCGGAGTGAAACCCAGAGTGTTTCACTCCGGCGTTGGAGGCCGCTCCTCGCCCCCTATTCTCCCCCCACCGGGGGGCTAGGAGCGGTGGTACACGAATCACGGGCGCCGGGCCTTGACGCTTGCGTCAAAGCGGCGCACCGAGAATGACGCGGCCGGCGGCGTCGAAGTGACATCAACCACGCACGCGCGGTTGCCGCCTTCCCCTCGGCTGCCCCACAAGACATGGCGGCTTGATCTTGCGGGGCGGCGGAGGGAAAAGAGTGCGTCGTTTACAGATGCCGGCCCGACGATCGGTGGGTACCGATCGCGGGCCAGACATCTGATGAGCACGCCCGTGGTGCTCGATCCTCCCTCCGCCCCCCCACAGGCCCCACACTTACCGGTCACGCGATGTTCACGCCGGCAGCGACCAGGTGAGGTTGGCACCGGCGTGAACCGGTTGGGTTCGTCAGGCCGCTCGGCCCATCCAGGCTGGAGAATCGCCGGTCGCCGTGAGAAATGGCGAGCGGCGATTCTCCGAGCGGCGTGTTGCTTGGGGGTGGGGGGAATCGCGGGGGTGCCAGGACGGCGTGTCGTGATTCGCCCGGACCTCCCGCGATTCTCCCACCCAGCATGGGGAGCGGAGAATCGCGCCCTATAAGTTGTTCCTGCTGGCTACAGACAGCAGGCTAAATAAGCTTTAAGGAAAGTAACCCACACCGCATGTGATCGCACCAAATTAAATATATGACAATGTGGGATTTTTTTAAACCTTAGTACAATTTCCAAGAAAATTGTCATGAAGATTATTCTGACAACAATCAGCAGACATTAATTATGATCGATTTGAGTTTTTCCACTGCCACCTTAGATTCTCTGGGCTACCCGAGCACAAATTATCCTTTGACACACGGCCTTTGAATATAATTAATGGGGACAAAAAAAACGCAAGAAAAATGGGCATTGCATCTTAAATATCATTGCTTCTGCTACTGAAAAATTCCTTGCATTTTCATTGATTCTCCACATTGATTCCTTTCTGTTCTGAAGTACAAATCATTTGTGTGCCGCTCAATTCATCCTTGTTGGAATTTATTAACTCTGCTGCTTCCTTCTATTCCCGCTGACCATCACCAGGGTCTTATAAAATAAGAGCAATTAAGCAGAAAAGCAACATTACATTAAACAGTAATAAAAAACGTAAAAATTGGATGTAAAAATGGGTTTGCCTATTATACACACAAAATATAATTTGTTCACTGCTCAGTGTAGATTTGATTACTTCCAAAAATGCACAAAAGTCAGTCTCCTGTGTCCACCCCATGCTTTATATTTATATTCCGTCATATATTACTGCTGATAATGTGATGTCTGTGAATAGATTGGAATTTTTCAGTGTCCTTTATCAAGATAAATTGATCTGTCGATAGCAAATGGCCCACAAGCATTAATACGTTGCTTCTGTACAGAGGCGCCAGGATTTTCTTTTGGTCCTCAATTCAAATGAAAGTTGTGCTCACTGATAATAAAGGAAGACTGTAGGGTGGCTATTTCATTTGCCCATTAGCAGACTCTTAAAAGGGTGCTTTACCTCCAGAAATTAGTCAGCATGCGACAATAGCCGCATGGATCATAAACTTTCAGTCAATACAAGTCAGGAGGCTCCCAGCTAAAAGGAGAGAGAAAAAAATACCTTGCTGTCATCTCTCAGTTGTCCAATGGCATTATCTGATAACCGGGGGAGCAGCTGTTTGAAGCAGAACTTTATCTTGGCCCCTTTCCATCTACAGTAGCACAATGTCCCACAGTAGCAATTTGCTCATTGGCCTATTACTTTCAATAGCTATCCCAGTAATTGGCTATTTCACACTTGTAAGGGTTGAACTGGCAGAGTGCAAAGGCCAGGCAACCAGCCTGTCAGGGTCCGACAATCCGGTCGTTCATCAAATTATCAACTTTCGGAGAGACCAAGTGAATCCCGAGCACGGCTCGTTTGTCAAGCTTTATTACATTTCTCACGTACTCTATCAAAATTCACACCAAAATAAAAAAAGAGCGTCTTGATAAACACCTCAAGAGCTCTGCCTGCAACATCCAACCTGTTTGTAGCCTGGCATGGAGATCCGTCAGATCTCAGGTTCTCTGGGATTTTTTTTTAAGCTGCTGTCAACATTTTGCAGGCACCAGCTGTCCTTCAGTTATTTTTGCCAACAATACCCAGCCCTCCACTCAGAACTGTGCCCCACACGTGCATTTTCTTTTTTTTTAGGGCTAACGGGGTCGTTAATTATACACATCCTTCGATAATAAGGAAAACGAAAATGTTCCTTTTGTTTATGAGATGCTCACGAACTGCTGAGGCGTCATAAATTAAATACTCATTTGTATATCTTCTGGCATTCTTGGTGCCCACAGTGTTGCCTTCAAGAATGTGTGTCATATCGGGTATTATGGGATTCTCAAATGTAGCCTCAGTTTTATTTTGACACCATTAACACAATAACAACTTAACCACTAAGCCAATTCTGACAAGAGATTTAAGCTGCAAGTTATATTGCCACTTGAATGTTGAAGTGATGAGCTTTTGAGTGTGCAGCACAATGAAAGCGGAAGTATAACTCAAGTCTCAGCGTACTGAAGCCAGGTAGTAGGTATGCTCTTTGTGTTGCTTGATCTAGATTACATGGAAATAGCTGCTCCTGCTGCTGAGGAATAAGGGCACAATGCATGCAATTTACTAATTAAAGACAGGCAAGTTGAGAAGTCTGGCCTTGGGCCTTGCTGGTGGTGCTTTACCTAAGCAACCAAAAACAATGCTGCCTAGATGTTTTTAATGCTCATCATGCTGAGAAACATTTCGGGCACACAATGCCGACAAGCACTCCCAGGTATAGTATAGCACAGACAGCCCAGGGTAAGGTCATTACCACCCAACAGGGAGCCTCACCACGACTTTCAAAATGGCAGCGTAGCTGCTATTATGCAGCAAGGGGCAAAATTTCCACTTCCCATGCCAGCCAAACTTGCAGTGTTGGAGACAATGGTGTGGATTTTCATCCTTGAGGCAGGTGGGGGATGGGGGTGGGTCAATAAACTTCCTGGCTCGGCCTCCCTGCAATGGGATCCCCACTGATGGCGGCCGAGTCTGGGCTGGAGTCGGGCCTGTCCACCATGGGAGAATTGTAGACACAGCCACGGGCTGCTGGAGGCGGAGGCAGACTATTTAGAAGGCCCACTTCAATGCTGTGGAGCTTTGTCCCATTAGAAAAAAAAGAGGCCCTCAACCTCTTATCCCACACACCCTTCAGCCTCCAAACCTTCCTATGCTCCATCGATGCCACCTCATGCCTCCCAACGCACCCCATATATCCCACGAAGCCTCTTATGCCAAGCTCTGACCTTCCAGCCACCCCTCAGGTCCCCTGTGACAAGCTCTGGTACATCCATGCCCATTGCCCCACTGTATACTTTCTTGAGCCAAAGAGTGCCATAGTGTATACTTGTATGTGTGAAAAAAAGCTTTAAAACTGTAATCAATTGATAACTTTCTCTTATGCTTGAAAAAACGGCTGAAACAAGCTAATAAAAAGTGTCAATCATCCAGACGTTTCAAACACCACAAACCACAAACCCTTGAAGCCACTTAACTTGTGTAAAAAAACTTTGTAAAATTGACACAGAGATCCTGATTGTCAATCAAACAATGTTTCCTCTGGGGAGCAGCTGTTCTAGTATTCTGATAGATGTCTGGGCTTTCTGCCAAGCATACATAATGAGGATGCATCATACACACATACATTTATATAATAGTAATAATAATAAACTTTATTAGTGTCACAAGTAGGCTTACATTAACACTGTGAAAGTCCCCTGGACCCTCTAAGCAGGGATACCACAGCAGGAAGTTGGATAGTCTTCAATCTCTTTCTGTGCCTCATGTGGTTTTTGTCAGAACATCAAGTTATATATTTTCAAAGATTAATTTTATGCTTTATTTCAAAGCTACTTTGGCTCCAGTCTGAGCTACAGCTGGGGGCAGCTCTGGTTGGTGACTCTCGTCCTTGCAGATGCTGTCAAGGTGGAGGATTTTGTTTGAAGCTCCTGCCAAATGACCACTTCCCACATTCTCCTATTATCACCACAAGCCCAACATTCACTTGTTTCTTTTTGCCGGCCCATTTGAATCCGTTGACAAGTTAAGCGAAGTGGTAATTTATCATTTAGTAACTGGCCTCGGGGCATGGCGAGCACCGCGCCAGCTGTTTTGCCTCACACACACACACAAAAAAAATCAGCAGCCATTCCACACTCAGGTGTTCAGAGGGAGAAAGACAGAACGTTCCAGCAAAAAATGTCTGACAAGCCCCGGTCCTGGTGGAAAAACATCCAGGGGGAGACACAAAGCAGTTGACAACAATGACCCTTCGCGAAACCATCCCACTTGTAAGAAACTTAAGAGGAATTCATTCACTAGTTGAATAAATTAAGTGATACTGGAGCACATCAAATTGTAATACATCACCAAAATGCCTGTCAAGCCCTGAGTGTTGAAGCCCCGTCTGCCTCCTTCATCCATTATTTATATGCTGCCCTCATTGGCAATAGATTGTAATTAGTTTGAGTAAGTGAGTAAATTGAGGAACCTCAGTCAGGGCTGCTTGGCCATATTTACCAACTTAAATGTGACACCTCATGCACCAGGGGCAAGTAAAAACACTTTCCATTTTCTTTTGTGACAATGCCGGGCAGAAATAATTTTCAGGGGGAGGGAGCTCCAGTCCCTGGGCAGAGTCATATCCACTAGATTAATCCGCAAGCAGCCTAATGGAGCCAACACAACATATCTATTCAGAAGCTGTCGGAAGTGTGAAGGGCAATCAGAAGGCTTGACTTTAGTACCGCGTGCATTAATGAACCAGCAAGTCGTGGTTCAGCTGCTGGTGTAAAGAAACCAATCGCCTTCCATTAATACTTTACAACTATTGCTTTACACAGCCTTTTTGTACGGGACTTTTAAAAACAAGAGTCAGAGAATAGGAACAATCACGTCGGAAGTTCTATCCCCCCCCCACCCAAAATATCTATCGGAAAGGTCAAATATAACAGATTGCAAAAAAAAATCCTAGATAATACCGAGAATGAATGTTTAATTGTAATTATGGAAGACTCGCCTAGAACAATTGACTCACATGAGCAAAGTACTTAATTAAAGATGTAACAGCACTTGAAATTTACTGAAAGTGGTGCTCAAGCACTATGAGATGACCTTTCCAAAGGATTATTGCAGGGTTTATCTGGCTTGCCTCCTCAGGCAAATCGACTGCCCACTTGGCACTATGCAATGTAGAGACCGGCTGTGAGTGCACTATAAAGTTGTTGATTGAATAGTTCAGCAAATGCTCCCCCTTCAGCTTGGAACGAACGCTGTATGGACAAGGGTTACGTTGCCTAAATCCTTTGTGAGCAGGGTGATGGAAAGGAGTGTACGGTGGAACAGTGCAAGCGACAAGGAAGGATGTGCATTTATGTAGTGCCTCTCAGAATCTCATGCTGTCCCAAAGCAAGTCAAAGCCCATGAAGCACTTTTGAAGTGTAGACATTGTTGTGAGGTAAGAAATGCAGCAGCGACAGAAAGGGCTCACAAACAGTCCCAGGCATAGTATCATAGATATGGGCAGCACGGCAGCGCAGTGGTTAGCACTGCTGCCTCACGGCGCCGAGGTTCCAGGTTCGATCCCGGCTCTGGGTCACTGGCTGTGTGGAGTTTGCACATTCTCCCTGTGTTTACATGAGTTTCGCTCCC
This sequence comes from Scyliorhinus canicula, assembly GCF_902713615.1. NCBI lineage: Eukaryota > Metazoa > Chordata > Chondrichthyes > Carcharhiniformes > Scyliorhinidae > Scyliorhinus > Scyliorhinus canicula. Next base: position 71,640,910 of record NC_052165.1, read on the forward strand.
ACAACCCAAGGATGTGCAGGCTAGGTGGATTGGCCATGCTAAATTGCCCCTTAATTGGAAAAAAATTAATTGGGTACTCTAAATTTTTAATAAAAATAGTATCATAGTTATCAAAGAATTTATAGTGCAGAAGGAGGCCAGTCTGCACCGGCTCTTGGAAAGAGCACCCCACTTAAGCCCACACCTCCACCCTATCCCCGTAAACCAGTAACACTATCTAACCTAAGGGCAATTTAGCATGGCCAATCCACCTAACCTGCACATCTTTGGACTGTGTAAGGAAACTGGAGCACCCGGAGGAAACCCACGCAGACACAGGGAGAACATGCAGACTCCGCACAGACAGTGACCCAGCTGGGAATCGAACCTGAGGCCCTGGCACTGTGAAGCCACAGTGCTAACCATGGTGCTACTGCGCTGCCCGTCCTGTTGAGAAAACATCCAGGAGGAGACACAAAGCAGTTGGCAACAATGACTCATCGTGAGGGGCTCACAAACAGCGCTTAGGTCATGGCCAGACTAACATTTTATTTAAGTGATGATAACTGAGGGATGAATGTTAGCCAGGATACTGGAGGAACTTGTCAGAATATATACCAATATATCATGGTGCAGACACACACTGATGGACACACGCAGGGACCAATCAACATGTACAAACACCGCAGCCAATCACCAGTTAGAGTACACACACTATAAAGGCAGAGGGCACCACAGTTCCCGCTCATTCTGGGTGCTACCTCTGAGTGTAACAAGAACTCATCCAGCCCAGCACGGACTCACAACACGTGCTGAGAGAATCAACTGGTTCAGACAAGGCTTAGGTCTCTAGTTCAAGTTAGCATTATTTAGACCCACAGTCATCGTGTGTTAGTTAGTTAGAAGTAGTTAATAAAATTAAGTTGAACCTTCATCTGTGTTGCAAGTGTCTGTTCATCTCTCAAGCCTACACAATCCAACACATTAGGACTCCCTTGTCCTTCTTTAAAATATTACAGCAGATTGTATAGCCACCCAAGAGGGCCGAATGGGGCCTCAGTTAAATTTCGTACCTCTTTGCAGCACTCCCTCAGCATATTGTCGACTGGATTTTGTGCTGAAGTCTCAAGTAAGACATGTGGGAAAGTGCCAACGCTGAGCCACAGCTGACACCTAAATTAGATCACTCTCTTACATTTGGTGACAGATCGCAATCTCCTGCCTTCACATCACACTTTTAACCGATGCTGTCAGCAATCTCTGGCATTTCTCTCAAAACAAGAGAGCACAACGGAGAAGACCCTTAAAACTTTTGCGATAACAAAGATAGTCTGCTTTTATAAAATGTAAAAACGATTCCCCCTTTTAAATTGGCTGCAGGGCCAATGGAATCCCCAGGTGGATAGGATCATCAGTCATTACTGTCCTTTGCCTTAGGGCCCAGCAGATATATGCTGAGCAAACTGGGAGAACCCCGAAACAGTCACAGAGCCATAGGTCTACAGATTGTGGTTGTTAACGTATCTTCACAGACAAATGCTGTTTCTTACCCTTTGGGAAATAGTGGTTGAAGTGTGGAAGGGTTTCCGAGCTGATTATCAGCCGAACCACGTTGAACACGCCTTCCGTGGCCAGCAAAACCTGGCGTTGGATTCAAACCTGGAATTCCTGGTCCACCGATAAGGGGGCGTTACCCACTGTGTCACAAGGCCTCCTTCGGTATGCAGATTAAATACATTGGGTGGAATTCTCCGTTAGCCAACGCCAAAATCGGGGCAGGCGATTGGGTGGAAAATAGCTTCTGACGCCAAAATCGTGGCAGGCGCTGATTTGACACTAAATCACGATGCTCCGTCACCTTATAAACGGTATCGATGCAATGCATGCCGTACGTACTTTGATCATCGTTTGCATAACGGGCCTACTCCACCTCCGTCGGGCCGAGTCGCGTTCCCGACGGCGCAGTCCACTTGTGCTCTCAGAAATCGTGAACCAGGCGTGGTGACTGCCGATAGAGAGAGAGAGAGAGAGAGGACATACGGATAGTGTCCAGCACCGCTATACTTTGCCGACAGTTATGCCGCTGGCCGGGGATTGGGGCTTCTGTCAGGGCCGGGTAGTGGGGTGGCTAGTAGGTGGGCTGTGAGGTCGGGGTGGACGGGTGTGCAGCCAGCAAGGCAACCATGCGGCTGTGCATGCTGCTAACAGCTCGCTTTAAACCTGGTGCCCTGGGTCGCATAAGTGACCACCTCCTCCCCCCCTCAGGATGCCCCCCCTGGGTGCCCTCTGGCCCCAGCTTACCCATCAGCTGTATGGGCGCTCCAGGACAACCTGTCCCAGGTTTTGACTTCGATACGTGCGTATGTGTGGGGAGCGTGCGGCTGCAGCTTGTCAGCCTCCAATTGTCAATCAGGGACCCGGCCAATCCCGCACCGTTTTTCATGGGAATCAACTGTGTTCTATGCAATGCCAGTGCTAGCCCCTCAACGGCAGAGGAATCAGTCGAGGTGCGGCAACGGTTTTTCTGACATAAAGGTCCACGGATTCTCTGTTGGCATCAGCACTTATAGGCGCGATTCTCCGCCCCCCCACGCCGGCCTTTCACGCCCATTTCAACACAGCAGCACACACCTGCTCGCTGCCGTCGTGAAACGGGCGTCAAATGCCCGTTTGGGATATCTGGGGCCCAATTGGCACGGAAGTACCACGGCCGTGCCAAGGGGGGCATAGGCCCGTGATTGGTGCCCACCAATCGCGGGCCGTGCGTCCGTAACAGACGCACTCTTTTCCCTCCGCCGCCCCCCAAGATCAAGCCGCCACGTCTTGTGGGGCGGCTGAGGGAAAAGACGGCATCTGCGCATGCGCGGATTGGCGTTGTCCAACCTGCGCATGCGCGGCTGACTTCATCGGCCGCGTCAGCCGGCGTGACGCTTGATGTGCGGCCTTGACGACCGTCGTCAAGGCCGCGCCACCGTGATGCACGGGGCCGCGCTCCTAGCCCCACCCGTCTCCCCAGAAGTGGGCGTGAAGGCTGCCGTGGGTCACGGCCTGTCCCACGGCAGCCTTTACGATTCTCCGCATTTGTGGAGAATCTCGCCCTTAGTGTCAGAAAGGCGAATTCCCCCCCCTCCCCCTCCCCTCCCCCCATTTGGAGGGATAGGGCTCCATCCATGCATGCGACAGAGAGGAGTGTAGACAATCTTCAGTATCTCGACAGGCTCTGAAGAAGCCATGGAAGAACAGAAAAAGGGAAATCCCAAATAAATAGAGGGGAAAGAGAAAGACATGGAAACAGATTAAGTGCAAGTGAAGAGTATATTAAAGCTACTTGGCCATTATCTCCAGCCAACATGTCAGACATAGCTTTCCTCTTTTAACTATTTTCATCTTTTTGGCACAAGAACTAAGGATCACAATATATATTTCACACCTATGATTCATCCAATGTTGACAGTTCTGAACGTCGCTAATGGTAATAATACAGGCTGTTTGGAACAATTGCCACAATCGCTTCCATCCCAAATAATCCAAAACCTTTTCAGTCCTGTGCTCGAAGAACACTGCCCGGTTTCCAGGTCAGCAGCCTGGAAAAGAACTCCAACATTGATGTAGAAAGGGAGCGCAAAGGTTGAGAACTGATTTGTCGGTTCAAAGGTCCCCAACCTTTCCCGGAGAAAAGATAAGATGCAGCTACACGGTATGTACAATACAACTTAATGTTAGACCTCAAGGGTCAGGCTTCTCAAATTACATGGGGAATATTCAAGTCTGTGGTTTGCTACTTTGAAGTGTCAGCTGCCGTTTAGGCATCTTGTCCTGCTAACTAGTCAGGCTCCATAAATGTCTTCCCTCAGCATATATACTAACACATGAAGAGTGTCTAAGTATGACCAGAGCAGGGGCGAGATAAGGTTACGCCAGACCGACCCTTTCATTTTCAGTCGCTTGCTAGAAGTACAGTCCTACAACGGGACCTGTTCTGTGCAAACAAAAGGAATAGGTTCAAGCCTTGGGTTTTCTTTGAATTCCCGGGAGCTTAGGGAACCGATAGTTCCCCACTGCTTGCGGCAAAGCCTCAGCCAATCAAAGTTAACTTGCCAACCAAGTTGGCGCCCTTTTCTCGTCGTATAAATTGTTGCGATTGTTTGAAATTTGGCATTCTTGCATTTGTCCTGATGAATGAGAGCTGAAAAGCTTCAGCATCCTCTCTCCCATTTCACAAATATCCTTTTATTTTCCTTGGCAGGAATTGGTGGGAAAAATGGAGCAGAACTTCCTTATGACTAAATGATCAGAACTCGATCAGAACGAAAAGAATCCTTTTCTTCCCCGAATTACAGAAATATCCTTCCAAAAATGGTTTGAAAGGATTACTACATCAAGTATCTTTCTCAGTATAAGAAGTGGTATCCGGGTGACATGAACGAGCATGAGATAGTTTTGTTCTTTATCCGATCCTGAGGGCTGCACAGCCAAATAATGTTCATTGTCTGCTGACATTTTAAATTAGACATTAGTGTCAATTTTTGTTTTAAATACTTCTCACCTGGGCAGCATGGTGGCGCAGTGGTTAGCATTGCAGCCTCAAGCGCCGAGATCCCAGGTTCGAGCCCGGCTCTGTCCGTGTGGAGTTTGCACATACTCCCCGTGTTTGCGTGGGTTTCGCCCCCACAACCCAAAGACATGGAGGGTAGGTGGATTGGCCATGCTAAATTGCCCCTTGAATGGAAGAAAATGAATGGATACTCTAATTTTTTTTTAAAAATACTTCTCACCCCTTGCCTCCCCCCAAACCCCACCCCCTTTCGTTTCACTACTTTTGCAGAGGTAATTCCATAATTTCATCGGGTAGGAAGAGGTGGTTTGGGGACCTGGGGCGAACATGCGGGAGCTCTGCTTCCAATCCACGCCCTCAGTCGAAAGGCGTGCAAAACTGTAGAATCACTCATTACTTCCGTTGAGCTCACAAACCCACCAATTTTGGAGTTCGCTACATTAATTTTCACTCTGAGAAATCAATATGAGTTCTAATTATTTTTTAAAGCACGTCAGTATATCTGAAATAATAGTCCTGGTGCTGCATTAACAGTAACCGGGCCAGAGTTCTCTTCTGGGCGAGTTCTGGTTATCTAAGTTGGTTGGATAGGAATTTACCAGATTTCTTTCTTCAAATTGGATTTTTTTTGGTTCTTTGCCTCTCTCAGGAGATCACTTTTCAGCTGGATGTGCAGTCTATTTGTTGTGATTTACAAGGCATTTTGGGCAGCCACAATTGTGTGGAGCAGGTTGGATGGACCCACGGGTCTCTCCGTGTCCGTCATTCATATGTTCATATGAAATGAATGAAAAAAAATGAAAATCGCTTATTGTCACGAGTAGGCTTCAATGAAGTTACTGTGAAAAGCCCCTAGTCGCCACATTCCGGCGCCTGTCCGGGGATCGAACCGTGCTGCTGGCCTGCTTGGTCTGCTTTAAAAGCCAGCGATTTAGCTGGGGCTGGTTTAGCTCACTCAGGATTTAAACATAAGGGATTACTGGAGCAAGTTCATATCTATAGAATAATCCCTAGTCTTTGTGTAGAACCTTAAATTCATCTAAAACCTACAGCATCAAGCAGTGTTCTGGCTGTTTGGAATCTGTTTCTGATGCTCATTTTAAGAAAAATACAATCTTGGGTTAATCACACCGGGGTTTATCAATGTCTTGGATTTTTCTTTGGTTCATAGAACATAGAACAGTACAGCACAGAACAGGCCCTTCGGCCCTCGATGTTGTGCCGAGCAATGATCACCCTACTCAAACCCACGTATCCACCTTATACCCGTAACCCAACAACCCCCCCCCCCCCAACCTTACTTTTTAGGACACTACGGGCAATTTAGCATGGCCAATCCACCTAACCCGCACATCTTTGGACTGTGGGAGGAAACCGGAGCACCCGGAGGAAACCCACGCACACACGGGGAGGACGTGCAGACTCCGCACAGACAGTGACCCAGCCGGGAATCGAACCTGGGACCCTGGAGCTGTGAAGCATTTATGCTAACCACCATGCTACCGTGCCGCCCCACCACCATGCTATCGTGCTGCCCTCAAAAGGTTTGTGAGAAAAATGGAGGAAACATTCACTGTAAAACATGCAATGCGTTGACAGCTGCTCCTCTGACCAGGGAGTTACTAATCCAAAAGAATGAACTTGACTGAGAGTACAACCCCATTCTGATTATGGAGAAAGCACTGCAAGGGCGGCACAGTCACATAGTGGTTAACACGGTTGCTTAACAACTCCAGGGTCCCAGGTTCGATTCCCGGCTGGGTCACTGTCTATGCGGAGTCTGCACATTCTCCCCATATCTGCGTGGGCTTCCGCCGAGTGCTCCGGTTTCCTCCCACAGTCCAAAGACGTATAGGTTAGGTGGACTGGCCATGATAAATTGCCCCTTGGTGTCCAGAGGTTGGGTGGGGTTACTGTGTTACAGGGATAGGGTGAAGCTGTGGGCTTGGTTAGGGTGCTCTTTTCAGGGGCCGGTGCAGACTCGATGGGCTGAATGGCCTCCTTCTGCACTGTAAAGTCTACGAGTCACAGTGTTTAGCACTGCTGCCTCACAGTCCCAGAGACTCGGGTTCGATTACGACCTTGGGCGGCTGGCTGGGTGGAGTTTGCACCTTCTCCCCGTGTGTTCCTCCGGGTGCTCCGGTTTGCCCCCACAGTCCAAAGGTGTGCAAGTGAGCTGGATCGGCCATGCTAAAATTGCCCCTTAGTGTCCAAAGCTTATTGCGGGGATAGGATGGGGGAGTGGGCCTCGGTAAGTTGATCTTTCGGAGGGTCGGTGCAGACTTGATGGGTCGAATAGCAGCCTCCTGCACTGCAGGGATTCTATGATTGTAAATTTAACACCCAAAATACTTACCACATATGACATGTCAAGAGCTGAAAAGTTGGGGCTGGATTCTACGCACCCTCGCGCCGAAATCGCGGCCGGCGGGGGGTCGGAGAATCCATGTTCCCGCAAGAAGTCGGCACCGGCGCCGGGTGAACGATCCTGCGGACCCCGAAAAGCGGCATACTCGGGGAATACATCAGGTCACCTGGGGCCATTGCCAGAGGCCCGCTCCGACATTCTCCGCCCTCAACCGGCCGAAGTCCCGATGGCATGGAAGGAATGTGCTCCAGCCGGTCGGGATACTTGCGTGGCTCAGTCCACGGGCCATTCAGAGGCCAGGGGGGGGCCTTCTAGGCGGCAGGGGAATGATTGTGCGGGGTTGAGGGTCGGATGCATGGCCGATCAGGGGGGGTCTCCTTTTCGGGTCCAGCTCCACAGACCGAGTCCGCTGGAAGCCACCGCTGAGCGCATGTGCGGTCTCCGACCTGGAATGGCCAGGGTCCGTAGGCCCAGCAAAAGCTGCGAGATCCACTCCGGGTCCCTGCTAGCCCCCTGCAGGGCTGGGAATTCGTGTCCCTTTTATTCAGGATTTTCAGGCGTAAAACTCCACCATTTTGGCGCTGACGTGGGGACATACTCCCAATAATGGAGAATCCAGCCCCCGGCCTTTTTCTCTCCATTTCCTTTCCAGTTTTTTTGTCCCTGCTTTCAAAAGGCAGGACGTTGATACAATTTTGCACTGGTTACCGAGGGATGTTGTGGGTTTTATCAGTTTAAACCCAAAACTGGACGTCCTGATTATCTACTTGAAAGGATACAGTTTAAACAGTTGCACAGACACTCCACGAGCCTTTTCAAAACCTTTAGTAGATTTCAACGACCCGTCTTCTGGGTTTTATTTTCAAGGGCTTCAACATTTGAAAGCCGGTTTTATGATAAAAATGATTTGCCATATGTTTCAGCTGCCTGTGATCCTTTCACAATCAGAGGATTAAGCCAGAGATATAATGCCGACTGGAGCTGGAGCCAGGCTCACAGCTGGCTTGGGTACTGCCAACAAATGGCTTCATCTATCTCTTTGTCACGCAGGAGCTGGTGCGATGAGAATGGGCCCTCAGTACAATTAAAATCTACATCATCTGTGATCAAGGTGATAAAAGGTTCCGACACTGACGCTGTGCTGGCCTCACCTACTTTCTAATGCAACAGGAGAGACATGTTGTCCCTTTAACCTCATCAATCTACTAATGCACTTCCAAAAAGCTATACAATTTGCATTAAAGGCTATAAATCAAAGGCAACTGAGAGATAAAAACTGACTCCTTTCCTTCATCCGATGTCCTTTGCACATGAGCACAGTTTCAGATGCCCTGGATCTCTGTTCAGTGTAAACTATTTTTCTTTCCCCCCCCACACACATACACAGTCTTACCTAACCAGTCTTAGCGATCAGCCTGAAACTATCCCTTTCACCCGAGTTGCAAAAGACAGGAAGCACTTTGTATTTTAAAAATTGCAAATGATCCAGCTCAAGTCATCCGAACACAGCAGCCTTTCACTGTGGCTGCCAGACACTGGTCGACTGAACGAACAGCCTTGGGATACTGAGACGGTATCGTTTATTTTCTTCTCTTATCTTCCCACTCCCAATTTCTTCCAGTTCCTTTTTTTTTCAAATCATCTTTATTCAGGCCAGTTCGCCTTCTTCTGCACGGCACGGATTCTATGATTCCATGATTTCACATCAAGCCACTTGGGATACTGGGAGAGGTTACAAAAAGCTTGGTCCAAAGGATTTAAGGGAAGAGTGAAAGAGATGGGGAGGTTCAGGGAGGTAATTTCAGACCTTAGGGCTCATAGAGTCTGCACTGACCCTCTGGAAGAGTACCCGACCTAGGCTCACTCCCCTGCCCCATAACTCCACTAACCTACACGTCTTTGAACATGAATGGACAATTTTAGTATGGCAAAATGATCATCTTTGGACCGTAGGAGTAAACCAGAGGAAAACCACACAGATACAGGAGAATGTGCGATCTCAACACAGACAGTCACTCAAGGCTGGAATTGAATCCAGGTCCCTGCTGCTGTGAGGCAGCAGTGCTAACCATTGGTTAGGTAGGTTTACTGGGTTATGGGGATAGCTTGGGGACATGGGCAACGCGGTAGCACAGTGGTTAGCACTGTTGCTTCACAGTGCCAGAGTCCCAGGTTTGATTCCCGGCTTTGTCACTGTTTGTGTGGAGTCTGCATGTTCACCTCGTGTCTGCTTGGGTTTCCTCCAGGTGCTCCGGTTTCCTCCCACAAGTCCCGAAAGACGTGCTGTTAGCTCATTTGGACATTCCGAATTCTCCCTCCGTGTACCTGAACAGGCGCCGAAATGTGGCTTCTCGGGGCTTTTCATGGTAACTTCATTGCAGTGTTAATGTGACAATGTGCCTACTTGTGACAATAAAGCTTATTATTATTAGGTAGGAGGGCTGGTACAGACTGAGTGGGCTGAGTGGCCTCCTTCTGCAGTGTGGCGATTTGTTGATTCTTCTGTGATGTATGTTAGGAGTAGAGTTTCACAAGGCAAAATTGTGCTCATAAGTTGACCAAGAAATCCCTGACTTCATGTCTCCACCAACCAAGATTCCACGTCTTGTGTTGCTAGCATGCAGAGAGACTTCACCTCAGAAAGGCGCACACATTTTCGTGTCATATGACGGGATTTTGTTCCTCAGCAGAGTTGCAAATATGTTTCTTTTATATCAGATGCAAACCAAAGAACCCGAGCCTTGGCCACACCTTCCCGCCCCACCCATACTCATTCTGGTTTTAACCCTGGTCCTCCAAATTTCCCATGGATGGGGAAAGACAGCACGACAGAGCCTTAATTAACAGGTACCATTGTTGTTAGAGATTATGTCTGAATTTAATGAGCAGAAAATGTGGCCTGATTGTACAAATTCTCTACTAATATGTAATTGTGTTAATTTTCAATGCGCTGTGCCACCAATTATGTTGGAGCATCAGTTTCTGTAATAAAATTAATTGGTTTCTCCTGCCCTGGGATAAACCGCAACACAAGTTTTATTTAGTTTAGAACATGCTAAAACTTGGCAGTTAAATGGAAGCCATCCAAGTACAGAAATTATATGAGAGGGATTTTAATTACAGCTAAGCATCTGCCTGAATGAGAAAATTGCAGGATATTAAGGAGCCCAATATCCCCCCCTCCCCCCCTCGTTTGTGAAAGAGATTCAAACTCAATTTGTCAGACTGAAATTAAACATGAATCAGTCTGTCCAATTACAACACCACTAAAGTCACACCCAGCAGTGGGCCAATGGACTGTTGAAAGACATTAGCTTAGTTCCCTATTGAGAGGACACTATAACTTCTCTCCCACTGCCAAACAATCTTCAAAACCCAGATGAATGCAATTACTACTCCCATCTCGTGGAATTGGGGCAGTTAGTTAGCATAACTGCCAGCGCTAACTATCTTCAGGCTATTCCTATTTGCTTGGCAGTGCAATTGTGTAGCTTATTTGCACATCCCTTCTTTTAAGGGAGGGGTGAAGATTCCAGGGTGCAACAACATTTTTTATCAATTTTGAAAAAAAGTTATTGTCGCTTCTGTGAGCTGAACTGAGCCTAACTCATAAAATCATCCTTGAAATGGAAAAACCGCTGAGTCTGAAAGTGGGGGAGGGAGGTGGAAATCTGAAATAACCAAGCCCTTGAGAAACCCATCTGGCTCACAGTTATTATGGGCCCAAAAGGCATGAATTTGGCATGAGGAATGGATGCCTTCAGGGAAAAGCTCAATGTACTTTTATTATTGTTCAGGAGAGGGAGGGGAAGAAAGTTATTTGAGGAAACAGCTACAGAACAATGTTCTTAAGAAATAAATCACGGAGCATTTTCTGTTTTCTCACACTTTTCACTTAAAACAAAAACTCCCCATTTTCCCCTGACCATCTTCTCTCTTCAAGTCGTGGACCGTAACTGGGCTGTGATTCCACTTACCACCTGTCGGCAACCTGCCCAACTGGCCATTCGGTGAGCTTGAGGCACAGGTGAGAAAATCAAGTGTTTACATCAGGGGTTTTCAAACTCAGGGTTGCGACCTGCGGGTGGGTGTCAGGAGGGTCGCGGCGCTACCGATCACAGGAGGAACGTCCAAAGGCCGCAACCGGCTTTTCAAAATGCCGACTACGATGGACGTGAGAGATTGCTGGCCAACCTGCGCATGCATACCAGATCAGGCAGTGCGCAGGCCTGGCAGCCAGCGTGGTGGACTGCTACCTCCTGACGTCAGCGCACTAATCCACGAGAAGATTCTTTATTAAAAAATCGATTGATAGAGTCTTCTCTCCAGAAGCAGCAGCAGAGAGCAAGTCATGTGCCCCGTCACATGCTCTGAGTGCGAGAGAGAGATTTCTCCATTTTCTAGCTGCCAGCAGTGCTGATGTGAGCTCCAGAGTCTCAGGTGAACAACCCATGAAGAAGCTGAAAACAGGAACAAAGCAGTGTGAAGGTGATTGCCTGAGGTATTTATTAATTGTGTGAATGCAAATCAGGATGCAAAGCCCATGTGTGTTATATGCCGGGAAGCACTGGCAAATAAAAGATTAAAACCCTCAAAACTTCAAAGGCATTTGAAGACAAAACATGGCGGGTTCGAGGTCAAACCTCTTGATTTTTTTCAACAGATGCAGTGAGATCTTAAGGCAGCAACTGAAGTCATTATCAGAAATGTAACATTGAGTAACAAAGCAAGTGAGATTGTGACGACCAAGCGGGCTCAGCTGAAAACAGTAAAGGTAGTGAAAATGGTGGGTCATGAAGTTCAGGCAGCGTGGGTCACGAATGTCAGCCGGTATGGGTTGCGAAGGATGGTTGGTTTGTAAAAATGGGTCCTGGGCAACAAAGTTTGAAAAACACTGGTCTTCATGGTGGTCATCGCAGGCGAGTCCAATTCTATCTCTGGTAATCGGGTGCGGGGATCACAAGTGCATGATTAATCCGTATTCACTGGTAGTGACAGGCAGCATGCCCACTGCCTGCTAATTTAAATGATGGTGACATGCAGCCCAATGTTAGGTTACTGTACACCCCGGAAGAGGCCCAAGCTTGTAACAAGGTGAGCGTCACTTAAAGGCAGCCTGTGCTACTTAGAGCCAGCCAGCACCTTTTAGAGGCGATGTGCATTCTGGTTGGAACAGGTTCAAGAAGAGTCTTGGAACAGAAAGTGGGGTGGAAATCCTGCCACAGACCAAAGACTGTGTCACTAAGCTTTTAGATGCACTGGATGCCTTGTTGCAGGAGGTAGACAGGAGAGCAAAGGTCCTCTTCCCTATCGGGGACAGGAGACGCTGCAGACAGACATTGAGGAGGTAGTGGAAGTATAGTATCATGGTTAATGCAGCAGTCTGACTCCAAGAACCTGGATGCAATGCAACAAAAAGTTCAATGACCTTCCATGAATGGTGAAGGTGAGCGAATGTACGCATATGGAAATGAACCACTAACTTCAAAAACTGCTCCATTCACTAACCTGCCACCACTCTCCATCAACGACAACTCATTCCCAACATTCGGAGTCTCACTTCAGCCTTGCACACTTGCACTGCTGCAAACCTCACACTCATATCTTGCACACTGTCAGCTGCTCAATTGTGCTGTCATATCACCCAAACACACTGCAAACCAGATGGGTTTTTTCGACAATCAACAATGGTTTCAGGGTCATCATTAGACTTTTTAAAGTTCAGATTTTTTTATTGAATTCAAATTTCACCATCTGCAGTGGCAGGATTTGAATCTGGGTCCGCAGAGCATTACGCCGGGTCTCTGGTTTACTCGTCCAGTGAGAACACTACTACGCCACCGCCTCCCCTAAACTGGCAGGGGACAGCTCCAGCTGCATGTCCTTATTTCCTGAGGCATAGCCAGTGTCACGGCCAAATCAGAGAGGCTGAGGAGTGGTTTCCAGCTAATCCACCATCATGCATTGCCTACCTGCTCATCCCCAAATTTCTTCAAATTTAAAGTTAAAGGCACAGTGGTTAGCTCGGCTGCCTCACAGTGCCAGGTGGCATGGTGGCACAGTGGTTAGCACTGCTACTTCACAGCGCCAGGCGGTATGGTGGCACAGTGGTTAGCATTGATACCTCACAGCACCAGGCGGCATGGTGGCACAGTGGTTAGCACTGCTGCCTCACAGCACCAGGAACCCGGGTTCGATTCAGACCTTGTAACAAGGTGAGCGTCACTTAAAGGCAGCCTGTGCTACTTAGAGCCAGCCAGCACCTTTTAGAGGCGATGTGCATTCTGGTTGGAACAGGTTCAAGAAGAGTCTTGGAACAGAAAGTGGGGTGGAAATCCTGCCACAGACCAAAGACTGTGTCACTAAGCTTTTAGATGCACTGGATGCCTTGTTGCAGGAGGTAGACAGGAGAGCAAAGGTCCTCTTCCCTATCGGGGACAGGAGACGCTGCAGACAGACATTGAGGAGGTAGTGGAAGTATAGTATCATGGTTAATGCAGCAGTCTGACTCCAAGAACCTGGATGCAATGCAACAAAAAGTTCAATGACCTTCCATGAATGGTGAAGGTGAGCGAATGTACGCATATGGAAATGAACCACTAACTTCAAAAACTGCTCCATTCACTAACCTGCCACCACTCTCCATCAACGACAACTCATTCCCAACATTCGGAGTCTCACTTCAGCCTTGCACACTTGCACTGCTGCAAACCTCACACTCATATCTTGCACACTGTCAGCTGCTCAATTGTGCTGTCATATCACCCAAACACACTGCAAACCAGATGGGTTTTTTCGACAATCAACAATGGTTTCAGGGTCATCATTAGACTTTTTAAAGTTCAGATTTTTTTATTGAATTCAAATTTCACCATCTGCAGTGGCAGGATTTGAATCTGGGTCCGCAGAGCATTACGCCGGGTCTCTGGTTTACTCGTCCAGTGAGAACACTACTACGCCACCGCCTCCCCTAAACTGGCAGGGGACAGCTCCAGCTGCATGTCCTTATTTCCTGAGGCATAGCCAGTGTCACGGCCAAATCAGAGAGGCTGAGGAGTGGTTTCCAGCTAATCCACCATCATGCATTGCCTACCTGCTCATCCCCAAATTTCTTCAAATTTAAAGTTAAAGGCACAGTGGTTAGCTCGGCTGCCTCACAGTGCCAGGTGGCATGGTGGCACAGTGGTTAGCACTGCTACTTCACAGCGCCAGGCGGTATGGTGGCACAGTGGTTAGCATTGATACCTCACAGCACCAGGCGGCATGGTGGCACAGTGGTTAGCACTGCTGCCTCACAGCACCAGGAACCCGGGTTCGATTCAGACCTTGGGTCACTGTCTGTGTGAAGTTTGCACGTTCTCCCCGTGTCTGCATGGGTTTCCTCCGGGTGCTCTGGTCTCCTCCCACAGTCAAAAGATATGCAGGTTAGGTTCGCCATGCTAAATTGCCCCTTAAGTGTTCAAAGGTTAGGCGGGGTTACGGGGGAGTGGGCCTAGGTAGGGTGCTCTTTCAGAGGTGCAGACTCGATAGGCCAAATGGTTGCCTGCAATGTCTGTGATGCACATGCCTCTTGTTCTCCCCACTCTTCCCTCAACTGAACCCTTGCGTACCATCTGGTCAAGAGTCAGTGCGAGCTTGAGAGCGATCAAGCAGAAACGTCGTCATACTGATGCTCGCTACCACCAGCTCAGATATTTGTGCTGTGTAAACGTTGGAGACCGAGGGGGGTGTATAGGTGGTGAGATACAAGGCATGAGTGGGCTGCAATCAAGGTAGGGGGGAAGAATATCCTAGTGGGTGCCGATTTGCCAGGCAGGTGAGGTCGCGCACACATTTTGCTACAGGGAACTCAGTTGAGGACTGATGGGGTGGCATACAGAAAGGGGATGCAATGGCAAGGCTGGCAGACAGCCTGCTGTCACTGTCAATGAGCACACAAGAGTCAGATCCAACTTAGCACAGGGTTCCATGTAAAGCTTGAAGCTCGTCCGTTCCACGTGGAAGTGGTGACCAACTCTATCACAGCAGTGGCCAACTTGACTGTGATGCCAATGTGACAGCTTCCAGTGCAGCACAGGCAGACGCAACCGGATTTACGAATACTGCAGTGAAAGCGCAAGCCGAAATCACAGAATCACAACATGTTGCCACGCAGGCTCAGACTGCTGCCAGGGTTATGGATGCCAGTGCCCATAAAGGGGTGTTCCGAATCGCACAGAGTCCACTCTGTACTCCACCGGTTTCCAAGCATTGCTACGGCGCTGCTGCCGGGGAAATTACATTGGCTCCATGGAGCGTGACTGCTGTCATCTCTCTGGATGGCATCATTTATGCTGGCACCACTGCCAACCAGCCGAGATTACTGCTGCCCACCCCAAGATCGGGCAGACCAAAGCTGGGCCGCCTAGGTTCAGGGCTGTTCAAGGTCATCCTGCAAGGTCATCGGCCATCTCTCCCAGTGAAAGTCAGCAACCTTCCAACAACCATGCTGCAGTCACTGGGATAACATTGTACAGAAGAACTAGGCTAGTCAAGGGAATCCACAAGTCAGACACTAAGAGAATACACAAGTTGGCTCTGGTGTAGAATATTGGGTGTGGTTTGCTGGATAAAATTAGTTTTGGTGGCTCATATTTTAGCACGTGGCCTGTGATGGTCAGTGATAGAGGTATGTGACCAATGAATTATGGAATTGTTACGGAGCAGAGGCAGCAATTTGGTCCATCGTGTGTGCACCTGCTCTCCAAATGATCCTCCTGACTTAGTGCCATTACCCTGCCTTTTCCCCATTCCCCTACACACTCTTTCTAGTCAAATAGTTATCCAATGGGATTTTGAGAATGTATGCACAGGAACTGGGGTTGAATGAGGCAATCGCAAAGCAACATGTTGGCACGAACTATGGGAAGTGTGATATTGTGGCAAAGACTACCGACGCACTGCCCCAGCTTTCTGTGCTCAGTGAGAACATAACAAACCCACTCTCTCCTCTTGGTATAAAAATAATCTGTGACCTCGCTAATAAAGCAGTGGACATTAAAGTGGGAGACGTTAGAGATATCACAACTTCCAGCCGAGAAGGATCCCAACGCAAAATAATTCGGGGCCAGTGCCACCTTCACAGGCAGGGGCAGTGCCACCCTTCCCCTGCTGTGAAGTTGCAGGTCTGCCTGCAACAGGTGGCTGAGTTCTCCGAGTACCTTCTGTAGAAAGCACAGACAGCACAGACAGAGTTCCTGGTTTAGGTAGAGATAACGGAAATCCCTTGGAAGACTGTCAGTGGACAAGGCCGCCGCCAACTGGGAGCCCTGCTCACCCCACCCCACCACCATCCATGGCTGCTCTGACCAGAATCTTGCAGCCACAGCTGAGGCCTTCTCCATGTTCAGCACCATCACAGTCTGCAGTCTTCACCAGCTTCAAACAACTCTTCAAGCCACCCAGCACTTCCACAAGCTCAAACAAATCCAATCGCTGTTCATCAGCAATAATCCAAAAGTAGATGATGATCCTTTTTAAATAACATTTGTGTGGAGAATCTCCTTGTTGTTGAACACATGTTCAGTTGTGTATGTTTAAGAGAAGGCATTTGGCAGTGACCAGGCTGAAAATGGCAGTGCTGGTGACCAATCAGTGTTACACATAGACTGATGCCACAATCTAAACTGTCTACTTCCAGTGTTCATTCCTGGTGCCCACTCTAAAGCCCTCGCCAAGATGGCAACAAATGTACTCTGAATCCCAATTTTGCAGCCTCACTGTCCATACAGACAAATGTTCAGCAAGGGTCACTCTATAGAAATCAAGAACAGGTGCTTTGACCATGTCCTCTTTCAACAAGGGCAATTGCAGCAGCCTGACCCCAGGCCTCGACCTTTCCCCGACAGACTTGGATTGATATTAACTGGGGAGGGTCTCTTGCATTCCTATGAACTAACAGAAAGATAAATGGCAAAGGGACGTTGCGTGGGGACTTCTAGTTATCATTCTGGTGAAAGATTTTAAAATTCAGATTAAAATAGGCAGGTATTAAAGGGCAGTGCATTTATAAAGATACCGTGCCGTTTTAAAAGATGTTCTATGAGTGAGGAAAGTCATGCAGCACTCGAACAACAATATCCAACTGAAGTAATGTTGCATTTCTTTTTGCAACTTCCTTAAATACAACAACCTGCATTTTTATCCTCCCCCTGCTTCAGGTACCAGGCTCTAAGGGGGCGTTGGTGACCACAGGCTTCCACTGGATTGGTCCATGGTTCTGCTTTGCCAAGTACTACAGTGGTTTGCCATTGCCTTCTGAAAAATGGCAGACCAGGAAACATGCCCACGCTTACCGCCTGCCATCAGGCATTTTGGAAGGAATTATTACAGGTTGACAACCAACCTGTTTGGCCACACTATGAACGCACCTCCCGTGACCATCAAGTCCTGAAGTGCGACGTAGCTCGAGTTCCTGGCCCAGAAGGAGGGACGTTTCCATTGCACCACAAGACCTCCCCCTCCATTTATGTGGCTTCTTTGATTTGTAAAACATCCCAGGGCGCTTCACAGGAGCATTATGAAAAAAGATTTGAAACGCAAGGAGATGCTAGGGCAGATGTGCAAAGGTTTGGTCAAAGCTAGGTTTTGAGGAATGTCTCAAAAGAGGAGAGAGAGGAAGAGAGGCAGTAAGCTTCAGGTAGGAGATTGCAGAGCCTAGGCCCCAGGCAACTACCCATGGTCGCCAACTGAGATATCTGTAAACAGATTGCCAGCCGCCTTTCCACAAGGCACCTTGGGTAACTGCCAGTGCTGTGTTCTCCCTTGCTGCCGGCCACACAGAATCGGGTCAATCTGCAAAGAGCCAATAGCAAGAAAGTGAGCCAGCCTACAAAATCTGCCACTGTGCATTCGGCCTCCAGCTGCAGAAACCCGCGAGCAAGTAGCCCTGGCTTCTGTACTCCCCAGTAAATGGCAGAGTCAGGAGCGCGAGTACTGGAGCCTGATAGCAGATGCTAATAAAAGGGAGGAGGCGGTGTCCTATGTCGCAGAAACATAGAAACAGACAGGATGTGTAAAAGCACCCGAACACTATTCCTCTCGCCAGGACTCCATTCTGTGAAGGAAACTCGTAAGCCTGCGACAGACATCAATCCTGCTTGGTGTTCACACCAGCTTTAGGAAAAGTGCTTTAAATTGAGGGGCAATCATTGTCTCAAGATTAAAGGGAAATTGGTCTCAGATTTGACCTCAGTTCTGTGAGTATGTAGAAGGGTTGTACGCGATAGACCCACAAGCAGCAATTATTGCTGATGGCTGTGTCCTTTCTCACCATACCCTGCATTTGAATTGCATCGGGGCACGAGAAAATGATGCACCCTTTCACCTCTGTTATTTACTCCAGCTATCAGAGCCAATGGTGCAGCCTATTAAACAATCAGCCTCAAATCAATTTACAGTCATTTTCAAGGGGGAGTAGGCAACATGGTATCAGATTAAAATTCCAGCTGTCAATCAGCTCCATTCTTTCGGACTCTCTCTCTCCACTATTTCCAGGATATCAGTCACATTGAGAACTGCGAATAAAGCTATCTTGAAATTATGATCAAAACCTTTTCACACACACCCGGTGCAAAAAGACCATTTGAAGGTTTGGGGCAAATCCCCATCGAAAACCTCGTGGTATACTTTCTTTTGAGTCAGAATCAAATGGGAACCAAAACCGGCGGAATTAGGGAATTTAAACTTTAGGAAAACAGCAACAAGGGGCACTGACCATGGTGAGCTCTTTAGAGTGCAGAAGGACCAGTGAACGAGTTCAATATAGCTTCGACCTGTGTTCACAGAAGTGCCTCCCTCAGCGATCTCAAGTTGGATTTCAGCACATTGGGATAAATTATCCCGGGTTTTCTCTTAAGCAGTAAAATCTTGTGCCTGATAGAATTTACAGATAGAATAGTGCAGAAGGAGGCCATTCGGCCCATCGGGTCTGCATCGGCCCTTGGAAAGAACACCCTTCGCCTCCACCCTATCTCCATAACCCAGTAACACCACCTAACCTTTAGACACTAAGGGGCGATTTAGCGTGGCCAATCCACCTAACCTGCATATCTTTGGGCTGAGGGGGGAAACCGGAGCACCCGGAGGAAACCCACACAGACACGGGGAGAACGTACAAACTCCACACAGACAGTCGCCCGAGGCCGGAATTGAACCTGGGACCCTGGAGCTGTGAGGCAACAGTGCTAGCCACTGTGCCGTGCTTCCCTGATGGGAAGATACATCAGCAGCTCAGGTTCAGGAGGCTAATGCCTCTACTTGGTGACTTGCGTGGTTTTCCAGCTACTCAAAGCAGCGCATAAAACAAATCATTTCGATCATTGATCAGCTCTAATCATTTCCTTGCCCAACTTCCCGACCATCGCAACCAAAACTATTGGAGAGAAAGGAATAGATGGACAACCTGAGATGCAGTAGGGAAAGAGGAGGTTGGTGTAGCGTATAAGCCCCAACACAGACAGGTTGGACTGAATGGCCTGGTCCTGTACTATCATTTTGGTGTAGTTCCATGCAATTTCATTACCTTATTTGAAACGTACTGAAATTAGCCTACTCCTTTCATCGTGTCAATGCCCCAAGTACAACTTGGGTGTCCTTTCTGAGGCTTGATAAACAGGTGCCTTTCCTCTTTGGTTCAATCCCCAGCCAGCCCTCAGATCTCTCAACTCAGGGATTGTCTATAGCCACATGAAGGCCAACTACAAGAGAAGCAAGCAGCATGTGTTGAACTGCGCCCCTGCAGGTGCAAGCATCTTCAAGGAGAAGGAGGGGATTGACAGAAAGGATAAGAAAAAACGGACTGCTCCTTAAAGGACTATTTTGAGTACAAATCAATTCCTGACCAGGGATGTATAAAGAAGTATTTTCAACACAGCTTCATTTGACCAAAGGTGAAGACCTGTAGGAAAATATTGGGCGGGATTCTCTGCCGGCGGGATTCTCTGTTTTGCCACCGCCCAGGGGTTTTCCCACAATAGGAAACCCGATTGACCAGCCGGCGTAATGAGAATCCCGCCGACGGGTCAAGGCAGAAATGTGGCACGGCGGAGAATCCAGCCCCTTTTCCCATCGTTCTTTAAAATGCAGTACAAAGCAGTAAATGGGCCTTAATTTTACTGTGGGAAAGGTTTTTTTTCTTTCAAACACACCACACCCATTGGGTTAAACATTCATTCCCTACTAAAAGACGTACTATGGAAGGGCAGCACGGTGGCACAGTGGTTAGCACTGCTGCCTCACGGCACCAAGGTCCCAGGTTCGATCCTGGCTCTGGGTCACTGACTGTGGGGAGTTTGCACATTCTCCCCGTGTTTGCGTGGGTTTCACCCCAACAACCCAAAGATATGCAGGGTAGGTGGATTGGCCACGCTAAATTGCCCCTTAATTGGAAAAAATGAATTGGGTATTCTAAATTTATAAAAAGGAGAAAAAAAAGATGTACTGTAGATTCACCAGGGTTTGTTGGGCAGCAGGACCCAAACCTCTGGCCTCGACCATCTAGGAGGAGGAGGCCAGCAAATGCCTCTCCCAAGTCAAGTAACCATTCCTTCATCACCGCTGTGTTATAATGCCAGTCAAGTATAGTTAAGGGACACTGCTGTGCTGTGAGGAACAAGAAAGGAGGTTTGGGCTTCTTCCTCCAGTTCCATAGCTCTGCGCCAAAATAGGGGCAGCACGGTAGCATGGTGGTTAGCATAAATGCTTTACAGCTCCAGGGTCCCAGGTTCAATTCCCGGCTGGGTCACTGTCTGTGCGGAGTCTGCACGTCCTCCCCGTGTGTGCGTGGGTTTCCTCCGGGTGCTCCGGTTTCCTCCCACAGTCCAAAGATGTGCGGGTTAGGTGGATTGGCCATGCTAAATTGCCCTTAGTGTCCAAAAAAAATAAGGTTAATTGGGGGGGGTTGTTGTTGGGTTACTGGTATAGGGTGGATACGTTGGCTTGAGTAGGGTGATCATTGCTCGGCACAACATCGAGGGCCGAAGGGCCTGTTCTGTGCTGTACTGTTCTTAAAAAAAATTAGTTAGCAATGTTGATGAAGTAGTATCAGAGATAGCTGTGCACCATTACAGCTGAGAGCAGCTGGGTATTGCAGGCCCTGCCCATTCACTTTATATCACCATGAACCAATAGTCTACCTCAGAAAGCAGAGAGGAGACTTGTTTGTCGTACAGTGTCACGTCTACCACAACGTGCCGTAGCATTTGTTGAAGCTATGCCACATTTACTTTTTTTTTAAATTTAGAGTGCCCAATTCTTCCAATTAAGGGGCAATTTAACATGGCCAATCCACCTAGCCTGCACATCTTTGGGTTGTGGGGGTGAAACCCACGCAGGCACGGGGAGAATGTGCAAACTCCACACGGACAGTGACCCAGAGCCGGGATCGAACCTGGGACCTCAGCGCCGTGAGGCTGCAGGGCTAACCCACTGCCCCACCGTGCTGCCCTTGCCACATTTACTTGTTGACCATCTGAGAGTGCGACTGAATGATGAGCCAGCATCCGGCCTGTCCTCAACCACCACAATCTTAAAACGGTCTCGTCCGAAGGTTCTTCCATTACCATCCTCTTTCTCCTCATTAGAAAGCGTGGGAAAGTGTGCACTGCATTCTTCCAACCAACCTGATCAAACTGGGACCACGAGGTTGGCGTAGGGGGTGCGGAGGGATGCGTTTGAGGCCAGTTGCCATTTCGCTATTAACATTAGCCTCATCCTCCTGGAGGAATCCTACTGTGGCCATGACCATCTGCAGGAAAATCCTCGGAATAGGGGCCCAAACTACAGAGGTGAAGTCTTTGAAGCTAAACAACCTACCATCATAACCTAACTGTAGAAATGATTAAGCAAAATAAGAAGGCTGGTAGGTTTTAGGTGGCTGCAATATGTACGGGTTTTGCTCCCCTGACAGTCATCTTGAGAACATGTCAAATACAAATATTATTTGAAACATCCCTTTGACCTCTGAGTGTTTTTGCACCAGTCAGAAGCTATACGTCATAAATCAAACCCAGGAGAAAATAAAGACTTAATGAAAGCTTAATAATTATGCATCTCTTCACAATGCTCCAGCTGTCCTTATGCTTTTCAGTGGACTAGTGTGCTATTTCTAAACATGTGAATAATGGACCGGCCATTGTGCCTACCCTGGTTTGTCACACTGTGAATTATATTCTTGTATCTTTGGAAGGACACAGCAAGAAGCCCCAATTTCATTTTTCCAGAGCTCAGGAAGGTGAGGGATAGCTGCGGCAGAGAGCACGACGTCTTCACAAGAGGAACAACAGCGCTGGAGCGGACGACGCTTTCACAGAGCACCCCCTGACAACGCCAAGCTCTCCCACATTAAGGGGGTGGCACAGGTCAATGGAAGGCTGGGCATCCCCTGCAATGCTCCAATATAGAGCTTGACCCTCATCTCGGAAAAAAAGCAGCCCCCCTGCTGAACCAGTGTGACATTTCCATTCTCTGTGCTCTCTCTTCCGTGACCAAATCAGTGGCACATTTGCAGAGCCTCTACATACAATGCCTTGAGTGTATTGAAATATTTGTATTGCTTACTCAGTAATGGCATCATACCAGGGCCTGAAACAGTAAGCTCTTAAAAATAGAGGAACGCTAAGTCTTGTCCTTCAATCGGTTTGCATGTGCACTGCTCTGCTCGAGAGAAGTCGGTCACTGTCATTTGATCATATCCTTTTTTGGGCAAAAGAAAACTCTTATTATCGCGCCTGGTTTTATAATATTCTTCGAGAGATAGGTGCCATTCATATATTAGCCACTGTGGAATATCTTAATTCCCAGCACACAA
This sequence comes from Scyliorhinus canicula, assembly GCF_902713615.1. Lineage (NCBI taxonomy): Eukaryota > Metazoa > Chordata > Chondrichthyes > Carcharhiniformes > Scyliorhinidae > Scyliorhinus > Scyliorhinus canicula. The sequence goes on from NC_052165.1 coordinate 71,663,659, forward strand.
GGATACCCTATGAATGTGGTCAGGCACTCGTACTCTGATCACAGCTCAGTTTAAATGTCTGTGGATTTCTTAAACAGTTGTGGGGAATCCTGAAATTTTTTTTTTTAATTTTAGAGTACCCAATTCATTTTTTCCAATTAGGGGCAATTTAGTGTGGCCAATCCACCTACCCTGCACATCTTTGGTTTGTGGGGGTGAAACCCATGCAGACACGGGGAGAATGTGCAAACTCCACACGGACAGTGACCCAGGGCCGGGATTCGAACCCAGGTCCTCAGCGCCGTGAGGCTGCAGTGTTACCCACTGCGCCACCGTGCTGCCCTTTCATTGCTATATTAAACCACACATTTTAGCAGCAGGGATTGAATCAGCAAAAATGAACTGCTACATTTTCATCAAAACCCAGACACAAAGGCAATTATGCACAAAACTATTTGCATATTTGTTTAAAGGTACAGCCGAATAGGACTTTCACTTATACTGTTGGAAGGGGCGGAGCATCGCGAAAGTAGCGCCATCCCCGATTTAGAACATAGAACAGTACAGCACAGAACAGGCCCTTCGGCCCTCGATGTTGTGCCGAGCCATGATCACCCTACTCAAACCCACGTATCCACCCTATACCCGTAACCCAACAATCCCCCCCCCCTTAACCTTACTTTTTAGGACACTACGGGCAATTTAGCATGGCCAATCCACCTAACCCGCACATCTTTGGACTGTGGGAGGAAACCGGAGCACCCGGAGGAAACCCACGCACACACGGGGAGGACGTGCAGACTCCGCACAGACAGTGTCCCAGCCGGGAATCGAACCTGGGACCCTGGAGCTGTGAAGCATTTGTTTGGAAACTTGGTTTCTCCAGCCATTCGGCGAACGCGATTTTACCCATTGTGCCCATGTACACCGTGTTACTTAATTAGAGAATTAGGCATTATTAATATCAGAGCCTATCAACTGCATTCTTCTACATGCACTGCAAATCAGCTTGTGATGTGCCAAAAGCGAGGTATCAAATTAAAAAGTAAGACCTACACATTCACGACAACCGTTCACATCAATAGCATTGTCTAAAAAAAACACTTTACTTTTATCTCTGTTAATAAAGTTAAATGGTATCCAAGCACCATCAATGAGAGGTTACTATGGAACCAGAGATCCCTCAGTGCATCACACAACCCACATCAGGCCCCTCCATACACCGTTTCTTCCCCTCTGCCTTGCCATGGATGTCAGTCACTCTATCGTATCTCACCCGGGTTGTAATTCTTAGGTATGATGCTCAAGGGTGATTGCTGACAAACTATTTATCTTGGTGAAGGTGGGAGCGGGGTCGATGGCAGGAGGCGAAGAATATTGAGTTCACCCCCCCTTCTCATATTTTAAAAAAAATTTAGAGTACCCAATTATTTTTTCCAATTAAGGAGCAATTTAGAATGGCCAATCTACCTAGGCAGCAATGCTAACCACTGTGCCACCGTGCTTGCCCTCCCCCCTTCTCATATGATGTCCACAGCGGAGCAGGGTTGACTGGCACATTAGATCAGGAGCTGGGCACCATGGCTGCTTTCTGCCCTCTTCAAACCTGCAGGGACAGATTGCAGAATTTCTACCGCAGTCCCGAGTGAGATCAGCCAAAACGCAGCAAGGAGGCAGGGATCAAACCTGGCAGCTTCCGGTCTGGACATGCACGGGTACATGCCAGCTATCCAGATATTCAACAGGGGACACTGATCTGCAGTCAGTGACATGACAGCATCCAAAACGTGCGCTCTAGGTACACTCACACACCAGCAGGCTGGACCCTGCCAGCCTAATCCTAAAGAAGGAGTGCTTCACTTATCTACTGCCAGTCTGAATCAGGTGTCGCCGCTTCCCCCTTTGCAAGATAAACAGCACTTTTTATTACAAGCCAGCGTTAGTCACCCGAAATTAAGCAGAGCAACACACTGAGAGGTTTAATAAAAATACATCGACAGAGCTAAACTCTCCTACCAGCAATTACTAGATAGGCAGCATGAACATCAAACGATGCTGCTGCCCTGGGACCTGTTCTTGCTGCAAATGCTGGACGTACATAGCAGAGCTCTCAGCATCTGCCATGCGCGCGGCTGGCTGACTGTGTGAGCACAAGTTTATGAGCTCTCCCTGCAGAGGGACAACAGTGCTGCAGTCTCAACAGGCAGCAAAGGGGGAGACGTGAGGTGCAGAAAAGAGACTCATTCCAGGTAAGCCAGGTAAACACGGCCACATCGGGGTGCTGGGCGGGGATGGGGGGGTGAGACACCTGGGAAGTCCAAATTGCACACTCGTCTGCAATGCCAAATTAAATAAGTTCGGAGCCTTCAGAACAGACAACGCAAAGACACAAGGTACACTCTTTCGCACTTGAACCTTTACATCTGGGTGATGTGAAGTGGCCGTTGTTATTTAAGGTCAGGCTTGATGGTGATAGTCTCACAGAAACTATTGACTATGCTTACTGGGGATGAGGTGGATGGCTTGGGGTGAAATGGGTGGAGAGTATAACTGCAGCAAAGAGCATTTGGGCTGAATGGCCCATTTCTGTTCTGTACATTCTGTGTAATTCTACTCTCCTCAACACACAGCAACCACTGACAAGGCATTATTCAAGGCATGAAGGCATGCAAAGTATTGATATACAGTACAAGACGGCATAGACAATTTAAAAGAAAATTATCCTTTGGTTACAACTCGTTCCAAGGGTGCATTTTGTGATTAACGTGCCCTTCATGGAGCTTCACGAATAGGGAGCGCACGTTGGAAATTTCCATCCCCATCTGCTCCTGTAAATTTGACGGATGGGAAATCATCCGGGCCACGCTGACCTCCTGCACCCGAATTCCCGCATTGGGAGCCCCGATCCGAAGCTCCCGCCCAACTGTGTGTCTTGGCTCACTCAAGTATTGGAACAAAATCCGCAGACTGTCCCGCTGCTATCAGAGGTAAAAGAAACCGCAATGTAATTGGGAAGATAAATGAAGTCAGATGAAGTATGGCTGAGAAAATTAATTTGGTGGTGCGCGGGTGGAGGAGTGAGGTGGGGTGGGAGGACTGACGATAATAGATCATTTGTCATCACAAAGCTGGATGTATAATAGAAAATGGCTGCTGCCTAGTGATAAATTGTTAGGCCCATCGATCGGAGCCCTTCCTTTAACAACACTCCCTCCCCACCCCCTCCCACGGTGCCTCCCTCCACTGCAAATGAAGGTTATTAGTAATATTAACCAGCCAGAGTGGCAAAGCTTCACCCAGGGGTGGGGAAGGGGGACAAGAATTTGTAAGGACTAATTTGTCTAATGTGCGGCAACAAAGGGAATGGGCCTGTGCTGTGAATTAATTTGGCATCAATCACGGACTAACTGTCCTGACATGTGTGATGAGCATGGGCCTGATCCAGCCCTCCAGTCTGTGGAGACAGCTGCGCTGATAATAACCTCTAGAAGGCTTATCTTCCAGCAGTACGAAGCAGTATCTCCCTCTCTGCTACATCTTATATATAAAGATTTCTTGAATGACCCTGCCAGTTTGATCATAAGGCACTGTTGCAGAGGGTCGAAAACACAAAGAACAGCTTTTATAGTTTATTCAAATTCAACACCAGGAAAATTTATATGTTATGCAGGAATTGCCTTCAATTTTTATATTGAATAATAACACAGAATAATATTGGCAATTGGGTTCATAGTAACATAAATATCATTCCTGCCTCCTCCACAAAGATTTATAAGCTGGTCCCAGAATTTCATATAGAATACCCTTTCACTACATTTACATTGTGAAGGAACAATGGTCGCGATTCTCCGCACCCCACGCCGGGTGGGAGCATCGTGGGAGAGCCGGACGAATCAGGCCACGCCGCCCTGGCACCCCCCGTGATTCTCCCACCCCCCCAAAAATGGCGTGTCGCGTTTTTCGACAGGCCGCACAGAGAATCGCCGCTCGCCGTTTCTCACGGCGACTGGCAATTCTCCGGCCCAGGTGGGCCGAGCGTCCTGCCGAACCCGAACGGTTCACGCCGGCGCCAACCACACCTGGTCGCTGCCGGCATGAACAGCGCGCGACTGGTGAGTGTGGGGCCTGTGGGGGGCGGAGGGAGGATCAAGCACCACAGACGTGCTCAGCAGATGTCTGGCCCGCGATCGGTGCCCACCGATCGTCGGGCCGGTGTCTCTAAAAGACGCACTCTTTTCCCTCCGCCGCCCCGCAAGATCAAGCCGCCATGTCTTGCGGGGCAACAGAGGGGAAGACGGCAACCGCGCATGCGAGGGTTGGCGCCGGCCAACCTGTGCATGCGCGGCTGACGTCACTTCGGCGCCGTCGGCCGCGTCATTCCCAGCGCGCCGCTTTGACGCAAGCATCAAGGCAGGGCGCTCGGAATTCACGCGCCGCCACTCCTAGCCCCCCGGGGGTGGGGGAATAGGGGGCGAGGAGCGGACTCTGACGCCGGAGTGAAACACTCCGGGTTTCACTCCAGCGTCGGCACTTAGTCTCCCGTTGGGAGAATCGCGCCCAAGATTTCTGCTAAATTATTCAATCCCCTTTTATAAGGCTTTGCAAAGGGGAGAGATGCTGGAAACGCACAGATCTATAAAAGTCTGAAACACCCGAGCAGAGTAGCATCGTATATTCAGAATTTCCTGATGTTATTTCAGATGTAACTCAAGGTTTTGAGAAGTGATTGAGATTAATATTTTGTGAAGCGTGGTTCTGAACAGACATTCGTTCACTGCGCCAGTTCACAGCTTTCTTGCCGTTGACCTAGCCAATGTTAGTGGCATGATACATCTGAGCATAACTCTTGTGCGCAATTCCCAGCACAACCTTTCACCCAACGTAAATGTTCACACAGACGCACGGCCTGAAGCTCACACATTAGCACATACTAATGTACATATGCATGCATAAGCATGCTCAACTACGCCCTGCATGGTCAATATTATGTCTGGTTAAGTGTCTTTCACCAACTCGACCACTGATTTGAGGGAGCCAGTGTTTACGTTCCACTTCCAATTAATGTTGAGTTGCATCTTCAAAAGTTGTATTTCTTTGCAAGTTACAGAAGCCCACGATGTTGTGCCGAACTAGTCTGAAACTAAGATTAAATCAACCTACTTCCTCATTCTAGTGCACTCTATATGCCTATCCAATGACCGCTTGAAAGTTCCCAAAGTGTCCGACTCCACTACCATAGCGGGAGTGGGTTCCATGCCCCAACCACTTTCTGAATAAAGAACCTACCTCTGATATCCCTTCTACATATTCCACCATGAATCTTATAGTTATGCCCCTTTGTAACAGCTACATCCACCCGAGGGAAAAGTCGCTGAATGTCCACTCTATCTATCTATCCCTTTCATCATCTTATACACCTCAATTAAGTCACCTCTCATCCTCCGTCGCTCCAATGAAAAAAGCCCTAGCTCCCTCAACCTTTCCTTATAAGACCCACCCACCAACCCAGGCAGCATCCTGGTAAATCTCCTTTGCACCCTTTCCAATGCTTCCACGTCCTTCCTATAATGAGGTGACCAGAACTGCACACAATACTCCAAATGTGGTCGAACCAAGGTCTTGTAGAGTTGCAGCATAACCTCATGTCTCTTAAACTCAATCCCCCTAATAATAAATGCAAAAACACGATAGGCTTTCTTCACGGCTCTATCCACTTGGGTGGCAACTTTCAGAGATCTATAGACATGAACTCCGAGATCTCTCTGCTCATCCACATTCTTCAGAACCCTGCATTTAACCATGTGATCCACATTCAAATTTGTTCTTCCAAAATGAATCACCTCACACTTATCAGGGTTAAACTCCATCTGCCACTTTTCAGCCCAGCTCTGCATCCTATCAATGTCTCTTTGCAGCCTACATCAGCCCTCCACATTATCCACTACTCCACCAATCTTGGTGTCATCAGCAAATTTACTAACCCAATCTTCAACTCCATCATCCAAGTCATTGATAAAAATCACAAATAGCAGAGGATCCAGCACTGATCCCTGTGGTGCACCGCTGGTGACTGGGCTGCAGGATGAAAATTTACCATCTACCACCACCCTCTGTCTTCTATGTGATAGCCAGTTACTTATCCAATCGGCCAAATTTCCCTTTATGCCATGCCTCCTTACTTTCTGCATGAGCCGACCATGGGGCATCTTATCAAACGCTAATTTGTTCCAGATTCTCCAGCAGGGCGGGAAGATCAGGCAGCACAATTGACCTCAGTGCCCATGGTTTGGGGCAGGAAGAAGACAACCTGCTCTGGATCACCTGCTCGCGCATGTGGACTTTGGATACGACGGGGATCGGGATCGACTGTGACGCCCTTTTTGGTCGAACAGCCTGCAGGTATACACTGCAGAGGCTCAAAACAGAAATCAACTCACTAATGTGGGAGAGGTACTGGACGTAACCATGGGACCAGCTTTCAGCTCGGGCTAGGGCCTTCAGAAGAGAGGGGAAATTAACAAAAGTGAGATATTTCAAAGCTTCTGAAGGGATGACAGCTGATTTCTGCGATCCTGCCCTCTTCCTTGACGAAACACATTTAAAATGCCACGCCCTTTCCAGACCGAGTAAAAACGTGATGATCAAATTCAATTGTCATTAGATCTACCTTATTTGCAGGCCTAGCCTGTATTAAGGAGATGCAGGAAGGCCTGTCCGATGTTTCACTCAGAATACATAAATAATCATTTATTATAATACTATTTACAGTTTTTGATCAAGCTTCTGAAAAATAGAGCGAGATCCTGTAGTGGCAACAGTGCTCCATTCATATATTGGTGTTTGCACAGTACAAATGGTAGGATACCGCCCCACCCCCGGCTTTGAGAAGCTGTTTGATGTTCTTTCTGCCACCAGTATTGACACAAGGTTCATATTTTCACCCAGCAGATCTTTGCATTTTGAAAAGGTCAGGTCTCATGTCTCTCAACAACTCCGCTTTGATGAAGTCTCCCCTGCCAATGTCATGTTTAATCTCCTCCTCGTTTATGCATCTCTCTCCATGTCACCAGCAGACAGAAAAGGTGTCAGCCTGTGGCTCAGTTGGTAGCACTCTCTCACCTCTCGTGCCAGGCGGCTTCAAACCTCACTCATAGAATAGAATAGAATCCCTACAGTGCAGAAGGAGGCCATTCAGGCCATCGAGTCTGCACCGACCGTGCAAAAGAGCACTTAACATATCCCTGTAATCCCACCTAACCTTTGAACACTAAGGGACAATTTATTATGGCCAATCTACCTAAACGGCACATCTTCGGACTACCGGAGCAACCAGAGGAAAACCACACAGTCACCCAAGGCCGGAATTGAACCAGGGTCACTGCCGCTGTGAGGCAGCAATGCTAACCACTGTGCCACCCACTAAAGAACTGAGGGCATCCTCCAGGCTGGCACTCACCTGCAGAAAGTGCTGCACTTTTGGAAGTGCCGTCATTCAGATATTAAACCGAGGCTCCGTTTATCAGTTCAGTCCAGTGTCATAACATTCCGCTGCACTATCGATTGAAGAGTAGGCAAATGCTGGCAGTGCCCTGACATATAGCCCTCAACTAACTCCATCCTGAACATATTACTTGGTGATTTATCACTGCACCGTGAGGAAGCTTGTTCCACACAAATTGGCTGCCATGCTTCCTACATGACCACTGTGATGACACTTCAGGAGTACTTGATTGTTTGTAAAATGCTTTGAAATGTCCTGAAAGGCACCATATAAATGCAGTAACATGCTTTAATGGGGTCCGGGATAATGAAGGTGGATTTGGGAGAGTGGTTGGGCAGATTAATAAACTTCATTTCTTATCTGTGCCACACCTGGCAGTGCGGGCCACCTGAAGCAGACAAGAGTTAGTCCTCAAAAGTCCAAACGGTGAAGCGTTTTGGCTTGCCTCAGGTGACCCGATTGTCTGGGCAGCCAATGTGTTCTGTGGGAGTTTTCGGAAAGCAGGGGACAAGACTCCCAAACCTGAGGCAGTTTCCAAATGATAAAACCGCCTTCTATTTGGGAAGGTTTGGGAGGTGGGGGGCTACATTTGGTTGGGGGAGCAGGTTCCAACGGCATCCTTTGCAACAAGAGCCAAATGTGTCAGTCAAACAGTATTGACATCGGAAGGGTATGAGAAGCTGATAACGGCCCACTTCGCCCCGCTGTTCAATGATAAAAGCTGTGTTTGAGTACAAAGGTACGGAGCAGGGAAGCAGCGTGGTGAGGAATGACATAGAATTTACAGTGCAGAAGGAGGCCATTCGGCCCATCGAGTCTGCACCGGGTGCTCCTGGAAAGTGCACCCTACCCAAGGTTAACACCTCCACCCTATCCCCATAACCCAGTAACCCCACCCAACACTAAGGGCAATTTTGGACACTAAGGGCAATTTATCATGGCCAATCCACCTAACCTGCACATCTTTTGGACTGTGGGAGGAAACCGGAGCACCCGGAGGAAACCCACGCACACACGGGGAGGATGTGCAGACTCCGCACAGACAGTGACCCAAGCCGGAATCGAACCTGGGACCCTGGAGCTGTGAAGCGATTGTGCTATCCACAATGCTACCGTGCTGACACTTGATGGAAATGGGCCATTTCTTTTCCACTGAAAGCATTCACTGTCAGTATGAAGTAACAGGTATGGTGCGTCTGGGTTTTGACATCATTCTATTGGCAGCTTGAATTTTTGATTGAAGTGGAAATAGGAAATATGAAAGGAAAATTTATCAGAGGTGAACGGACAGACATTCCCTCAGAGCTGTGGTGTTGATAATAGGACACAATTACATCGCAGTTGTAAATCTTTCTCCTTGTTTTCCTCCAATTCTCTCTCACCATCGCATTGATAACATGGTAAATATACCTCTTAACCTGAACCTCTCACTCTCCCAAAGCTGACAATTAACAATCCGACAGTCACCGTTTTTTCCTGAAAATTCACTGCGTTGAAGTCGAGACTGATCGTTTTGTCGCCCATTCTAAATCTTCCCCAGGATTTCAGAAATATCCAATGCCTCGGTTCCGTCAAGTCAGTCAACTGGTCATTCTGCCCTTCTTCAAACCGCCTTCGGGCTTCTGAAAACTGAAGCTCGAGGTCGCCTAATAATTGTTTCCCACCCCAGTCTTATCGAGCTCCAGTCATTGTCAACGTTTTGAGGTTCCCTGCCATCTGGGCAGTGGCTTTTCACCTTGGCTTTAAAAGAAAGTAGAAGATAAATATTCAGAGGAGGCTGCAAATTTAACGAAAACAATTACTCCATAGTGAGTGCGTGAAAAAAGAGCAGCTACCTTATCATGTTTGCATCAATGGCAAGATCACTGGAGCCAATATCTCATGCTGTGCTTATCTTCAAAACTTTTTTGTTCTCGAACAATATATATGTACACATTTAGACAGTGTACGGGGGCCCTGCGAGCTATCAGCATGCTGCACAGCGAAGCATTAATTAAACACCAAAGTGAGGGATTGAGTGAGTGGCAGATATTGCCAGCTTGGGTGGTGATAAGGAGTAGGCTTGTGGGGGAACGCCTGAGTCTCGAGCAATCTGCATTGTTCCATCCTTCAGCTCTGGCAGCAGAAGAGAAGGCTGATTCATTGATAACCAGTCCGTCTGAGCCATGTCTCACAACCAGATATCTGACCTGAGCTGCCTATCAGTTCATCAGTATTTAGCCAGATGTGAATCAATGCGGCCTCTGTCATTTTTACAACTATTGAATAATTGACACTAATGTGCAAGACTTCAGCCACTGCCACAAATATTCCGTGTTCAATATGGGGTTTTACAAGGCTTAATTAAAAGCAATAAAAAATATATTGCAATAAGATTGCACTATTAAAATCTCGTATCATCGTCCAGAAATGAAAGGAATTATATGCTGTAATCATATTAAACCATATAAAATCAATCTCTCGTCTCCATTCAGGTCACTTTAAAAAATAATAATGAGTGGATAGGAAGCCACGACACAAACACAGTTTGCAGGAGTTCCTATTTTAACTAATTTATTTCTTTGCACTTGAGAATATTTTATTGGCAAAAACGGTCAACATTAACAAAGATTTGAAAATCAACTACATAACAGTCCACATATCACACTAACCAGCAAACAACAAGGAAACGTTGCCGTTCCATTTTGGTACCAACGCAAAGATATATCATTAGCAGCTTAAATTCGAGGCATAATTGGGACAGCTGACAGAGCGCCAATTAGGAGCCCAATTGTCAGCAACGAGAAAGAGAACATGTCAGTCGGCCACGTCGGGATCACGACTCCAAATTCTCAAGAAGGGAAGGCAATTAGAGCTGCACGGTTTCAAATTTAAACACCGCAACTCAGACATTCTTGAGGCAAGGGAAAGGCGACAATTCGCCTCTCTCCTCAAGTCAGAAGTCTGCCTTCAATATCTGAAAAAAAAACTAACATACCTGCATTTTCCCCTCGCCTCCTCGCACATTTCAACGTTTCGCAACAGCCAACAGGAAAGACATCTTCCAGGCTGAGCATTACTGGGTCACAACACAAGAACCCAAGATCTCCAGAAGGGAAAAAAACCCAGTAAAATTCATGTTTCTTAATCTGAAAGCAAAGTGTTGGAAAATGCTAACATTACCAAATTGGCCGTGTCCCATCGCACCTCTGGCAGATATTAAACCCCAGCAAGTACCAAGCTCAAGACCATGAAGAATAAAAGTAGATAATTCAGCCCTTTGGACCTGCTTTGCCACTTAATGAGATCATGGCAAATTAATTCAATGCAAATAATGTTTTGACTCAAATTAGCTTACAGCCGCAGTCTCAAATTGCCTATTCCATCACCTTCAGCCTTGTACCCTTCATGATAATGCTGCAACTGTTAACTTGCTTGACCACTCCTTGACATCAAAGTCCAATGCACCTTCTCCAACAAAACTAGTACAGTCCATCCATCCCCCACTTTGCTTCCTTAAGTTCGAGGATTGCAAAAGTTCTAACCTTGGCAGACCACTGGTTCAGTCACCCAAGGTCATTTCTGGTTTAACCTTATCAAGCTACAGCATACGGAGCTTCATGCCGCTACCAAAATCAACCCATTACTCTTAAAATCACCCAGAAGGTCAGGGAGAGTCCATGCTTTTTTTTCAACAAGCAACAGCTCCTTACAGCTCTTCCCCCAACCATCCATCCTCAACTCAATCATCACATTCAAGACCACCTATGCAGCTAACTTAATTCCATCATCTCTTCATTATTGCCCACTGGCTGCCTCTAGCTCTGAACATTTTACCTCTGCAATTGTTTTCTTCATCTTTCCCCTCTTCCTTGTCCAAGCTCATATCTTCTGGACCAACATTCCTACAACTTCCTACTGAATGCAATACAACTTAACTTATGTTCCAAATCTCAAACTCTAACTGATATCATTATTGGTCCCCTCCTCTCAGGAACCATCCCTTCCTTCATCAACACCTCCTCACAACCACACATAATTCTTTTGTCTTCACCAACTCTTTTTTTTCATTAATTTATTTTTGAAATATTTTTTTAAAAATATAAATTTGAAGTACCCAATTCTTTTTTTTCCAATTAAGGAGCAATTTAGCCTGGCCAATCCACCTACCCAGCACATCTTTGGGTTGTGAGGGTGAGACCCAAGCAGACAATGGGAGAATATGCAAACGCCACACGGACAGTGGCCCGGAGCCGGGATCGAACCCGGGTCCTTGGCGCCGTGAGGCAGCAGTGCTAACTACTGCACCACCATGCCCCCCCCCCCCCCCCCCCCCCTCATCTCCACCAACTCTTATTTCCGATCTCAATTTCCTTTCCAAGGCTTTTAGGTACACTTTCACCCCTGAGATGTGCTCTGTTTGAATCCACACCAACCTGGCTTCAGCCCTTCCCACTGAAAAAAGCCTTTAACAAAGTCACATCCATTTTTAATGATAATGTCAGTGGTGCATTATCAGTCCTCATCCTCTCTGAACTCTCTGTAATATATGATACAACTGACCAATTCATTCTCCTCTATCTGTCAGCTTCACACAAACGCGCTTTTTTCGATCTGAATGTAGTTACAGAATCACACCTGGAGCCACCCCCATGCCCCAAACCTGTTCCTCACCTATTGGATTCCCTTGGGTTCAGCTTTCTTTGTAAACCAATATTGCTCAGTTCTACCTCTCCACCACATCTCCCAACCCAGTATCTGTCTTAGTGCTGTTTAATTGCTTGTTCCACAATTACTCTTGGATAAGTCTGAACTTCCTCCAACTCAACGTTGGGTAAAACTGAAGTCATCACCTTGAGCCCTACCATAATCTACATTGTTTTTCCATTCACATCGAATTTCAAGATGCAGAAAGTTTTCTCCTCAGGCACGGAATGCAAGAGTTAGCTGAAGTCAGACACTGTTACACTCTTTAATCATTAACATAATGAAAGATTACTTTGGTCATGAGGTGAAGCCAGTGACATGTATTGAATAATTAATATAATATTTCATTGTTTATTACCTTTGTATAGTTTGTGGAATTATCCAAGTTTTACTTAGTAATACACAGGTCTTATAGTATAATACAGTCAGGTCAACCAATGTTCCTATCTTTGAAATAAAGATATAAGTGGGAGAATGATTTTGTACAGAGAGTGAAAGGAGCTTATTCAATCAACACTTTTATTAAACTTGCAACTTCTCTCTTATTTCCAAATACCTCAAGAAAACAAAATCTCGGTTACCAAGGGGACATGCAGCTATTTCCCTCCCCTGAATCATGCAAAAAGAACAAATTTGTTTTTCAAAATATACTTTACTCATAAAATCTCAGAGTACACTATAGGACCATTCAAAATTGATATTATATAAGGTGCAAACCAAATCAGATTCTTCCAACACTCAAAAGTCACTCACAACATTTATATTTAATATTTATCAAAGTCATTAGATCTGAACATACGGCCCCAGGGTTTCTTCACAGTTTCCAGTCCCTCGGTCTACTGTGGTTTGAAGGGCTTTTGACAGCGACCTTTCCCCAGCTACCCCAAGCTTTAGTGCGTCCCTCAGCACGTGGTCCTGGACCTCGGAACGTGCCTCGTTTGCAACACTGGGTCGTGGAGAACTCTCAGCTCTGCAAGAGCAACACGTTTCGGGCACGCAACGAAGCATCTTTCATCTTCGAGCTGCGGCCGATGTTTCCGGGGTGAGCAATTCAGCAAAGGCGTATTTGGGAAAGATTTATGCAGTAGAACATTCTGTAGAAGAAGAGATGGACAGTAAAATTCTACTTTTTGATTTGTAATTGGGAGAGTGCGTGACGTAGTGCCCCCCTCCCACAATATCCTGCATTTGGGAATGTCACAGGCCTTTATCCAGGCTCCTGAATGACATGTTGATCAAAGTGTCTGGGTGTAAATAGTTCCTGAGGTTACAGAAGTCATGGGCTCGATTCTCCGTCGCCGGGATCCTCCATTTCACCAGCAGCGCACTCACACCTGCGGATTTCCCGACGGTGTGGGGGTGCCCACAATAGAAAACCCCATTGGCCAGCTGCCGGGACCCAAAATCCCGCTGCCGACGGGGGTGCGCCGCATCAGAAAACGGGTGCGGCGGGATGGAGAATCCAGCCCCATATGGGAGTTCTTTCTTTCCCATTAGGCAGAGGACATGATCCTGTAAGGGACAAGGGCGGAGGTGAATTTGGTGCAGCCATTGTACAGATTTGTACCAGGTAATGTATGTGCCAGTCTAATGCCATGTCTCTTAAAGAGGCAACTCAGACAAGGAAGCTGCTGCTTGGTTGCCAGCACTGCATGTAGAAGCAATTACTGGAGCACCAGGAGAAGAGAGGAGGCCCTGAGGTTCGTGGAGGGGGTGATGGATTGATGGATGTGAACAGGAGGTTAGATACGCGGGGAAGGGGGGCAATCAAAGGACAATCATTCTGTGGTACTGTGCCCCTTTTAGGGGGCGAGTCTGGGAGGATCCTGTGCCCCATTTCGGCCAATAGGACCGGACTCCTGGGGCTGAGCGTGCGTTTTACTGTAAATTAGGAGTTGGAGCTGTGGAGTATGATAGCCTTTATCTCACTCTTTGTATATAGTTACTCAGCTTAATAACCCATTTATTCGTTGATCTATTTGGTGGTGCCAGTCTTTCAAGCAATGGAGACATGAGGAGAACCTTCCCACGCAGTCAGTGGAATACCATGCTTGAGAGTGTGGTGGAGGCAGGATCAGTGACATTCAAGAGAAAACTGGACAATTATCTGAAAAGGAAGAATGTGGAGGGGTCGAGGCAATGAGTGAAATACTCATTCAGAGAACTGGTGCAGATACAAATGGCCTCCTTCTGTCCTAAAACAATTAAGTCTATAATCCACCGCACAAACATCCTCTCACATTCCCTTCACTTATCCATCTGTTGTACCTAAGCAACCAGAACTCAGGTCTGTCATTCAGGTGGTTCAGCTCAGTCTCACATACCCACCAATGATGTCAACCTCCACATTCCTCAAGCTATTCAACTAAGGCAGGCACATTACCCAAGCACTGTGGAACACAATCCCTGACATGCTTCCCCCCATCGCCCGCTCTTTCAGGGAGAAGTCACACACAATCACAGGGAGTAGAAGAGAAACAGTGGACGCAGTCTTCCACCATCCAAGCTGTAGTCACTGGGGTACCACTGCACCAGAGCACTAAGACAGAAAAAGGCACCTCTGCAAGATAGGCACAAGGGTAAAAAGTTAATTTTTTTATTAAAGAATTTTTTTTTAATGTAAATTGCTCAATTATTTTTTGTTCCCAATTGAGGGGAAATTTAGCGTGGCCAATCCATCTAGCCAGCACATAGAACATAGAACAGTACAGCACAGAACAGGCCCTTCAGCCCTCGATGTTGTGCCGAGCAATGATCACCCTACTCAAACCCACGTAACCCGTATACCCGTAACCCAACAATCCCCCCATTAACCTTACACTACGGGCAATTTAGCATGGCCAATCCACCTAACCCGCACATCTTTGGACTGTGGGAGGAAACCGGAGCACCCGGAGGAAACCCACGCACACACGGGGAGGACGTGCAGACTCCACACAGACAGTGACCCAGCCGGGAATCGAACCTGGGACCCTGGAGCTGTGAAGCATTGATGCTAACCACCATGCTACCGTGAGGCCCATCTTTGGGTTGTGGGAGTGACACCCATGCACACATGGGAAGAATGTGCAATCTCCACACGGACAGTGGCCCGGGGCCGGGATCGAACCCGGGTCCTCGCCGCTGTGAGGCAGCAGTGCTAACCAATGCAAACCTTTGCCGCCCTTTTATGAAAGATGTTACGGCACAGATTTAGTTTATGTCTCTTATTCCAGGATTGGATGCAAGACGCGGCTCTGATTGGGTACAGAGACTAATGTTGTGGTTAATAGATGAAGTTGTTCTTGTCACAGTCAAAATTCTAAAGGCCAGAGAGAAGCTTCAGGTGTTGAAGGCGGCAGCTCCAGCCCGCTAACATTAATTAGGGAAATTACTGGGATGCAAATGAGGATCCAGCTGGCAACTTGCATAACGCCTCAAACTCACAAGTTGGCGAGCAGGGCAGTAGGAGGCTTCAGACATGAATTAACACAATCCACAGAATGTGAGAGTCAGGTGCGACATTCACAGCATCAGCTAAGTAGCAACAACTTGGCTTTCAAACTAAGACAGATTTTGGATGCTATTTCCAATTAAAATTCAAAACTGAAAATTAACTGTGATTTATTTCTCCCCCCACTCAAACAAAAAGTTTTAAAGTATATCAACTACGCAGTGAATTATCATAATTATTGAATTCAAAAATCCTTTAGATGTTATGCATGTGAAAGATACTCATAATAGCCTGTTTCTCAGAACAGAAATATCATAGCAGGAGTGAGCCATTCAGCCCGATCCCTGACCCGGATTGTGACCCGCGCAGCCTCTCTATGTGGGCGTCTGTGGGTGGCACGTGGTGCAGTGGTTAGCACTGGAACTACAATGCTCAGGACCCGGGTTCGAATCCCGGCCCTGGGTCATGCGTGGGTCTCATCCCTACAACCCAAAAATGTGCAGGGTAGGTGGATGGGCCACGTTAAATTGCCCCTTAACTGGAAAAAATATTGGGTACTCTAAATGTTTAAAAATGAAAAAATAAATATGGCCCCCCCCAGCCGGAATGATTGTTCCAAACAATCACAGCTTGGTATGGAGCCTGCTCTTCCCAAGACCACAGGAAACTACAAAAGGTTGTGAATGTAACCCAGTCCACCATGCAAACCAGGCTCCCATCCATTGACTCTATCTATAATTCCCGCTGCCTCGGAAAGGCAGCCAGCATAATTAAGGACCCCACGCACCCCTGACATACTCTCTTCCAACTTCTTCCGTCAGGAAAAACATACAAAAGTTTGAGGTCACGTACCAACCGACTCAAGAACAGCTTCTTCCCTGCTGCCGTCAGACTTTTGAATGGATCTACCTCGTATTAAGTTGATCTTTTCTCTACACATTGCTATAACTGTAACATTATATTCTGCAGTCTCTCCTTCCTTCCCTATGTACGGTATGCATTGTTTGTACAGCATGCAAGAAACAATACTTTTCACTATACTAATATATATGGCAATAATAAATCAAACCAAACAAATCAAATATTAAATCAAAATGCTCCAAATGCCAGTGAGGTTGATGAATTCTGCAGGGTGCGGCTCCTCCAATCACAAGCCATTCCTTTCCTGTGATTGCTTCTGATAGGCTTTGTAGTAAGCCTATCAGCAACAAACATGGGAGAGAACCAGGCTATATTAGTGGACCAGAGCAATGCTTTGCAAACTGTGTTTCGAGCGACCCACGTTTACAGAATGGCCGACTATCGCGACCCATGGCACATTCACAAACGATTCTCCACAATTACATTTAAAAAGTCACACTCATTGTTGGCACCTCTGTATTATTAAATGTAAATTTGTAAATTGACCTGCTGTTTCACCTTAAACGACAGCTCCACCCTGACACCTTGCTAAAGGGTGTAACTCAGGATTATTTGATTTCTTCACACCCATTCCCATTGTTAGCATTTGGAAAATTTCATGCAAGCGCTGGAACGATTAACAGGTTCAGTATTGCACAGTTTAACAACGTCATGTTCACGCGTTCAAAACCTAACACGACCTCGGATAGGAAATTAAACTCAAAACTTCAACTTTGGAACAGGAGCCTAACTGTTGAATGAAAAACGCGGTCAGACAGAATGTCACTGGATGTCTGTCAGCACCATTTCCTAGGCAACAGACCAAAAGCATGCTTAAAAAAAAAGTGCTGGGCCCAGCTCAGCTGCCCAATATGCAAAACGTGCAGACACATTCCATTCCACACACCTGCAACATTTTACCGGCTTCTGTATACATGAGTATAGTTTAGTCACCAGCTGATGTCATCTTTGGCGAACAATTCAGGCCCTGATAAAGGTAGATGCAAAAGTCCTTGTTGTAGAGGAACCGATTCAGCTGATGGAGTCCGTGTAGCCGCATGGCAGAGACGGATGCTTGGGGCGAGTATCTGGGAAGAGGAGGTGGTTAGCGGCGGGTGGCGTGATGAGAAAAAGAATCCGCCTTGAAAGACAAGAGCCCCGGTGTGGAGAGACAATTTGGAAGTGGAAGGAGTGGACATAGGGCTGAAGATGGCTATTTGCCCAGCTTAACTGAGAGAATGGTACAAGACGCACGGCGTTTGTTCGTGACATACTGAACTTAAGAAATAATACCACACTGAACTCAAGAAATAATACAGATCCTGACGCTGAACATAGTAGCAGGAAATGCCACCCAAATAGAATTATACAGGTTTTTGGCTGCTCACTGCCCAACTACACTGTGGCCCAGAGAGACAAGGAAGTCCGGTTTCTTCATCAGCCTCGTGCGGTCATACACTCTAATGCAGTGAGAATTTACCCAGAGAGAAAACGGTAAACATGGTCAGGCGATATTTGGGGGTCATTTTGGTGACCTTTTGGCGACCCATGCTAGACCATCTGGCGTCCTATCTGCTGGCCGCGACCCCATTTTGAAAATCAATGGACCAGAGAACACCAGCAACTGTGAGTATATGGAGATAGAGACTCTGGGGTGCGTGAGGTCTCCAATCCCCATTCTTTCTCTAGCTCTTGCTGCCGATCCCTGGTTCTCCCTACTTAATAATCTTTCTAATCTTTATTATTGTTACAAGTAGGCTTACATTAACACTGCAATGAGGTTACTGTGGTAAGCCCCTAATCGCAGCGTTCGACGCCTGTTCGGGTACACAGAGAGAAAATTCAGCATGTCCAAATTACCTAACAGCACGTCTTTCAGGACTTGGGGAGAAAACCGGAGCACCCGGAAGAAACCCACCCAGGCACGGGGAGAACGTGCAGACTCCGCACAGACAGTGACCCAAGCTGGGAATCGAACCTGAGACCCTGGCGCTGTGAAGCAACAGTGCTAACCGTGCCGTCCGAGCTCTGCCCATTTTCCCACAGCTCCTGGTGCTTTCCCCTCAGACCCTGCACGCCGCTTGCCGAGTGCTCATATTTGGGCTCTGCCAGGCTTTCGGTCTTTCTCCAGGTTTCTCTTCCGCTCTCACCTATACCCTCTTCACCAATTTAGTGAGTCAATGAGAGTGAAAAAGGGTGAGGCTGGGTAAATGAGGATGAGGGTCCTTTGGCAAGGGTGGGGGATTAGGTTGAGGGTGGATGGGTGAGGGTGAATGAGTGAGGTTGAGAGAGTGAGGGTGGATGAGTGAGGGTGGGAGTGGGGGATCAGGTTAAGCGTGGATGGGTAAGGGTGAGTGAGTGAGGGTGAATGAGTGATGGTGGATGAATGAGGGTAGATGGGTAAGGGAATGAGTGGGGGATTAGGTTGAGGGTGGATGGGTGAGGGTAAGTGAGTGAGGGTGGGTGAGTGAGGATATGTAAGTGAGGGTTGATGAGTGAGGGTGCGGAGTGAGGGTGTGTGCGTGAGTGCGGGTGGGTATGTGAGGTTACGTGAGTGAGAGTTGGTTAGAAAAGAATCCCAAGTTAGAGAAATGTGATCAGATTAAACAATACATCAAGTCAAAAGGAGACATTAAGAAAGTGGGGGATAATCTGACCAAAATATTTTAAAGGGAATGTTTTAAAGGAGTGGGGGGGGGGGGTACTCGGGCAAAGAGATTTATGCAAGAAAGACGTGCATTTATGTAGTTTTAATCACCTCAGAACATCTCAGATTGCTTTGTCGCCAGTGACGTGCAGATATGATGTTTATGGCCAAAAAGCATACACAGCAAGATCCCACCACTGGAAAGGTATTTTGATTAAAATGGAGGGATAAACATTGGCCAGGATACTGGGGAAACTCCTTCCCTGGACCTTTTACATTCACCCAAGGTAGCAGACAGGGCCTAGGTTTAATGTCTAATCCAAAAGAGATATCTCAAACAGTTAGTTCAGCACTGCGTAAGATTGTAAGGGAGAGAAATTCAGGAGCTTGGGGACCAAGCAGCTGAATGGAAGGCTGTCAATGGCGGGGTTAAGCATATTAAACCTCAGCATGTATTTTGTTATGAAAAGCACTCACAACCCAGTTGGTTAGCACTGCTGCCTCACAGTTCCAGGCACCCGGGATCGATTCTAGTCTTGGGTGACTGTGTGGAGTTTGCATATATTCCCCCAGTGTCTGTGTGGATTTCTTCTGGGGCTCCGGTTTCCTCCCACAGTCCAAAGATGTAGAGGGTTGGTGGATTTTCTATGCTAAACTGCCCTCAGTGTGCAGGTTAGGTTTTGGGGATAGGTGGGGTGGACTGGGCAGACTCGATGGGCCGAATAGCCTCCTTCTGCACTGTGGGGATTCTATGGTGCTATTTGATTTTTGCATTCTCTGGTGCTGAAAAGATTTACTTGGAAGAGATTCAAAGGGACTTAATTTTTCCTTATGTAAGTGCAGCTTTGAGTTTCTGTTTACACAAGTAATTATATTGTGAGGTTGCCCTTAAGCTTTCGTCAATGCAAAGGGAGTCTGAGCGAGGGATCTGTGTCAGATAAAGCACTGCAGGCTATGAGTGTACAACTGGCACAGCACCCCCCCCCCCCCCCCCCCCCCCACCCTCACAACGAGAATCAACATGCTACTATTAAAGTCTGCTGTGAACCAGGTCGCAATTAGCGACAGCACCAGGGCTGATTGCTATATTATTAGCGGGCTTCTAATTGCCCGCTATATCATATTTCAAAAAATGGCTTGTACACGCCAGTGCAATTTAGGTAGGTCCAGCTGAAACTTTGCACCTCAGTCCCCTGCTCCAAAATGCGTTAACTCTTCAACAGTGGAGCTGAACACTCGGCAGTCTAATCATAGTCTGCAGTCCTAGGCAAAGGGAAAAAATGATAGAATTTACACAGGAGCACCTTTTGGCTCAGTGAAATAGATCGTATTGTTACTCGGTATAAACCTATCCCTTCTCCATTCCCTCAGTTGTGACCTTTATCTGGCATTATGTTATGTAGCAATCTCTTCCAGTCCCTGAAGGCACAATTGCAAAGCACTAACTTAGTGGTCAATTTGTTTGCTGTAACACATGTTTTCCCAATGGAACTGCACTCAAAACGTTGTTTCTTCCTACCTCATAGCGTGGCCCTGTGGCTGCACTCCCAGCCTCCGTTAGAAGATCGAGTGCTCAAGCCCCACTGCAGGAACTGAGCTCCTTCAGGGTGATGCTGTTGGAAATACTGGAGGAGACGTTAGTCTGTCTGCTCAAGGAAGAAGTAGCACGGTAGCACAATGGTTAGCACAGTTTCTTCACGGTCCCAGGTTCGATTCTCGGCTTGGGTCACTGTCTGTGCTGAGTCTGCACGTTTTTCCTGTGTGTGCGTGGGTTTCCTCCGGGTGCTCCGGTTTCCTCCCACAGTCCAAGGATGTGCAGGTTAGATGGATTGGCCATGCTAAATTGCCATTAGTGTCCAAAAGGTTGGGTGGGGTTACTGGGTTACTGGAATGAGGTGGAGGTGTGGACTTAAGTGGGGTGCTCTTTGCAAGAGCCGGTGCAGACCCGATGGGCTGAATGGCTTCCTTCTGCACAGTAAATTCTATGATTCTTATGATTCTATAAATGGAAAAGGTCGTATTGCACGAAGAGCATAGGGATCCTCTCAGAGTCGAGGCCAGTATTCCTCCCTCAACCAATAACGCTAAGTGATGATCATAGAATCTTGTGTCCAAAATGACAGCTGCACTTGCTGAAATAATAGTAATTAATTAGGGGCAGCAGGGTAGCATGGTGGTTAGCATAAATGCTTCACAGCTCTAGGGTCCCAGGTTCGATTCCCGGCTGGGTCACTGTTTGTGTGGAGTCTGCACGTCCTCCCCCTGTGTGCGTGGGTTTCCTCCGGGTGCTCCGGTTTCCTCCCACAGTCCAAAGATGTGCGGGTTAGGTGGATTGGCCATGCTAAATTGCCCGTAGTGTCCTAATAAATGTAAGGTTAAGGGGGGGGTTGGGTTACGGGTATAGGGTGGATACGTGGGTTTGAGTAGGGTGATCATGGCTCGGCACAACATTGAGGGCCGAAGGGCCTGTTCTGTGCTGTAAGAAGCATGTTCTATAAGAAGCATTTTGGGTTGTCTTCGGAGATGTGGAAATGGACCATAGGTGTAGTTGAAGTTTTGTTTCCATTTTGTCTTGAAGGTGTTGGCCATATGATGGGCTACTGTTCACCAGGGAGCGTCTCCATTATTGCGCCCCTCCCAACATTGCAAGTGGCCGCACTTCAAAACTACTTCAGTGGCCGTAAAACACTTTCCTGGTGATGTGTAAGGCCCTACAAATGCAAGTCCATTCTTTCTTTAGTCAATCCATTCCTCATTTAGTCAGCTCACCTTGCCAGTACTAGCTCTCTGATAGATCTATCCATTAAACTCAATGGTGTGTTCACTTGCCATAACCTGTTAACTGATTAGTAGAGAATGCATGGACACCAGACAGGACAATTAAACTAAACTGCTCTGAACTATGAAAAACCTGAGATGTTTGCAAACTCAATTAGTTATCAGGCAGTTGTTACTGTCAGACGCACGGCTGGTGCGTGACGATAAACAATGTTTCACAGACAGAAATAATCCATTTAAAACATGCACAAGAAATGAATTTTTAGCATCCGTCATTGTGTCAACAAATCCAGGGTTAAGGAATAGAACGGAAGACGGGTGGGTGGGGAATTACAAAAATAATTAGATTGGGGCAGTACGGTAGCATTGTGGATAGCACAATTGCTTCACAGCTCCAGGGTCCCAGGTTCGATTCCGGCTTGGGTCACTGTCTGTGTGGAGTCTGCACATCCTCCCCGTGTGTGCGTGGGTTTCCTCCGGGTGCTCCGGTTTCCTCCCACAGTCCAAAGATGTGCAGGTTAGGTGGATTGGCCATGATAAATTGCCCATAGTGTCCAAAATTGCCCTTAGTGTTGGGTGGGGTTACTGGGTTATGGGGATAGGGTGGAGATGTTGAACTTGGGTAGGGTGCTCTTTCCAGGAGCCGGTGCAGACTCGATGGGCCGAATGGCCTCCTTCTGCACTGTAAATTCTATGATAATCTATGAAGTGCAAATATAACCCAAGACTGGTTATATCCGCACTTCACCTTAATTCAACTCCCTGTTTACAAACTACAATAGAAGCAATACCAACTGTAACTCAAGAGTTTCACGGCACAGCGGGACGGCTTTGAGAGCAATTTTGGTAGGCAACGTCAGTAGCAATGTGGCTGCAGTGATCCATCAGGCAGGAGAATCCACTGTGAGGTAATTTTACTGGAATTATCCATCAGAGAGGGGATGGAAACAGTGACAGGGCATCCAATATACCTCTATAGGACAGTGGATTGTAGACCCATAGAATTGCTTCTGCACTCAAGGAGGCCATTCAGCCCATCATGTCTGTGCCTGCTCGCTGAATGAGGCCATCGAGTCTGCCACTGCCCTTGGAAAGAGCACCCTACCTAGCCCACACCTCCACCCTATCCCCGTAACCCCACTTAACCATTTTGGACACTAAGGGCAATTTAACATGCCCAATCCTCCTAACCCGCACATCTTTGGACTGTGGGAGGAAATCGGAGCACCTGGAGAAAACCTACACAGACACGGGGAGAACGTGCAGACTCCGCACAGCAGTGACCCAAGCCGGGAATCGAACCTGGGACCCTGGGGCTGTGAAGCAACTGTGCTAACCACTGTGCTACCGTGCTGCCCTCGTCCCACTTCCCCTCCTCCTCCCAGTAACCTCCCACATTCTTCCCGTTCAGATCATTATCCAATTCCCTCTTGAATTATTTGAGTGAACCTGCCTCCATCACACTGTCAGGCAGTGCTTTCCGGATCTTAACCTGCTCGCTGCATTCCTCATGTCGCCATTGCGTCTTTAATCGGCAACCTCTTGATCTCGATCCCTCCACCAGAGGAAACAGTCTTTTTCGTATGATCTCTGCCCGGAGCTCTCATGATCTTACTATGGTCCCTCATATTAAAAGTGCTTCATAAAGCGATGAGGGAGGGGGCAATTCTAACCTTACCCACCCAGTGGGAAGTTGATATGATTGGGCAGTTCATCACCCTCCCTAATGTTACCTTCCTTTGAAGTCAACAGGATATAAATCGGATAGCCAAGCAGTTCCTCGCTGGGCGAGTTAAGTTAATATTACCCCAGGGTGTTTTTCCCACGTCTATATTACAGAGAAAAGGTTGGGTTCAAATGAATTGGCAGATTTATTGTGACAATCATGAAACATCACACATGAAGGGAAATGGCTACCATGATCGCATGATGCCAATATGACTTTTCTGCCCAATCCAAAATGTAAATAAGCAGCAATATCTGTTTGCTTCAAAATTAACAATTGTGCTTTCTTTTTAACCTTTGCCCTGGTCTCATTTCTATTTTGTCATTTTAATTTTAAATCTCTCTCTCTTTTTACGTGGATACCTCAGCTGGCAAGATAACTGGATGGTTGGGCAGCACGGTGGCACAGTGGTTAGCATTGCTGCCTACGGCGCTGAGGACCCGGGTTCGAATCCCGGCCCTGGGTCACAGTCTGTGTGGAGTTTGCATGTTCTCCCCGTGTCACCCCCACAACCCAAAGATGTGTAGGATAGGTGGATTGGCCATGCTAAATTGCCCATTAATTGGAAAAATAATTGGGTACTCTAAATTAAAAAAAAGAAAAAAAAGATAACTGGATGGTCCCAGAGTAGCGTGACGGTAAAGGACTAATTTTGCACTATTGACGAGCATGCTGGGAAAGGGCAAGAAGCGAGCATAGACAGGAAGGGAGAGAGAAAGCAAGGCATGGTAAGGAAGAGCTGGTCAAAAGGAGGGAAAGATAACCGACTGACAGAAAGCAAAATGAGAGGAAAGAGATGAAAAGAGCAAGTAGGGTGGTTTATTGTCACATGGCCCGAGGTACAGTGAAAAGTAGTGTTCTGGTACAGTCCAGGCAGATCATTACATACATGAGAACATAGGATAGACGATAAATACACAATGTAAATACATAGACATAGCCATTAAGTGAAACATATGGAGCATAGTCCTACTGAGTAGAGAAGATGCGTAGAGAGATCAGTTCAATCCATAAGAGACCCATTCAGGAGTCGGGGGGAAGAAGCTGTTTTTGAACCTGTTAGTGCATGTCCTCAATTTTTGTATCTTATGCCCGATGGAAGAATTTGGAAGAGAGAATAACCCATCTGGGAGGGGTCTTTGATTATGCTGTCCGCTTTCCCAAGGCAGCGGGAGGTACAGTCAGAGTCAACGGATGAGAGGCAGGTTGGTGTGATGGACTGGGCTGTGTTCAATGCAATTGGAAGAAAGCTGAATGGAACAATTGGTAAGAGATGTTAAGCATTTTTTCCCACAGTTTCAACAGAGATGTGCGTATCTAGGGACATGTTGGGGGAAATGATCTTGTACAAGAAGATCCTAACCCTGATCTGAAAACACCTGTAACTGAGGTATCGAGTGCTTATGAGGTAGAACCTTCTGCAAGAAAGGGTTAAGTTGCCACAAATACAGTGAAAGACGGAATCAAGACAGTATGAAGTCTTCTTTTCAAAGGAAAGTAAACCTGTGCTATGTTCAAGAGCTCCCGGAATTGCATCGGCAGATCGGTAACTGGATTGTCAAGCTGTAGTGTTTGACGTATTTTCACACGAATGGTGCAAACCCACGGCCAGTCCAACCCCATTCTCCATCTGAAAACTTTAACTAATAATAGTCCCTAAATGGGGGACATACTGAGAATTTCACTGAATTGAATCTTATGATGCACAGTTTCTCCCCTTGGTTTTTTAAAAAAGTATTTTTATCGGGTTTTCAGATTTTGTATTTAACAACTCATATTTTATATGTTACACTTTACATAATCGCGCCGGCCAGAGAAACAAAACGACATAACAAAAACGAACAAGAAATAAAAGGAGGTAAAAAG
Organism: Scyliorhinus canicula; assembly: GCF_902713615.1. Lineage (NCBI taxonomy): Eukaryota > Metazoa > Chordata > Chondrichthyes > Carcharhiniformes > Scyliorhinidae > Scyliorhinus > Scyliorhinus canicula. Next base: position 71,689,175 of record NC_052165.1, read on the forward strand.
ACAGACAGAATTCAGTACAGATATTTACACAGTTGCTTTCCCTCCTGTTGTGGCCGTATCCCCCCCCCCCCCCCCCCCCCCCCCCCCCATTTGAATGGTGTACCTTTGTTTGCCATTCCCAGTTTGGCCCGGGCGCGTATTTACAGATGTCTATCGACAGCTTTAATCCCTTGCCCCTCTCTATTTCCTTGGGTGTCCTCCCCCTTACCCATGAGGTACTTCCACTCAACTCTGTCGAAGGCCTTTTCTGCGTCCAGGGTGATGATCACTTCTGGTGTTCTCTCCATGGGGCAGCACGGTAGCATGGTGGTTAGCATAAATGCTTCACAGCTCCAGGGTCCCAGGTTCGGTTCCCGGCTGGGTCACTGTCTGTGCGGAGTCTGCACGTCCTCCCCATGTGTGCGTGGGTTTCCTCCGGGTGCTCCGGTTTCCTCCCACAGTCCAAAGATGTGCGGGTTAGGTGGATTGGCCATGCTAAATTGCCCGTAGTGTCCTAAAAAAGTAAGGTTGGGGGGGGGGGGGGGTTGTTGGGTTACGGGTATAGGGTGGATACGTGGGTTTGAGTAGGGTGATCATTGCTCGGCACAACATCGAGGGCTGAAGGGCCTGTTCTGTGCTGTACTGTTCTATGTTCTATGGATAGGGCCATTATCACATTCGGCAGGCACCTGACGTTCGCTGCCTGCCATTGACAAAGCCCATCAGGTCCTCCGCAACTATCTCTGGCAGTCAGCTCTCCAGCCGCTTTGCCAGGGCCTAGTTTCTCCCCTTCTGACACTGCACCTCAGAATAATTCACCGTCCGTGAGGCATTTAAAGTTACAATGTAGTCATAAAATCAAAGTTTTACAGTGCCGAAGGAGGCCATTGGGCCCATCGAGTCTGCATCGGCTCTGAGAAAGGACACCCGACTTAAGCCTACGCCTCCACCCATCCCCATAACCCCACCTAACCTTTTGGACACTAAAGGGCAATTTGGCATGGTCAATTTACCTAACCTGCATGTCTCTGGACTGTGGGGGGAGACTGAAGCACCTGGAGGAAACCCTTGCAGACACGGGGAGAACGTGCAAACTCCACACAGATAGTGACCTGAGGCCGGAATTGAACCCGGGTCCCTGGAGCTGTGAGGCAGCCATGCTCATCACTGTGCTACCGTGCCGCCCTGTAAATCTTAGGTGAACAAGTGTCCCAAAGTTTCAACTTAGTAACATTGCGATGACAGTGACTGTGCTGGGGAGCAGATACGCTGCACAAATGATTTACGACACAAGGATCTACCACATGCAATTGGTGAGAAGCAGCGCACATGACAAACTAAACCAAAGCCCTTCCACTGATGTGTCTGATGTAAAAGACTGACTTTCACAAGTATAAAGGCACTTTGTTCCACTATGCACACAGGCAGTGAAGTATCTGCCCCGGCCACAAAATATTATTCCAACACCATATCAGATTAATTGCATATTCAGTCATGTATAAGATCAGCCCGTCTCTGTGTCTCTGGACTGACAGATCAAGAATTACAAGGCTTTAATTTCCCACCTGGTTGCTTTTAGCATACTATTTAATAAAAAAGACTTTCGCACATCATGGACTTTCTCCTTCAATATTTCACCTGGTTATGAAAATACCTGTCAGATAAATGGCAATATACCTTTTCACCATTGAAATATATTAGTATTATCAAATGCAGGAAATTGCAGCTGAATTGCAAGGCATTATAATGTGGCAAAACAGCTTCGGCTCCTTGATTATCTGCGATTTGCATGTTTAAAGTACCCATATGCTTTTCAATTACCTAGCCGCACTGCTATCGACATTGGAAACCCCAGTGTTGCCCACCCACCTCCCATGGAGCAGATACACTTTGAAAAGCCTCAGGTCACATGTCGCCCTGCAGGAGAACTCGTGTAATTGTTGATGAACAAGCAGATTTCAGCAGCGCAAATTCCAGATGGAATTTGCATTAGCCTAAAGGGAACTTTTTGATGCATTAACAAAAACCTGGTACTTAACAGCCCAAAACTACGCAACAGGTTTGAAGACTAGCATTTTGCCACTGTTTCTTTTCCCACTACAAACAGAGAGAGGGTTCTTTACAGCAAGTATTTATTTATTTGGGTTGGCGGTGGCACCGTGGTGTTATCACTGGACCAGTAAACCAGAGGAACAGAGTGATGCTCTGGAGATCCAGGTTCAAATCCCGCCACTGCAGATGGTGAAATTTCAATTCAATAGAAATCTGGAATTACAAGTCTAATGATGACCATGAAACCATTGTCGATTGTCGTAAAAACCCATCTGGTTCCCCAATTTCCTTTAGGGAAGGAAATCGTCTGGCCTACATATGACTCCAGACTCACAGCAGTGTCGTTGACAATTAACTGCCCCTCTCAAGGACAATTAGGGATGAGCAATAAATGCTGGCACAGTCAACAACGCCCAAATCCCACAAATGAATAAAAAAAGTATTTCTTTTCATTTTTCCAATTATGGGGCAATATTAGCATGGCCAATCCACCTAGCCTGCACATCATTGGGTTGTGGGCATGCGACCCACGCAGACATGGAGAGAATGTGCAAACTTCACATGGATAGTGAACCAGGTCGGGATTGAACCCGGGTCCTCGGCACCGTGAGGCAGCAGTGCTACTCGCTTTACAGCATTTAGAATGTGGCAGTGTATTTTCAATCGGGCACTGCACTGGAACCATCTGGGGTAACAAACTGTAACATTTGAGCAGAAGAATTAGGCCCCTCACGCCTGCCCCATCATTCAGTAAGATCATGGCTGATCTGAATGTAACCTTCCGCTCACCTCCAATGACATTTCACCCCCCTGTTGATCACAAATCTACTGCCTCTGCCTTAAAAACATTCAAAGACTCTGCCTCCAAGGCATTTGAGGAAGGGAGTTCCAAAGACCCACTAGCCCGAGAGAGAAATATTCTCTTCATCTCGGTCTTAAATGGACAACCCCTGGACAAAACCAGAGGCATGATAAAGGACACTGTCATTCGTTAAAATGTCTCAAAAGCACTTTTAACGAGCTCTCATATCACCACATAGGCAGAGGCGATGTGAACAGGGCTCATCCTGGCTGAAACCTTGACTCAATGAACCAAGCTTTCAAAGATGCCATCTTAACGCTTGCTCTTGCTATCTATTGTGTTTTGTGTGACGCTGGCAAGAGAGTATTTATTGCCCATCCCCAGTTGCCCTCCCTAGAACACTATAAAGAAGCCACAAAGTATGGGACTGGAGTCACATACAGAGTTGACCTGACGGCTATGGCAGCTTCCTCCACCCCCTCTCCCCGTCTCCAGCTGATGGTCAGAAGATTACTAATTAGAACAATTTAATGCCACTTTCTGCTCACAACTGACCAGATTTATTAAATTCAATTTCACAATGTGTCACGGTGTGTCTTTGAACTCCTGATAGAACATAGAACATAGAACAGTACAGCACAGAACAGGCCCTTCGGCCGTCAATGTTGTGCCGAGCCATGATCACCCTACTCAAACCCACGTATCCACCCTATACCCAACAACCCCCCCCTTAACCTTACTTTTTTTTATTAGGACACTACGGGCAATTTAGCATGGCCAATCCACCTAATCCGCACATCTTTGTACTGTGGGAGGAAACCGGAGCACCCGGAGGAAACCCACGCACACAGGGGGAGGATGTGCAGACTCCACACAGACAGTGAACCAGCCGGGAATCGAACCTGGGACCCTGGAGCTGTGAAGCATTTATGCTAACCACCATGCTACCCTGCTGCCACTTTTTTTTTTTTCCGTTGAACTCCTCGGGTCACTGATGCAGGTGCACCTTTAACTTACGCTGACCGCACTGCACGTATGCAAATCTCCCTGGAACAGCCAATCAGAAGCTCTGCTCTGCTGCCCCCTGCTGGATGCTTGACTTCCGTCGAACTCCTCGGGTCACTGATGCAGGTGCACCTTCAACTTACGCTGACCGCACTGCACGTATGCAAATCTCCCCGGAACAGCCAATCGGAAGCTCTGCTCTGCTGCCCCCTGCTGATCTCCAGCTTGCTTGTCCAGCACCATAACCACGACCGATATTATCTATTTGACCAACTGGAAAGCAACTTTCCTTATTACATAGAACATACAGTGCAGAAGGAGGTCATTCGGCCCATCGAGTCTGCACCGACCCACTTAAGTCCTCATTTCCACCCTATCCCCATAACCCCTCCAATTTATTTGGTCACTAAGGGAAATTTTATTATGGCCAATCCACCTAACCTGCACATCTTTGGCCTGTGGGAGGAAACCGGAGCACCCGGAGGAAACCCACGTAGACACGGGGAGAATGTGCAAATTCCGCACAGGCAGTGACCGAGCGGAGAATCGAACCTGGGACCCCGGCGCTGTGAAGCCACAGTGCTAGCCACTTGTGCTACCGTGCTGCCCTTATTCTATCAACTATTTCCAAGACCAGCGTCACATTTTCAAATCTGTTCTTGGCACGTGGGCACCACTGGCAGGACAGAATTTTCTGTTCGTTTCTTGTTGTCTTGAGCCATTCAAGGTTTTTTTCTTTAAATTCTTGGGATGAAGCATTGCTGGCAAGGATGGCATTTATTACCCATCCCTCGTTGTCCTTGTGTAGGTGGTAGTGGTGGAGCGTTTCGTTAAACCGCTGCAATCTGGATGGTGAAAGTAGTTCCACAGTGCTGTTCGGAAGGGAGCACTGGAATTATGACCCAGTCAATCAACTTGTGAGGGTCAGGCGTCACGGTGGTGGGCAGTTAGGGCCTCACCACAATCATGGTCATTTCTTTCCTGGTTCATAGTTCATAGAAGTTCATAGAATTTACAGTGCAGAAGGAGGCCATTCAGTCCATCGAATCTGCACCGGCCCTTGGAAAGAGCACCCTACTTAAACTGACGCCTTGCTAGAATTCTACTTTTCTTATAGGTAATAAAAGTTTAAAGGAAGAAATCATTTAGTGGCATTATACTATTAAAAATCATATATTAGCCATGACAGCAGAAAATGCTGAGAGCATGGGAAAAGATCTGAAAAGGAAGTCAGTTTGAAAATTGACCATACACTACAAGGCCACTTTGCAGAATAGACTCAGTTATCATTATTGGGCAAACATCCCAGTTCTGGAAAACATGGTGGGAAACAGGTGCTTCGATCACACCATATTATGGAAACATATAGACATTCTTCCATGCCACGTTATCTCTTAAAACTTGATAGACAGACATTTCGGTCAAATAGATGAATTATAATTATTTTAACCCAATCACAGTCAGAAAGGGGACAGAGCCCCAAAAGATTATGATTTCCTTAAGAGACTGGGGAGAACCTTTTTTGCTCTCACCAAAATCATCTCTCTCTCTCCTAAATCATCTTTAACCTAGCCTTTGAAACTTATTCTTTACTTTGCTTTGCAAACTGCTATTTCCTTTTGTTTCATTTTTGTATTATGCATTTTGATCTGAAGAAATTACCACAAACTGAATTGTATTTTGAATTCAACACAACCATCTGTATTTGCGTTGGACAAACAACTTTCTAGATTCTGTACTCGTATAAAATTTGACTTGATCAGTAGACTTTAAAACTGACACAAATAAAGCTATACTTTACTTCACCTAAGAAGCTCAGTCTCAAGTTCTGTTGATTAACATATAGTGGGGAGACACATAAATATATTAACAGAGTACAGATCCATCTCGCCTCCACCCCACCGTGCAACCCAGTAAGCCCACCTTACCCTTTTGGACACTAAAGGTAATTTAGCATGGCCATCTAACCTGCACGTCTTTCGATTGTGGAAGGAAACCCAAGCACCCGGAGGAAACCCACGCAGACACGGGGAGAAAGTGCAGACTCCACACAGAGAGTTTCCCAAGCCGGGAATCGAACCTGGGACCCTGGAGCTGTGAAGTAATAGTGCTAACCACTGGGCTATTGTGCTAACAAAAATCAGCTTAGTTGAGTTTGGTTTTACAACTTGCCTTGGTGGCATTCAATTGAAAACGAGACACATGAACAACGAAACAGGAGCAGAGGTAGGCCATTCGGCCCCTCGAGCCAGCTCCTCTGTTCATTAAGAGCATGGCTGATCCGTTTGTGCTTCTAATCCAACATTCCCGTTTACCCTCATACCCTCAATAACGTTCAATTCCCTTGCCTAGCAAACATTTAGCATGTTAGTCTAACGCCACAATCATTAGTCTGCTGTACGCAAGAGATGATCATACCCAATAGCAAGAAAAGGCAGATTTGAAAAGGTATCACAGTTTGAGATTGGATAATTCTTCAGAAGTTCACAGTTGGGTCGGGAGTGCTGAAACCAAAAGGTGCTTTCTCTAAGTGGCAGAGAGTAAAGTTTCCACTTTAAGTTGGAGCTGGTAACACATACCCAAGTAAAGCTCCAAACAAGTTGGAACAGCCAGGATAGCTGAGAAGAAAGGGTTAGGTTGTCCATTTCATGTATCTGAGGGGTGATGTTTTCATAACAAAGTGGTTTGTTGTTTAGCATAAGGAAAAAAAACTGTACACCATTTTTCTCAAGCGACGTGGTTTCCTGGTGCAACTAAATGATCAGACATGCAACTGGTGGGCTGAATGATCTCTTTCTGTCTCATAGTTTACTCTGACTATGAATGACTCTGTGACATCATACACGTCTGTGGTGATCCAGTTTCATGTGATCTGCTTTGTGAGGTGAATTTGCCTCCAAACTGTGATGGAGCTAACACTAAAACCCACACAACACGAATTCCAAGTGATCACTCGCATTACAAAGTCAATGAAATAAAGATTTTCCTTCCAGTCTTTGGCCAAAACTGGCATGTTACCCTCAAAACTCTCTTCATTCCCTTTCTGAGGATCAAACTCTCAAAGGAAAATCCAGTTCCAGATAATAAAAATATCAGGTCGGTCAATCAAACCGACCGGCGTCAAATTTCAGAAGTGCTTCCAATTAACTATGCAGAAAAATCATAAATCTGGTTAATGCTTTTTTTTAAAAATTAGAAATACCATTCAGAGGAAGTTGTTGTCAACATCTTTACAAAGGTCATTGCACATTGTGAGCAACTCAACTATTGTCACTAAAGTTGCTGCATTGATAATTGTTTCATTTTCAATTTGTCCCAGGTTGCTTACTGGGCACCCGATCCTATCCCATAATATCTTACTTAAGGAGAATCTAATAAATCATAGAGAAAGGTTTGAGTCTGTAAGGGAGTGGGTGACTTCCACACTGAATTTCACCCATTCCCTGGCAACCAGGCACACCTCTTAAAAGCCAACAAAAAAAAAGCAACTAATTTAGAGAGCTGTCTAATTTATTTAAGAGGTCTAAATTCAGTAACCCATCATAATGGGAAGCAAGACTTTCCCCAGAGGATCTCGAGAACAGCAGTGGACCATTCAGCCCCTCGAGCCTGTGCCACCATTTGTGGTTGATCTGTAGCACACAGTCACCGCCTGTAGGCAGG